>NC_045593.1:52259885-52864264 GCF_009819795.1 Aythya fuligula
CTTCAAAGACAGAAGATCTGTTAAATATGGAGAGCTGTACAGGAGATGTAATAAACTGAGACCTAAGTTCACAGCAGAATAAAACAGTGGAATCTGACATGCACCCACATTGTTACTACAGCAAAGTTACACAGCTCTGTTCGTGAGCTCTGCTCTGAGCCAGATGCAGACAATGGAAGTACTAATCTGCATGGATTTCACAGCAGATGTCTCTTGCAAAAGCAGAGCTCTGAGACTTAATATGTTGTTTCAGGTTTATCAGAGGGCAGAGTGACACTTCCAATCCCTATGAAACATCTACCTGCAATTAAGTGTTGATTTACAACCTCATTCAAGAGGTCTTTACTTCCTGCTCTTGCATACAGATTTCCCCTGCCATCACCTTTCAACATAGCCGTTTATTTTATCCTTTGTTACATTTATTTTTGCTGATGTTGTACAACAGAGTAGCTGTCAAGTCACCTACAGGTTTGAACCTTGACTTTTCAATAAGGAAACGGGGAAAATAAAAAAGGCAGAATTTTTCTTTTAAAACCACAAGCAACAAAAAGGGGAGGGAGGGGGGGAGAATTTATAAAGGAAAATATCATTACAGGTTACTGATACCTCTTACCTTTTGATGCAGAAGCTAAGTCTAATGAAGACATTGTCCCATAAAATGTTGGGCAATTATTCTGCAAAATAAGAAAGACTCTCTAAACAACAATAAAATTATTTTTCCTTATGCAGCACAAAAAGATGAACTTAATAAAAAATTCTCTGGACATGGTTAAATAACAAATGGTTAAATAACAGAATACAGATACCACTCTCACTGATTCCACAGATGCACCTGACAGCCTTAATATATGACGATATATAGTATAATATAATAACTGGAGCCCTGAGGCAGACTGTGTGAAAGTGGTGCAAAGGAACCCTTGATTTCCAAAGAGCTTGTTTATCAAGAAACAATATGAAGAACCATAGGTACAAAGAGACTCCTGCAAGTCTTAGAAAAAAAATATTGCAGGCCAATGGATCTGGAAAAAAAAAAAAAAATCATGTAACCAAGAGAGGCTTTTCTTACAGTGCTGTAGAAAACACACCCATGTCAGTCAAAGACAATGAGACAAGAATTCATTCCTGGACTTGTATTTGGTAGCCAACAAAGAGCTCCACACCTGATTCAACCACAAGACATGACAGGAGATGTCAGAAGGCTATGCTCATCCACAGAGTCTCTATTTTGGCATGAGCACATAGCTAAGCCCCCGCTGTGGGTGGTTTTGCCTGTGCAAAGTCAAGCCAGGAAGGAATGTGAGAGTGATTCAATCTGCATTGTCGTGGTCTGGGCAGGAGGCCAGTTTTTCCCTCACTGTATTGCACTTCATCAAGACAGGTCCAGCCCGCTATGCTGTTTAAGCAAAAATGCCAGGGTGAAGCTGACAGCACATGCCAGCGCTTGTCTCTGGTGCTGCCAAGCTCTGCTCTGTGTGCCAGGAACCCAAACCAGCTGAGAGCACCAGACCGCATCCCAGCCTTATGAGACCTGTGAGCCCTCCAACATGGCATGGGTGAGCCTGTCACACTTGGGTACCTTGAGTGAGGTGGCTCCTCCCTTGGGGCAAATCGACAGGAAAGGTGTTGATCTCAGCAAGTGTAGGACAGTTTGGGTCAGTACCCTGGCCAGCTCAGGACTTCTGAAGCACACCATCTCCACTGCTCCCCATACAGAACCTTGCACACATTTTCATAGCCCTTCAGCATGGTGGGTTGGGCCTTCCATCACCCAAACAACATCACCATCTCTCCAGGGTGAGTAGTATCTTCCCTTGTTGGTTGTGGGGATGTCAGTTACTTGATGCAAAGGTACTCTGTCCTGTCATCAGCCAGCTCCCAGCACCTCAAGCCTAACTGGCTGTGACAGAGTCCTCATCCTGCACTGCGGCATGGTGGACTTTGAATCACTTTGCCCCACTGATGCCTTTCAGATGGCAGCTGGCCTCCCCCAGGGCACCTCCACTGTCTACACTATGGGGGAATGGCTGCAGCTGGCATGAGTTTGGATTATTGTAACCACTCTGAATGTGTCAGTTATCACCAGACACAGCCTTAAATACCATTTAAAACTTTACCACCATTGTATATTTATTGTCTCTTCCATGAGCGTGCTCAATGCACAGGATGTCATGAATGACCAAGTAATATAATAAGTCTTTCTGCATAGGCTTTACTGGATCGGACCATTCTTGAGGAAAGACTCTCTGAAACAACAGGAAGAGGAACAGTGAGAGCAGCTCTAACAGTGAGAAGGTGCTCTATTGCTAGTATAACTGGCAGATAGTTCAAAATAAAGAAATACAACCTGAAAGGATATAAAAGACCTGCCTGATATGAAGCTAGGTTCATTTCAGGTGTATTCTTCCTAGGCAGCAAAGAGGCATCATGAACATTTGTTTACAGTACAGATCAAGAACTGAGATGTATTTTCCCTCCAGGTTCCACAGTGCCTTCCAAAAGGGGACCATAGGAATTTAGTCCATATTCCAAGGGAGAACACATAATTATTTTTTTCTCTGTTTTCTCCTTTACTCCTTTTGGGCATTACTGCAAAACAAAAGGAGAATGTGTAAAAATAAAATAGAATGAAAGGTCAAGAGGAAATAAATAATGATTTATTTAAGGCTTTCCCCAAACTAACATGTTTACCTAAAAGCTTTTGTTTAAAAATTTTGAGGAGGGAAAGGGTATAAAATTAGGAAAGAAGAAAATTGAAAGGAAAAATGTTGAGTACCTTTTTCTGTGTTTTGTGATAGAAAGTTTTTAATTAGACAATGCCTACATATCCATTAAAAAAAAAAAAATCAGTGCTTTCAGTGACAATGTGCAAATGAAGAAAATTTGGAGCTTACCAGCAAAGAGCAGAAATAACATCAACACAGATGACGTTAAAGAGCAGTTACGTCAGATGAAGTATATGAACAAATTAGGTGCTGAACGTTCTTTGACTGTTAACATTTTAACTCTAGGTTCCTTCTGAAAAACAGACAAGCAGAAACACTCCTGCACATCCATCCAGAGATGTATCTGCTGATGTGTTCTCTTTCTTCTGGATTGTTTTACAAATCCCATCACTTCTCATTTGCCCAGAATGCTTGGATGTATATCATCTAGGACTCAGAAATAAAAAATAATTGTAGAGAAAAGCACGTATAAAAAAGGAGCAGCCTAAGGAACAGCCCTCGGATCCCAGAGGAAATTGGAGCAGAGCTAAAAAGATTAAAGAATGAGAAAAAGCTGGTTAGAGCCATCCTAAACTGCACTAGAACCATATAGTCAGGGACATGCTTCTTTTAGTAGTAAGCTCAAAAAAAAAAAAAAAAAAAAAAAAAACTTTTGAAAAACTTTTGTTAGAACTAGACAACTGGAAATGTTTAAACAGAAATGCTTATCTACCTCTCCCCATTTCCATTTTAACCTCATTTCAAAAGCCCATGAAGATTTGAGAATTATTCAAGTCATTCTTTGATTTAGAGGATTTCTGTCTAATGGAGAACAGGACTTCTGGCAAATGATGCAGACCTGGGGGTGGAGGAGGGAGGAATAAACAAGCCTCTCCACCCCTTACAGTAGCAGCCACAGCTTAAGTGGATGCAGGCAGTCTGACTAGAAACCATAATAATGTCTCTGAAGTCCTGTGTAAGGACCATCACTGACACACAGCAGCAGTGGCTGGACAGGCCACCCAGCCCCCAACCTCTGTTGTGTTGAACTGTGGGGAAAGAGTAGGGAAAGGGAAAAAAAAGGAAGATCGAATTAAAATCATTAGACATGTGAGATTCTTAATGCAGTGAAGAACTCAAGGTGAGTTCTCCAATAAAGTGATGTCAGCATCACTTTACTGTGACTGGCCATTTCATCTTAGCCCAGTCAAGTTTGCTGAAGTACAGAAATACATTGGGCTGAAAGAAGGACCCTACATTTCCAAGCAATCTCCTCTGAAAAAAAAAAAAATATATATATATATATATATATATGCATATATATATATATTGCTTTGTTTATATATAACTGTATATATATATGCTATATATAAATTGCTTTGTTTATTTTTGATTAAAAAAAAAATAGCAAAGGCAAAGCAAAAATTTATGTTTTGCCTTCAAGCCTACTATTTGACAAGGCTTGTTTTGTCCCCTTTCAGCAAGACTCTCACCTTTATCAGTTCATTCAGCTTTATTTAAATTCCTCTGAAAGAGTAAGAATAGTAAGGAAACCAATGTGGTTAAACAGAAAAATAAGGGCAATTACAGAATTAAGAATACAAAAAGCTGAAAGTTTTTCCAGACAAGGTCTGTAAAGGGAAAATTAAGTCTAGCACTAAATGCAAAATTACAGGTGAAAAATGGGAGAAACTAGCAAAGAGACTCAAGCTATGCATTATTATTTTTATTTATTTATTTATTTATTTTTGCATCACAAGTAGTATAAAGCTCAGCAGAATTAATAGGTCCAGCTAACAACCAGGGTGTGGGAGGAGGGTTGAGAGTGAACAAGAGTATTGCAATGAGGTTAAATGAATGCTGTGCACTATCAAGAAGTGCAAACACTGGGGTGATGCCCAGACTGCAACTCTTTGTTTAGGAAGAAAGAGAAATAAGAGAAAGTAAAAGGGGTAATTCACCTGAACACCTCTCAAAGACTGAAACTGCTGAGAAAGAAATTCCAGTACAGATGGGCAAAATGAAGAGTAACTAATCACCAAAACCTCAAGGCATTCACCAAGCAACCCAAACGGAACTCAAGTATGGAAGAACTGAATTACTAACAGAATATGTAGCATTTCAATTCAAACACCTTTGGCATCAGAGAACTGGAGGCCAACATTTTTTTATTTTAAACACCGAGGGAAAATACAGACCTTCTAGGCTAACTACCAAAAATTGAAATCTGCAATGAAGTGCAGAGCCGGAGGGCACTTGGATAAAATATGATCTAATTAAGAAGCGTCTGTAAAGAGATGTCCCTTCCTACAAACTTCTTAGAGGTCTTTGAAGAGATTAAAAACTGTTTACATAAGGGACATTTATATGATACAGTCTACTTGGATTTCTTACAGCTTTTGACACGAACCTTCACCTGAGGCCTCTAAGGACACTAAGCAGCCATGGTACAGGAGGGACAGTCATGACAGATGTAAATGGTTCATAAAAAAGGAGGCCCTAGTGTAAATGCTAGTTCATGCAAAGGAGGCTATCACCCATAGGCAGGTCTGCGTTGTGACCCATATATTTCCATGTGTTCATAAGTGATGTGGAGAACATAAGGTGAGTAACAAGGTAAAGTTTTTTGATGGTACAAAGTTTCTCAGGGTAGTAAGAAAGACCGTGAAGAATTACGGTGAGACCTGGCTGTCCTGAAAAGTAGTTTCACAAAAAATGTCATCTTAGTGCTTGGCGGCAGCATCCAAAAAGATGTGAAGAACTGACAGCAAAGGAATGTGGAGCAAAACAGATGATATTACAACACTGCTGTGTAAATCTATGGTTTGTCCATGCTTTAATACCATATTCCTTTCTTCTATTTATGTTTGACCATCATTGGCTGGGCAACTCCAATACTATCCTACAGCCTCTGGAACTGTGAGTCTACGTGAAAATTTCCATTATAAAGTTCATGTAGTAAAAATAATTCTTTCTTTGTGCTGTATCTTGTTCACTCTCAAAATGTATGCTTTTAACTATTATTTTTATTTATTTATGCTACCAGAAGAAACTTACAAGATTATATTAAACATACATTAACCACTAGGACTAGCTAAACAATGAAAATATTCTTCAGTTTATCTAAAGGCTTACCATCAAAAACATTATTAAGAAAGCAGTAAGTTACCATTTGAACAGGACTGTAAATGCACAAAAAGCTGTATCCTTCAGGGGAGGGTCAAATCTGCTTTAAATTCCAGACTCACCTCCTCAGCAGGTGTAAATCTGCATGGTTGGCAAAGACACCAAAAGATATTGTGCCAGAAATATTTGGGACAAGTAAATACACCACAGGATCTTTTGACATGAAGATTTCAGACATGTATCTTCACTGATGTTTGACTTAATTTAGTTGATATGCACTTCAGATAGAGAATGCATACTGCCACAAATTAAAATTCCGGGTGAGGATAATAAGACACCATTTCAACAGGTATTGAGATATGTAATTATTATTCTTTGGTCTGTGGCTAGAAAAACTGCACAGGGTCACCAGTACAGATGTCTATTCTGGTGCCATAAAGCAAATATACTAACTCATTAGGAGTTCCTTTTACAAGCCAGTTGTAAATCTTTATCTCTGAGAAGGAGGCAGTAACATCTCTGCTCTGTAAGAATTCTCACTGAAGAACAACTTCATTTTGGATTTGGCAGACATTCTTTTCTTGTTGATTCAGAATATCTCAGAGGGATTATTAATATTCCATTACCTTATACTCTAAAAGAGTCACAGCATTTTTGAATCCTGTGTTTGACTTTAATCTTACTTTTACTGATGTCCTGATGCATCCCCTGCTCTGGCCATCTCATCCTGCAATACCTGTCTTGCTTCAATAAATCCCAGTTAGCCACAACACACTCAAAAACAATAGGAACAATACCTACCTCTCCAAGTCCGTGTCCTCATTATAGCCAAAGTCATCAAAAACTGTAGTTTAGTGGTTAGTTTCACTTACTTTTTCTTTCCTCCTCAGTCATAACAAAACCAAATTCAAAATGGTTTTTATGTATCTGGCTTTCAGGTTAGCTTATAGGTTTGTGATCTAATTTAATTTAAATCCATTCCTTGCCAGACTGTGTGCAGGCTTTCTCAGTGCCTCTTCCCACATTTTCTCCATCTTTAAAGAATCACCTGGGTTTTTCCCTTTTCCTGCTTTCACAGTAACAGCTGACAAATCATCTTGAGTCTTAAGTTTATGGTTACCTTTTCATCCCAGGAATCTTGCAATCAGTGTGTTAAAGATATTACATAAAAACATAGTACCCAAGATGATCCTGTTACAGGCAGGTTGCTGCTGCTCCCAGCTGCTTTGTGAGCACAAAGCAACTTTTCTCCACTCAAAAGAAGAAAAAAAAAATTAAAAAAAGGAGAGTAAGAAGTGCCTGATAGCGCCCCATATACAACATCAAGAACATCAATTTTCCAGCAACGCAACCAAATGGTGAAATTCCAAAGTTAGACTATGTGCTCCAACCCACCCCTATTCTACCAACCATACAGCACAGAGGGGGTGACCTGGCAACTCTTCCTTATGCGTAGTCCCTCTGTAGCACACACTGAATCAGTATATTAAAAAAAAAAAAAAAAAAAGTCTTTGTAAAGGGTGTTTCCCCTCACCCCCTGCCTTCCTCCGGAACTGAAGTGACTAAAGCAATAGGCAGCTTGGGCATTATTAGCCACTCTTTTTTGGACACGTGAGACTGCTGGAAACTCTGTGTCAGTTACCACGTCCAAGAGCAGATGCCGTGCCAAGCCATTCATAAATGCCAGTGTTCTCTTGTTCTCTTCCTTGTTTTAACTTTCTTTTTTTCTCTATTTTTTTTTCCAAGCCACTCACCAGCAGGGCTCTTCCTCACCCTCCCTCCAGCCGATGGTAGTGAACTCCAGAGATTCCTGGCTGCCTTTCCCACTCCTGCTGGTATCAGGATGGGGAGCCACTCCAGCCCTCCAGCTCCCCAGCAAGAAACCACAGGGCTGAGAAGAGGGGAGGAGAGAAAAAGCCTGGCTGCCAAGGGAAACCCCATACCCCTGGCTCCATCCTCAGCTGCAGCAGCCTTCTGAAGGAGTCAGAACTGCAAGGGTGACAGAACACAGATTAAGCAGGCAGTCAGAGGGAGGATTCCTAAGATATTTTCCAGCTGGGGTTTCAAAAGGGGCAAGAACAGCTACATTTTTCTGATTTGAAAAACCTGCTACCAGCTGTGGTGGCTGCAGAATTGCCCATCCAAACTTGCCTAAGGCTCTTGGACCAGCCTTGCTCCCCAGCTCCTGAGCAGACAGATTTCCTTAACTGCTCATGACTGGTCCAGAGCTGACAGAGGGGCTCTACGCTACTTCTCTTACCAGCTGATGCTCAGGACTTACAGGAAAACAGTGTACCCCACTGCACAGGTACAACCTGGGACTTCTGCATCTTGGGGATATGGAGCCACCAAGGCTGGCCTGAGCAACAGAAACACCCCAGCCCTGCCCATGGTCTCTGTCTCAGCACCACCTTCACCTGACTGGATCAGCAGTCCACACATACCTTCCCCTCAACATTCATTGAAAAACATATTTCCTTGCATTCGTATCAAATGTGGAACTGCTTGAAGAAATTGTAAACATACCAAGCCTTGTATTTTTCACCTTTACTCTATGAAATGGGGTGACTTCTGGCTGACTAAGTAAAATGAGATGGGTTTTCTTCCATACTTCAATTTCACTGGAAAAACGAGGAGTACAAGGCAGCATCACTCCAATAGCAACATTCCCATCACAGATTCCCTCTGAGGCCAAAGGAGGAAGATTACAACACTGTTTATCTGTTTTGACGTGTGCAGAAAATATGAATTTCTAAAGAAGTGCTAGACTCTATCACAAGCAGACAGAGAAGCAATGCCAGGGGGCAGCAGCCATCGGAATGGGTCTTGTGAGGCTTGGGGGCCTTGTGGGTGACACAAGCAATGGTCTCCATCCTCCCCTGCAAAGCACTGCCCAGAGCCTCCCTGGGAAGATGCAGCAATGTGCCTGCACTCCCGGCTCATAGAGACACACTACGGCACTGCTTCTTGTGAGCTGGGAACAGGGCAATGTCATCACTGTCTGCTGAGGGCGGGGAGAGACTGCTAACAAGGAGACACATACCCTCACTGGGAAGGTGCTGTAGAGTTAGTGTGTGACAGAGCAAAGTTTGAGATTTCTTGAAGTCAGAAGAAGAAGCCTCCTCACAGTGTTACAGGCCATTCTTAAAAAGGAGGACTGATTTGGCTCTTGAGTCCCTGGAATGAATCAGGTGAAGCAGTTCACAGAAAAAAATGCACACTTTGATATCATTCATGACAGGCAACTTATTCAGAGAATCAGCAATTGGCCTTGCAAACCAGGATGTGCCCTCAGAATTGAATCTGAAGTATACAGCAGATAAGAAATTAAACCTGTTTCTCCAAAGCCCTTACTGGAGAGATCTTTTTCTTTCTTCTGTGATTTTTAGGTGCCCTTCAAAGGCATTTCAACGTGTACATTGGTCTGGGACTTCAGAGTGTGTCTGATTTAATGACAAGAAGAGAGGTAAGAACTCCTACACTTCTTCTGCTTCCTTTCAGAGATACCACTGCTTCTGAGGCAACAAACTTTTCCATAATGATGCAGGCTAAACCAGAGACAAGTCTCTTGTTTTGCAGAGGAGATTAAAAGAATACTTCTATTTCTTTTTACTGCCGCACTAGTGGTCCATTACCAAGCCCTTCCTCAGGATACCAGTGGGTATACGATAGTCCCTTGCTAGGTTTCTGAGCCAGTGCCTTAATATCTAAGGCAGTCTGGAAGAAACACAAATAATTCCATACTGGCTTGCAAGGAAGAGAAAACTTGCATGCAACACTGAATGAACGTCCCAGAGAAGCAGTGACCAATGATTCACTTTGAGTAATGCTGACTCACTTCAAGGTACTTTCCATGTACACACGCACACGCTGAGAGAGTGAGCGAAAATAAATGCCTGATCTCAAGAAAGTTCAAACTAAATATTGTTGTAACCTTTTACTTTACCCAGAGAGAAAAATCAGTCTTCTTTTTATGGAGAGAGACTGTTTGGCAGAGCAGCCAAAACCAGTTGTTTTTGTTTTCACAGGAGTTTCAAATCCAGAGATAACTGTTAAGGACAAGTTTTTAGGGTGTGTGGGGCAGGCCACAAAATTGCAAGTGCTTAAAGTCTGGAGCATGTAAACAAAGGCTTGCAAATGCTGCAGGGCCTCAGCATGGACTCATGTCTCAAGGGATGGGGCAAAGCCAAGTGTGCTGGCAGGATGGTGACTGAGAAGCATTTGCAAAGCTTTGCCATGCTGAAAATGACACCAGAAGTTGGGCAGTGTAACACATTTTACTGACAAGCTGGCAGAGGTAGCTCACTTCCGAGCCAGGAACCCCCAGCCCAGTTCCTCTCTCCCTGAAGAGAGGAATACAGAAATACATCCTTGCTGAAATCCTCCCCAGTCTGTAGGTGCATGGACTTGGCTGAAGGAGCATGAGGACGCTGCTCTGGACCAATGGTGCTTCTGTTCCCCTGTCTGCTGCCTTGATCTGCCCTAGTGAGCTATCTGCTGAGCCCCACTCTTTGGTTGCTCACCTGTATTTCTGCAGCCCTGTCACACTGTTGGTTTCTGTGTGTTTTTTTTTTTGTTTGGTTGGTTGGTTGGTTGGTTTGGTTTGGTTTGGTTTGTTTTTTTTTTTTTTTGTTTTGTTTTGTTTTTGTTTTTGCTTTTGTTTTGTTGTGTTTTGTTTTGTTTTGTTTTGTTTTTTATCTTAGATACGTTGCTGGTTTTCCCCTCCCAGCTCCATGCTTTGTAGCATTCGTTCCCCAGGCACATGCTGCTGTCTAAGTTCACATCTCATGGTCACAGCAGAGACACGCTTCCGTGCTGCACAAAGCTCTGCTGTCCCTGCCCACACAGCAGTTCCTGGAAAATACCTTCTGGGCCTGAGACATCTCTGGGAGACTCACTGTACTCATGGGTTCTCCTTGCTGTCCTGAACAGGTCTGAACGCTTGCACTTGTGCTATCATTGCCAAAGCCAGCAGGAAGTGATGTGGTATTCTCTTTGGCTCCTTGCCAGGATCAGGTTACACCAAAAGTGAGTGCCACTGCTTTGTGAATATCCTCACGTGGCTCCTTGGGGTGGGGGGCTCTCCTCAAGGTTTTCTTAGTCCTCTGTTAATTCCTCACACATTAAAAGCCTAAAAAGGGGGCAGTGTTGTCTCAGAGCTCCTCAGTATGGTCACTGACCTGAGTTAAGTTCCTCCCCAGGAAGATGTTAGAAAGCTGGTGGTATGGGGCAGGAAGCAGAGCTTGTGGTCAGGACAGAGCCACAGCATCTTGCAACAACCACAGGGCTGACTGTCCTCTGCAGGGCTGATTTAGAAAACAGAGTCATGAAGTGGTACCATTGCCCCAGCAGTGCCTTTTGCTTCAATGTGGTTCAACAAGAGGAAGTGCAAAGTCCTGCACCTGGAAAGGAACAACACCAGGTACCAGGATATGCTGGGGGCCACCCAGATATAGAGCAACCTAGCAGAACAGTGCCCATGGTTCCCACTAGACATGAAGTTGAACATAAGCCAGCAGTATGTCCTTGTAGAAAAGAAGGCTAATTGTGGCCTGGGCTGCAATAGACAAAATAATGCCTGCAAATGCAGGGAGGTGATTCTCCCTCTCTCCTCATCACTGGTGAGACCACACCTGAAGTGCTGTGTCCAGGTCTGGGCTCTCAGTACACAAGAGACATAGATGTACTGGAAAGAGTCCAACAAAAAGCCACAGAGATGATGAAGGGACTGAAGCACCTCTCCTATGAGGAACAGCTGAGAGAGGTGGGACTCTTCAGCCTGGAGAAGGAAAGGCTCTGGAAGGATCTCTTCCACTTAAATACTTGAAGGGAGGGTGCAAAGAGGATGGAGCCAGGTTCTCTTCAGTGGTGCCCAGGCCCACAGCAAGAGACAGTGAGCACAAACTGAAACACAGGAGGCTCCCTCTGAACACCAAGCAGCACTTCTTTACCTTTCAGGTGACTTTGTGGTGGCACAGGTTACCCAGAGAGGTTGTGGAGTCTCCCTCCTTGGATATCATCAGAAGCTGCCTGGACATGGTCCTGAGCAACATGCACTATGTGTCCCTGCTTGAGCAGGAGTTGGATCAAGTGACCTTCAGAGGTCCCTTCCAACCTCAACTACTCGGTGATACTGTGAATACATATTACCTGAATGCATATGCAATGGATAGATCTGGTCAGAAATCATATGCCAGCCACCTGCAGGGAAGCTGAGTAAATCCCAGCAGCCTTTAATTACCTGCACCAAATATTGGCCAAGAGGCTTCCATTGTGCCTGGAGTGGAGAGCAGATACTGCTTGCCAAAGGGAAGGACGAAGAACACCTGCTTCAAGATGGAAGCCAACAGGCTCTACATTAATTAAATCAGATATAAATCAACAATGCCAGTGATAATAAGAAAGAACAAGCGAGTCCAAATTATTAATATCAAAACAGATCAGAACTGCTGATACACAAGACTGTTCCACTGACAACTGCCCTCTTCCCCTCCCTTTCCCTGATTTTGTTTTGAAACTCCTTATGCCACGTGGAATTAAATAGAAAGCTTTCCATTTCCACCTCCTCAAAGCATCCAAAACATGATTTATTTTTTCCCTTTTTAAACACAAGAAAGTGCCCGCGTTCCACAAGGGAAACTGAGGCATGGGGATTTTGGAGGGCTGAGAGCCACAGCCAGGGCAATTCACTTTATGCTGTCTGCACTGCAATGGGATTGCACCAGTGTGAAACATAAAACAGCATAACCCAGAGCAAAGCCCTGCCCCAGTGATGGCACCTGGCTCTCCACCATCACATAAAAGGAGTGTGTGTGTGCTCCTCCTTTTGCATGTCTCACAGGGGGTGAGCTGCTCTGCACTTTCTCCTGCCTGGCCAGGGGTTTTCTGTACATCTTTCTAGGAGTGTAATTGTCTGAGACCTTTGCTCCCCTGGCATGTATGACCAAATATTTTTCACAGGGGGAATGGAGCACAAAGAAAACCTACACTTTACTTCCAGTGAAGCTGTCACGGTCATGTGTATGCAAGGTTTTTGGACCAGCCCAAGCACTTTACACAGGGCACATATGACAGGACATTGTCAGCATCCTCATGCTTTGAACACTAAAAGAAGAGCATGGGTGCTTGAAGCATCCCTGTTTCTAGCCCACCATGGTGTGTGGGGTCAGCCCACACTATCCTGCAGAACCTACAGTGACTCTGCCCCACAAATACAGCTCTGCTTCCCCGAGTCACCACGGTGCTCCGCTTTCTGACTGTCCCCCCATACATCAGTCTTGGGCATCCTCCACATGAAGCCGCACCATCCATCCCCTTGCTTGCCTACTCCCAGGTGAGCCATCCCTGGCACTTCTCGGAGATGTGCTGAAACCTGTGCTCACCAGGTGGCTGCTGTTGCAGAGCTGAAAGGTTTAAGAGCCCCAGCCACCTGTTTATAAGCATAGATAGGAGATTTGCAAAAACAGGCAGCAGAGGTGAGACCTGGCTTTGAGAATCCAGAGGCAAAGGGGGCTCTACACCTGTTTCAGTGTAATTTTCCCTAATTACAGAGGACAGAGTGCTCAGCAGCAGGGATGGTCACTGGCAGCCAGTGAGGCCCACGAGGCCTGGTGGGGTGTGTGGCCTCTCGCCACAGTGGGGCTCCCGCTGGGAGCCTGGGGACGGAGGGAGGCGGGGCAGGCTGAGGGCAGCTCTGAGCGCTGTCAGTACGAGTTCAGTGGGGTATTTCTCCTTCTGAGTGCGAACAGCAGACCTGATACTCCGTTGGGGGATTTACCAAACGGTGAGGATTTTGTCAGGAATTTTGCAGAGGCCCTCTTTGGAGAGAACATTCTGTGCCTGACCTCTTTGCAGTTCATTTGGCTCACAAGACACCTTCCTGTGTTGGATTTTTCTTCTCCTCCCCTTCCCTCCCTGCCTTTGGCCTTTTCTGTGAAGAGAAACAACCAGTCACTCTCCTGATGAGCAACAGCAGTTGCAGCAGAGGAGAGGATGAGGGGAAGGTGCTTGCTCCTACCTCCAGCAGCCGAACAGGGCCGTGCAGCTCTGCACATCCAGCATCCCTGTCACCGCTGCTCTGCAGTGTTCCAGCTTCAGAGCCAACTGTACTTCCAAAGAAATGAAAACACATATATGCATAATCTTTGCAGGCGCCATCAACGGTATGAGGCAAAACAGCTTTGAAAACACTTACTCATGTTCCAGCCACTCCCAATACTGGAAACATCATCAATGATAAATCATATCTTTCAATTAACCTTGATTTTTTTTTCCTTCAATACAAAGCTAGCCAAGAATTTATCTTATTACAAATGTATATGTATGTTTGCCATCTACTCGCCCTCCCCCTGTTTTTTCCACTAATGTATTCTTCTCACTTATTTGAAAGCCTTGAAGTCCAGGGGAAGGACTCTCATGGCTGCGTGGACATGATCACTTCCCAGGGAACTGAGCACCAGAGGCTGCAGTGGAGAGAGATGGTGTCGAGGCTGAGGGCTGCATCATCATGATCTCCTGTCAACAACTTGCACTTGTCAGCACTTTCTGGTTGTCTTGCTCTTGACTGACTGCTGTTCACATCACTCGGTATTAACAGAGGGAGAAGAAAGACACACTTTCACTTAACTGTTTAGCTGACCAATGAGAGAGATCAGTTTAATGCACAGCCTTCCCCCCTAGAAGACTGCCATAATATCAACCCCATCATGTAGACTCAGAAATCACTGGACCCCCAGATGCATTTCCATAAGTCAAGATACTGTCTGATTTTCAAAACCTGTAAATATGCACAGAGGGAGAATATAACAAGTTAGATATGCAGAAACAGCAAGGTACTTTTCAGTAAAAAGGGATTTTACATGTTTTTAATAAATCTTCAGAACAAACCCCCTGGTTTTAGATCCATAGTACCTCATATCTGTCACATAACCAGCTGACTCTCTAAGCCTCCTCATTATGGGGGTTTTAGGCAATTCTTTCAACACTTGTCTTTCTGGTCCAAATTTTTGAAGACGTTTAAGCTCCCACCCTAATACTGAATAGTTGTTTAAATATCTTTGAACAGCTGTTCTTCAGTTTCCTTTGAACACAACAAGCTTAGCAAGGGCCCTGTGTCCTCTCAACACATTTCTATTGTAACTAACAAGCTCTAGTCTTGGTTAGGACCCCCTGACAGGTTGGGACCCCCTCATACAAGTAATGAAAGATTATCTATCTCTTCTGGGAAGTCAGTCTCTTTCATAATGACCTGAGGCTCAGTATGTTTTTTGTCCATGAAGCCACACCTGATTATGCCAAAAGTGCCAGGAAAGGGCCAGTGCTGCTGTGCATCTCCTACAGCAATGAGAAGAAAAGGGAGGAAGGAAGGGAGCAAAAACCTATTAAAGAATCACAGAATCATAGAATGGTTTGGTTTGGAAGGGACCATAAAGAAACTCTAATTACAAACCCCCTGCCATGGGCAGAGACACCTTCCGCTATCCTGCAGTATTGCTGATCCCTTTTCCATCATTGCACTTCCAAATGATAGGGCTTCAAAATCAGAGGTCTCTTGTCCCCCCTTAATGGTCCTTCACCTTTCCAGTGTCCTCTAGGACTGCACAAGTGATAATAACTTGTTTGTTCAGGGCAATTTTATGAATCAGCCTGTACTTACTGGCTTGACATACATGAAGTATGACATTTCATTAATTATGGCCAGGAATCCCCAGTGTCTTATTATGCTACATCTTGGACTTTACTAAACCGTAAACAGATTTGAAATGCTCCTCATAACATATGTGGAGGCAACTATTGTCAATAAGTATCATGGGGCTGGGGAAGGGAAAACAGAGAGGGAATCCTCTGAAACTCTAATGGTGTGGATCAGGGAAGGCATCCCTCAAGTTTGATTAGAGTAAGTCTTATCAGGAGCAGCTGCAATTGTAAATCACTGACTGGAGAGATAGTCAGAGAGATAGTCAGGCTTGATTTGGTTCTTGTTAGCAGTAGCTCTGACAGCAAGCTGCCAATGTGTTGCCAACACACAGAGCACTTGCAAGGAAGGGGTCATCACGAGGCAACAGGTCTGACGGCATGGCTTCCCTGCTTTTGGAAATGTCTGCTTACCTGGCAGCATGCATACAGTGCTGAGAGAATGTCTGAAACCTACCTCACCTCCTGTAACAGTAACTTACTGCCTGTGCAAAAAAAAACAAAGTTCACGAGCATCCAGTAAGAGCAAAAAGATCATCTTTGAGATCTTTATTCTATTTCTTGTTCAGATTTACAGGATATTCTGGATAGGGAGCAAAGAAAAATATGGGCAAATATGGGAGTAGTCCTATTTGCTTTCTACAGTCACTGAATTAAGTAACATTAAGCTTATAATAAAGATAATCTTTTTTGCATAATCTTATTCACATAAGATTTTTTGTTTGTTTATTTGTTTTTCTCTAGTAAAATGTCTCCTTTTCTATGGACCTGTTTAACACCAATGAGAGAGAATCCATCCCTTCCCCCACATTGAGATCTGAAGAGCATTCACTTAACCAATTCATGAAGCTGATATGACTGTGCCTCCCCTCCCACTGCCACACAAGCTATTTGAAGCACTGATTTCAGAAACAAAGGAATTTCTGTAGAAATGTGTCTGTTTGCATGCTCACTAGAAAAACAAAGAGGAATTACGTTTTCAACAGACTGTTGGCTGCAAACAATAGAATCAGCTCTAGTGCAAAGTTCTTGTTTTAAATTTGGTACCAGCTGTTGATATTCTAATCAAATCCCCAAAGTTCTGCTGGCTTTTGTGACAGCTAATAAAATGGTCCAGGTCCTCAAAGTAATGTTCTCAGCCTGTGAGGAGACCATCCTGACCCTCCTGAAGTACATCATGAAATCTTCATGTTGTCTAGAGCTGGAAAATGTATGCTACATACTTTGTAAAGCCAAAGGGTGAGAAATGATCTGGGAGTAGTTCCCAGATAGGGTACTACAGTGGTCTTCCTGAGGGGTCAACAGAGAAGGGTTGGGCTGGTCAGGCACTTGTGTTTGTTTATACTGCCCCTGTTGTCTCAGTTCCTCTCAGAGCTTGCAATGCAGGCAAGGTCACCCAGCAACCCTTGCATCCTGAACTAGCTCCAGCCTGAGAGCCATGCCTGAACCACCCTCACAGGATGACTTCCACCACAGCACAGCTGTGCCCTGCAATCCCTGCCAGCTTCCAGCACACTTGCAGGCTGACAGAGAAGGACTGGTATTCTTTCCTGCAGGGCATGTGTTTGGTGATGATTGGCCTCCTTTGGAAATGATTGAATAAGAGTCCTTGGTCAAAACCTAGACTCAAGTATGTTAAGTACAACTTTCCATGACTTCAGAGACAGCTGTATCATTATAAAGGACAGAATTTGGGTTTAGGCTTTCTAATCTCCCTACAAAACTAACATTTGAAGTAAAAAGTAGGCTGAAAAGCAAGAAAAGTGATTTCACTAACTGTTGAGTAAGTTGCTCAATCCTTCAGATGTCAAAGGGACAACACTCAACTTGTATTAACAGTCCAGCTCCATTCCACAGATGAATCTCTGGTAATGTATAGAAGACACAAAGAGTACCCCTAAACCACAGGCCCCTGTGTTGAAGGATTTTCCCCATTCCCTAACACTAAACTTTAAACTAAAATATAGGACAATGATGTATGCCTCCAGCTAGAACTTGCCCAATGTCATCAAGAAACTGTTAGCAAGAGCCCCACAGCTTCTGTGCAGATCTGAAAGGTTGCTTTATGGCTCAGGGATGGTGTTGGATAAAAATTCAGAGCAAAGACTCTTAGAAAAGTTTCAGAACAATTCTATGGCAGCACTCTACGGAATTACTTGTGCCTTGAGTGCCTAACTTGAACTCCAAAACCCATTACTTGATCAACAGTTAGAGACCTAATAACACTCCCTCCCCCTGACCCAAGACGATGACATTAGTGAGACAAGTTCTTGTCTCTGAGGAGACTGAGTTTATGGAGTTTACAAGTTTTTGTTTGTTTGTTTGTTTGTTTTTATTTTTTATTTTTATTTTATTTTATTTTATTTTATTTTATTTGTTTATTTTATTTTATTTTATTTTATTTTATTTTATTTTATTTTATTTTATTTTATTTTATTTTATTTTATTTTATTTTATTTTATTTTTATTTTATTTTTTCTCCCCTTCCCCTGTCCTGTTGAGGAAGGAAAGTGAGAGAGCAGCTGCCTGGGTGCCTGGTCAAGCCAAGGTCAAGCCATCACACTAAGTCTGGTGAAGTGGTAATGTCCAGGCTACCAAGAGGTCTTCCTCCATGCTGGAGACATGTGTCGGTTAGGCGGGAGATCTGCTCTTCACACAGTTGTAAAGAAAATGGAGATGTAGCTATTAGACAGAGGTGGAGTAGAGGAAATTACAGTTTTACCTAAATTCTTATGTGTGTTTTTTTCTTGCAGGAAAATGTAATTATTAATTCATGATTGTTTAAATTCCCTTTGGTTGCCTATGTTCCATACACAGGTATTAATTTCTTCTTTTCATGTACAAGTATTTTTATTCTGATTGATTGCACTAATATTTGAATAAAATTATTATTTGAAAAAGATAAATTTCAGCTTCTTAAATGCTTCAGTGATTAATGTGCAGTTTTTCCTTTGAGTGCTGGCAAAAAAGGCAAAACCTATGGAGATTTGACATTTTCGCCAAAAGAGGTACTCACTTTTGTTTTTGTTAAGAATGTTCAGATCAAATCATTCAACATTATTTATTTTTTTTTAAGAAAGAGTTATGAATTGCACATCGACCGTGAGCTACACATGTGCTATAGTAAGTACAAATATATTATCCAGATTTTGAATACAAAATTACTATTTATGTCACCTAGTTCATTCTTGCAAAATTGCCTAGGCACTTGACTAACCACTTGCACATAGAAATGAGTATTTTTGCTTGAGCAATTGAGAGCCTTATTTCAACAGTAGAATAGCCCTCTGAAAGCTTGTTTACTACATAATACAAGCTCAAGAGATATTGTTTTTCAGATTGTAGAAAATGAATGCTATACTCCCTTCATTCTGAGTATTGGATTACATCTCCGTTTATTTATTTATTTTTTTCAGTAAGACATATTATTGATTTTAAGACAAGGCTGTGCCTACATATGTTGCAGATGTTGCAGGATTTCTGTCTTTCCACATTTCCAAAGTCTTTTTCCAACATATTTTTCCCAAACAGGACATCAAAGTCTATTTCTGTCATATTTTCTGAAAAATGAAATTTGGAAAATATTCAGCTATTTTTTAGCAGTTCTAACCTTTCCACAGGTAAGCTGGGTAATTACTTCCTATCAGATGTTAATGATGCAAGTACATTCCTGCAAAACACTGGCTCTAGTTTAATCAGTGCCTTCCTACAGAGAATATCCTGTAGGAAAATCTTTTTGCCACACAGCATTACCAACCTTCTTTTCAAGGGTTCAGTGACATTCCTTCATCCTGCAGAAGGATGAAAATGTCCTTCCCTCACTTTTGGCAGATCACATTAGTAAACATTTCAATGTAATTGGTAATAATCATAATTTTTAAAAATTATGCATTTTCATAAAGTCAAACATCAATTTTCATACTCTCTACCCTACTTATAAAATACCATGGAAGATTCCTGGATATATTTTATTTCCATTGGCATAGCCATCTATTTGGCTTAGAGGCTGCCTGCTTATAATGGGTTTATAGTGGATTTGCAGCAGGAGAGCAAGGCAAGGGAGCCAAAAAGCACAGGTAGAGCTGGCAGTACCTCTACAGGCTGACAAAACCAGGGCTGTGGAGATTGTCAGAACAGCAGTGCCAGCCACCCCGAAGCTTCAAGGGCAGATCAAAATTGCAGTTGAGCCTGTTGTCAATCATACTACTCCAAAGGCAGTGATGTTGCAACTGGTGGGAGAGGGAGATGGTGAGGAACTTGGCAAGATTTCAGCCTGCCTCTAGCCTTGTTAAGGACAAAGAGTTTCCACAGCCCAGCGGCTTTCTCAAGTGTCAGGCTAAGGTTTCTTATTGAAGAGATCTCTTGAACTAAGTGTCTGTCTTGGGAATGCAGGTTCAAGAGCTAGATTGAGCCTGAGCTGACAGCTTCACGCTATCCTGATTTGATGACTTCCATCTGAATGTTTGATCCTACAGTTACGAAGGTCTCTTTAATTAGACAATATTCATTTCATTAACTCTGCTTTCAGAATATAAGAGCCTAACAGCAGGGACTGATTATTCTTTTCAGTGCAATGCAGATATTTTATTTTATTTTTTATGATCCAGTTGGGAAATACTTTTGGGAAACACTTGTTCAAAACAAAACAAGACAAAAAAGGGGGATTTTCCTAAGCCAAGAAATAATACTCCTAATGAAATATTTTGGCTACAGAAGGTTATGCTGGTGTGGTACTAATGATGTACCTTTTTGCTGCTCTAAATTCAGTGCGATGAGAAGTGCAGCAAAGTGGAATCATAGTACTCTGTGGGGTGATTCAAACGTGCACACAACACATAGACTTGGGGTAATCTGCATATACTCTCACTTGTTCTCCCACTCTGTGCTTCTCTCCTCCATCAGCTGGACTCCAGGTCCCTTCAAAACTGATGACAAACTTTCCATTGACTCATACAGGGTTTGGACTGGATCCTGGCTTGCAATATATGTCTGTTCAATAAGTTGAATATAAAACAAGCAGAACCAGGAGGGCAAATCCCCCAGATCTGTGCTGCTAATCTGAGAATTTTGGGGGGAAATGTTGTTGTTGCTGTTGTTTCTTAAGAGTAAAATAAATTAATTAATAAATAAAATAATTTTTCAAGATTTCAGGTAGGAAGGGCTATAATGTGTGAGAATTTGCTCAGGAGGGAGTGCTATTTTTTATTTTTTTTTTCATAGCAAGGCATCACAATTAATTTGAAATAAATAAATAAATAAATAACAAAGCAGGATACTAAACCCCAACTTTTTCATTAATACTTAGGATAGCAATATAAGTGGTATTAGTAGTCCAAATTTTGGTTCCAGCATCTAAGGTATTTAAATTTCTTCACTAAAACATGCTGAAAATAATTTATTATTTTTTTTTTTCTGAAAGGCCTACTTATGAGAAGATCTGGGATAGAGGAGTAACACCTAAAAGATGATGGATAAAAAGATACTAAAGGTTTACAAACATTACAAACAATTACCCAAACCTGACAAAGTTATTGCTCTGAAGGCTTTAAGCTGCCCAGGACAGAGTTGGCTATGTGTTTGGTGAGAGCCTGCAAGAAGTCTTCTCCTTGGCATCATGGGGCTCTGAAATCTATGAAATCCAGTCTTTCTCCTGTGAGAAAGCAGGGTCTGGCAGGGTAGGAAAGGAGATAATCATCCAGAAAGGAGAACTGTTCAGCTGGGCAGGATTCAATGGAAAGGCTGCAGAGCCAGCACACCAGGCATAGGATGTGCCACCTGAAGCTGGACCCAAAGGCAGTGGGGGACAAGTGGGAGCCCCTCAAGGGCCCTAGGTTTTACATGCTTTGTTCCATTTGTAAAGCATGATCCATCAAGAGAGTGGGAGTATATGAGAAATTCATCATTTGTAGGACCTGGCTCAGAGCTTGCACCAGTATCAGCACTTACCCAATTTTGTGGACCCTCTGGCTTGTGCGGGGTTCCTACTCAGGGTTTTTAACATCTGCATCCTGTGATTTCAAATGCAGCCTCACCAGATTTAAGTCCTAACCCACCAACACACATAGCCCCACATTGCTGCTGGTGGAGCCAGGCCTGTGCTCTCAGCATGCACATAGGAGCCAAGACCTGGTTATTACCGAGTAGCCCAGGGCAGTGTGATTGCAGTCCCCCTCTGTACACACACATGACCTTCAGGGACCCTGCCCACCTCAAACTACAAGCAGTGTTTGGAGATTTGCTGGGGATCCATCTTCAAGTGAGTTTCAGTCCATGCAAACTGTGGCTGTGTAGCCTGGCCCAAAGGCAAGCTATGTAAGAGATTTAATTTTTTAATCTTATTCTTTGGGGTCTTCTGTTTGTTTTTCAGTATAAGTGTTTCATTATGTTATATAGTGCTGTGGCTCTTGGAGAGCTAACTAAAAGTACTGTTGCATTATTTTATTATGAGTTCTGCTTTCCAGACATGCTCTAACTGATGAAGCTTTTTCTCTGATAACCAAATTGCCTGCATGATATTGCTGTGATAGTTGGGACTAACAAGACAATGGGGCTGCGCTATATTACACAGTGAAAACCTGATAGCTTTTGCTATTGGATTTCATGGAGCAAGGATTCTTTGCTATATACTTCAGGAGTGCCTACAACTGTAAGGGTGGCACAACCCAGAAAGGATGCCGAGATGATCCATTAAGTGCAGTAAATTATGAACTGGGATGAAATGTTGTGAATGTTATGGTGCATGAGCATGTCAAACTGTATGCACAGCTCCATTTTCTGGAGGGTGTGCAGAGAAAGTCAGGTTGCATGAACAGCAGGATCTCATAGCTGAAGAACGTGGATGATGCCATGAAGGAGACAACTGTAAGAGCCCTCTGCCACTGAGTGCTTGTGTGGGGCTGCACAACTTGTTCATGTTTCTTCTTCATTCATAATCCTTGGTCCATAAGACTCTACAGTATCATGTGTTTTGACTGCAGTGCTGCCAAATGCTTAGGATTATGAAAAAAAAAAAAAAACAAGCCCTATCTATTTTACAGTGGGTACTTAAATGTAGGATGTGCTTTTTCCTATAACATTGTTTTCTGCCCTTCACTTGTGGTGGAGAAACAGACAAGGCTGTGACATTCTCAGATGCTGCCATGGGTCACAGGCAGCAGGAAATGGAGGAAAATTTTGCTGCTGCCTCTGGATTAGGGGTCATTTGTTATTAATACGGCACAAGGGGTGTTTCTCCTCTGTAAAGAGGAGAAAGCATTGCATAATGTCTCATTAAAAAAAGCACAAATGGTTCCATGTACAAAATCAGCTAAGATTCCCACAGAAAATAAGGTATGAACTTGTGATTAAAACTTTGTCATCATGAAGATACAGAGTTCACCTGAACTACAGGCAGAGGCTACGGAGCCAGCTAGAACCAGGACTTCACCCCACCCCTTCCGTCAGGGCAAACTCACCAGAATTAGGCATGGCCACATTGCTGAACTTTAATTGTGGCAACTAGCACTCATGCAATGAGTGCATGACCACATTCTCTATCCAGCTGCAGGAATTCCAGCAATAAAGAATTTGCAGCCCCATAAGGAAGGTGTTGGCTGATTTCTGCCTGTGCTCATAGGTAAGAGAGAGGGCAGCACCCTCAAGGCGGGCCATGTCTTGTCTTACACCAATTTGTTTCCCTTTCCCATGCCAGCAAGGGTTGGCCCAAGCAAGGCCTTCCATGTAGTCGGGAGGCGCTGTCATCCCACACAGATGAAGCATGAGTGCTCACTCTCTATCTCAACCCTGAAGGCACGGGACTTCACTGTGCCCTCCAGTATGAAAGCACCTGAACATTCCCTCTCATGGAAAGACGAAGCCCTGCAGCACAACATTATCCTCTCCTCACGTCTCTCCCCTTGACACTGTGGTCAAGGTCTGCATTGTGAGCGCTTTTCCTTTTGTGATCCATTCTCATTATGTGGTCTCCAGTGCTCTTTTATGATGTTCTTCTCCTCTATTCTTCTCTGCACTTTGAAGTGCTCTTGCATGAAACAGCATGACATAAAATAAAATGACATTCGTTATTAACACAAATGAAACATTTGGTTTCAATTATCTCCCCTCTCTCCAGTTGTGAGGAGTGAGAATTCCCTCATAAACACAGGCAGTGTTTTAAGAAATTGCAGACTTTACAGAGCAAGAAGAAGGAAGAAAAGCAGACCCCGAGATACTGAGCTTGTCACAGTAAACAAAATGATAAGACGGAATAAAAGTCTGGTCCAGGGTGCTTCCCACATGCATAATCACACAGACATGGATAGCTGCATGGGCTAAAAATGGGAACAAAATCAAACGCCAAAGAACCATCAATTAAGGTCTAAATCAAGAATTGGCTTTGCCACTGACCTATGTGTGACCTTTGGAGAGTCAATTTGCCTCTTTGCATTTCTGGTTTCCCACAGGTTGTGTTTTTGTCTGTTTGGCTTGTCAATAGGGGAACTAAAGGAGGAAAAAGTCTCTTTAGTCAAGGCATTTTTCCTGACATATCTCCGTACCAGTCCCAGCTTTAGAAGGATATTTCTAGGCAGAATCTCTCTATCTTCTTTCCAAAACAAGGGAGAACAACCATGAGACGTAAAATCTTTGTCTCTCTCCCAATTCTGCTAGTTTTACTATCATTTTTTCCCCTCTTCCATTCAGCCAGATAACGTTTAACCTTTAAAAATAGCGTGCATGGCCTCCTTGAACTGAGAGCAATAAAAAGGCTTAACAGTATGCAAAACAGAAATCTATCCAACCTCAGGGTAACACAAGTCTATTATCCCAGCCTGTTCCATAAAACAGCTGACTTGACAGCCCATGTCAGCATGGAATGCAGTTAGCTCTGTTTTTTTTCGTCTCTGTTTAAAAATGATCCCATTGAACCTAGGCTATGATGCACTGCAATTGGCATTCCTAGGAATTGCACACATCTTGAAAGTAGGACTAGAGCAAAACCCTCTCCAGGGATTGCTGCACTGCCCATGGGACACAGCAGAAACACTCCCTTCATTTGAAATAGTTTTGATGTACATCAAAACTCTCACTGAGAAACTGTAGGACCAGGGGAGATGTAGCTGGGGTGGGCAGTTTGCTAATCGTGTGCACAGGCTGCACAAGTGAGAGAAGGTTTGGCTACTCTTTTGCTTTGTGATCCCTTCAGAGATCCCTTCTCCCTCCTGAGGTACAGCACAGCTGCTGTTTAGAAGGGTATAGCACCACAACACATGGATGTAAGGAAGGGAGGGAAGCAAAATAGCATGTGTGGTAGAGGAAACTTTAAGTAAGCTAAAGGCTATTACTCATATTAGAGCCAGAACCTCCACCCAAGCTCTCTTAGTTTCCTCCAGCAGTGCAAAATTCACACACACACACACACACACATGCACACACTTCTTCCCTGAAAGAGTTTTAAGGGAATTTCCCTGTGGCAGAGAGATGGTATAGGCAGTAGTGGCACAGCTGTTTCATTTTTCTTCACAGGAATGATTTATTATATGGAAATCAAGAAATTTTATGGAAAGCAGGTAATTCTATAGGCAAAGAAAATATGTTTCTTTTCAGCTTTTTCAGATTTATGGCCCTCATTTTGTATGTGATCATCAGAGGGCCTTTTTCTTCTGCAGTTTAACTACAGCAAAAATCCCCCAGAGCAGTGAAGAGCAGAGCTGGATGCTCAGAAGGGGAAGTTCATTTGTTGTTTTCACCTTTGCTGTCAACCTACGGGGTTGAAATGCAGAAAAAGTGTGGTGTGGGAGGGCAGGTATTTCTTTTACCCTGTTCATCCCTTCAGTGGGAGATACTGTGACACTTTTTTACTGTGACTATCAGTTTCCTAGAAGAGGTATATATAATGCAGAAGCAGTGGGACCAGTCTTTGGATAAAACCCCTGGAAGGAGATAATCACTGCCCTAACACTTCAAAAATTTGGAGTTTTGCTTCAGGTCTATCTTAAGCACTGCTGGGAGCTGGGTATTGGGTGTATACTCATTTTTAGAGGAGTGAAGTAGCCATTAAACATGACACACAGATGGTTTGCTTGTGTTTGTCCATCCTGTGACTGGTGTAGGTTTATGCCAGGACTGGGTGAAAGTAAGGAATACTGAGCACAGCACACAGTGCTAACTAGGTGTCAGAGGGGGGTTTTGGGACATCTTAGCTCTTCCTGACCACCTTGCTGATATTACCTGGGCATTAGCTGTGACTTGAAGCTGTAGCAGTTGATGCTTGTTGACTCCTCTCCTCTCCTCTCCTCTCCTCTCCTCTCCTCTCCTCTCCTCTCCTCTCCTCTCCTCTCCTCTCCTCTCCTCTCCTCTCCTCTCCTCTCCTCTCCTCTCCTCTCCTCTCCTCTCCTCTCCTCTCCTCTCCTCTCCTCTCCTCTCCTCTCCTCTCCTCTCCTCTCCTCTCCTCTCCTCTCCTCTCCTCTCCTCTCCTCTCCTCTCCTCTCCTCTCCTCTCCTCTCCTCTCCTCTCCTCTCCTCTCCTCTCCTCTCCTCTCCTCTCCTCTCCTCTCCTCTCCTCTCCTCTCCTCTCCTCTCCTCTCCTCTCCTCTCCTCTCCTCTCCTCTCCTCTCCTCTCCTCTCCTCTCCTCTCCTCTCCTCTCCTCTCCTCTCCTCTCCTCTCCTCTCCTCTCCTCTCCTCTCCTCTCCTCTCCTCTCCTCTCCTCTCCTCTCCTCTCCTCTCCTCTCCTCTCCTCTCCTCTCCTCTCCTCTCCTCTCCTCTCCTCTCCTCTCCTCTCCTCTCCTCTCCTCTCCTCTCCTCTCCTCTCCTCTCCTCTCCTCTCCTCTCCTCTCCTCTCCTCTCCTCTCCTCTCCTCTCCTCTCCTCTCCTCTCCTCTCCTCTCCTCTCCTCTCCTCTCCTCTCCTCTCCTCTCCTCTCCTCTCCTCTCCTCTCCTCTCCTCTCCTCTCCTCTCCTCTCCTCTCCTCTCCTCTCCTCTCCTCTCCTCTCCTCTCCTCTCCTCTCCTCTCCTCTCCTCTCCTCTCCTCTCCTCTCCTCTCCTCTCCTCTCCTCTCCTCTCCTCTCCTCTCCTCTCCTCTCCTCTCCTCTCCTCTCCTCTCCTCTCCTCTCCTCTCCTCTCCTCTCCTCTCCTCTCCTCTCCTCTCCTCTCCTCTCCTCTCCTCTCCTCTCCTCTCCTCTCCTCTCCTCTCCTCTCCTCTCCTCTCCTCTCCTCTCCTCTCCTCTCCTCTCCTCTCCTCTCCTCTCCTCTCCTCTCCTCTCCTCTCCTCTCCTCTCCTCTCCTCTCCTCTCCTCTCCTCTCCTCTCCTCTCCTCTCCTCTCGTCTCCTCTCCTGTTCTTTTTCTGCTCTTGAGGTGAAAGATGTAGGGGGCAGACATGTCCCTGCTGGTCTGTAGCCTTCATGGGAACCAAGCACTGGAAGAAATTCCAGTCCTTGAAACCTCAAGGCTCCACATAAGCCCAACTCAATTCCAAGGTACAATACAATGCCACAAATATATCCTCTTCCATCTAAAACAATTATGGGGCAAGTAGAAACATGGGGTGCATTTTTAGGGAGAATGGGGTTTGTATCTTTTTCTGACTGGAGGGGGGGGGCTGTTTTATAATGTAGAGTGGGAGAACACACACTGTAAAACAGGTACGGATAATCTTTTATGAATTTAAAGAGAAAAAAAAAAAAAAGAAAAAAGAAAAAAGAAAAAAAAAAAAAAACAATGGATGAAGAACCAAAAGCTTTGAAAGGGTGTTTCACTTAGGTTTACACAGACTTTATTAATACAACTTTACCACATAATATTAAATGCAGTTGACCTTTCTCTTTTACTTGTTTGTTGTTAATAAATCTCCAAAGACATGTTTTTTGATATATGTTATACTTTTGCACTTGGTTTCTTACATGGGTTGAATAACCTATGTTTTTCATTAGAAAACTATAACCATCAGTCTTGCCTGCCGCCCACTACACAAGGAGAGGAGCTGGAACAGTGCCACATATGCACCATCTCCTTTCTCCCAGAAAACCATCTTCCTTCCTCTGCCAGCTCCTAGCTCCAGCTTCATTTTTCACCACCAAAGAGCTGCCCACAGCTCCAGACTTTGCTCTCAGCACAAATTGTTCCAGACCTCCCTTCTCTGAAGGCTGCAAGTTTTCATTTCTCTGCCTCTAATTGCCTGTGTCACTTAGCTATGAGATGTGAAGGGCTGCTCAGATACACACCAGAGTGTGGCCAAGCATTCCCCACAAACAATAAGCTGCCACCTTTGCCGTGGTGAAGCCCCAAAAGATGGCACACGTACCACCTCAGGGAATTTGGCCCTGTTGGTTTGTCATCCTGTGCAGCTGGGGAATAAGAGGTTTCTATTGAATGTCAATTCTTATTTATTAGAACTTGCAGTCAAACAATAGCCCACACACAGGGAGTGTCTGACAGACTGAAAAATATGCATGCAACTCCATAAACACCTCAGCCTTGTTTTCGTGTGTGTGTGAAGGCAGGGGATACTCTTTCCTTCATGCTTCAGATGTTGCTTCTTGACTTCTGCCTATTAGCTTTGGTTCTCTGGATTGCTGGTTAAAGATATGTTGAGACCTCGGTGCATGTCCTTTTCCTTGAGAACCACAAAAAAAAAAAAAAAAAAAAAAAAAAAAGGAGGGTATTTTGAACTGCCACGCTCCCACAGAGGGTTCCTTTGTTAAGCAGATACTATCTTCCAGTACCACTCCAGTTTCTGCTTATCCTCTCTGGTTGCTGACCTGGAGCGGATGTACCATGAACTTTCAGTGGATTATGAGACAGCAGACCTTATGTTTGTTTTCATTGAGTGAAGTAAGAAGTAGCGTGCAAGCCCATGTGACTTCAGGGGAGGGGGTGGGGGGGATCACAGATTTTAACTCATTCAAAAGCAGAAAATTTTTGAAAAAGGATATCCTTTTCCTTGTAGGGAAATATCTTCTCAAGTTTCATGGAAATCTTCATGTGAATGTTTTTAAACCTAGTTCTACAGAAGGGTTGAAAATTAGATAAATTGACTTAACAGTGTCCCACTGAAAGCAAAAAAAAAAAAAAAAAAAAAAAGGCATAAGTCAGGTGGTGATTGACAATGTCCTTAGAGCACATGCAAGCACCCCTTCCTTCCCAGACTCGTGTTTAAGGAAATCTGAAGGCAAAAGAGAGGCAAACAGAACAGGAGAGGCATTACTGTGTTTGAGAAAGAGCCCCAGTAGCAAGGAAGATTATTAAGTGAAGCTGATGAAGAGACAAATTCATACCATTTAAAGCTTCACTCACTTATTTTTACTTAACCCATAGCTACCACAACCACAATGGTATGTGGAAACTGGTGAAATGGCATATTTAAGGGCAAATAGCCCAGTCCTTCTTCCAAACAGGAGTGGATCCAGACTGAACAACTAATGTAGCACTCGTAAGCTTGAGTAGAGCATGAGGAAATGGTTTAGATGTTGTAGCATTAGCCATATTATTTAGCTATTTCTGCCATCTCATCAAATTTCTTTGACCATAATTTCACCAACCTTTTCCCTTTAGAGGTGTCCACCACACATGAGCATGTGAAGAAAGGCATATCCAATTACTATAATGTTCCTTATGACAACTAGACAAGGTTTGCAAATTGCAAACAACTGGTGATTTGCTACTGACTGGCTTTTGCTTTTGTCTCTCTTATCTCCCTCTTTTGTCCCTCTTATTATCAGGCACCTGAAATCACTAGCTGTTGTCAGGAGTGATGGCCTCAAGGCTTGTTAGCCCTACAAATGCTATTCAAAACCAGAGAAGCATCAGGAATTATGCCTGCACCTCTTGAAGTAGCTATGGAGCTCCAACAGACTTAAAGACAAGAGAGACCTAAATTAAATATAAAAATTAAAGCCAAAGGAGGACATTTGAAATTAATAAGAACAGGCATATGATTTAAAGCTACAAAATGTTTGTAAAGGCCACTGAGTATGACAAGTGCCTTGAGGAATGCATCCAACACCATCCCTGATAATGGGAAAGGAAGATTTTTGTAGACAGGTTTATAAACATCTTGGGGAATTGCTTAAGTAGTAATCTCCAGGGGATGTTCTCTTGCTTCTTCCATTATATAGGCCATCTGATTGAAAATCTAAATCCTAGGCTTCACGCATTTTTCCTCTTCCTCTCTACTTATTGTTTTAAGCTTTTTTCTAATTAGCTGATTCAAAGTCTCTCCAAAGAAAAGTTTATATGACATTGTTGCCACAAGGATTCTTGCCAAGAAAATGAGCAGGGCAGATGCTGGCTGACTTGTTGATTCACTCACTCAACAAAAAGCTATGTGGATGATTTTGTTTTCCTCTGAGGTGCAGACTGTCTCTTTCCTCCATGCTTTCTTGGACCTGCATGGACCACATGCCTAATACAAGCTGTTGCTAAATTTCTGTTAACCCACTCCTGCCTGGAAGTTCAGGAATAATTTATTACTGGATTCAAAAGCTCCAATATCCAGCTCCTCTTCTAAATCAATTCTCAGTAGTCTGTGTACTTGAACCTGGTTTGTATCCTTCTACCTTTATTTTCTACTAGTGTCTAACCAATATCTTCTCAGTGAAAACAAAGAGATATAAGTTCAAGGATTCATTGGAAAGCAAACTTTTATTTTTGTTTTTATTTTTTGGATGGGAAAATTAAGTTTTGAATTCAATCAACATTTTTGTGCAGCACACTTCCCTCAGATTGTTCTGGTATTTCATTTGAAAGCCAAGAATTGGGGAGAATGTGGGTTTTAACAAAAGAAAAACATTTTAGTGAAAATGAAGAAGATTAATCACTGCTACATTTTATGCTAGGGTGAAGAGAGCTCTTTTCCAACTGCCTCTGACAGACACTTCCAAGACCTTTCAGTGGCAAAAAGTTAACTTAGGTCAGTGGGAGGGTTTCCTTCTGATTCTGCTGCTCTAATCCATAGAGACAACCCTAAACTCCCTCATGGCTTACATGTTTAAACATGGATAGGATCTGGGGTGTAGCCAAAATTTTATGCCTATATGAGATTCATCTGACTAGTCAACAGCAAAATGTCTCGACTATGCAAATTGCAGCACAGACTTTTGGAGTTACCCTACTCAAAAGGCTAGATCTCTGCTACTTCACTACCCATGGCCATTCCTTCATGAGTTGAAACCTATGGCAACTAGTTACAAAAGACATGATTTCTTGAAATAACACCAGTTTTTGCCATTCTGTATGTTGGCTTTTTAATGTACGTATTTTATATATGTCATTTTGTAATCAATTTCTGAGAGTTTGTGCCTATATAGCCATATGTTGACTGTAGGAAAGGAAACAAAAAAGTTGTTTGTTTGTTTGTTTTGAGAAATTCTCAAAACTTTTTCACTTTTCCTAAATGAGTAAAGTTAGGAATAAGTTCAGTTACGAAGGAACTTCTTAAATCTGATTCTTAGGCACAAACACCTCTCCATGTGTCAAAAAAGGCAAAGAATTAAAATTCTTTCTTCTGGGATTCTGCTGAAGTTCCTGAAATTACCATAGATAAAAATGTGTTAGATTATAAATGATGATTGTATGTTCAGTGCTTTATTTCTTGAATTGTGATTTTTATTCATTTTGATTTCAGCTGCTCTAAAACTTTCCACCTTAAGGTAAAGGGCAATTGCTTTCTCTTTCTGTCAAAATGGTAAGAGCAAAATATCTGGAGGAATTAAATGGTGATGTCATTCCAAGAGGGAAACGCACATCAGCTGTGAAACTGTTTCTCACTCCACCTTGGAAATATTTCGGTACTCCTGAGAAAATAAATATTTATTTGATGGCAACTTGGACAGATTTAATGCTGCTACACAGAAACAAGAGGGAATGACACATCAACACACCCTGGGTACATTGAAATGATTTCTCAACATAAACAATACTATGTAATGTACTAATTCATTTTTCTTTTAATAAGAAAAGAAAGTCAGTGTTATAAACCGAAGCTGTGCTCTCTGATATATCTGTCTCAAACTAAAATCAACCAGCCTTCTATTCTGATAACCCAGGCTTTCTTGTGCTATGACAGGTAGGACCTTTATTTGTCTGAATTTTAAAATTACACATACTAAACATCTCAAATATATGCAATCACTTTCCCCTACAATGAGATCTTAATGTGCTTTTGAAGTTAGGAAAATAAAAATAGAGATGAAAAAAAAGGGAACTGAGAACTTAAGATCAAGGCCTGGAATTTTGGAAAGGTGAGTTTGAGTGCTGGCTTCATGACAAGTTTTTTGTATTTGTGAAACTGTTGCTTGAGGCTTACAGTTTGGTTTTAAAGCTCATTTCCCAAACCCACAATTTTTTCCCTTCTTAAGAAAAAATGGCTATAATTTAGAGACCTGAAGAAGGTCCATATTTAAAGGCCCATACCTAGCTATCATGTGGGTGTAGCTTGACTGGCTGCTTAACAGTCATCTTAGGGCACAGGACTTCCTTACCCTTTCATCCAGAAGAGGAATGGTCATGCCTCCCCATCGGTTCAGCAGGGATTGGAGGTCTTAACAGTCAATTTGACATGTGTTTCTAATGTAGGACACCAATGCAGTGTATCTCTCATGACTACAGCAAAATCATCACAAAGGAACTTGGCCTTTTAGTTTTACAGCTCCCTGTAGACATTTAGAACAGAGTATTTGTTTACTCAGTTGTCTAGCCATGTTTTCTGGGCCCAGGTAAAAAGTTGAATTAGAAAGCCTAACCCTGAAGCTGAGAAGTTTTAACCCCCCATTTACTTCCCCACTAACATGTGCAAGGAAGTAGAAAAAGGCAGAGCCAGAAACAGACTCCAGCTCTGGGTGTCTTCTCAGAGAATCACAGAATAATTTAGATCATAAGGGACCTCCAGAAGTTGTGTTGTCTTACCCTCTTCTCAAAGGGGGTCTAATTGTATCAGGTTGCTCAGGAACCTCTCCATTGAATCTTGAAACATCAAAAAAGGCATTTAATACCAATGCCTTTACCATGTCCTTTGTCACTAGGTCTCTGACCCATTAACAGTTTTTGCATATTTCCAAGTAATGTGTCCCTTCTTTCACCTTCCATGTCCTTCCTATCCATGTTTGAACTGGGTCACTACTACACTTTAACTATCTGCACTTTTTTGTTCTTGTGCTCCAAAGAGGCTGTCCTTGAAGATCAGCTAACTTCTCCATTTTTGGTGTTTTTTTTTTGTTTGTTTGTTTGTTTGTTTTGTGGTGGTTTTTGTTTGTTTGTTTGTTTTTATCCACTCCAAGGGTGTTTTCCCATGGCACTGTTCCAAGCAGGTCCCTGAACAGGCTAAATCTGCTCTTCTGAAGTCCAGGCTTGTCATTCTGCTGTTTATCTTGCTCACTCCTCCCTGAAACCTAAACTTCACCACCTCATGGTCCCAGCAGCCATGGCTGCCCTCAGCTTACAGATCTTCAGGTAATTCTTCATTGTTAGTGAGTATCAGGTCCAACAGAGCATCTACCCTAGAGCATCTCCCTAATCAGTTTAATTGATTGCATGCATCATGCAACCATACTCCATAAACTCCAGAAATCTCCTGGATTACTTGAGGTTTGCTGACTTTAAAAATCAGTGTAAGAGGGTACCATGAGCATATACAAAAGCTAATTTATTTATTTATTTTGCCCATTAACAACAAAACAAGACTGAATTGTGTTATTTTAAGAGATGTGAAGTATATCAATAAACCCTACTTAATCCTTTCCACTGAAACATAAGGGACACATTGTGGAGTGTAATGATTCCCATCTAATGGTTCCTTGTTCAATTAAAAGACATTTTGACATGAATATTTTAGTATCAACCGTGGACTAGCCTTAGTAGTGAAGAAAATGTAATTCAGGCTCTCAGGGCCACACAAAGCTGGGAGAAAGGGGATCTCTGTTCTCCATGGGACTTTTCTGTGGAGAACCCCTTTACTTGTGTTTGCAGACCAGGCTAACCACTCCTCCAACACCAACACAAACCTCAAGTGGTCACAGCAGACAGCTCTGCCTGACATCCACTTCCAGAGAGAAATTCCAAGCTTCATCTCTTTGGAAGAGTTAGCAGAGACCACAGATATCTTGGAGGTGGCAGCTAAGAAATGTCCCTCCAGGAAAGAACCTGATACCCCACATATGTCTGACCATCAGACCATCCTGCTCATCCTGTATGATTCACTGCTGCATCATCTGCTACTGTCCATGCCTTCTCTTGCATCACTGCACTCATCTCTAAGCACCAGATGCAAATGGTACAGTGTCACTCTCTGACATCAATGACAGTCTTCATGGAGGAAGAGAAGGTCCATATTCTCTAAGACCATATTCTCCTGCAGGAGGTGAACTGCCACCTTGCACCACTGTAATGGCATCACAACTTTATCAAGTGCAGCACGCCAAATTCAGAGTCACTCTAGTTTACATGAGAATCCCTTTTTTACAGTGGGCTGGATCAATGAATCCTGTAGTAAGCTTTTTGCCAGGCCGTGCTACCATGTGGCAGATGGGGTGGTTTTCCTATAACTAAATTCTGAAACAGAAGTTAAACACTACTGGGTTGCCCTGGGACCTTACTAAGAGCAGCAACCTAGAGACTGTAAGCCAAAGCTTAAAAATAAAGGGTCTGTGAGCAAACAGCCTGGGACTAGCCCTAATAATTTGATGAAAAATTCTTCACCCACCTCAGCTCCTAGGCAGTAGTAATGCCTTGAGAGGTGTTGTCAAGGTCTGCCTGTCCCCCTTCAGTTGCTGCCAGCTCCCCACCTGCCCACTTTGAAGGCTTGAGGGGCTGTTGCAGAGCTTGACCTGATCCACAGCACCTAGGGATGGGAGGGCATCAATGTCCTTGCACATGGAAAGAAGACATTTCAGGACAGGATATCACAGTCCAGCTGTGGTACATACACCCTGTGAAGACATCTGGAAACTCCACATATCCTTCTGAGTTTCTCATATGGATTAGACCATCAGTGTAAGAAGTGGAGCAGAGACTTGGTCTCAGGGAAGCTGAGCTCTGCTCTTTGTTCTTCTGAAAGCAGCTGCATAGCCTCAGCCAAGACACTAAGAAGTGTTTAAGCCTCTCACTTTGGTAGCAGCAAGAGCTTGAAGCCAAAGTAACTATAGGGATGGGAGTGTTATTCATGTGTATAACCTCCATGGGATAACGTTCATGAGCAATCAGGACTGTGAACCAAGGAAATACCCAAAAGGATCTTTCGTAAGGATGTAGTTGAAGAAAGCTCTATAGAAGTAGTTGCAGTCTGCTGCCTAAGAAAGCGTGATTCATCCGCTGGTGGTAACAGTCTACTAAATTGTTCAGACAAGAGGGTTTAGTAAAATAGCCTTCTACCATGATGAATTGATTGATTCTCTTTGGTGCAGGGATGCTTTATAGACTTTTTATGGAAAGCCCTGACAAATTCTGCTTCATACATGACAAGAAGTTCTTTCCTCTTCTCTCACCACAGCAGTAAGCCATTTCTCCCTTTCTTCTCACCCCTCAAGACACTGCAAGATGTTAGTCTTGGCTTTTAATTACAAGCCCAGGTCTGAGGCTGAAATAAACTTGTTTGTGTGTCTGAACACCACTAGTTATGCCGAACAGGATGCTTCTCTAGTCCAAACTGCTACAAGACTTCACTGTAGCTCAGAAATGAGGATGATTCAGCATGAAATGAGACAGAATTTGAATCTGAGCTCTAAGCAGCACATGATGGTAGAAAACAGCCCATTGGCATTTAACTCAGCAGAGCTCTCATCCACATACTCTCTGTTACTTTGCGTGGGAAAGGATTCCCAGAAGAAAGTTTGACCACATAGCTCATTGGTGACTACTGAGGTGCAGCAGCCAGTCAAACCACTGGGGTAGAGTGGTAGGCTCTGGGAGGCTGGAGCTGTCTGTGGAAGGGTGCCAGAAAGCCTTGGATGCACCATGCATGCCCACCAGCCATCAGCCAGCTTCAAGCTGCTGCCCCATGCCCCAGCTCCTCTCACAACAGGCTAGGGGATGTCTGTACAGAAAGTTGGCTCTTCGTGAGGTTTGCACCCTCATGAAAAGAGTGCACACCTTCGCGAGGTTTGTCCCAGGCCCTCACCTGGGCCTGGGACAGGATCCTGTTTCAACAAGTCTCTACTACTGGTGGCAGGGTTTGTGCTGAAAGATCCACTTGGAGGGTCCCTGCTGAGGTGGAAAAGGCAAGGGACTGAACAGCAACAGCAGTGTGCATGGCTACAAAGCACTGCCGATTGCACTCTGCCTCCCATCACCATACCTTGCCTTCGTTATTGACCAAGCTTTGGGAGAACGGCAAGTGCAGAGCCCTAGTGAGGGGGAGAGAAGTGAAAGGGTGAATGTTTAACAGCGCCTGAGGGCAGTCTGGTTATGTTGTTATCCCAGCACATGACAGGAGGAAGAGAAGAGTGAAAACTCTGCCAAACTTGCATCATGGACAAAGCAAAAGCTGGCTCCTGTGCCAGGTTCAAAAGAGCCCTGATAAATGGAATTGACAGATGGTCTCCAGTGGTTCCTCACCCACAAATAAATCCCTTTTCCTTTCTTGTCTGTTCCCTATCCCATTCCCTGCCTCCTCCAGAGTGTACAAGTTGCTGCGCTCCCAACAGAAGCTTTTTCTCTTGGCAGACAATATCATTCACTAGAGGTTTCTCAGGCAAGAGCATCATCTCATCAGCCTATTTGCTTCTCTTCCCTTTCATCTCTTGTTTGTTTTCCATTCATATCCGGGGAATTCACCCCCTTGCCAGACCATTTGCATGTTTTGTAATATGTGCCGATGGTGCAAATGTCAGGAAGTGCGCATTGTCTCTTGTTTATGCAACACATTATTTACCTCCAGGTTATTTACCTTGTATTAGGCATTTAGTTCTTCCCTATTCAGACCTTGGCCCAGCAATAAACTCAAAGCAAAATCTGACTTTAAGAACTGCAGGTGTGCTTTTGAATGGCTGGGGCATGTACTATGACATTAGTTTACTCGAGACAAGCTCCAGTTCTGATCCTTGCCTTGCCACTGGCCTAGTATATTGTCTTGGGCAAACCCTTTTGTCCCCGGTAGGCTGCAGAGGACAAGCGTTGTGTTTGTACAGCTGCATGAATGGTGAAGCGCTGTGGTTTGCTTTCATCAGGCTCAGATAACATATTGTTCTGCAGAGTGAGACAATCTTCTGCCCCGGGCTTTGCTTAGTAAAGCAGGCTTCCTTGGGGTGCTGATGCAGGAGGCAACTGAGCACCCCTGAACACCTTCGTAGGTTTGCATCTTCATCAGAAGAAGTTTCTCTGAGTCCATAGTGATGCTTCCCCTGCTTATAGGATGTTAGTGAGGATAAATAAGTAAAAAGTCAGTGTGTGTGATAAGATTGCCTTTAGTTTTATGCCCAAGACACCTACAGCAGCCACTTTCAAGAGGCAGGAGGAGCAAAATAAAATGTCGGATGTGGAGAGATGGCACAGAGCTGCACACTCCTCCTCGGTCAGAGGTGGCATAACAAGAACCGGCACATCGCCAGCACTGGGGAAACCCTTTCCTGCAGGTGTGCTGCAGCCAGCAGCTGCCCCAGTATAACTAACCTGCAGGCGTGCCCTCAGTCACTGGTGAATTGCCTGGAAGCACTGGCAGGAAGACTCCAGAAGGCATTCAGAAGTGTTCTTACCTTCACATTACCAAAGCAGTCTAGTTCACAGTTCAGGCTGAGGCCACTGCCGGAGGCTGTTACAGGCATGCACCCAGCACAGCACCGATGCCTTGGTCAAAGCTGAGCAAACAGGAAAAAGGGAGTAGTCACCTGAATGGACAGGTGAATTCCCATTTAAAGATGACATTTTCAGAGACAGGTGCCAAGGATCCCAGCTGAATCAGGCTTCCAGCTGAGCTGGCCACATGGTGCATCACAGGTTACACAGAGTTCAGGGATGTTTCCATAGCCCAGTAGTTACTGGGTGTTAAAAGGAGAGCATAATAGTTATTCACTCAGACTGTAAGAAGTCTGTATTGTTCATCTGCTTATAAATCCTGTCTCTAATGTGCTAATGACATCTATTGGTCATTTATTAGCCCTTTTAAAACCATCTTTAATGGAACTACAGTATGAAGTACGTCTGTACGGAATGGGGCAAAATGCAGTTTTGGCCCTGAGTCCGTCCTGACAAAGAACTTTTTTTTTTTACTTTTTGTTTGTTTGTTTGTTTGCTGTTGCATGTTTGTGTAAGTTATCAAGCCAAGTAAGCTTTGCCACTCTGTACCATGTCACATTACAGAAGCCCATAGAAGATTGTTACAAAGTAAGAGAAAATATTGTTCACTGAAAAAATGTAAACACAAGAACATAGATTTTAACTTCTGGAAAAATTACTACTGATTACTGATTACTACTGATTTACTACAAGCAACTTCTGTAATGAAGATGTGTAAGCAGCATGCAAATAAACAATAAAATTCCCCAACATAGAATGAAAACTTAATGAGTACCTGTCAGTTAGTGTCCAGGCTGTAGTGATAATCATTGCTGGACATAATTAGATTGGGAGAAAAAAAAAAAAAAAAAAGGCACTGGTTCACTAAAACGATGTGTTTACAGGACAGGTCATTATGATCACTTTACATTGTATATAATTCTTGAAAGTAAAGTCCTTCTTGTTTTTAGGAAATGCCTCATCCTTTACATTACCACAGGGTAACTAAATCTTCATCATGAGTATGTATACACTTCTCTGTGGGCCCTCTCTTCAGAAGAAAGGCAATCTCGTGGTATGAAATGGGGAACTGTCATGAGGTGGTGAATGGGCTTAAGATCACCCGTCTTTCTCCAAGAATAATTTTTCCATGGGAGAGCATGAAACTCAATTGAATGGCCCAAACAAAATGAATATGCCAACAGATTTTCAGTAATGTACACCAGTGGGTTCTTTCACTGACTGGGAACTAAGCTCATTTCTCAGTTTCTTTATTTTTACTGGGGGGGGGGGGGGGCGGTGGGGGGGGGGGGGGGTGCACATATTGACTTTGACTGCTATAGAGTATCGCCCCAATAATAATGATTTAGAAAGATTTCTTGTCAAAAAAAGCAACTCAATCCTCCCAAAACACTTCATAGATTCAGAAAACTGATATGCAAGTTATGTGCAAGGATCATATTGCATCACCCATTAGGACAGGGCAAACATCTCTGGGGTGATGGAGAGCAACTGTCTGAACAATACACATTAATATTACTCAACAGCTCAGAAAAGGAAGTGAAAATTTAATGATTGCATCTAATTGAAATTGCAAGAGGAATTTTGAGCAACAAAACTCAATTACCCAAGTTGGAACCCAATCTGGCTCTAAATTGAATGTGCTACCTGCTACCAAGAAAAGGCCCAAAGTGTTCCAAATCTGGGTTTAAATAAGAAATACCAAGGATAAGCTTGCAGACATGAAAGATGAAAGAAAATATTATTTCTTTTCTTTTTTTTTTTTTCCTTCTTTTCTGCTCTTTTTAGTTTTTTGTCTCCGTTGCAGCAAAGAAAAAGATGAGTACATACCTCACACTGCAATATGCACCTGAGCCTGCAGGCAGACTGCATCCCTAGCTCTGAAAGTCATGAGCTGCCCAAACACCTTATGGGGTTGCTATCTCTTACTTCCCTGGGTTGTGGTGCTGATGCTCCCCAGCGTTAGTCTCATGGAATTGGAGAGACCTGGTCAATTCACTGAAGCTCATGTGTCCAGAAAGGAAGAATACTGTTATTCCTGCAGCAGAAAGTGCTCAGAGTCTTTTGAAATGTATGAGACAGGTCACATGCCAAAGATGTGGTTATTCAAAGCAAAGGGGGTAATCTGACAAGAACTACCCTAACCAAGACCAATCTAACATGGTGATTGTATCACACTGGCTGCATGCACTGAGCAGTCACTGAAGACTATTAGGTAAGGTGTTCTAGCACCTATGCAAACTGAATCCAAGCCTAAATACTGTGGCCATTAGTGTGTCTCATAGTGACCCACCAGACTCAAGGGAGAAAGGTGTGACAAGGGATTCTGCTGTTCAAAACTCACAATGGATTGCTCTTGATGGTCTTGTTTAACAAGCAGGAATGGAGTCTTTACTAAAGGAAATTTTGCCACAGGGGCATTGGGGTAGATCTGAAGACACACACACACACACAAAATACATTTTAGGGGTCACAGAAATTGTGCTGTGATAGCCAGCCTTACTGATGATGGATGAAGCTAGGAAGGTTGCTTGACTGATGGAGGATAGAGACGAACACGTCCTGCCTGTTACTGTGCCAGGGATTGGAGATTATCGTAAGAAATCCCCTAGTGATGCATCTGCTATATATGAACCTAACTCTTCTCCACAACTGAGTATCTGACCCTTCACAGCCTCTGGTCATTCTTGTGAGATCAGGTTTCACCTGGAGCTTCTATGCTTGCTAAAAATACAGGCAAGCTGCTTTTGTAAATACTGCTTGTGACAGTCTTTTTCTTTTATAACCTACAGCAAATGTTTCTCCAGGAGGAGGAATCCCTCTGAAGGTTTTCATAGAATTTTTTCACAAAATCTTTATTAAAATACTGTGGCAAAGGACATTTCCTTATCAGGTCACAAGTAGCTTCCCATAACAGTTTATCAGCCTTTGCTTAAACTTTGCTATCACTGACTAGCATCCATCCTTTCCATAACTATCAGCTGCTGTAGCTGCTGTCTTGTCCTGCACTTACCAGCTGTGTCTGGCTGGCTGCAGCCACTTGCAGATCTGGCTGCTGAAGAGAGCCAGCAAATGAGAAAATTCAAATGGCTTGATTGCCTGAGGACCATACGCAGCTCCTGAGGAAAGGGTTCGGTCTGTCCTGTGCATGCTCTCACTGTGGTGAGTCAGTTATCTACTAACAGTAGCGGGTTGTGCAATGCACACAGCTGTGCCGGCAGATGGGCCTCTCAGAAACCAAGTCACAAGTTTCATTTCCATTGCCCTGAATGAAGACTCCTTTTTTATTTATTTATTTATTTATTTTATTATTATTTTTTTTTTTTCCTTCTGTATATCAGGGTTATCCCTTCAGAATGCCAGGTGCTGCCATGGATTTACACTGCTGGTTCCCTGGGGTCCAGCCCTGCTGGCCACCTTCAGGAAGGCAAAGGGGATTGCAGCGTCTGTAACCCAGCCATCTTCCCTCCCTAACAGCTCCTTCCCATATGGGGATGCAGGTGGACTGCGAACAACAGCGAATTGGTTAGCTTCCCAAATTTGCAAGCTGCTCAGCTCCAGCCCTTTGTCACTTTCTGATAAAACCAAAGTTATCAATGCCTGCCATTAAACAGAGAGTGGGGTGGTGCAGGTGTCCATGCGGGACAAGGAGGATGTGTAACCCCTCAGGAGACCAGCTGATGCCTCTCTCAGAGAAGGGGATGACAACAACCAAGGTGACAGTAATATGTATTCTATCCTCAAGGGCCTGCAGCAGCACTAATAATCTGGCTTGGTTTATCAGCTTGGCCATTTGGTCAGGGCCTAACCTGTGCAATAGCTGCCCTTATTCACTGCCACCAACAAACACACATCCACGCACCTGCTGCCCCTGTGAGAAGCAATTGCAATGGTTTGCTCTGCCTCAGCCCTGAAGCAATCTGTGCCTAAGTGCTCACTGCATTTGAGAGGGGTTTGCTCATCGGCAGTGTTTACAGACTCTGTCCTCTGGCCATTGACCAGTTTCTTCTTTCTTTGACATTGTGAAATCAGCTCCTTGCCGTGGGGAATTGTCAGTGCTGGAAGAGGAACTCCAGCATGGAGTTGCCATCTCATAGTTTTTTATCACAAGCTTCACAATATCTGATGTTTGTTTAAAGCTCCAGTTCCTGTCAGCTAGCAGTTACAAAACAATATCAAAGCATTTATTTTATTTTATTTTCAATATAAAATTATTCCTTTGCTCTCAAAGTTGCAGAGAAAAGCCTAAAAACACATCCCAGGGCTCCAGGACCAGACAAGCAAATAAAACTTTGTATTTATGTTGTATTTCTTTGTCATTTGTAAGACAGCTTCACCAGCATTTCAAGACTAGCAACACCACGGTGTTTTCATCTGTGGATGGGCAACTTCAAGGCTTATTCCCCTATCAGATTATTGGCCTGTTGGTTTCTTAAAGTCATATTATGCATGACTTGAATGTATCAACTAAACTGTGCTGCTTAGGGGGGAAAAAAAAAGAAAAAAAAAAAAAAGAAAAAAAAATGTTTGTTGGTGGTGTTTTTTTTTTTTTTTTCATTAATCCCAACCCACATTTGAAGAAGCATGTGATTCCAAGACAGCCCATGTCTCTGGCTCACTGGTGACCCCAGAAAAGCTCTATGCTGGCAGTGTTCCCCAGGGGAAAACTGATTCTCCATTCCATAGATCTGTTGGTTTCTAAATGTTGCTCCTAACTATGCTCTAGCTTACACCATGCCAATCTCACTAAATTATTTGCTTCAGTCACCTGCAGATATAGTAGGGTAGGCCTTCATAAGCTGCCATGCTACAGCAGCTGCTGTATGTCCTGTTTCCAAATCAGCACTGCAGTTTGGAAGTACAAAGGAAAAGTAATCAGTAATGGTGTTAATATTGCATTTCTGCTACTGTCCCAGGCATGGAGTCCAATCAACACTGGATGTAGTCAAAAAGACAGTGGTTGCCCAAATCTAAGGCCACACCTACACAATGAAATAGAGCTTGTCTGTTTTCTAGACTTAAGGACAACTGGCACTGTTTAATCACATACAAATTTCTCAGTTTCCTTCAATTCCAAGCTGCCTGTTGGTTAAGATCTCTGGTCTGGGCCAGCTCCTGCAACAAACATATAAATGGTTCAGAGCTCATCAGCTTAGGTCAGGGATAGTTATGGCAGCTTCTCACCATATGTAACTGAGATCCTGTGTCCAGGCGTGAGGTCTGCCATTCTTCAGTTTGCTTTTATAAATGTAGTCTAGGAAACCACCTGTCAGTGTGATGAGGGTATACCATTCCTGTAGGCAATGGTGTTTAAAGGCATGTCAAGTTTGGCTAATTTGCTTGGGTTAAGTATACCTTTAGGTCTGGTCCACTTGTGTCCCCACAGCAAGAGGTATCTTGGAAAATCTTCAAATCCCTTGCTTGGGTTTCTTTCCAGAAGAATACAGGGTGGAATCAGGATAGACATTGGGAGACACAGGGTTGATTCTTTCCACAGTGTAGACATCACCACTGGGAACCTGCTCCAGAAAGGATGGGTCAGCAAGCATTTCTCAGGAATTAAGAGAGTTAGTGAAATACATGTTCCCCATGTCCATAGCAGATTGTATAGGAGGCTATGATTTAAACTGCAGCATGGAAGATGGGTTTAAGGAACTTTCTCATGGTAAGGGTATTGACATGGTGGAACAGGTCATCTGAGAAACAAAAGGAGTTCCCATCCATGAAGGGTATTAAGAAAAGGTCCAACAAATGTCTGCATGAGTGGCATAAAGGTTATCATGACTTGGATCTCTTGCCCTCTTGACATCCCTTCTGCCTTACCTTCCCTTCTACGACCACCTATCCAGACAGGTTATCACAGAAGATATAAAACCTGTGAGAGAAGCTTTCAAGATTCCTACTTCTAGTTCTTCATCTGTATAGAAGATCCTCAGTTGCTTTGCCCTACATTGAACAAACCAGCAAGAACATAGCCTGTGTCCTTCTGTGTCCACCTCTGACCCTTGCTCACCACTGCCAATTGATCTCATCATACCTTGTTGAGCTGACTGTCAGGGTGAAGGCATGATCTGCACAGAAATTTAAGATGCCTGTACCTTTATTTGTATAGGACCTACTTTCATATTCAAAAATCCCTAACATCTAACTCCATCCCCTCTATCACAGGCAGGGACACCTTCCACCATACCAGGTTGATGAAAGCCCCATCCAACCTGGCCTTCAACACCTCCAGGGATGGGGCATCCACAGCTTCTCTGGGCAACCTGTGCCAGTGCCTCACCTGAGTAATGGATTTCTTCATAATGTCTAATCTAAATCAACCCTTTTTTATGCTCCAACTTACAACACAATCACTGTCTCTAGGATTTATGGACACCAAGATACCCACTTGTGGATTGTGCCACAATGATGCTTGTATAATTGCATCCATCCCTCATGATCCACATCCAGCTGCTCAATGAGTCATGTTGCAGCAAAGGTATCTCGTCAAAGACATAGCCTGGCTGACTCAGTCAGACTTGGCAGGAAGGCACTACCCCCATGAAGTGGACCAGAATGTTCTTCCATCTTTCATAGACCCAGATCTTCTGTGGGCATGAGAGGCCAGCTTGGAGGAATGTTACACATGAAAACAAAATTCTGCTGTTCCAGAGACAAAATAGGACATTGCAAAGTCCCATTCCACAAGTATTCCATCAGTTTTGTTTCTAAAGGTCTTGATCGCCTATGTTCCTAATGAGATGGTGTTCTAGGTGGGAGGTCTGAGAGCCACAGTGTATTCAAAAGAGAAGAGAGCAGAGCACACTAATGACCATATTCCAGCCATGGTTTTAATAAACCAGCAGGTAGAGTGGAAAGAAATCCTCCAGAATTATCTGCCAAAAAATGGAGCAATTGCAAAATATTAAATGTCCTTTATATATTAAAAAAAAAGATCAACTTCATAAACTGCAAGCCATAAAGAGAAATAAGAGTTTGAGCTGTTAAATAAATAAGAAAGGCAAGCTTTGGACAAAAATAAACAATGACTGGCATTTAGGGAGCTTAATCTGCATCAGAAAAACCTCCTCCTCGTTTGCTCTGGCTTCTAATTTTTTCCATATTTTTGTCATTAGATGTTATTAAAGTACTACTGTTCCAGGGCTGGGTGATGAAAGGCTGAGATATGATTCAGCCCCCTACGTTACATAAACAAAGCCGGGTCGTTATGACATCCACTGTAATTCTTTTTTTCTTCATTCTTTTGAGTCCTTCACTGTACCTCACTATTGGTTGTGCTGTGGAAGCTCTTTCAGGTGATTAAATGCAGTTTCAGGCCAGCTCTACGGCTGCTAATGTGGTATAACAGGCTTGCTGCCAGATGTCTGCTTCAAAAAAAAAAAACTCAGGCTTCTCGCAAGTGGGCCATGTTGAAACTGCAATGTACCAGACATTTAAAATAGCATTTAAAAAGCAAACCAGGAAGTGACAGTTTAAAGTTAGCTCTGATTCATTAATCAGCTTTGGAGACAATGATGTCGGTGTGACCGGATGGGCTGACTTATGATAAGTTCAGATTTATCTGAGATATAACAAAAGGGCAGCCTGCTGGTTTAAAGAGTCTCTTTCCCTTTTCCTTTGGCAAAATCAATGTATTGTTTAGAAAGCCAAAGGGAATGCCATTATAAAGTCTGAGGTCATTTCCAAAGATAAATCTACTATGAAACATGGCAAAACAAGAACCAAAAAGTGAGTTTGTTCCATCATGGAAAACTCCTCTGGCATGAACACTCATTTGGAGGCATACCAAAGCCAATAGAAATTAGTACGAGGTCAGCCACTTAATTGAGTGAGGCTCATATCAGACATCATCATGGTGTTGTAGTCTTTGATTTAAGGGTAGGTCAATTCCCTGGGACCTGCAGACCTGGACATTTGAGTGTTAACCTCAGGAATCCTTACACATCTGGGAGATAAGGCAGTCCCCATGGAGTGAGAAGTGTGAGAACTATAGCTATAGTACTGTAGTACTGTATAGTACTGTAGCTATACTAGTCTGGCACTAGGAATCATACAACAGAAGAACTAGGGCAGTATGCCTGCTAGTGGGGCATACAGGCTATTTTTGACTACCCCTTTATGCACAATCGGGTTGGCAGTACTTCTACTGAAGGACAGGCATGGCAAACAGAGTAGCTCCCTATGGAAGTGGCAGCACTAGCCTCACTGTGTCAGAAAGTGCCTTGGCTATAAGGCAGTGTTGTAGTGTAAAGTTATTTGCCTCTGTGACTTTAATTACTGTATTTATTGCAATGATAACAAAAGAGGCCACAAATAAAAATAACTAAAAGCCTCAACCAGTGTTAACAGCAGCCTAAGAACAGTCATTTGGCTGCATAAAATTCATACGCACATAAACACATGAAGGGATTTACTTTTCATTTTAAATGGCTAGCCTATTATGGTTGTTGGCAATCTATAAGATAACATCAACAGATGTTTAATTTGATGCCACTATTAGCTTGGAGAGGTTGTACAAGTGTTCCATAGCTTTTTTTTTTTTTGGTGATTATTCCTTCTATGCTTTGAACAACTGTCAAAGTAGGAAAAAAAAAAAAAAAAAACTTTCTGTCTACAAAATTATATTGCCTGTTAAATGTAGGGTATGTCTTTCAGAGGCACTCAGTGCCATCATATCTCCACTTGTATGGAGCTGTGAGAGAGCAGCAAAACACAGGTACATCCTGCTTGCTGTCAACTGTTGCTCTATAGCCTGCAGAAGAGGATGCAGCTCTCAGGCTGCCTCAGACTGTGGGTGGGCCATGTTGCCCTCTGGAAGTGTCAAAATCTCTCCATGGATGACAAATGGAGCAGCGCCCAGCACTGAGCTGTTCTTTGAAATAGCTGACTTTGAGTTAGTTGAACTTGGAACAGCTATTGCACAGCTCCTTTTCCAGCATCAGCTCACAGTATACATTGATTTTCAGGCAGCAGACTCGACTTCAAAACAAGACTTCTCTAACCCTGCTAAGGGCTCAATCTGTCTTTCATTGGCAGCAATGGATGGATCCTCTTTGGCGTTCTGCCCCAAACACTGTTAGAGCTGCAGAGGATGTGGTAGAACCTAAATAGTGAGACCCATCCCACAACGTTGACTAAGTACTAAGCCAATCTCGGAGATAAATTTCTCTGTCCTCACCCTTACACTGGAAATATCTGAGCTTCAGTACCTGCCTCTGTTGGAAGCACATCTCTGATGCAGACTTTGTCCCATGTTGGTTTGGTTGGCTTCTCACTGCAGCATTTGAAATTCCCACTGGCTTTGCTGGATGGAGGAGCCAATGAGCTGGGGTGCTTGTTGCACACATGCTATGGGAATACCTGCTGACACACCACAGCCGAACACAGAAACACTATCAAAAGATGAACAAACTATACTGAAGTGCTGGTGTCCAGCTGACAGTGCCATCCCATGCAATGCCAGTTCTGATTTATTTTTCTGGGTCTTCTTTTCTTTCACAGTCATGCAGAACAACAGGCAAGCACCACACACAGGACAATTCCTTCCCCATAAAAAACTGTGAAAAACTGGGCAGAGCAGTAGCCCACCAGGTGAAACCTGGTCTCTCCCTGGAAAACCTGCACAAATCACTTGGACTCTGGATTTATCCAGGCATGCGGGTTCTTCATTCTTGGTTACAGTGGGATTTCTGCCTCTCCACTCCTATTCATATTCATGTTCATCTCCTCACGAACAGTTTCAGCTGCTCACAGGAAGAGGGACACACATGTAGGAGCTGTAGGGACATGCAAAACTGAGTAGCAAGAAGGAGGATGTCCCCACCCATCCCACATAAATCTAGCCTAAATTGCTTGAAGCCTTGACCTCACCTCTGCATCTGATGCTGCTGGTGGTCTGCCTGCTCAGGCTCCGGGAGTGCCCTCCCTCCACCTGCACACACGCTGGACAGAAAGCATGCCGTATGATCTCAGCAACAGTTCGTGTGACGACGAATAAGGACAGGGATGGGGCCAATAGATGGGACATCTGTTTTGCTTTTGCAAGCAGCTCGGAAACGTCTGCAGCGTTCCAGCCGAAAAAGAGTAGAGACAACCCAGAGGACAATGCGGGCTGGTTTTGTGGTTAGAGCACTGTCTGGAGCAGAGAGGAGACCCATATTCCAGTCCTGCTCCGACACCGATTTGCGCTACAATTGCAGGCGAAGTCACTTAGCCGGTCTGCGCCTTTGTTATTCCAGTTGTAATAATATTTACATCACAGGGGAGTTAGGAGGCTTATTCAATTAATACGTGCGAAGCGTTTTGATATCCTCCGGCGGCAGGGTGGCATGCAGGCTCTCTGGCGAGGCCGCCGGCATCTGCATGGATGCGGGCAGCAGCGCCCCATTCCCCTCCCTCTGCCTGCATCCCCAAAAACCACAGGAGGCAGGCAGCATCCTCCCCAGAGCCTGCTGCCATCCCCCACCCTAGCAGTGCCCCACGATACATGTTTTCTCTTGGTAGTGCTTGCCTCACACCATTTGTTTTTTAAGGGAGTTGCTAGAAAACTCTCCTGCTTTCTTTCTTTCTTTTTTTTTTTTTTTTTTTCCTTTAATAAGTATATCATGTCTGGTATTGTATTTCTATTTTCCCCTGAGGAAAGAAGCCAAAAGAAGTAGGAACAACAAATAATGTGTGGGAGAGTGCCTTTTTTTTTTTTTTTTTTTTTGTACCTCTGTTCAAAGCCTCTTTCTGCTTGGCTCCAGCATTATTGCGACTACAATTGCCTTCCCTCTGATCTTTCTTCTATTATAGCTGTATTGACTTAATTTGGGGTAATGAGGTGTTTGCGCTGAACCCCTCGATATTTTCATATTTGCATCTTAAAAGCCCTGATTTTCTTCTGTCATGTTTGTTCTTTTCACACAATTTTTCTTTCTCTTTCTTCTTTCCTTGTTTCTTTTCATTTTTTTTTCTCTTTCTTCTTTCTACTTTTTTTCCTATTTTCTTTCTTTTTCTTCTTTTTTTTTTTCTCCTTTCTTTATCTCCTTCCTTATCTCCATTCTTTTTTTTCCCTTTTCCATTCTTTGCCTTCCTTTATCTTCCTGTATTTCTTTCCTTTCTTTTATCTTCTGCTCTTCCTTTCTCTTATTCTTTTTTTCCTTTAAATCTTCTAAAATAAAATAATAATAAAAAATATTGGAGAATTAAGCAAAACATCTGTAGCAATTAAGGAGATGTCTCTGGGAAACACTAGCTGTGAAGCATGTTTGCTTTGTGAAGTACTCTCATCAGACGGCTTGGAACAGAGCCACCTATTTATTTGGGAAAGGGGAAAGAAACATGAAATGGGGAGACTTTTTGATTATTGCTGTCTGTTTGTAGCAAATTCATCTTGTTTGTCCCAGGTTCCCACATGTTTTAAAACCATTACAGCATGTGGTTTCCAACCACGGAGGAGAGGTTGCCGAGGAAAAGCACTCCATCTGTTCACAATCCAGCAGTGCAGCGTTATCTTCTCTCGATGTATGGGGACATGGCAGAGGCCGGTGGGTGCCTGGGGCTGAGTGGGGAACAATCTTACAGCCTCCCTCCCTCCCTCCAGCCCTCGAAGAGCCATGCTCAGCCCCACGTTACTTGCCTGCAGTGGCCAGCAGCAGCAGGGCTCAGCCCCCACAGGTGCCTTGTGGGGACTGGTAGAGCTGTGCTGGGGAGCAGAGATAGGGAAGGAAGCAGAGCAGGAGGCAGCATCTTCGCTCAGCTGCACCTGAGCTGTCCTGCTGGCATTGCTGCAGTGCGAAGGGCTGGGAGCAGAGGGTCCACACAGCAGCCCTGTGTGCTCATTGCCTTACCAATTCAGGGCTTCACTGGTCGGGGTAGTGATTTTTCCCCACGTGGATGCTGGAGTGAGATGCATCCTGACTCTCCATCCACTGCTATCAGACATAAACCAGAGACCGGAGACTTGTGCTTTTCCTAAGAAAGAAAAAGTACCTGGTGTTTAGTACACTTTTCTCTGAGATTAGCTTGTCCCAAGGTAGCAAGATGTGTTGTACTAGTTGCACAAATTAAAATTTCATCTTAAATTCTCCAATTCTCCAGAAATATGGTGTGGGGAAGGAGGGGAGGGGAAAGGAGTAATACACCTTCCTTTTACACATGCAAACACACACACAGAGGAGAGCAAACACAATCATTTTAGGAGCAATTAACAGGTTTTCACTTTGAAGCGTGATCATGGCTTCTTCAATTTTACTAGAGAAAGCTGTTTAATAAATAGCAAGATGTTGATGTGCTCCATCTCTCTGTGAACATTTTGTACACACATAGGGAACTTTGGGGAACACAGAAAGCTGATTTCAGAGCTGTCAGAAACATCTCAAGCCAGAAGAGCAACGTGGACACGCTCCAGCCGAAGATCTGCTGCCCCAGTTTGTGTGGATTGTGTATGCTTTTACATTTTCGGACACTTCAGCCTCTTCAAATATGAGGTTAGAGGAAAAGAAAAAAAATACTCTATCGTGTAATTAAAGGACAGGTTGTACATTTGTCCACCCTGCTTTCTTCCCTTCTCCCTCAGGAGAACATGAATGGTCGACTTAGGTTTTTAACACAACTTGTCCTTCTCGGTTCCTTCCACTCTGGAGAGCTGCTGCGTTTTTCTCAGGCAGCTCCGCGCTCGGGAGCTTTTAAGGGTTTCTAATCCTGGAAGGCCGTCTGACATCACCCCGCTTCTTGTCTGCTGATGTTTCATACAAGCCTCACATTTCCTTAGTGTTTTTCAGAGCCACCAATTACCGCAGCAATCTTGTGTTTATGTTCTGGTTTTCTGCTTTTTTTTTTCTTTTTCTTTCCCCTGATGATTTCCTGGCTCACATCCCGACAGGCTGCTCTCTCTTAGACGTGTTTTGTGCCAAGGGTTAAGCTGGACCAGCTTGTTACAAAAGAAGAAAAAAAAAAAAAAGTGGGAGGGAGGAGTGTTTTTTTTTTTTTCCTAATTTTCTTCATTGACTTCAGGCACCATGTGATCAGGAAGCCTGGCCTCTTTCCATTTCCCTTCCCGACTAAAGGGAAACATTGTGTAGCTGTTGCCCTGCCACCGGTGGGACGGCCCACAGCTGCATTACGTAGGAGGATAAAAATAACCGGGATATTTAAGGCCCGCTGTGGAATCCCAGCGCAAGCATAGTGAGCCTGGTCAGCCGCCGAGAGCACCAGCCCCAGCCCGAGTAACACTGTGCATGATGCAACTGCAGATACATGCCTGGCAACCCTGCCGAAACAGCCAGGCCCCAGGGACGCCCAGAAGAAAAATAAAATAAAATAAAATAAAATAAAATAAAATAAAATAAAATAAAATAAAATAAAATAAAATAAAATAAAATAAAATAAAATAAAATAAAATAAAATAAAATAAAATAAAATAAAATATATAAAAAAGACAGAGAATTCGTGAGCTTTTTTGTCTCTTTTAGTGTGCTGATTCTAGCCCAGCAGGTATTTTTTCCAAAAGGAAATGCGATGTGCTTGCTCCAAAGCATCCAAAGTGTCTGCTGGGGGCTTGCTGTGCACACCAGCACACCTTGGGGTTTTGCAGGGGGTAGTACTGGGGAACAATGCTCAGCACCCAGGAAAGAGCAGCTGGGACAACACCACTTTCCTTCCTGGCCTCATCAGGTTCTCCTCTCCAAATCGCAAGTGTGGGTGATGAGCACAATGTATGTCTCATTTGCTGATTAAAAGTAATTAAATTAAAAGAGCATCCAGCCCACAAGGCTAGAGCAGAAATGGCAGCCTCTTTCATATTTTTTTCTTTTGGGAGTCACATTTTTATATATATATAAATATATATATAAAATGATATTTTGCAAGGACAGCAGTGTCAGCCTGCCTTTAAAGCAGAGATGCAAATCAAAGCAGTTTCAGCTTTCCTTTGCCCACTGGGGGCTAGGGCAGTGCAGATGAGGAGAAGTTGAGGATGCTGCAAAGGATGGTTGGGTTTGGTTACTCCCGTGTTTCAGAGAGGAACCTTCTTTCCATGCCAGCCCATGTCATTACCTGTCCCCACTCCCTCAGCTGGGATCCTCAGGAGGGCCTGGAATGAAGGCCTGGAAGGAAGGCCCTTCTCCTCTTGCAGGGGAAAATCAGATATAAACCTTGACGAGGGACAGAGATGGTGGCTGAGATGGTTTCTCCTGCAGAGCCCTGTTAAACGTTAGCCAGAGGACAAAGCAGTGCTCCTGGTTTTACCTTAGAACTGCCCCTTCTGAAATTGCAGGAACCCATGTAACAGGAACACAGTTTGGAGAAGTTGTGACAATTGCTGGACACTGACTTAGGGTTTGTTTATTGCTTATGCAATCGTGCGGGTTTATTTCAAGGAATGAAGAAAATAAAAAGTTTAGGGGCTACACCTGCCTGGGCTTTCATATTTTTATTTTTTTTTAATTTTTTTTAAGTGCCTGTGGTTTTACTGTCATATTTTCTAGGTTTATTCTTTCAAGGTGAGTGAAGTACTGGAACAATCCTGAAAAACTGACTAGTGAGAGGAACAGCTCAAGCCTCAATTTTCACCCTCACAAGCAGCCCTCCACATAAATACTTCTACAATCATTAATATTTAACAACAGGGTATTTGAGAACCCCTCACATCAAATGGACTTTGATCTTGTAAACCCTTTATTACACAGGGAAATATTATCCCCACTTTATATAAATATGGAGCTGCACAGGAGGAAGAGCAAAGGCCTGATGCCCAATTATGCACTTAAATTCCTTCCAATTTCACTGAGAACATAATTTCACACGTCTGGGTATAAGAGGCAGATCTGGGGTGTCACCCTGCCCTGCTACATGTCAGTCTGCTCCTCAGCATCAGAGGAGCATCTTGTGAGTCACTTTCACATGTCCTAAGCATAAATCTGGTGGATGGGAGCTGATTCCTTACTTCCTTCCTTGCTGATTTGCTGAGAGAGGAGAGACAATCATATCTCCAACTCTTCCCACACCAGCAGTAGACCAAGATGGTCTTCAGCAGGGGGAAGCCATGGGAGCTTGACGGATAATTCAACCTGCTGAGAGCAGTTACCAGGATTTACGAATGCCTGCTGTGGTGCTTATGCTGTAGCCTCCTGAAACAATTCCCAGCTTTTCTGGAAAATGGGTAAACTTCTGGGTCCCTCCAGCCTCACAGAGTGCTGCCAAGGTTTCAGGGACTGGTGGGGGAAAGCAAGACTCCAGCCATGCCCATGTCACTGGGCTGTGGCTTTTCAGGTTCTGACAGTGGGAATACAGGGTACGTGGCCAGGGGAACCCACACTACCTGGTCTCCCTGTCTGGAGAAGCAAGGCTGGCCATGTAAAAACCGCTCATTCATCTACCAGGACCACCATGGCCCTCCTCCAGTGCTGACACCTGTCCCTTTGTACATCCTCCTTCAGAGGGCTGATGTATTACAGTCACAGGCCCCCTCCCTTTCTTGCTGCCACCAGGGTGATGGAGCTATCAGGTGTAGCATGCAAGCCTACACCTTCCAGCATCAGCTCCCAGGCCATGGTATGCACAGCTGTGGGGGACCTGCCTTCTGCTTTGCCAGCCTTCCCTCTCCAGGAAAACTGAAAGCCCTCTTGGAGGGGTATGAAGGCAGGGATCACCTTCTGGCAGATTCAGCAGATGACAGCTACCAAGCCCTGGGGCACTGAGTGGTGCCCTGGTGGCACAGGGCATAGGGACACCTTGCTTTGGAGGATCCCAGCCCTGCCACCACAGCACACACCCATCAGCTGTAGTTTGGATAACCCAGCTGACATCATATCAGCACATGGAGTCACTTGGCATTAAATAATTTCATCCTGCTGTACTATGGCCATGCTAAGAGGATGGCAGGCAGGGATGTGTGCTTGGGTGTTGTCATGCAGCCAAATCTCAGCAGCAAACACAATCCAGCAAGTTTCACATGCTTTGGAGTTTCAGAACAAAAGTTTCACACAAAGTTAATTGGCCCCAGATTTTTAACACTAGTAAGTAGTTATAACTCCTCAAGAAGAGTTATTTCTTATTGACCATTTTCTACTGATACATTTTCAAGAGGTTGTTCACATCACACCTTTACAAAAAAAAAGAACAAGAATTCCAAAATCTTCAATGTTTTAAGCCATTTCTCTTAACTTTTCCTTCACACATAGCTTGCCATGTTGTTATAATTAAATTTCAAAGCTCAAGTCTGCAGTTGTTTTCTTTTAGTGGCATTCTTTTTCATCCAGTAGCAGTGACAGCCGAGCACAAACTAAAGTCAACCATCCATAGGTTAACAGACTTTCTTCTCCCATCAGGTGTCCTGAAAGAGAAAAGTAGATGTTGAGTCATGTGAATGGCAGTGTTACAGAGCCCTAATTTCCTAACAGGAGCTAACAATAATTCATGGTATCTCCACCTCAGGGCATCAGCTTCTCCACAGCTCATCATCTATGCGGCTTTGGTCATGACACTGAATTTCCGTAATTTGCCTTTGGCCATACTTTCAAATGTCCCTAGGCTGCAGACTCTCCATTTCCCTCGAGGTCCTTTTCTCTCCAGGAGCATGCCACCACAAAGGGGTCAAACCTCACTTAGGGCCTCCTGCTGCCATGGCTAGTTTGGTGGTTTGGTATCGAGGTCTGCACAGCTCTGCAGCCAGCAGCAGGGACAGGCAGCCTGCCTTGCTCTGGTAAGCCTCTGATTTCCCCCTCCCAGTGCCTTTTCAACAGGAGCTGCATCTTGGGGAGGTCAGGCTTGCTTCTCCCTGCTGACACTGCTGTGGTTTCTCCCTTTATTTGTGAAGCAGCACACAGGCTCTTTAGCACCCCACCTGTAGAGCAATAAATGTTCACCAACACGAAGCAGAGCTGCTGCACTTACTGACCCATAACACTTTCCAGGTGAAGGTAGACCGAAAACCATGTAGCCGTTCCAGTGTCCTCTTCCCACCCACAAAATGTAGAAAGCAAGCAGATGAAACCTGTAGCCTCCACACATCCATACCCAGAAAGGTTCAGCCTTCCACCACCGTAACTAAAACAAAGGTACAGCCTTCAGCTGATCGCAATTACTGGAACTCCATTGAATTGAGCAGAGCCAGGATAATTTACACCAGATGAGCATCTGCCCTCAACATATGTTGCATTAAGGTTTAACAAGATGGTCTGAGATTGCCTGGAAGGGGGAGAAGGGAAGGGGGGGAATAGGTTTGCTCCTCTCTAGGAATGATAAGCTGCAAAATCCCCGAGAGTGAGGAGGTAAGGAGGGAAATGAAGGCGTTTTGTTATTAGACCTTATTTCCAATGATTGGGGTGGGAAGGAGTAGACTGTGTGGGAAACAGGCTTCCCTACACCCATTCTGGCAGCTTTTGATTGGCCTCTGACCAGACATTTATTAAAACAGCCTCATAAGTTGCGGTCTCACTAAAGAACAATACAAAACCAACCAAATGTTAATGTCTTCAATCTGTTCCTGCTGAGATTTCCGCCTCCCCACCTCCCTGATTATTAGAGAAGAAGGAGAGGGGAAAGAGGTTGTGGGGGGGAGCTAGAAAACGAGTTTGTATTCCCAGCCTCAGCTGACAGATCTGTTGTAGCCTCCTGGAGTTTTTGTAATTAGAACAAAGGGTTCTCGGGACAGGAACTGTAATTGTTTTTGAGTGTTCATGCAGTTTAACTCAGCCCAGGTTAGGCATCCAAACAAACTTGAAGCACTGACAGAAGGAACTTGAGACCCAAGTGAAAAACTCCTAGGGAGGATTAAGGGCCTTCAAAAGAGGGTAGTGGATTATATCTGATACTTTAAAATAATAATAATAATAATGTACTCAGATTGTTTTCCTCAGCAAGCCGCTGGAAAAGCTGTGCTACAAACACTTGTCAAATAGAGGTCGGGGGATGGTCTCTGCTTTGTCCGCTGGAACTTTGCTAACGGGAGCAATGAGCAGGGAGGAGAGGAAATAAATATTTTGGCAAGTGAAAGCCCCAAGGCAGGACATGCAAGAGAGCTTCTGGATGCTGACGGTGGGTGGGAGGGGGTCTTGACCCAGCACTCTTGCTGACATTTGTCAGGACATGCATCTGCAGCCCACTGCCAGAACACGTTTCATGGTCCGGTTTCTTTGAACACCTGAACCCCTCCCCAAAAGCCACCTCTGCGGTGGTCGGTCACATCCTCTGCAGTCTCTATAGCAAGTGGCACAGCACAGCACGTGTCCATGCACCCAGCCACGCCTCTCTCCTCATAATCGTGTTCCCCCTGAGAGCCACCCCTGGCCAAGCTGTGCCTGGGCATTGTCTGGAGAGGACAATCTGGCAGCAGGCCTGCATGTCAACAGGGCCTGTGCTGGCAATAAAGTGATGTAGATGGCCAGGACAAGTGTTCCGGTCCATGTGGGGATTTGGGTCTGCTGGTACAGACCCACACAGCAGCTCCAACCGAATTTGTTGAGAAGGATCAGGCCCTGAACACCCAAGGAGAGGAGTGTGTTTGCAGGCAGTGCCTCTGGTGACAGGCCGGGGCTCTTCCCTCCAGCACTAGCAGCCACTGCAAGACAATGCCTCTGGAGATCGGCACGATAGATGTGGTTGCTGTGGGTCATCCGGATCCACAAACAACAGTCCCTTTTTGGGTGGGATTTTCACATCTGTTTCTCTCTGTCCTTAAAACCGATTTCACTGGCACAAAGCTAGGGCAGCAGCACTCTTAGAAGACGCTTCCATCGCTGCCAGCTCCAGCAACAGCAATGAGCTTCTCTCATGGGCAGCATGCAGATGACTGAGGCTATGCAAGACTATGGCCTACCTGAGCTTTGTGGTTTTGTTGTTGTTGTTGTTGCTCAGTGTTTGCTTCTCTAACCCTCCCCTCCCCCTCCCTCATCCCCACTCCCCCCCCAAAAAAAAAAAAGAAAAGAAAACACTTGCTGGGGCAAATATTACTGAAAGCAGTTTCTTTAAACAAATCCATGTGGCAAAGGCAGAAGTTACTCTGAAAGCAGGAATGATGTCAGTGCTGGAAGTCGTGTCACTGCAGAGGGGTCATGAGTGTTCCTCCGGTTTTTAATTGGGAAAACATTCTCAGTACCAGCCGTCAGCTGCTTCGCCTATGCCAGCTTTCGGTGGGTGCGGGGGACTTCCAAGCTCATCATGGCTTATTTAGGAAGACGGCTGGGTGCCACCCACCAGCACGCATGAGTAATTCACCCCTGCGAGGTAGGAGGGGGTGGCTCACGAGAGGAAGTGGCTGGGGCAGGCTCCTTGGTGGGTCCTGCATTTCTCCCCCTGCTCAATGGGCATTACCCACCATGGCATCACCACAGCACGGTGGCCTCATCCTGTAGCTGTCCTGCTCCCCTGTTCAGATTGGGGCACGGAAGAGCTGTAAGGGCCAAGTCTGCAGCTGCAGTGTGATTGAACACCATATCTATTGCCATAGTTTCTTTCCTACATCAGACCTTAACAAAAATTATGAGTATGACTTTATCCCAAGGGACGCTTTTGTAATTTCCAAGAGAAATGCCATCCGTTATTTGGTAGGCCAGCAGAAGAATAAACAACAAGCAAGCCATAGACAAGAAAGAGAAATTGCTATGCCCTAATAGTTTTAAGAGCCACTGTGGTTTCAAAGCCATCACCTTGACATGCCAGTGCCTTTAGTGCTCTTAGCACCCTGTGTACTTGTTTTAAACACTTTTTTATCCTCAGAAAAACATTAATGTTTAAACATTAATGGCAAGTAAGGAACAGTGCATGGAAATAGACAGCTGCCTTACCACTGTGATCAGCCTTTACTCACCAGATCCCAAAGCCTCCCAAGAGAAGAGCTCATACTACATGTGGAGGATCCAGTCCAAACCAGAAATTTCAGAGGCAAGTCTCACCACGCCTAGGGGGAGTCAACCTGGGTGGCATTTTTCTGTAGAAACTGAGTTTTTCAGTACAATCAGGCAAGTGAGCAGCTGGAAGACCTAATGTCTTAAATGTAGATGAGAGTGGAGATGTGGAAATACCTGTAAACTGTAACTGACAAAACTCTCTAGTCCTAGATTGCCTCTTGCCAGCAGCAGGTGTTAACAAGGGAAACACTGTCTTGCTATAATAAGTATGATGTAGACACAGCCTGCCTACTTCAGGGACTTAAGCATGTAAGCATATGCATGAACATTTTAGGATCACAGTTACTGGTAGATAAGCAGCCATACTGCAGCACCCAGACTGCTCTCAGCTGAAAGGCCCAGACTCTTGCACTATCTTCCACTAGCTGATTACATAATAATAATAATAATAATAATAATAATAATAATAATAATAATAATAATAATAATAATAATAATAATAATAATAATAATAATAATAACAATAATAATAATAACAATAATAAATTTATTCACTTTCTACAGAAAAAAAAAAAAAAAACATGTTAACCACTGTACATATTTTTCCCATAGCCAAACTATGCTTTAGAAAAATGCACCTTACATAGAACATAATCTGCAAAAAGTAACACCACTGAAAGAAAAAGCAACAGACGTTGACCCTAAAACAATTCAACCAGATGCCAAGGTACAAAAATGGGCTGGTTGGAAGTTTAAGCCCTCTTGCCAGTATTTTCCTAAGCATAAAGAATATCTGTTTACAATATTTTGGCTGTTCCTGTATATCCTAGGCACAGCATTTAAGATAAAAGCCTCTTGATGTATACAATAAAGTTATTGATGTCTCCTGAAAGTTTTGGATTAGCATTCCCTATAAAAACAGTTGCATTTATATGTCATAATTTCCCATCTCACTTCTTCAGCGGGAGTCATGGGCTGGAGGCATCTTGCTGTTCTTCCTGATCAGGTGCAAATTGGCACTTAACACCCTGACTCTGTGTAAGGTGGCCTGAAACAACATAGGGAGAAGACAGGGTAAGAGGGAACAGTGGCCAGCAGCAACTCAGCACTTGCTAGGACTGGTCGTGGAGGCTGAAAGAGAGTGCTGGGAAGCAGCTGGTCCCACGAGCAGGTTCCCCTTGCTGCAGTCTGACAACCTGGTGGCCACACCATGTTAATTTGTAGTCTTTTGTATGCAACCACACCCAGGCCTGAAACTTCTACCTACAGCAAGGTATGCAGTGGCAGAAATAAATAGAAGTAAGGTTTAAGGAGAACCAGGGAAGCTGCCAGCTGGTCACTACAGCCCAGGTGTCATCTGACATTTCTTATAGAATTCCCCACCACTGGAGGAATTTTAGGGCTTTAGTATTTCACTACAAGAAGGTGGGGCTGGTGACATGAACCCATTGTTTGGGTGCTTCTTCCTTGGAAGCAACCAGTTTAGACTGTGGTCAAGAATAGAAAATAGGGCAAGAAGGGCTTTGAATTTTACCAATTATTTACTCATAATTCCTGTCAGTGTTTCAATTTGCCTTGCCACCCATTTTCTTCTTTTCCTCCTTGGAAGAGTGCATTTCAGGGTTTTTCCAGCACCATGCAAAGTTTTGTTCAACAGCAGGGAAGAGTTCTCACTGTCTGCATTTGTAACATGACTTTTTCAACCCTTAAAGCTAAAATAGTCCATACAAGCACCTCCAGTCACAGCAGTCTTCTCTCATGGAACATCTGACTGTAGACCACAGCTTCTGAGTTTTGGGGCCGTGTTTGCTGAATTCTCATTTCAACCACTGGTTGTACCTAGGATGAATTTTGGAGTTATGAAGAATCAACAAACTGTTTCTCAGAAGATTGTTTTCTCCAAACTCCTCTTTTTTGTTTGCCCAAGGATATTGGCCCTTCTTGAAGAATCGGACATATAATTAGAAATTAATGTCTATTGGCTTTGATGGATTTCTCCTCTTTTCTGAATCCTGAATTATCCACAAAGCTGTTACAAACAGAATAGAATGTATTTGTTCATCAAAAATGATTCACCAGTTTCTTCAGGGATTAATTCTCAGTTTTGTTCGTGAGTGGCTTATTGCAAATAGTCATAAATTCTACCATGTTGGGTTCCAACCCTGGAGTGATCTTTGTCTGGACTTCAATGGAGCTTTGCATGGGGGGGGCCTGGCCACACAGATCTCATTGCAGGATTGGGCAATGGTTAGTTACATAAGTCATATGATGTTGTTTCTGTTCTCTCACTGGCTGACTTATGTAACTACAGAACAATAGTGTGTATTTGAATATAAAGGCAAAAACCATGCCTCATATTTGTTCTTCATGAGAATCTGTTCAAGGGCTGGATTCTGCTGTCCGTGCAAGCTATAAAGAGATTTTCTTTGACAGTGTCTTGGTTGGTGAAGACATCTGGAGTAGGTGACAGTTAAAGAGCTACTAAGATGCTCTGTGTGAGTTCGTCTAAGGACTGTTTGCAGACATTGGGCTCACATATTCTCCCCAGTAGCAGCTGAAATAAACAGTAACAAAAACAAAGAGAACAACTCATGCAACTGGACCATCCAGCAACCCAAGTCATTGACTGCAATGCAAGTGCACTGACTTGCATCTTATAAATATCTAGCTGTCAAGTTTAATGTTTCCTTTTCTCCATTGCAGGAGTACAAAGAGGCTTAAAAGCATGGCCAGGGTTAAAAATACACAGCTTGGGGCACAACATTGTCAAGTCTACATTCATGTGTTTATTCCTAAATGTATTTTTCCCACTTGTTATTTTTGTTTAAATCTTAATGTGATTTCTACACAGAGAAAATAGGAATCGTGGCTTTTGTTTTCAGAGGAGGTTTTACTTCTGTTCATCTATAAGATCCAACTCCAGAAGATTTTATCACAGTCTCCTGGAGATTTTATCACAAGTTTCCAGTTCTGGTTTTGTTTTGCCTTTTTTATTTTTTTAATTTTTTTTCCCCTTCTTAAGGTCCCAGTTCTTGAAGTCATGTGATTACACAAACATTCCCTACTTCCAGTGTTTTAAAAGTAAGTTTCTAGCCGGCATTGTTGCAGAGAAAAGACTGAAAACATAACCCCTCAAGGCTGAGAAAAAGAACACACAATTTACAATTTTTTTAAACCTCACAATTTCTCAATCTTCTGTTTTTTGAGGATAGCCTGACTAACATGTTTTAAAATCCCATGGTTGACAATATTGAAGCAGAATCAGGGGCAGACACTTACTTAAGGTTGTATGACATGACCTGATAGCCTTCCAGGCTCTTAGGAGTTGTTACCGTGCAGAGAGCAAATACTTCTCCTACGTCACTTGTAAAAGTGTAAGACTATCATAGCTCATTCAAAGTAATTTTCTTATTTATGCATGCTGCCTTTTTGCACAGTCCCCAAATACACATTATTTATGTGGTGAGCTTCAACAGCTCAGAAAGAATCATTGCAATCCAGAGTGTCAGTACCCGTTTTCATCCTTTACAGTCTCTGGTTTAAATATATGTTTTGACCTGGACATTGACCACAGAAAGCCAAAACTCAGGTTGCCACAGCTGAAGCTCTCACGCCATCTTTTAACCTCTTTGAATCTGCTTTACGGTTAACTTCGCACCCAGTCAGTTCCTAAAATTTCATGTTCTAACCTGCAGTCACAAAGGCATGTGCAACAGTTTATATCATGCAATGGGCAACACGTCCACAGAATCGTTCCTCTTCATCTCCCTATTTTTGACACACTTTGGAAGAGTACCTCCATTGCTAAATATAAAGAGGCCCATTCCTTGAGATTAAAAATTCAGATGAAAGCCAAGATAGAGACAAAGCTGTGCCATTTCAAGGGCTGTGTACCTGTTGCTTTGAGAATTTCTCCTGTGTGGTACTTCTTAGGAATAACACCTCTCTGTATTGTAAAAGAAAGTAATGCCTTTGCCAGGTGCCATAGGACCCCCACACTAAAACCAGCCAGTGCAGAGATCACTGCAATTGTGTATATTCAAGGAGAACATGGTCATGTGAACAGGTGAAGAAACAGCTAACTGCATTTCCTCATTGCTTGGACATGCAATCAAGCTAGCACATCTCTACCAGCTACTCCGCTCTAGCTGACTGTGCACACACACACACACTCACACACTGCAGAAAATGACAGACAATGCACATCAACTAAAACTTTTCATTAAGACCAAGCTCATTTTGCAAGGGGGTACAAGAGTGCTCTGACATGCCATTCTTCGTCAAGTCATGATAACTCATGAAGCCAAAGTCCCAAGGAAAGTGAGCTGCAGTCAATGCACAGCTGTCGCTGTTTAAAGAAGAACACCATGTGTGATGAGGCTAGTAAGAGTGTTGGTGGCAGAGGGTTTGGTTAGTACATCATTTCTGGACACTTGTGAGACACCATGCAGAAAAGATGAATGACTTTCCCCACCTGAATGCTATTTTAATAATTTTGAAACATCTTCCTTAGATGTCTCATCATTATTCCCGTAGTTAGAAGCTGATTAATGACATGCCCCTCAAACACATATCTGGGCACATGCACAAAGACTTTTTAATAGTCCCTAACAATGGCCAACAGCTGGCCACAAAACCAGATGATTCTCCACCCTCATAAACCCATGCTCGCCAACAATAAAAAACCCTTCTGGCTACTAAAAAGCCTGATGGAACAGATGAATCCTGTTATGAACTGGGTTTTATAAATAAAAATTAAGAAGAGGAAAACATTTCAGCTTGTGCATTCACTAGGCTGAAAACAGGCATAGGTTTCACATTCTGGAGCAGCCAACTGCAGAGGTCTGATTTTCAGAGTTAGATTTCATCTTCCAAAGCTGCCTTTAAATACATTGCTGGGCTGGGTTGTTGGCTTTTTTTGTTGTTGTTGTTGTTTGGGTGGTTTTTTGCTTTTGTTTTTCAAATCTCATTGCAGCTGCCGTAGAGCATTTCCTCTGCCCTCCGAGGCATGAGTGGTGTGTCTCTGCCTCTTGCAGGCAGAAATCTCAGGAATGATCCGAAAAGCTTTGTTCTCCAGACCCTGCCACAGCATCACAGGCAGGCAGGGCACATCAGGTTGGCTGTGCCCACACCCCGTGGGTGGTACGTGCTTACCTCTGTCCATGCCAGGGTTTCTCCCTGCCTCTCAGGAAATGGCAAGGTGAGTTTGGAAAGCTGCCCGACCTAATGGCCAAGACATGACCCCGCGAGGCAGGAGACGGGGGAGTCGGGCCAATCCTTTTCTCCCTGTGACTTGCAATAAATCTCTCGGTTGGATCTATTAGCTTTGCATCCAACGTGGCTACATGGTTTCTGGAGCAAAGCTGGCCACCCCGGGCTGGCACCGGGAGCCTGGCCACACACCTCGAGCCATCTGCACAGACATTCCCCGACTGCGGTGGCCCAGCTTCATGCAGGAAGCTGTAGCCATGCCAGGAACAAACACAAATCTCCACAGACAGTACCTTCTCTCTAGCACAGTCCTTCTGTCCTGCTTCCAAGGGACAGAGAGAAAGAGGCTTCCTTTCCCATCTCTTTTTCTGTGTCTTTAATTTCCTCCCTTGTCCATTTCTCCTCAGTCCTGGAGCACAGAGCCATGGAGAGGAGGAGTAACCAAGCCATTTCAGGGTGAGCAGATCCTCACATACACCAAAAAAATGTCTCTGAAAGACCTCTTTTTGTTTGTTGTTAACAACTATTTAATGTCAGGGCTAATTCACAGGCTTAATAAAGGCAGGCTTTGTTGAAGATTCAACACCTTCAATTACAGCATTAAGAGCTCACAGTAATTACTCGTCGGAACCTTCTAGAGATCCTTCAACAGAGCCTGTGCGTGAGGAGGGGGAGGCCAGCCCTGACATCCCTAATGTCTTAAGGATTAAAAAAAATACAAAAACACAAATAAACAAAGCAAGCAGGAAAAAAAAAATAATAATAATAATTATAATAGGGATGATGAATATGTCAAGCTCTCATTAGACAACAAAAAGCAGCAAATGAAAGAGACCAGCCTAATTCTCAGTTAGTCACGTTCAATACAACTCCTATGTTAGTGGATTTCTTCAGGGATAAACAGGAGGTTTTCACAGCCCAAGTATGCCTAAAATGAGATTTCTAGAAGTGGGGAAGTGAGGAATTTAACTGAAACCTTAGAACATGCTTCATTTTTACTGCCCTGGGCAGGATTTGGAGGAACGTCAGCCTCTGCTTCATCAATTCCTGGCACAGCTGAGCCCAGCACCTCATCACACTGTGGACCCTTATTGGTATAGAAAATCATTGATTATTATTTGCATTCCTGGAGACCGCGTAGAAAATGGCTGATATGGTGAGGAGAGAAAGTTGAGGGAAAAGACTTTCTTCCTGTGGACAGGGCTTCCTCCTCCTACAGGAACAAGCCAAGTCCTTTTGAGGAGTAAAAATGAACAGGGAACAAAAACTTCAGGAGTGTTAGGGCATTTGTAAAGTTGGACAGAGCTGCATGCCTGCCACCCATGAGAGAAAGTGTGATTTTGACCCAGATTAGGTCTGGGTTCCTGTTCCCCAAAGCCTTGATCCAGCCTTTGCAATTTCTTCAAAGGCACACCCAAGGGTCATAAATCATTTTCCACCTGCAGGAATGGGGCTCCTCAGGTCTCCTTCGGGTGAGCAAAAGAGACCCTTCAGCACACAATGCCATGGCTCATTTGAGTCTTTCCAAAAAGCCGGGCATGACACAGAGCAACCCTGGGATCACTCCAAACATCAACAGGGACGTTGTCAACCTCTGCAGAATCCTGCACTCTCAACAATGTTGAAAATTACTTCAGAGCACATTTGGTCCCTCCTGAAGTGGATCTCCATTCCAAAAACTTCTTTCAGCTTATGAAACATGCAAATACCCTCTCTCTTTAAGGCTCAAAGACATTTTGGTGCTTAGCATGGTCCTTCCCAGGGCCAAGAACCACAGCTTCTTCTAATGTTCCCATCAGTATTTGGAGACTAGCCTCTCTCTGCATTGTGCTGGACAGGAGAGGAGGACCTTAGGACAAGTTGAATGTTTTAAATATTGAAATGTAATTCCTCTTACACTGCAGAGATGGATAACCCAAGGTGTTTCCAGTACCTCATGTACTTACTATTGCCAAGAAAAAGGCTTAAGTAAAAGAATTGTGGTTGCTGGTGGTGGTGTTTTTCCCCAAGCAACACTAGTCTGCTGGTGTAGTTTTGTCCAATGTTTATTTGCTGGCATACACTAGCCTTTTTGTAATGTCGACTCCATGTACTGCCAAAACACCTGTGCATGCAGAAAAGATTGTGAGGAATAGGGATTAACTTTAAGCACCCTGGAAGGAATTTCTTACCTGCTCCATGGAGGTACATGAGGGATCAGCATGAAACATCCCACACTGGCCTCAGTCATATGCAGTTTCACAGGGTGATGATAATATCTCTGAACATGGGGCAGTCATTGCTGGTCCCCTCAGAGACAAACGGGATTGGAAACAAAATTCTGCAGAGATGTGAGATCCTGAAGATCAAGAAGGCAGCACACATTAATCACCTGGACCAGTCAGTCTGGGGGAGACCATTTTAGAGAAAAATTTGGAAACGAGCCTGGGAAGGGATGGAAAGTAACCCTGCCAAATGCCCTTCCAGGGAGCTTCCTGCCCACCACAGACACCACATGCACAAGGGGGAAAACACTGGGGTCAAGGGTGCAGGTGGACGTACAGGAAGGCCCCTTTTGGAGCAGGCTGGTGGGCGCTACAGGCTGCTCTCAGCAAAGCTGAGCTGCTTACCCACATGGGCAGCTGAAACAGCTGACAGAGCCCTGAGGAAAATTCCTCACCACAGCCATGCCAAACCCAATGCGAAGGTTTTCAGACCTCCTCCAGCTTTGCTTTGGCTCTGCTGTCTTGATGGCCCTGCTGCTGTGGAGGTGCTGCTTCAAGTTGTTCCCACCTGCCAGCTACAGTAGGCCTTGGGTTTTAGACCTTTCCCACCGCTGCTGCTCCTGTGCTGTGACAAGGACAGGGATGTTCACGAGAACCTCCTGCTTTATAGCAGACTTGGGCATTGGCTAGAGAAAGTGAGATCTGTTTCAGTTAAGCATTGAATGGTATCTCCAGGGCTTTGGCTTCATCAGCCAGCACTGACACAGGATCCCCAGTGGCCTGTAAAGTGTCCTTCAGGGCACCACCCTCCTGTCTCCTGTGGAAATTTCTGGGAATTAGGCACCTCAGTGGTATTTAGGAGATTAAGTACCTTTAAAAGTGTGATTCTCTTTAAAACACATCTTCAAAAGTGCAAAATAGGGGTCGGTAGTACACTGCTAGGCACTCTCACGCTCTTGAATCTTTAGTCACTTTTCCTCCATCTGGGAACTGTTACAGCACTTAGGATGTATATTCTGCTTCTGGTTTGCTAAGAATGACAGAGGAGAGCTTCCCTCACTCACACCAGCCTTGCAGCATTGCAGCTTTAGTGTTGAGGAAGCTACCTCTGATGTCCAAAACACAGGGCAATGCCTCTCCGATATCATCTCACATGGACTGGTTTGCACCTACGTCATGAGCACTAAAATGAAGAGTCATCTAGTTGTAGCTGCAAATACCCTTTAAGCTCAGCCCATGCTCATTGGACCTTTACACCATTCTAAACTAGGTGGTGATGTGTTTTATTTACACTGAATTTAACTTAATGTGTTTGCTTGCTAACTTCCTGCTTATCTGGATACCACATAAGCATATGCCCAATCCAATTAGGAAGAGAATGAGAAACACAGTGAATACTACACATTTTAAGTAAGCATAATGAATTAGAATTGCCGGTGCATGTGAGGGAGAAAAATGAATGAAAAAAAAAAAAAAAGGAAAAACAAACAAACAAAAATATAGCTGACTTCCTCCAGCTATGTAATTAGAAGTAACAGCATCTCACTTGCAAGACTTGCACAGGGCTTCCAAGGTGAAATTCATCCTTTAGCAGCAGCTGGAAATTTCATGTCAAGTTAAATAAGGAAGAGCAGTGTTACACAGGAGTGGGAAGAAATCTGGAAATATTAGCAAAAAGCAGGCTTCTGCAGACTGTGCTGGGTATGATGAGTGGCTAGTTGAAAGACGCAGTACTCTGTAATGAGCAGCTCCAGTTCTCAGGTCTCCCACTACTCCCCCCCCACCCCAAAAAAAAAAAAAAAAAAAAAATTCTAATGGAGAGTTTCACAATTTTCCGCCACGTGAGTAAACTATTTTGGATAGCAGTGAGGCAATAATGCTTGTATGAGATTGGGAGTGGCAGCCGTACGTGTTTCCAGTGAAAGGACGAGGGTAACATTCAGAGGCTTAAGTGATTTCATCTCTAAATGAATCAGAATTTGAAGGAAGGGAGAAGATAAGTGAAAAGGCTTTGAAATGGGGCCAGAGAAGATGCAGAGGGAACACAAATAAAACAGAAGAGAAGAATGTGTGATTGAAGTTGTTACTTACAACACCTTTTTTTTTTTTTTTTTAACTACCAGAAGCGATCGGAGATATGCATTATATATATGTATGTATTTCAGATACATGAACAATCAGAAATGCATGTATTATATATGGGTAAATAATATCTATACTTCTGCTTTGTACACCTACACATGTGCAGAAGCCAGCTCTTCTCTTGAGGTGGACTTTACCCCTTCCAAGCCCCTCCATCTCACAGAGCCTCGCAGTGCTGGCTGGAGCATGGGCCAGGCTGCATGCACCCAGCTGGATGTCCATCACCATGAGGGCTCGTCCTGGAGGGTCTGGGCAAGGCTTCCAGCCAGACCCAGACACACAAGAGGGGTCTCCGGCAGGCTCAGCAACTGTATGCAGCACCAGGAGGAGCAGCCTGGCCATGGCAGCCACGGCCCTGGTGTGGATCTGCTCGCAGCTAGGAGCATGAGAGGCCAGTCGGAGCAAGACGCCCACTGCTCGCGGTAATCCCACCCCCCACACACACACCTTGAGATCAACACAGGTGGTGCTGCCAGCCTCTAATTTACGTTCTTAAAACCCTGTCAGGCCGTGAGGACGTGATGAGCTCTAATTGTGGAAGAGTGTTTAGGGAGGCTTGTAATTACACAGTCATTAAGCCAGCTGAACACACCACGGTCTCTTTTGCAAGTCTGTGTCAGTTGGCTCCCTCCCAGCAGTGACACAAATGAAGCATTAAGCTGGCAATTAGTAATCAGCAGGTACCAAGCACTAGCTCCCGTTCCGCCAGCCAGCAATGCTCCTCCTTGGAAGGGGCTGGCGTGCACAGAAAGGGGCCTGTGTGATGGTGTTTCCCCACGAGAGGAGCAGCCCTCGTGGTCACACTCCTGCCCAAAAATTGCCCATGCATGGATTTTTTCTCCTTGCCCCTTGTGGGCATAAAGCAGGAACTGTGAGCCAGATCAAGCTGGAAAGCTCATTTCTTGCCACTGAAGCATTTCAGAAGCTTGGGAATTTTCCTGGTGCTCAACAAAACCCAGAAAGTTTTCGGAAGAAAAAGCAGACTGATGATGGGAGATGCACCAAGCTGAGGGAGCCAGCTTCAAGCCCCTGCTCCTTCCGATAGTGCAGGTATCTGGGATGGAAAGTTCTACACAGGGGCAAAGCAGGGAGCTGCAGGCAGCTCTCAACTCATGCTGCCCGCATGGCCTTCTGCCTCAGTCCTCCACCACTAATGTCTTCCTGACAGACTGCTGAAAATTGCTTTGTCCTTGAAAACACTCTATGTTGACCAATAATGGCTTAAAAAAAAAAAAAAAAGAAAAGAAAAAAAAAAAGTTCTTTTGCTTTCTACCAGGAAACATTTCCCAGACATTTTTAATCACCTCCTTTACTAAATGAAATTACTCTAGAGCAAACAAAACTTCTCCTGCCTGTGTGGGAGGAGTAGGAAAGAGCGGTCATTAGACCAAACTCTCCTCCGTCTACATCTCAGACCTTGTGGCAAACCGTAGCCCTTGGGTTTTATTCAGCTCTCTCTCCATTTCTTTGAAGTCTGGTTTCATAACTGTTCACCTCTGTAAAGGTCAGTTATGTACACAGTAAACATTGTCCAGATTCAGGCTGGGACAGAGGAAGATCTATTGGGATGAAAATCCCAAGGACTCTAATAGCCACGTATGGAGACGCTCCAGCAACGGGTGGCTTATGGCGGCTTTTTCTAAGGTCTACCTGGTCCCAAGAGCCATCGTCTAGTCCTGTCAAATAATAAAACTGTGTTACTTACATAAAAAAAGTGGAATAAGATCAGCTTGGATGCCTGAATTAGCCCCAAAGATTTGGTCAGAAGGCGTTCCAAGCAAATTATTGGCTTTCGGCTCCACATCCTAGCGGATGGGAATGCCTTGGCAGCCGCTGCCTCCACAGCGCTCCGTTTATGAGAGCAAACTTAACTCCGAGCCACTTGCCTTTCTGCCCCCACTGAAGAGCAGTGCCAGCCCTTTGCCTCTTCACAAAATTAGAGTGCAAAGCTGTACACAGGCCCAGAGAGGCCAAGCAGGGGGAAGGGGACATCCTTGGGTAGCCTGCCATCCCCATCCATGACAGTCATGAGGTGCTACCAGCCACCTTCAGACTTCCTCCTGCTAGAACCACAACGTGGGACCAGTCACGGTGTTTAGGGAGCAGGGGATGTGCCCTGGGATGAGGGACAGATCCTGGTAGTCAGCTCCCCTCTCCAGCTCAGCCCCCTGGCACTTCTTGCAGCCCTGCTGCACTGCACATCACGGCGTCTTCCCCAGGGCACATGCATGGGAGCTGCTGGGAGGGGAAACCAGTAGCAACACCCTGCCACAACAGCAGGACTGTGCAAAAAATGCATCCGGCCAGCCAGTCCTCCGGTAGGCTGAAATTACCCTTCATCTGCCTCGGTCCCCACGTATGTGACACCAGCAGTCCTGCAACACAGGAAGAGAGTCATGGCATTTTGTCTGTCTGCTGTGTTATCACCAGAGCTGCCTCACTGAGCCGTGCCAGGAGGAAAGTCCTCTTTCATGCAAACCTGTTATGAACCAAAGTAGAAAGCTCATAAAAAAAGTGACTGACTCCAATCCAAACTCACAGAACAGAAACAGAGACTGCACAGTCTCCTGCATTATTCTCGCATGTGTAAGAGAGTATTAAATTGAGTAGTGACAAACTTTAACCAGAACCGCAGTATTACTCAGAGCAGCTTGTCCAAGCATGCAGAAACTGCGGTCATAGAGTCTCCCAATCAGTGGAGGTGATGCCAAGAAAGACAAGTCTTTTCTAGTCCTGCTTTATGCGGAGGATCTTCTTACGAATGATTTTAATAAAGACTTAATTGATTGTTCTGGAGTCCATCAGGGAAATAAACGTTTATGGCCCTGACTCAGTCATCTAGGATGCATTCCACAGGGCACTTAGAGGCAACCATACAAGACAGCCAGACTCACGTCTGTCATATGCTGATGATGTTCATTAATCATGCACTAATCATGCGCGAGTCAAGCCTGAAGAGAAAGTGGGTTCTCTGCATCTTTGTAACCAGCCAGAAGGTGGAATAATCACTTTTTGCTGGTAGTGCCAGACCAGCACTCAGGAGATGTCAGTTCCAGCCCTGGCTGTGCAGCAGGGTTCCTGGTGTGCCCTGGAGCATATCACTTCAGGATGTCACCACCGTGCTGAGCAGACCTCTCAGCTCCTCCATTTCCCAGGCACAGACAGAAACAGAGGCAAATACAAGGAAGACACAACCATAAAAATACAAATTAAGATAAAGTCAGATTCCCCTGCTGCTTAATCATGTAAACATACAAATATAGCTTGATGACAATGACTCAAGGGAAACAATGACCTTATCAGCACACTTAGATAGACCTGAGCCATAAATGAAAATAAATGATCTACTGACATTCCTTATCATCTCCACAGCGTCTGTTGGAGAACATATTTTGCCTCGGCATATCTGTTTCCTCTAGCATACTCAGCACCAGGAGGTTCTGCTGTCCCCTTGGAGGCTCCCCTTGCCTCAGTGGCAGTGCATTGCAGGGTTTCCAGCCATAGCACCTACTTTGTCTCAGCTCTCTGGCAGCAGCTATAGCTCTGTACCACTGGGCAGAGCTTGGCCAGCATAGAAAACCATCTCTCTGATTTTCACCTCTTGAGCTGCATCAAGAGCCCTGTTTTCACTCACTCTGGCACTTGTTTGCATGCCTAAGAAGCACTCCAGGGGACTTTCATATCTCCAGTGCCAGCACCCACCGCACATTGTCTGGGAATAGCCCTGTCTCTCAAAATCAGGACTCAGGGGACACAGCAAGTCACCTGCATCTCTTTACACAGTCATACTGGCCCCTGATTTTGCTGATCCCAGTGTAAGTGTCTGCAGATGGTCAGGGAGCAGTCCTTTGGAATACCACTCCTCTCCGCTGCAAAAAGCAGCCCGGGGGGATGAGAGGAGCCTGTGTGTGTCTGAAGCCAAGAGAGGACTTATGGGGACATTTTTTCCAATCGGTACAGTGCAACTATTTTTAAAGACAGGTTGCTGAAACAAATGCTTGGGGGGGAAAAGGAACAGCACTTGTAATTGCTTGGCAACTTGTGCTAAACTGACCTTGGGCTTCCAGTTCACTGGAAGTTTGAGCATTTGTAATGTGCCTTTATATTCACTTGGAACTAAAGCACACATGTTTTATAATTTCCTGAAGAAGGCAAATTCTAAATATTGTTATCAAGATTCAGAAAATGTTGTTAAAAACAAAGAACATAACTCTGGAAATTTACCAGAGTCAGAAAATCCTTTTTTCTTTCTCTGTCCAGGGAACAAGTTGTTTAGAGTAAAGACAGACATTTTTAAGTTCTTAATTAAAAGAAACCTTTTAATTAAGGTACATTCCTTGGAAGAAAAATTTGACAGCAAAGGAGAGAAGTCATTCTCTGAAACAAACGAATAGCAGAAACTCCTGTTCGACCTCAGGTTCGGTCAGACTCGGTCAGTCTCCACCACCAGCACTGGGGTCACAGCACCCTCCTGAGCCAGGCAAGGGGTTAGGGCTGGGCTTGCCCAGGCATTTCAGTGCCAATGTCCCAGGAGAGTGAGGTGCTGACAGCACTTCAACAGTACTAGCCCCTGCTCCAAAACCATGCACATAACACCTTTTTGCTACATCTGTCCTTATATTTCATTATTCGCAATTTGGTGGTGCTGGAGGGATCTGCTACAGGAGTGTTTGGCACCTATAGCAGCACAGGAGTGGAGGCAATGCTTGGGTGGTGGAATGGGAATGAATTTGCTATCATTTTCCCATAATTTCTTCCCCTCCCACCTCTTTTTTTTTTTTTTTTTTTTTTTTTTTTTTCTCACTGGTCCACAGTAGCTACAGAAAAAAAAAAATCAATCTCTGTCAAAAAAAGTGTTTTTCTGTAAACATTTTTCACCAGCTGCAGCCCATAATTACTATCTTCTTCTCTATCCCAATGTTTTTAGCCATATTTGCAAGAGACACATTTCAGTAGGGGATAAAATCTGTACCCCTTGTCACCTTCTTCCCAGCTGCCCACTTTTGCATTGAAAAGAGCATGAAATTAGAAGGATGTGGGGTTCCCACACACTCAGAAATGGTCCCAGTTCCTCAAAAGTGGTGGCTGTGGTTGAGGCGTCCCCACTGTCACTCCTGGGTACCACAGGGCAGGGCTGCTTGTGGCAGCAAGGCAAGGCAAGAAGCCCATCACCCTGCCTAAAGCTGTGCAGCTGGAAGCCCTCAAGCCTGAAGCCAGGCACCAGCCACCCTTTGCTTCACCATACATCACTTGCTATATCTGTGTACATGGCTGAAACCCAGCGAGGCCCCTGCCAAGTGTTGAATGCTGGTGCTATTGTTAAATGTGCATTGTTGAGGGCTCGGCACCACGGTTTAAAGCTTAGGCTAAAGGCTTTCCTTGGACTGGGTCCAGTGCAACCTCCGAGGCACAGTTAAGGACCAGGTGCTGCTTCCAGCTCCCACACACACACGTGAGTGAAGCCCACTGCGCCACTGAGCCATCCATCCCTGCGTGCACCCGTGCCCAGGTGAGGGCAGACGTAGATGTCAGGGAGAAAATTAGGTAAGTAGATGCATGCAAATAAAAGCCACAAAGAGGCAATAAAGGCAGGAAACACTCTGAAGACAGAAGTCTGCGTGTCTGTTGCCAGTCATTATAACAATATTGGCCATCAAGCACAGACACGATTACTCTGCTGTCTCCCGCCTGGCTGCCCACACTGCCAGGACTTTAGTCCCACACATCAGTAGAAAGCCAAAGACATTGAACTTGGGACCGCGGTTTCTCTGATAACAAGAAAGCGCGACAGCCAGTCCAAGAGCTGGAGGCTCACTACCTTTTACACACTGCAATTCCAGCTTTGTGCTGATATTTGAAAGATCTTTGCCCTTTAGCTTGAACAGGAAATCTTAAAATGGAAAATATGCAGCTTGAAGGAAGGGGTGAGGCTCACTTGAAACATAAGAATGTACATAGGGATAGGAAACAACAGGTTGTTAAGAAACTATATTTCAGTTAAAAAAAAAAATAGGACTAATATAGGTTCCTTCCCCCCATACACATACACAGACACACATTAAGGATCAGTAAAATTATATTTTATTTATTTATTCATTTATTTATTTATCTATTGGGTTTTGATAGGAGCAGAGGAAAAGCATCTGTATGGACTGCCAGCTGAGAGCACCTGGCCCTGAAGTGATGCCTGTTCAAGTACGACAAGAGATGCCAGGGCACGAGCTTGAGGGCTTTGATGGCTGGGTACAGGCAGCCCCAGCCCACCTGCAGGGTTAACATAGAGGTTTTCAGATTCTCAGAGGTTTCTTGATTCAGGTACCCTACAGCTAAGTCCAGAGGTGTTCTGGATGATAGAGACAAAGCTTTTACCACACTCACACCTCTGAGCTTTGTTGCCCTCAGGATGAGGTAGTAGCAGAGCCAGGTGATGTTTTAGCAGCAGATGCTGGACTGGGGTCACCTCCTTTCTTCCCAAGCCCTGCTCTGGCATCCAAAGGCTTTGTTGTCCATCCAGAGCTGCCCTCCCACGTGAAGGCTTCCTCCAGACCGTCTGCCTCCAGCAGGGTGTGATGCCAGCCCAGGGTGCATGCAGAGCTGGGTCTGAAGGGCTGACCTCCTCTCCTGCACTTGCCCAGTAGCTGCAACGCCGCCGATGCACACACATCCCAGACAGCTCTGCTGACGTCAGGCTAAACTTGCCTGCCCTGCTTCCCTGCTTAGTAAACATTTTCTGTCTTTATTATGCCCCAATGCCAGATGGCAAGAGGGGAAAAATTAACTCAGTGTTATTAACAATATTACAGCCTTACAGCCTTGCCCTTTAAGTCTAATTAGAGAGAGAGTTGCTGCCAAGAAGTACGGTGTCCACAGCCAGCCGGGCTCCCCCAGCACACTGTCCTAGGCTTTCTCTGGGATGCTGAATTTTCACAGCCTCACCAGCTCCCAGCAGGAGCCCCAGCCCTGGGGTGTGTGCTGTGCTGCAAACTGGGGCATAAAACCCAAAACAGGGGACATGCCACATCTCATTATGAGATCTGACACTGTTCCCAAATATGTCTGACCCTGACATGAGATCAGCTCTTCTCTTGCTTAAGCCAGTGGGCACCAGTGTAACTCCAAATGTACCCAGGGTATGACTATTTCTCACCACCATTAAGACCAAAAAAAAAAAAAAGACAGCATTGAAGTCAGAAACTTCTGGGAACAAGCTACGGAGCTGAGCAGAGCCAGCCTTGGTCCCACAGCAGTGTAAACAAATTTAGATCTTGTCATTCAGGACCAACTGCAGCTGTTCCCACTGCAAGCAGGAAGGTGATGGCATATGGGAAGAAACGGCTGCTTTTCAGGAAGGTCATCTCCACTCAGCTGCAATACTTCTCCCCTTCTCTGCATCACATTTCTTGTTTTCAGTCTTCATAAGCAGTCTGAAATGAGTGAGAGTGGCAGAAAAGTCATCCTTTGGTAGCCCAAGCAACCCACATCCCAGACAACACTTCCTTTGCTCAGCTCTGAAGCTGGATCTGAGTCCTCCCTTCCCATGCTAAAGAACTTCTAAATGGATTTGCCAGCTTTCTTCACTGCTTCTGCCTTAGACTGGACTCTTGGCGAGCACAAGGGCTGTTCACTGGCTCTGCTGGTAGTTCAGTGGTGACTGGGGAGAGGGCAAGGAAAAAGCAATAAAAAGTCATCAATGAGCTCTGGCACCTGCTGTAGCGGTAAAAGCACTGTCAAGGACTCATTATCAAGAGTTCATTTGCATGGGTATAAGTTACAAGATGCTCCTTAGAGGCTATCTCACCCAAGAGAGAAGCAGGCTGGCAGGCGCCTGTGTTGGACAGGTGTGCAGGCAAGGACTGGAGGAAGGTGAATCATGCTGCAGAAATAACAGTATAGAAAGAGTCATCTGTCCACTGCCTTTTTCTCTCTCCTGCTTCCATCCCCAGCAGCAACTTCTTGCCCAGGACAGAGGAACAGCGGTGCCTGCACCTCAGGGAGCACCACCCAGGGAGAATTTGGGCCTGTCAGGAGGCAAACTGTGGAGTCAGTTTATAATGCTTGTCCAGTTCTACCACGGAAAGTATGGATTGGGGTACTTCACATTCATTTGTCTTCCATATGTCTTTCCATTCATTGACTGCTCTTCTTTGGCCTATTCAGACTATACACAGGGTCCTCAAGACCAAGCATATCCAGCAAAGCTGGCATCCTGAGGAGCACCCTGAGGCTGGAGAAGACCATACTGTGGAGGAGGACACAGCCCTGGCTGCAGCACTAGGGCTGATTGCTCATCGACAGTGGCACCAAGTCCAAGGTTGCAGCGCATGGTTTGTGGTAACAGCTGTTTATGGTCGAATCACCTCGGCGCCTGCAATGCTGAAATGTGTCAGCGCTGCTGCTCCTGTGCCTGCTTGGTCCCAGATGGCAGACCCACAGGGACACAAAATATACAGCAGTGGAAGAAAAGTGGATGGGATACTCCACACCATCAGTCTGCCTGCTACGTCTCAGACTGACACCTATACTCTTTTGAGAAGCAGTCACAAAGCAGAGATTCCTCATGCAGGTTGTGTGGAGTAATTCAAAAGCAGGTGTGTCTTGGCTGCAAGCAGAGAACACTGAAGACATTCCAGCTACCTTGCAGTAATATGTGCTGTGCTAGCTTGCACTAAGGCAAGCTCTCAGTATCTCGTCTGAAGCCAAATGTTGTTTTTTTCCCTCTGAGGGAAGAAGCAACCCATCTTACAGCATCATTACCCTGCAGCTTGTAGCATGGGGTTTCATTTTACAGGTTGTACAGGACAGCAACATGCTCTCGCCCAGATTAGTAGGGCGCACAGAGATGTTTGCTCAGTGGTAGAAAAAATCCCAAACTTCTCAGTATGAACACAGACTGCCTTGAGCAAAGCTACTGCTAGACTGCTGGACGCCCTAGGTCAAAGTTAGTACCTTTCTTCTACCTGCACAGTGGATGACTTGTCCTCTTCTATTTAGCTTAGTTATCTTCCTTCACCCTGTGGCGGTGACTCTATCAGCACCTAGTCCTAGCGCCAAATCTGGCCTTGAGCAGGCATTTTAAGCTGCTGTTGTTTGCATTAGGTGTTAGTGACATACTTCCAGAAGCCATGGTTTACACCGGCATACATATGTCTCATTCCTTTGCACTCCGTAGGTGCAAAGAAAATTACTACCTGCTCGCCTGAGGGCTTGCACTGGGGAGGATGGCTCAGGAGCTAATGAGCTGCTGGGAGCGATCGGACATGCACCCATCTCAGGGCAGGCCTGTGTCGGCTGACCCACGGTGCCTGTGGCAAGGATCATTTTTCTAGGCAGCTGAAGGAGTAAAAATGCCTCCAGCATAAGCGATGGAGTTGTTGTATGGTTGGATAATCACTATGGGGTAGATTTTCAAGTGCTGATCCCCTGCAACAAATTTTATTAGAGGATAGAAATTGTAGGCCACCTAACCTCCCATGGGACATAGGAGGATGGATTTTTCAACATCACATCCCCTAGGTACACAGCATAGCCTGAAAATCTGGTGAAGGCAGGTGGCCTCTGCTGGTGGCCTCAAATAATCTGTCCTTCGGAAATCCAGCTAGGCAGGTTGTGGAGGCTGCCAGATTCATCCACTGTAGAAGTGGAGTCTGGGAGGCTCAAAAATAAGTTGTCCTTTGGGAGGGAGAGGTCACCCACAAGACCTAAATCTCTACCACCACCACTGAGCTGTCAAAGAGTTGGAGGGCAGACACCTCCAGGACCTAGAGATCTCCACTGGCCTGGGTTGTGCCTCTTCAGTGCAGCTGGGCCCAGCAGTCCCCGTAACACATCCCAAAGACGACTGTCAGGAGAGAGAAGTGAGACCTGGTGATGTTGTCTTGTGGAGGGAGAAGGAAGCCATCTGTATGCCTGTTCCCACCTGGTGCTCACCTCACACCTCGCTGTGTGCCTTGGGACTTCCTGTACCTGAGTAGGCGTTAGGAAAATCATGGACCAGCCCAGAGCAGGACAGCTTGCCCACAGATAATGATTGCACGTGGTTCTTATGCCCTTACAACCTGAATGAGGATTTGCCTCATAAGCAAATATGATCTCTAACGTGGTGGTGATTTCCAGAGAATTCATTACTGGATGAGGGGGTGCTATAAAACACTTTTTAAAGCAGCTGCTACAGCCATTTATTAAATCCACAATAAATGTCCTATGTTAGAAAGAAGAATGCTTTTTTCAAACAGTAAAAAAAGGGGAAAAAAAAAAAAAAAAAACATAAATAAACGAACGAACAAAACCCCCACTACTGGACATACAGCTTTCTGCAATGGCTGTTTCAGTTGCAGTGTGTTGAACATTTCCAGGGAAATAACTATCTTTAGATTAGTTAGTCAGATTGTCAACATAATTTCTTATACACCCAGCAAAATGCTAAGGTCTGTTGCTGCCCTTAAGTCAGATAAAGATGAGCAAATAACTTTTTTCCCTAATTGAATGCAAACCTAGCAAACTTTTAAAAGATGTTTAAAAGTTAGTGTAATATGGGCCTGATTTTGAGATGGATACATTTTGGCAAGCCATTTTAAACGTAAATAAGAAGGAACATAAGACTCCTGAGACTTTTTGATAAAATGTTTTAATTAAAGCCCTTAGGTTCTTTTGGTCTACCTGATATGATAATTATAATCACTTTAAATTAGCTGACAGATATAAAAATGATAGTGATGGCTGTTAAAAATTCAGCTCAAGCATTATGCAAAAGGGAGAAAAAAAAAAAACTTGTACCAAGCTATAATAAACTGGATGAAGCGTAAGAGACATTTAGAGCAGATTTTAAAACACTAACTTCATAGCCAACATCAAAAAGAAATAATATACATGCATCTCTTTCCTTCAGTCTTTCTACAACTCATTCCATCTGCTGTTAAAACTTACTTTATCTGAAGAATAATCCTGCTTCTTCCTAATACATTTTGTGTTTCTGTCCAAAATCACCTGTTGCATGAAAACTACTCCAAGTTCCACTATCAGCTGTTTGAATAAAAACAATGCCTGAGCTGTTGACCTACCTTGCCTGCTGTGAGAATAAGAGTGCTGATTACAATACAATAACTGGCTTAATTATCAACCAGCTTCTACAAATGTAGCCAGTACACACATTTTTGATGGGTTTAACTGTATGAAAAATATGAAGGGTGTGGTTATTACCACAATTCTTCAGCACAAGGAAAGATCTCCTTGTGGAATGCAAATGAGATCTAATTGCTTTGGGCTTTGACTTAGATACGTTATGCAAAACTATTCCCAAAGTGCTCTCAAAATTTTGGGCAGACCAAAATTAAAATGAAATCCATTACAACTCACCCAAAATAAAACATCCCTGCATTTTTACTTCAAGATTACTTAAAACTACTTTGGAAAAAAAAAAAAAGAGGGGGGGGGAGGGGAGGAGTTCTACAAGAAAGCTTATTCAGATAAATTTATCTTCAATAAATACGATTTAACACAAAAAAAAATCAATGAAAATGCAACAGAATCATAGAGCAGTTTAGTTTTGTCAAGTCTGGAAGCAGTTTCCTCAAAATGTCTATCTCTCAGTTAGCTTTGGGTCTCCAGTGGTAGGATGCAGCTGTAGGTTGCCCAGAAGGTCAGTCCTTGCTCCCATAGTCAGCAGCAGCAGGTAACCAGTACCACAAAGTCAGTGTGGATAACACTCAATTACATGCAACCACACCTCTGTTTGCTTATCCAGTGTACCCAACAGAAAACTCACCTCAGCTTGAACATTTTTGACAGTCCTGTCATATCAGGTGCAGTGGTAAAGACTGTGCTTTAAACCTTTGCTAGCAACATTTATCCACTGAACTTCCCTAACAGATTGGAATAACAGAGTAAGTTTATGCTGGATCTATGTATTATACCATGTGGCCACAGTATTTTTCATCTGATATTAGGAAACTTGGGGAGTTGAATTTGCTGCATCAGAACACCACCTTGGAGCTGATCCCATTAATTTAGCAGAGTTGAGTCTTTGTAATTACATTTCCTTCTCTTGCAGGAGCTAAATGCCTTATTATTTGTCCCCTTACAGATATCCCTCTCTGCTCTACAGGCAATAGTTGACTCATCCCTTTGCTTGTCTAACTAGTTAGCATAATTGAATCAAATCTAGAACGATTGTTATCAGCTCATACTTAATCTGAAGTCTGCTGTTTTGGGCTTGAAGAGAGGCTTGTGTGCCTGACTTTTTTCTTTTTTTTTTTTTTTTTTCTCAGATTTTCCAGCTTATTTAGTCCAATAAAATGGATCACCTCTCACCATAAATCTTGCCTCCTTAGACCTGCACAGCTACAACCCAACAGTTACTTCTTCAGGATCAACAAAGCAGGTGGACCTGTGCTTTTCCTGCAAAGCCTCTTAATATAAAATAAGCCTGGTGTCTTTCATTGCTGCTTATCTTTGTATCACACCCTTGAGCATGCAGCACAGCTTGCAGACCTGCTCTATACGATACTGCTTTGATGGGCTGTTTTCTACTACTCTAGACACTTCCAGCTGAGGGAACACTCACCAAATGATAACCGTCCCTCAGGGCAGCAGGGCCATCACAGAAGACCTGGAGGAAAGCTTCATAAAAGTGCTATGTGATGTGGAAATAACAGCTAGGATTCACTGCATGGTTTTCAGTATTGTTTTTAGACCCTGAAGGTTGTATGCAGGCTTAGATACCCATGGAGGAGATCCAAGCCCTTCTGGAAAATCATCTAGAGACCAGATGGGACACCCTCAGGCACCCTGAGTGGCACCAGATACCTCTGTACAAACAGCTGAATTCCACCCGTCCACCACCCCTGCAGCCCTCAGCAGGTGCAAGCCTGTCATCACCACTTGGCCTCAGCACAGGAGGCCACTTCCAGCCATTTATGTTTGGCCATGGGGCCCAACTGCCCAGGGGTGACTTGACTTCATTTCTCACTCCTGAACAGCTGCATGATAGTTATCGTAAAGTGGCTTGCAAGCAGTCTGCATGTGTTTTGTTTTGCCTTGTGAGATAGACTGGTACAAGACAGGTGGAAACTGTTCTCATGTCATCTCCTTCCATTCTGCACCAGTTTACCCACTCTGAAAGGTGTGTCAGAGCTGATCTTGCTGTCTTTATTGTTAACTTCTTGTGAGAGTTTTATTGCAACTCCCAAATGTCTTACCTAGCATGGTCTAGCTCATGCTGCTCCTGCAGACAGCAGGTCAAAGTTTAATAGCCTCCAAAAGAGTCTTCTGACCACGTCATTCAATGAATGTTTCTGCTTACATATCCTCACTGTTATGAGCCTTTCCATTTTTAGCATGTGATGGATGTTTACCAAAGATCAGTGTGCCACCATGACTTTCAAACTGAAAATAACAAGATCAGTTCTCATTTTCAGTTTTTCCCAGGGAACTTTATAAGGAGCTTCCACTTGTTGTGTGCTGTTGGCACAGCACAGGAACTTCCAGGAGCAATGGCAGAGACCATATCAGTGCTCTGATACATGAAAGCACTGGGCTGAATTACCACAGGACATCCATACTTCCCAATGTGGCAATGTTATCTTTTCTGATGTGAAAGACCAGCTTGGTTCTGTGGGTAAGTCAAGTCATTCACACTCAGACAAGCTCATGTCTCACAGTGCTAGTGGGTGATGTGCTCCTAGCCATCCCTAGGCTCCTAGCCATATTGTGGATAAAGAATAATGAAGCAATTTAGCTAGCCATTGTCACATCTCCTTGATTGCCATCAGTCTTCTGAAGCCAGTCTATCAGCCATTCACTCTGCAAATGGATATCTGAAGAAGCCATAACAGAAAGAGCTTCTGGTTAGACTGCATTAGACCTTCTCATTTCCTGGCCTACTCTCTTGTGAACACCTGATCTCCACAGAGGACAGGGATGCACAAATTTCCATTTCAGCCTGTTTCCCTGGACCCTCCTGAGAAGTCTTTCCCTTCGTATCAGGGAACAGGACTCTGCAAACAGTAACGCTCCCAGCAAGCTGCAGCCCAACCATGGTTTCTCAGGGGACAGCATTGCCTGATATTTAGTCAGACATTTTGTTCCCAACTTTTATTGCCATGTCTTATATGGTAGGTGATTGTAATATATGAACGTCACTAAGATTTGTCTCCAAAGAGCAAGCACTATGGAGCAGAGGAGTCAGGTCAACTTTATGTTTTTTACCTCGACTGTTATTTTAATCACAGAGGGACAAATAAAACTGGTGGGAGGAGTTAGTATGGTTTTTTTGTTGTTTGTTTTTGTTTTTGTTTTCCTATTGTTTAATTACATACAAAAAGCAGCAGTGTTTTGATCATAAATCACTGATCTTGAGTCTGTTTTGTGGATTAGTACCAATCTCTGGCTTCTCAGAGATTAAAACCACACAAAGCAAGTTGAATTAAAAGCCATCAATGTGAATGATAATTTTTATAAGAAGTTAGGCAATAGAAGAGCTGCTCAATTTTAACTCACTTAAGATGCTTCCGCTCACACAACTCCCCTCAGGTAAACACACTTTTCTTTTATCTTCAAATAAACTGGTTAGGCCCAAGGAAGCAAATACACAGATTTCCAAGGGTTGAACTAAAATATATGCATCCCCATGCAGATTTTGCACCTGGATCTTTTCTAAATTCCTTCAGATAAGACATTAAAAACTGTGCTACAGACAGGTCCTCGGGAGGCCATCTTTTTTGTACCCTGAGAACTTAGATGTCGGGGAGATATCGATGTGATGAAGGCATTCAGCAACAGGTCTTTGCCAGACAAACTAAGTTGTCCACAGACTCAGCCTCTATACAGACCCTGTAAGCTCCTGCAGGTTCCAGGAGATAGGTGTCATTGATGGATGCTCCGTGTGTGCTCCACTGGGGCTCCAACCCAAGCCCAGAGCCCTAACACAGTGCTCTCAACCCAAATCACTCCCTTGACCAGTTAGTTCCTGACAAATGGGAGTGGGGGAAGGGACTCTCTCATTTTGAAAATATCCTTCCTCTTTCTAAGATGCTTGCAATTCAGTCCTTTACAATGTTTGAAATGGGGATCTGACCCACCAAAGGACAGTCTTGACGTCTTGCCTCATCCTGAAATGAAGTACATGATGCCATGAGCAAAAAGTTGCTCATTTCTGTTTCCTGATTTTCCTCTACTACCAAGCTAAAGTGGCATCAGTGTTAACTCCAATAAAATGGGTTTCTATTTTACAGAGAGACAATAAATCACAAGTAAGTCTTTAATACAAGACTAATCAATTATTTTACATTGTTGCAGAGTTCTGAAGATGAATGCATTAGTTATTACTGTGTATTAAAATTATTTATAGCATTTTCTCTTATAGTATACACGGTAGACAATATCTTACTTATGTCACCAGTTAATCTGCTAATTTACAAACTACCTAGAATTCTGTAATGTGAAAGGAGATTAATAAATCAAAATTACAGAGACCAACTTGAAATACAGCGTAGGCGTATAAGGTGTCATGACATACTGGTTTATTAAATCCTTTTTATTTCTGAGGGAAGAGGAATTTCAGAGACAATAGTCTTTCTTGCCTCCAATATGGGCTATTCTCTTTGAAACATTATAGCTATGCAGTTCTCAAGAACAGCCCTGCAGTAGCAAATAAGTTTATTCACAGTAGAAAAAGAAAATAGTTTTACAAAATATTTCACATCAGAGCCTCTGTTTAAACTCATCTTCAAAGAAAATTGTTAGTGTCTCAGACTTTTAGTCTGACTTGCCAGGCTGAGAACGCCAGCCACCAAGCTCAGATGTGAAGGTTTTTACTGCTGTGAGACTTACCAAGTTTTGTGTAAGGAAAAGCTGCAGGAACAGGCTTGCAACAATGTTCTCCCATATTTTCGTGTATTCAAAATGACATGCTGTACCTGGCAAACGTTCAGAATTTGACTTCAGCTGTGAGCCTTTGGTAATTAACTAACAGCAGTGAGTTGACTTAAGGACAGAGCAACAGCTTGTACTTTGACTCCAAGGTATGACCCAAAACCTAACTGTTCTCATGCTATTTACTGGCAGGGAAGAGTATCGAATATCATATGTCTACACCCCAGGCACAAGTGAAAAAAGAGCTTTCACCACATCCTAGCAGGTCATACAAGTGAGCCTGAATTCATCAGTCACGATATCATATGTTCAGATGGATTTTCAGGGATCTGACCCCAGCAGATAGGTGTTCGAAGCAAGTAAGTCACATCCCTTTGCACTAATGTTACCGGGCATAGTAAAACTAAATATATCTTACAAGAGTTATCACATCAACAACCTCACATGCTTTTCCTCTTAAAGGTCAGCCCTTCAGAGGTTAGAATCACATTATTCCATAGAAATAGATCTGGCTTATATTTATAAGGAAACTGTGGGATCCTATCTTTGTGGCACTTCTGTAGAGTCGCACCACTTGAGGGTTTACAAGGAAAAATTCTGGCTGATGTTGGTGTGCCTGTCTAACCACAAGGAAGCTCTTAGTTCACCACTCACCATTCATGTGCTGGAGCTCAGTCATAGCTTTTGCTTCATAAACCAGAGGCCAGGAAAAACAATGATCTCCAACTACTTTATGCTGTAGTGGCAGTATGAAGCTGCCAGCTCAGCTGACCACAAGGGCAGGTTAATGGCTGGCAGCCACTCAACAGCACAAACACGCCTAGATTATGGTTGGCAAAGGGAACACAGTGCCAACAGGGGAAAAATGAAACTCACAGGGAATTTCAGGTGTAGTATCTATTCTGGTCTGCTTAGACTCTTCTGCTCCACGTAAAGTATAATTCTTGGTCTAAAAAATACTTCCAAAGCTGTTGGCAGTAGTTGGAATGCTAAAGACTCAAAGAATGTGGAATTTCCATAAAATCACTGCACTGAGTAAGAGCACAGATACTTCAGTGGTGTGAGAGAACATCAAGTTTTGCACAAGAAACTACTTCTTAAGATGGTGAAGTATGCATTTTTGTGACATTTAGAAGGGCAGCGTTAAAGTCCATCAATATGCTTTTCTGTCCAGACACCAAAAATAGAAGGCTAAGTCATTTCACAGAGAGTAGATGTCAGCAACCCATTTAGCTAAACCAGTCCCAACCTAATCATGAGTACAAAGGGGAAATCATGTTCAGCCCTGCTTCTGCTATGTTTGAACATTGTGCTGCAAAAGTGGAACTGCCAGTACGGTGCAGTTCATTTCACAGGATTTTCACTCCTCTGCCCATGAACCATTTCATTTTGTTGGCCTAAGATTCCCTGAGCCAGATTTTGAAATGGTATATTTTGGCTTCATGTTTTGGCATCTAATAGTCCTAATTCTCTGGCAAATGGTCTAGCCAATCTAACAAACATTTTTCAGTAAATACAAGGAATTACTCTTTATTCAAAGATACTTCAGAAGTACTATGATCTTTTCATTTGCAATAGGCAGAAGAGACAAAAACATGAACTGTGTCAGACCCAGGATCCACCTAGACCTGTATCTCATTTCTGAGAACAGGCAGTATTCAACATGCAGGAAGAGAAAACAGCATGCAGACCCCTGAAATACCATTCCTATTAGCTTTGAAAGGCCACACTTTCAAAACATACTTTGAAGCTACTTCTTGGCAGGTGAAAAAAAAATAAATAAATAAAAATAAAAATAACAAAGTTTTAATTTCTGGAAGGACTGGGTCTAAACAATAAAGGGCAAACAACAGTGTGATGTTCTAACTCCAACAGAAAACTGGAGCTCTGGGAGCACTGTGCCCAGGGAATATTTCAATAGGCATAGCAGCAGCTGGTCTGGAAATTAACCGGGGTTTGCCAGCATTCACTAGCCCGTACACACACCTGCACTGCATACCGCAGCGGCACTGTGGCGTGTGTGAGAAAGCCCTGCTGGTGCTAATGAGCTGGGGCTGGTTTCTGTGGGGCAGGGAGCTGACCTCTGGGCCTTCGTGAGCAAATGAAGGAGTTCCCTTGCTGTCATGCTGCCAAGATGAAAAGAGAGAGTGGGGACACTAGTTGGTGGAGTCCCTTGGGAGGTGGTTCTGAAGGGCAGAGGGGTCCAGGAAGGCTGGGCGCTCTTCAAGAGGGAAGTCTTAATGGCGCAGGAACGGTCTGTACCCACGTGCCCAAAGACGAGCTGGCGGGGAAGAAGACCGGCCTGGCTCAACAGAGAATTGTGGCTTGATCTTGGGAGGAAAAAGAGGGTTTATAAGCTTTGGAAAAGCGGGCAGGCCACTAAGGAGGACTTTAAAGAAGTAGCGAGGCTGTGCAGGGATAAAATTAGGAAGGCCAAAGCTCATCTGGAGCTCAATCTGGCTACTGCCGTTAAAGATAACACAAAACGTTTCTATAAATACATCAACACAAAAAGGAGGACTAAGGAGAATCTCCATCCTTTACTGGATGCGGGGGGAAACTTAGTTACAAGAGATGAGGAAAAGGCAGAGGTGCTCAATGCCTTCTTTGCCTCAGTCTTTAACGGCAATACCGGTTGTTCTCTGGATACCCAGTACCCTGAGCTGGTGGAAGGGGATGGGGAACAGGATGTGGCCCTCATTATCCATGAAGAACTGGTTGGTGACCTGCTACGGCACTTAGATGTGCACAAGTCGATGGGGCCGGATGGGATCCACCCAAGGGTACTGAGGGAACTGGCAGAGGTACTGGCCAAGCCACTGTCCATCATTTATCAACAGTCCTGGCTATCCGGGGAGGTCCCAATCGACTGGCGGCTAGCAAACGTGACGCCCATCTACAAGAAGGGCCGGAGGGCAGACCCGGGAAACTACAGGCCTGTCAGTTTGACCTCAGTGCCAGGAAAGCTCATGGAGCAGATCCTCCTGAGAGTCATCATGCAGCACTTGCAGGGGAAGCAGGAGATCAGGCCCAGTCAGCATGGCTTTATGAAAGGCAGGTCATGCCTGACGAACCTGATCTCCTTCTATGACAGAGTGACGCGCTGGGTGGATGAGGGAAAGGCTGTGGATGTGGTCTACCTTGACTTCAGCAAGGCTTTTGACACCGTCTCCCACAGCATTCTCCTCGGGAAACTGGCTGCTCTTGGCTTGGACTGGCGCACGCTTCGTTGGGTTAGAAACTGGCTGGATAGCCGGGCCCAAAGAGTCGTGGTGAATGGAGCCAAGTCCAGTTGGAGGCCAGTCACTAGTGGCGTCCCCCAGGGCTCGGTGCTGGGGCCGGTCCTCTTTAATATCTTCATCGATGATCTGGACGAGGGCATCGAGTGCACCCTCAGTAAGTTCGCAGATGACACCAAGTTAGGTGCGTGTGTCGATCTGCTTGAGGGTAGGAAAGCTCTGCAGGAGGATCTGGGTAGGCTGCACCGATGGGCTGAGGTCAACTGCATGAAGTTTAACAAGGCCAAGTGCCGGGTCCTGCACCTGGGGCGCAATAACCCCAAGCAGAGCTACAGGCTGGGAGAGGAATGGTTGGAAAGCTGCCAGGCAGAGAAGGACCTGGGAGTGATGGTGGGTAGTCGGCTGAATATGAGCCAGCAGTGTGCTCAGGTGGCCAAGAAGGCCAACGGCATCCTGGCTTGTATCAGGAACAGTGTGACCAGCAGGGCTAGGGAGGTGATCGTCCCCCTGTACTCAGCTCTGGTGAGGCCGCACTTCGAGTACTGTGTTCAGTTTTGGGCCCCTCGCTACAAGAAGGACATCGAGGTGCTTGAGCGGGTGCAGAGAAGGGCGATGAAGCTGGTGAGGGGCCTGGAGAACAAGTCCTACGAGGAGCGGCTGAGGGAGCTGGGCTTGTTCAGCCTGGAGAAGAGGAGGCTCAGGGGTGACCTTATCGCTCTTTTTAGGTACCTCAAGGGAGGCTGTAGCGAGGTGGGGGTTGGTCTGTTCTCCCACGTGCCTGGTGACAGGACGAGGGGGAATGGGTTTAAGTTGAGCCAGGGGAGTTTTAGGTTAGATGTTAGGAAGAACTTCTTCACTGAAAGGGTTGTGAGGCACTGGAACAGGCTGCCCAGGGAAGTGGTGGAGTCACCATCCCTGGAAGTCTTCAAAAGACGCTTAGATGTAGAGCTTAGGGATATGGTTTAGTGGAGGGCTGTTAGCGTTAGGTTGGAGGTTGGACTCGATGACCTTGAGGTCTCTTCCAACCTAGAAAATTCTGTGATTCTGTGATTCTGGGAAGCAGAGGCAAGGCAGGCAGAGAGAGGCTCAGCTTCCCTGGGGAAGCCTTGTGAAGAACACATGCCATGAAACCTGAGGAAACACTTCTCTTTTCCACAGCTGGCCACCCCGCCTGGGGGACACCCCTCGGGCTGGCGCCTCGCCCCGTTGCAGCCTCCCCACAGAGCACAGGAGGTTGTCTTTGGAGAGGCCACCACTGCCTGGGCACTGGAAGGAATCAGATGGCCCTGGGTGTGTTTCCTCCAGGCCTCTCTTCCCCATGAGGGAATGGCACGCTCCGGCCCTTCCTCAACGGTGAAGGCTCCAGTCGAGAGTGCTCCTTGGACCTGCACCATCAGCTCCCTTCCCTGAAATCCTCCTTTTGTTTGAGAGAGAGTATTTGGTTTGGCTCCAGCAAAGGTTCTCCATCTTACTTAAACACTGCACTAAAATCTTCCTGACTGAAGGAAGCCAAATGCCAGGCACGCACTGAAGCAACGGGAAACAAACGCATGCTTGTTCTTCACGTTGAGGCTGGACTCCTACCTCGGTCAGTAGTAATGGGAATGTCATCATGCCGAAGACACCCACACGAGGGGTGGTCATGCTCCAGGAGCAAGGCTGACCTCACAGCAGACTGCCTGTGGCAGGCGTGTCACTGCTGCTGCTGGTGGTCATCCCTCCAGCATCTCCCCTGGGGGAATAGACTTGTTGTCACCTTCACCCCAAAAGTGGGAAACCGAGGCTGTGCTCAGGGGTCGAGCAGCAGGATTTCTTCTCTTCTTGCCAGCTCACCATGGACTCTGAAATTCAGCCTGGGCCCACCTGTGGTGAATCATGCAAAGCAATAAAGTTTCTCCTAGGAGAAGATGTTCTCAGTAAAGGCCTTTAAGTAAGTCCTCATGCAGACAAATCAGGCTATGTGACATGGGAGACCTTGTTAGGCCCTTGTGGAGAAGACTTGGGAGAGAACAAAGGATGAGGTGAATGATTTCAAGAAGACACAGCAAACAGAGGGAGGATACCCTATAATCCCCAAATGGTGACCTTGTCACAGCATCTTTGACCGCAGCAGAAACAGAGGAAGAAAGGGAAGGAAAAAATGCTACATCCGAAGAAATTGACTAATCTGAAGAAATTAAATAATTAGTTTTCCATTTCAAGAATCATCTCTATTAAAAGAAGTTCAGCCCTGCTGTCATGTTCAGGAGCATCAACAAGCTAGTGCCATTTTGTCTGCAGAGCTTGGTTTCTTCATATGAAACCCATCCAGAAATGCAGGTTCGGGCCAGGCATTGATACAACTCCATGGAATTCAGAGGCCTCCAGACATGTTCCTGCCAAGTGGAGTTTCAAAGTAGTCTTGTCTTTACTCCTCCTGAAGCATCTTTGGAAACAAACACCAGAGAGCTCTGTAGTTTGTTATGTTTGTTTGCTTTCATTGTTTAAGAGGTACCTGAACTTTCTTCCAGTATGGTTAAATCAGAGCAGAGAGAGGATTTCTCCATGGGGTTAAAGCTGGCTTCCAGAGCACTACAGCACAATGAGGATAATGACTCATAAGGCAAATTTATTGCTCTGTCCATCTCCAGCAACTCCAGAATGACATTGGGGAGAAAGTATCTCAAGAATGAAATGCAGAGAACAAGACCACTGCATTGCACACAAATCCCATTTCCGAATAAACACATGGATATAAAAATGGCATTTACCCATGCAGGAAGAACTGCTCTCACCAGATTTAGACAGTCCCTAACTTTCTCTCACAGCAAATGCTAGCTATATCATGGAAAAGAACATGGTGATGCTGCAGGCAGGAGAAGGGAGAAGAAAAAGCTGCTGGTAATTGCAGGATGCTCTGTAACACCTATTCTCTTGTACAAGGGACAGGAGGGACAAGAGACACATGGGGAAGGGAAACATTGCCACATGGCCAGTGGCAGGATCAAAACCTTTCCAGGGCCTCCCGGCGGTTGGTATAGACTAGAGAAAAGACCTTTTAACCACAGGGAGAAAAATGATGTTTTTTTCTGTCAGGAAAATGCCATTTGCACTCTGAATTTGAGGTGCTTTGGGTCTGTCAGCCCAGAGTCACTGGTCACTGTCACTAGTCGCTGTCAGCCTAGAGTCACTATTTGGTCTCACCTCTGACCCTTCTGGTGGATCTTCTCCAGGTTTTGCACCTCACCAGTCCCAGGCCAAATAAATGTGTCCTGGCATTACGGCTCTCCCACAGCAGAGGATCCCTTGGAAAACAACCAAGCCACCTAAAAATTCACTTTCACCCAGCAGCTTCTGCCAGACTTGAATGCAATCTGGGGCCTGGAAAACACAGCTTTACTTGTTTTAATTAAAACCAAATCCCTCCACCCAGACTTCCTTCTCCGTCATTCCCTCTCTCTCTCTCTTTCCCCAATGATCTGACGCATTTTCGCAGACATGTCATCAGACTCCGGTTCAAGGGAGGGGAACGGCCATCTAGTACAGCGTCTTGCATCAGTATCCCACCCTTCTCTGGGGGATCTGAGATGATGGACTTGGCATGCAGGAGAGGGACTTCAGTGCAAGTGATGGAATACACGTATGTGTCAGCGTGTATGCAGTTCAGAGGGAAAAGAGAAGGTGCACCGAGGTGAATATCCCTGCACAAGCCCCAGCTCTGCCTGCTGCTTCAGGATCAGGCAACTGCTTCCCAAGCACCAGCTGTACTGATCTGAAAGGCTGACACGGATATGAGATAACGTGTGCCTTACTGATAACATCACCAACAACAGCCAGCTCTCTGAGTGCAAACACATGAATCTCCTATGAAGCCATAAATTGCCCTGTTTAGAGAATAAACCTAAAAGGATTTTGAAATTAGGAAGCAGACTGCTTGTTTCTCCAGACTAAATTGCTCCAGTTGGAGTGAATCCCAGTGCCTTCCCTCTCCATCGGGACAGCTCTGCACTTTCAGGAGACTTAGGTGGCACCTGGCTGCATGAGTGTGGAATCTCAAGGCTTGACTTTTGGTGGGAAATAGGAGAATTTGGTAGTGTCTTCCAGTGAGAATACAAATGCTGAAACCTGTACTTGGTGTCCTCAGCAGGCAGCTCTCAGGTGTTCAATCCTTAAAAAAAAAAAACAGTTGTTTATTTAGCTTTCTAACTGTGGCTTTAAGACCTAATTTTAGACTCCTACCTTGCCAACCCCACCGCATGTAACAAAACACATATTTTGTCATTTACCTCGCACTCTCAAATTTTATTTCAAAACCTCACTGTTTTATTTTAAGACGTGGGAAATACCAACTTTTAGGCTACCCATTAATTATCAGAGAGTCATTAGTAAGAACCTAATCATTATAGTAAATAATCCAAAGGTGTATAAGTCTAATTAAGCCTATGTGCCTAACAGTTTCCGGGGAATGACACATGTGCGTGTCTTGCAATTCGAGCAGATCCATGAGGCTCATTGCAGCACAACCTGAGAGTTTAACTGGGGCCAGACCCGTCGCAGGGCCAAACTGGCCAGGGCCCAAAGGCTTTAGTGGAATAACTGCATGGGCCTCGCCCTAGTTTCTTCCTCAAAAGAGTTGTAGGTTTGCATTTTGAAATTAACAAGGGATAGAGATTTTTCTACAGCTGATTCTATCCCCTATATAACATAAAGCTGCTTGCTGTAATTACTGCTGCCTGCTTCAATAAGTTTGTTTTAAGCTGTTCCTACATCTATGTAAGTTAAACTGCAATGACAATGTATAGCTTGGGTTGCAGCAGGGAAATCTTCCAGCATTGCAGAAAGATCTCACAACCTTTTGACAGACATAAAAAGATAGGTGGAGGTCTGTGAAAGCCAAGAGCAAGCAGAATAGCAAACCCTCTATGTTGGCATAAGGAGGTTAAGTTTATGTACCACCAAGGTCATACTGCGTGATGAATCATCCAGTCAAGCACTCTGCAAACCAAACCACCAGGTACCAGCACCCTATCATATAGCACTCCAAGTACTGGCACCCTATCATATGAAAACTCTGATTGCCAGCTCTCAGCTTCACCATGTCTACACCTTAAAGAGATATTTTTTCTGCAAGCCAGGCCATTTCTCTGCTCCATAAGTGGAGATGATATCCCAGGAAACCAAGAAGTGAAGTAGACTCAGTCTGCAGCAATGCTGCCCAGTGCAGTGCAGTTCCAGACATGGACACAACACAGCACCAGACGCCCCCTGGGCTCTGTCCAAAGCTCAGTGAAGGACTTTCCATGAAGACTGTAGGTGCTTTTTACCTTTGCTTTTGTAATAAAATCTGAAAGCAACCCCAGCATGAATGAGGGTTTGCAGCACAGCAACTTGATTACTGGTCAATCAAGGCTACATGACTTGTAGGGAGGCATACTAAGCGTGACTTCTGATCTGAAATCTCCATTTATGGAAAACAGAATATAAAGGATGAAGAAAAATATAGATAAAACTCAGTCAGAAGAAACAGGCACCAGGAAGTCTGGTCTCCCACTTTGGAGATTCCTTTGAAAAGCATGCACAACCTTTTATTTAGGATTAAAAATGCAGAGTTCAACCTGCTATTGGTAGAAATAAGGCCAGGTCTTCTATCATTATTACTTTAGCAGCAGCTCCAGTACACTCCCTCTGAGTTTTACTGGAAATGCTAAATATAGGAGAGCAACACCGATCTGTCTAAGTCATATCAGAAGAATCCAATGAGCTTGTTTCAAGGTTTTGATAAAACCAAGGCACTCTGCTCATGTTGTTACAGTTCTGGTCCACCTGCATGCTCAGAGCTTCTTCCGTTCCTTGATCCAGATCTTCATTTCACCACCCTGTGGTCTATTTCTCCTACGGCAACAGGAGGAGGAGGGCCTTGCAGAGCAAAAGGCTTTGTCACCTGAGATAATCCTCTAATATCAGCCAGTGTACAGTCAATCCACCAGCACAATTAAAAGCTGAAATGACGCCTGTAACTGAATACCATGACGAAAACAAGCATGCCATTGCGAAAATATGGTTCATGTGCCAGGTACATAATTACAGACGTGCACCAGTCTGGCAGCATTTTATGTATTGGTGATAAGATAGGAGCAACCATAAAGTTAACTGTGTCTCCACTAACTGTTAAAAGGCTACTAAAGAAGAAATTGGGTTCTTTGACCTCTGTTACTCTAGCTGTCTCTCCAGATTACATGACTGGTCTCTTCCAGTGTCTACACCTTTGTGTTACTCTACCCAACTACTATATACAGCAATCGCAAGTGTACAGCTTAAGGATCACTTTTCCTTAAAACACCCCCACTTAACAAAACTCATGGTCACATGGCATCAACACGGCTTCAGCATGTGCCTGTCTGTAAGTACATCCCTAAAGGGTCTTCCTAAGAGAGTCCTAAGCCTATAACCTAAGTGACTTGATGGCTGTTAACCAGAATAACACATAAACACAACAGCATTGCCCTACATGACAGAAACAGTTAGAGAAAACCTTGTCTGTAAAAGCCAAAGCGGCCAGCACAGACCTGTGAGTGCAGCCACAGAGCTATCTGATGGTTTCCCCTTTGGAGATCAGTTTGGCTGAGCCAATACAAAAGTGCAGGGAAAAAAAAGGGGGGAAAAAAAAAAAAGTAACAGGCAAAAGAGAAAATGGGAAGGGAAAGCAAAACAAAACAAAAGAAAACACAAGCATAAGAAAGAGGTGAAAGAGAAAGAGAAACAATTAGGAAATAGTCAAAGGCAGCCAAAGAAGGGTGTTGGCTGAGGAAAAGAAAACAGCTGAGGGAAGTGTGCATGGTGCTGTGTCAGGAAGGAAAGTAAAAAAGGCAGATAGGCTGGTCCTAGTTTCAGGAAATAATAAAAGATCGGAGAAATCTGAGTTCAGTTCCTGCTTCTTCCAGAAGCTAGCTAAATTCATTGATCACGATAAATGAGCAACTCAGAAGCCTCATTATCTGTAAAGCAATTGTGATTTAGACAAAGTATCCACAAGGATCTGTTCTTCTATCCTCTCTCTGAGAGAAATGTATTGGGAGGGAAGTATTTTTTTTACCCCACAGGGATTTCAGAAGATTAAGTAAATGCCTACCTGCCTAAAGCACAGGCAGCTTGTACAGGTACCGGGTGATGGGACAGACACTGGAGGCATATTCCAAGGGGAAATCTGCCATCTACTATGACCTGGGACCTGTGAGCTCTGCTCTAAGTGTCACCGTCTGCAGTACCACTAGCAGGCAGCTGTGCAGACACAGGCTCAGCACAGGGTACAGTAAAAGGGCATCTCAGCATCCTCAGTGGACACTCCTTTAATTTATATAAGGAAACTGAAACACATTTGTAACCATTAAAATATCCAGGGGTATCTTAATGTTTGCTAAAGGACTCCTGTTCTCTTGGAGACTATTTTCTTTCACAGTTACTATCCAGCTGGAGGCTTTTAGTTCTGATGTAATCAAAACCTTCACAAAGTTTATCAAAGAACAGCTTCAATCTCTATCCAAGACATTCTCAGAAACCAGCAAGAATTTGCAAAGAAAAGCAGGGGAAAATGTTATGACACTCGAGCAGAACATATTTCTTATTATTCTCTTGTCATTTTTTAGGCAGGTCCTTTATTGAAAACTGGTCTGCTTCTCATTGTTTCTGGGCTGCCGTTGGAGAATGCTAGGGGAGAGGGACAGAAGATGGTCAGAAGGCCAGGACTGAAGACCACACCATTGGGGGGTGGATCCTGACCACTTGATAAGGGATCACCGTGGGGCCTCCTAAAGAGCACAGGGATCCAGAAGCCTGAAGGCATGAGGCACCAACAGCTGAAGTCAGCTGAACAAGAGACAACCAGACGCTCACTCCATAGGCCGAAGTATCACACGACTGTGAATCCCAGCTGCTGGGGCATGCCAGTTCAAACTGGGCAATTTTTAAAGTGGGAAGCCTTCTTCAAGGTGATGTTGCTTTGTGCTGTGTTCCTTATGGTGCTCAGTTTCCAGATTCCCGCCCTTCTAACATTTACTCCAGCTCTCCCATCAGACATTTTGTTCCAGCTGAAGACTCAAGAGACTTGTGTTTCAGTTCAGTGAAAGAAACCTGGACAAACCATGTTTTCTCTACTTTATTATTTTTTTCCCCTCTAGCCCTTCATCTCTCTTTTCTATTTGGACTTTCAGAGTCACTATGTGTCAGGGGAGTGTTGCTGGGACCCCAGTACTTATGGCAAGCCACTTATGCCAGTAAGGTAACTCCTCCTTCCAGAAGAGGTAACTCTTCACACCAGACACACCACACTAATACCGTTCCTCATGGGCCTCACTGACGCTTTCTTCAGTGCATCCCTTTGAAACTAGATGCTGACAACCTGTGCTTTCAGCTACCTTTCCATCAAGCTTTGCTAGAGCTGAATTTTCTGATACTGAAGTTCCTTTATTCCTCCCGGGGCTCCTCCAGTCTTCCAAGGATTCAACAATCTTAAATTTAATTTTCTTCCTGCCTAGCCTTGCAGTTTGGTGCCCCTGAGGAGTAAGTGAAAAGAATTAAGTCCTTACTCTAAACACCTTCTGGAAGTGTCTGTCTCCCCGTTGACTGATGTTCAAACATAGGCCCCTAAAATCTGCCTAGCCCAGACAAGAGAGTGCACATTTCTGCCCGGGGAGTGTAGGCAAATTCTTTTTTTTTTTTTTTTTACAGGAAAACTGTAGGCAAACTCTAGCAGGATTCAGCACAGACATGGTTACAAAGCTACAGAGAGCTACAGGAGCAACCACTTGCACTGCATTTTGAGAAGTGGGCTCTGAGTCTTTACAGATCTCCTGGGTGAATATTTTTTGAGCCCTATGCCAGTTGCAAGCAACAGACACTCTTAAATTAACAGTGTGGGAGCACTTGGTGATGTCAGTATGCTCAGCACATAGCATCAAGTTTCTTGTATCCATTGCTGTTGGAGATAGATTTGTCATCAGTGTTCACCATGAGGTCCAAGATAGCCTTACTTTAAACATTAACTATGTTCTAATACTTCACGTCCTGGCACTGCGATTATGCTTAATGACATTGCTTCCCTAAGCACGTGCAGCATGATGCAGCACATTAATCAAATGGAACAAAAACACTCCCATCACCGTACTGTGATACAGTATCACTGCTCTAACCGTCCACAAATTGTGATATATATTTGAACTCTTGTTCAAATCTCCTTGGGAGAGAAGCTGTTCTGAAACTCCTGCTTTGATAACTTACTCCTTAGTGTTAGCATTGAGGGACAGCTTGGATTTAGAGACCTGTGACTACCAGCATTGGAGGAACGGAGTTTTGTCTGCTACAATCTGCAATGACCTTTGGAAGTAATGGTTTGATTTTCATTTCAGCCTTTGCTTATTTCAAGAAACACTTTTGATTCTCTATAGCGAACTTAGCTCCAAGCCTATAATAGTGAGAGAGAGACATAAACTACACAAGGTTTCCCTTGAGAGGCCAGAGCAAAGCTGCCTAAAAAAGTAGCTCAAAACAAGTGCTTAAGTCAAATGGTTAAAAACTGAAGCTCAGATACGTAGGTTCGGTCCAAATCCGAAGATCCCAGAAGTCCTGCAACTTCTCAGTCCATGACAAGTCTGAAGGGAATCATCTCTCGCAGCACTGTCAGTTTCTGAAAATACAACCCTAGTATTTGCTCAGTCCTGCAATTTAAAATCCAGACTGGCCTTTATCCATCAAATGCACTGCAGCACACTCACGCCCTAGCATGTCCTGAAGGGGCTTTTCTGAACAAGAACCAAGAAGCGACTTGAATTCAAGATGAATGAGACAGCTAATCTGTCTTGCAGATTTTTTTTTTTTTTTTTTTTTTTTTTGCCTTGTTGCCCTGTGCGTTCCTAAAACTAATAGAAAAACAGTTGTGTGCATATGTAAGCAGCCTTGAATCAGTGCTTTTCTGCTGGGTTCTTATGTTACATTCTTTTGTGCTACATAGAATTTCCACTAGGACATTTTGTCCCCCAGGCTTCATCAGCCAGTCTATTGCATCCACCCCCCACCCCCTCTGCCTCCCTCTGGTTGCATAATTTTAGTCGGGATGTTAAATTAACTCTCTTCCAGATGAGTTTGACATAATCTTATTTACTTTCATAATGCCTATGCCAGTATGCAAATACATTACTCAGCACTATCGACTCTGCACTTTCACCAAACTATTACTCTTTGTTTTTTTTAACGATGGTTCACTAGATACCAGACAGGAACATTTCTGCGCCAAACAGCAGAACATTCATGTCTGGCAGGAGAAATCTGATGACATTAGAAAACTAAGCCTGGCAGAAATCTGATGACATTAGAAAACTAAGCCTGGCTGGTATTTGTAAGGCTTTAGGGCCAACTGAGGAAAATAACTTGTTTCCCACCTCCTTCCAAAGGCCTCTCAGCATCTCTCCCTTCATCCTTTAAAGATACCATGTCATAGTTTCTTTGTTTTTGTTTGGTTTTGTTTGTTTTTTGTTTGTTTGTTTTTGTTTGTTTGTTTTGTTTTGCTTTTCTGGCAAAGCAAATCTCAACCACCTTCTCCAGATCTCTAGGACACAGGCAACCACAGTAAAGCTGTATGGATTGACTTTGCATTTAGTGACATGATCTCTGTGTTTAAACAGCTTTCAGTCTCCCGGGCACAGAGCTAAGCATTTATAGGAACTAAATAACTATGAGCCCCACATCTACATGAAGATCTGTCCTTGGAGCAAGGGAGAGGCATCACCCATGGTCAGTCCATGTCAGCACTGCATCCCCCAATGGCAGTAATGCCTAGCACAGATATCCATGATGAGGTGAAACAAGCCCCAGGTGTCTGCTATTCAACAGAGTTAATGTCTGGGTGAAATTTGGGTGGGCTCTACCCTTGAAACCATGGGCTTACGGGTGGTTTGTGAATCTACCTGAGGAGCTCAGACTGATACAAACATCCAGCCATAACCAACCTAGTCAGGAAGAGTAAGCAAGTCATCCTTCTAATGTAAGCTACAAGGATTTGTAGCCCACTGTAGGAGGCTGGTATTATCTTCAGTAAAGAAATCACAAAAATGCTGGAGAAACCTGATCAAAGGAGACCTTCTCCAGCTTCATATCTTGCTTCATATCTGCTGTGAAATACACTTTGACCTACTATACACTTCCATGGTGCTAAACTACACTAGGAGATACATTTTGTATTTGATCCCAATGCAGCTAAAGGCACAAATAGGCACAAAAAAGAATTGAACACAGCATTTCCAGACTGGAAAACAAAGGCACAGCAAGCAAACACGAGGAAGTGAGAAGTGCAGCTTAAATGTCAGAGAACCTAATTATACAAGTTGCCTTTCTTACTGCTCTGGTGGGCCTGGGGATGATCATGGTCCTGCTGGGCTGCCCATCTTCTTGCAGGGGCTGATGTATGCTCACAGATCGCTTTCTACTTGGGGAGCCAAAGTCCCTGCAAACAAATTGAGACACAAAAGCAGTGGGTAGGTGTCCACAGGCTGCCTTCAGAGCTCTCCAGGCTCAGGCAGCTCTCCGTCTGTTTGAAAGGAGGAAAGCTCATGTTGCCCTTATTTCTTTTGCTAACACCTCAACAGGGAACCACCAACATGTGAAAACAGATGAAAGGCTCTTTGACACAGTGAGAAACAGCACTGCAGCTATCCAGTAAATACTTTGACTTTGATTTCAATGGGGCTCTGGTCTAACTAACCAGAATGTACCAGGCTATTTAGAGCACAGTTAAAATAACACAAGACCTTTCACCTGGAATTAGAATTTCTATTATTTTTAATTATTAACAAACTTTAAAGTAATAAATATTCAATGCTGGAACTCATTGCATTTCTTCTTTAAATGAGGGAAGTCTTTCTCTTTTTTTTTTTTTTTATTTTTTTTTTCTGCAGGCTCATCTTTTTCTCTTTGTTTCAAGTCTGATTACATTTAGCATGGATGTTTCTGATCTACTAGTGTGCCAAGAAAAAGTATTACTTTCTTTTATCCTTAAAACAATCCAAACTCATACTAACAACTGAAACTTGGCATGCTGATCAGTTTTCAATAAAGGCTACATATGCTTTGCCAGGGAAGTATATTTAACTAGGGCTGAACTATCTGTTCTGGAAAAAATATCAGACTTGTTTGGTGTGTCCTTTTCATCAAATCAAGAGCCTTGACATTGCTTGTCATATGAATGACTTGTGAAAGTCAATTCTGTGTGAACAAAAAAGAAAAGGGAAAAAAAAAAAAAAAAGTGTGGTCTTCCTCTATGCTGGTTACCCAAAATTAGTTAATCTGGTTGAAAATCATATCTCAGTGGGAAAGGAGGGAGAAATATTTCAGAGATAACTGAAGCAGAGATGTAATGTCCCCAGGTACTACAGGACATACAGGAAACGGGGTGAACACTTTCTCTAAAACAGCAAATATCCATAAAGCAGATTTCAGTTTTCTTACGTTATGGGAACAAGGAAATATTTTTGTAAATCAGAAAGCTTGAGGAAGGAAAGAAGAGATCATCTGTTCAGCCAACTGCACTGTAATGGGCTAGAAATTCCACCTCAGCTATAGCTGTTTCAGAACGGCACTGCCAAGGCATTTAGTTTAGTAAAATGCTTTATTTTCAAGGCTTATAATTATATACAGTAGTGAACTAACAACTAAAATAAGTAAATAAATAGATACACTTCCACTTTGAGAAAAGAGAAAACCAAATTCCAGCATTCAGAGTTTGCCTTGGAAAGAAGGGAAGGGAAGGGAAGGGAAGGGAAGGGAAGGGAAGGGAAGGGAAGGGAAGGGAAGGGAAGGGAAGGGAAGGGAAGGGAAGGGAAGGGAAGGGAAGGGAAGGGAAGGGAAGGGAAGGGAAGGGAAGGGAAGGGAAGGGAAGGGAAGGGAAGGGAAGGGAAGGGAAGGGAAGGGAAGGGAAGGGAAGGGAAGGGAAGGGAAGGGAAGGGAAGGGAAGGGAAGGGAACTAAGGACAGTCTTCCTGTGGCTTTTGATTCTGCTCAGGACTTGCAGCTCCAGCCTGTTTCCAGCCCAGAGCGGGCAGCAAATGTTCTTGTACTGGCAACATGCAACTGATAACCACAGACTGCCTCACTGTGCAACAGCCCCTAGTAGGGTTTGGAGGAACCTGTAAATGGATATCTCCATTTCAGGAGGTAATATTTCAAGCCTCACTGGTATCAGCTCCATAGACTGCTAGTCCAGAGACAGCACAGAGGTCTATCATGGGATAGGGGCAAATTTGGCAGAGCTAGGCTCATCTCCAGTTCTTCACTGCCCAGTTTTCACCAAAAAGTAGCACAGCCATTGAAATCAGTATCAACCAGCCTGACTACCTTCTCATAACATTTAGTACAGATGCACTTATTTCAGATGATCTCAGCCAAAGATCCAGAGGCAAAAAACCATCCCATTCACGTCTGGCATTTTCTGTTTCACTGATTCCCTATAGGTACTCTACACAGATCCAGAAAGAGGAAAAAAAAAAAAAAAAAGAAAAAGAAAAAAAAAGGTATGGCTGTGCGTGATGGTACACTGTTAAGACTTTCCAAGAGAGGACAAGTGTGGGTGAAGAAAGAAGGTGGGCCTTCCTTGCAACCCATTGTTAAGCCTTCCGCTGCCACTGCTGGAAGGTGGGCGTCTGAGTAAGTTTGCTCCCCACCACAAACAGCTCACTCCTGGAGTGAAGTCATGGGTCTGCGCTTACTCCATCGCCTATTGACACAGAGATGACTGTGACTCACAGGTTCAGCACTGTGACTTGACTGCTGCATGATGTGCTGGAAAGTTTTCTCTTTCTTAAGAATTTTGGTAAAAAGCATTTATTCACATAAAAGGTATTATTTTCTTAATTGTCTGTTTCACTTTTGTCTATTACATTTGAATTTGGTCTAGGCCATGCCATGCAATCACTTTCCTACAGCAATAAATTCTTGCTTCCTCTCCTCACAACACTACACCTGGCACAACCAGTCCTAAGATATCAATGTCTAGAAATGGGGTCCAAAATAATAAGCTCACCAGAGGTTGGTAAATGTCTATCTATTGGTAGTGTATCTATTGGTAGCTGTCTATCAAGCCATAGTAAGCTGATGAGTGTGGTCTTTGGTCTACGTTAATCATGAAAGGGAAAAAGAAAAGGCTCTCATGGCATTCAGGACTGGGTCAGACTGATACTGCAGACATCAGCAGACATGTTTTAACTCAGGTGGGACCTGGTCAGAACTGTGAGCTGATGGGGAACACCACAGAGAGCTGCTGAAACCAGATGGCTTTCCCTCATGCATTGCTCTTTGCTGATGAATAAACCTCACAGTAGTAGCATGGATGCTGTTCCCAATGGCAAAATAAATGCTTCTTTTACTAGCATAACTAACACAAGCTTGGCATAAGCTTAAAAAATAAGCAAAATTAGTTAGCACTGATGCAAGCCACATTTAACCAATGTGGCAGCACTAAAATCATCCTCCATTCCCAAATGATACTACTCCCTCTGTCCTCGTCTTCAATTGAAAATGAATTGTTAAATACCCCATTCAGAGTGTTTACATTTTTTTGTGACTTTTTTAACCACTGAAGCTGCCCAATTCAGGTGCTTGTCACCCACTAAGGTTTTGAGAGCAGGCAAATATCTGGCCAGGAAACAAAGCAGCTGTCCTTTGGGGTCATGTTTTCAGTCACCTGCATGTCTCAAGGTGCTCTGCATGACCCTGTGGGACACGTAAATTAGGTAGGTGTCTTTGATATTCTCATGGGTTGTGCAGAAGGGAGTCACAGATGACTAAGAAGACATTCTGTGACACAGTGGTGCCCGGGAGAGTGGCGAACTGATGATGTTGATGGTAGTCTGGTGCTCCATGCCCCTGGAAGAGTTGTGCGTCCAAGTCCCTTTGGCCGAAGCTGCGTTGGAGGCTGTGGTGATGAACACACACGGAGCAGTCTTGCTAACTGTCAGAAATAAAATGACTGTAATCAACACCTACTGCGCTCAGAGGGTCATGAATCCCAGAACCAGGAGAGAGGGGGCTGGAACGATACAAAGGACATAATGTAGCAGCAGCAGAGGGAAACTGAGTCAAGTTCAGAGTGACTGTCTGGAGGCACTTCCTTATCCTGCAGTGTGTGAGGCTAAAGGAAATTCTAGCAACCCACAGCTTTTGAGTCACTGTAAAGCAGACCGACGCAAGAACTAGGGTAGGATGAAAGCTCATTTGCCCTGGTGTACATTCTTTATTCTGCAGTCTTTTTGCACGTAATCCTTCCACCATAACCAAGAAGGCAGCTGACCATATAATAGTGCTCCAGATTGCTCTTAAGAAGCATCCTGTTCACCCTTTTGTCTGTCTGAAACAGACCAGGTCTGTCTTGGTATTCATACTGCAGAACTTCTCCTGGCTTCCAAAACCTTGGACACAGATGGAGATGTTACCACTCATTTCCTGTGTGCAGTAATCTCAGTGCTGAGAGTCAAGCCAGTCTTTTCCAAAGAGAAGGAAATGTGAGTGCACTCAGTTGGGGTTTCTTTTCAGGGGACTTGTAAGGGTTTGCCTGCAGAGAGGGCTCTGGTAGCCTGTCACACAGCTTCATCAGGCAGTCAGATCAGCTCCTCTGGCACAAAGTTTGAGAAAGTAAGATATATAGGAGGAGAAACACTTTACTATGTATACCCTTTTAGCTATCAGAAGAGGAGGAAACTGGAGAAAAAAATAGGAGAGAAAAAAAAAAAAAAGAGTAAAGAAAAAGTGGACCAGTGGACCTGGGCCAAGATGGGAGGGTGAAAACAATAATAATAGTATCTTCAAAGGAAAGGCAGTACTTAGGAGGCACAGAGATGCAAGGGAGCAGCCTGGAGAAAACAATCGCAGAACAAGCTGCAAATATTGCTTGGAACAGATTCACAATGATGAGGTTTGCCCAGCTTGGCAAGAACATGCCTGCAGAAGCAGGGTCTCAAAGAGTGATCTCCAGGGTTAAGTGAATCTCCTCTCTCTCTAACACCAAACACATTGCATACACTGACTTCCAGGAGATCTCTACCTACCAGCATCTCATGTCAATTTAAAGGAGGAAAGCCAGGATCTGCAGTCTTACACATCTTTTCAAAGGACCTTGATATGTGCCAGGTATGCTGTCCTGCCCAAAGATCCAGATCTGTGTGTTTCCACCTGCTATGTCCCATATATTTCCACAACATCGTCACCCAAGCTTAAAGCAATGGAGAACTGCCCAGGCACCATGGCATATCTTACAACAGGTTATCCAGCTTCCCAAAAAAGAAATCTGACTGTATTTATATAGTCCTGGCTTCCAGGTGATGGGTCTCACTAGGACCTCACTGAGTGAATTATGAGTACATTATATTAAGAGACATCTTCCTTTCCTTTATAGTCCAGTCACTTTGTAATACTTCCATTTTTCACAACCAAAAAGAGTGGGATTTTTAGGATCTCACTACAACTAAGTGACAAAAGTTTGAGCATTCAGGTAAGGAGCCACGGGACTTACACAAACATCATTTGTGATGGTGGATGTTACAAAAGGAAAAGAGAGAGAGAGAGAGAGAGGAAAAAAAAAATGAGCAGATCACCTTTTTAGGTGATGAATCAATGAGCCACAACTATACACACATGGATTTGGGCATAAAGAAGGTGTCACTGGCTGGATGGGACACTTTTGGTCACAGCAAAGTCTAACTTACCTTTCAAAATGACTGCTGGCACTGAAGACCAGAGCTGGCAGCCTTGTGACATGACCTGAGGCACAGGCACCTTTTTGGGGAACACCCCTGCGACCTCTTTTCATGCCCAGCCCCTGCCAGCCGGTCTCCTTAAATGCACCCTATGGGGCGATGTAGTGCTTGAACAACGTCTCCAGGTCCTTTCGCCCTGCTCTGGAGGCAGATCTGTGTCCCTGGCTGAAGGGGCAGGCCAGGTACCCTCCTCGCAGCTCCTGCTGCCCACACGTTGTGAGAGGCCATGGCCTGTAAGGCCAGTCAGGAGATCTTATCAATAGGAGTGCTCTTTGGCAATCAGTCCTCTGGGGGTAATATCACAGATTCATCTGACAATGAGCGTGTCTTTACTCATGGGGAGCCAGCATCAGGGAGCATTAACTGGTGTTAGTGTCCTACCGTGTCTTAATGACTTGTACATTTATCCATAGCCTTGGCTGCGCTGGTCCTTGTCATACACTGCGTGCACTACAAAGAGTTCTGCTGATGTATACACAGAAACTTTAACGGAGTTCGGAAGCAAACACATTTCTTTTGGGTTTAGCTGTATCATTTCTCCACAAAACGATGGTATTAGGCCTCCCAGTGGAAAAAAAAATAAATAAATAAAAAATAAAATAAAATAAAAACAAAAAATAATTGTGAAAACATTAACGTTGCAAAATCAGGCACACAACATTGTGTGCTAACAAACTGGATGTGCCAGAATTGAAGTAGCCCATGCCGCCTTCTTTTGGTCCCTCTCTTGCACTACAGGATCACCAGGCACTTCCAGGGCAGCTCAGCCCGCCGATTGCCCAAGGTATGCATGCTGCTCAGCCCCAACCTAAATTCCACCTAGGGCTTCCCACTGTTTCAGCATCCCCGCAGGCCCTCAGCCTGACAGTAGGAAACGCTTGGCACAAAGACTTAGGTGGAATTCAGACCGGCTGAATCTGGAGCGTAATGAGCAGCTATTCCTTATTCTGTTTCTTCCTCATTGTGCAGAGTGTGGCCCCAGGCCTCAATTACTGCACGCTATTCAATCCCTGCTCAGAATGCAGCGTTATTAATTTCCTCATGTCTCCTCATTGCTGACTTCCTATGGCACTCCTCATCCCCATGTCCCTGCAAATGCAGCGTGTGTCGGGGCAGCCCCGAGGCGAGCAGCACATCTCAGCCTGGAGGTGCAAGGCACCATCCACCCTCTATGTGCCCTTCAGTGGGCACAGTTCCATCTGTGCCATCCTCTTCCCTGGAAAAAACGCCCTGCTCCTTCCCTGCAAAACTTCCCTGGAAGCGATGGAGCCACCAACCCCAGCCTTCTGCAACACCACCAGAGCATCGTTACGCAGAGACTACGTTAAAAATCTGAGAGCCTTTTCCATATTGCTCTCATTAAGAGAGCAAGAGACTGTTATCATAGAGTAATGGACTCCTGCTGGTCCATTAGTGTTGAAGCAGAGCTGGAGGCATTTATGGAAACAATGTGGAAGCCTGATATTTATTCTCAGAGTGGGCAGCATTGATCCTTTGTCCCAGCGTTCTCTTACAATGTCTTTATCCCTGTTCAAATGAGGGGAATATTTATCTAATCATTTCCTCTGCTGGATGCTGGTGCAGTGCAGCAGCAGATGTTCCTGTCTTCGGCACGGCAGATCGCTTGGAAAGACATCTCGGGTGAATCAGGTCAGCTTACCCACAACGCTGCACGGGAGGAGCAGTGACAAGATGTCAGGGGCATTGTTTACTGCCCTGTGACTACCCGGCTCATTAGCACAAATTTAATTTAAACACTGCTGGTTAAACCGAGAGGTACTTTACTGCTAAGCCCTCTCTTACTCTCTCCTCACGCAAGTTAAGGCGCATTGTGCACCAGAAGCAGCTATCTCACATTTTCTGGTTTTCCCGTATCTCGCACCTTAATGCACGTTTTGTTAGGAAGCTTGTTATCAGCTCAGATTACACTCCTTAGAAGCACCCCTTTTACTCAAACAAAAGAAACTCAGAACTCAACCAGGGAGAGAGGGCTTGGAAAATCCACTGGCGCTGAAAGCTGATTTCTCCTGTGTGGGTGCTGAGACCGATTTACTAATTCCTGCAGCTTTAGGGCTTCGTTGGGAGCAAAATGTCACCAGTTCTTGTAGGAGTAAAGTTTCTTTTCCTTCCCAGAGGCTATCGGACAGCAGTTCCTTAAGGGTTTCAGGCAGTTAGTGATGACAGGGTCTGGGTCCCCAAGCAGGGTTCAGGAAGGTGAATTAGCGGTAATCCCAGTACCTCGCTGCTTCTTCAGAGGCATCTCCACAGAGGAACTTGGGTTTCCCACCTTTACATCTCCCAGTATCTTACAGAATACACCAAGTCTGTCATGAAACAATGAGAACCATCTTCTGATTAGCTAAAAGTTGGTGATTTTTCAGTTTTTCTCTATTTTTCCTTGACTCATCCATTGGCCCTAGAAACATAGAGTATATCAGCACCATGCACGTAAAATTCACTGACAAGCAAACAAACAAGAATTATTCCTCTTCACTGGGTGCAAAAGAGTTTACTTGCAGGGACTCTGGGGAGGATGCATATCGTGGAGTTCTTGTTTGCACTGGTCCTGCTGCGGGACCCACTTCTACCACTCATTATTAGAGCTTGGGGAACGACTGTGTTCAAAGATGGGGTAAACCCATTAAAACAATGAGGGATGGGGCAAAGGCATTAAAGAAGGAATGCAAAAAAATAAGAAAAAAAGTATAGAGCTCCCACTTCCCAAAGAACAGTTCAGAGTATTTTGCCTCTTAAAGAAAGACAGCAACCCTTGGACTGTTGGGAAGACGAAGGGCTGCTATATGCAAGAGCCCGGGGTGCTGTAAGATGGTCTGGCTGCCTCTGCTGTGGGCTCGTGGCATGGGGCTCAGCACCTCTGGATGTAGTGCCTGGGTCTGATGGGGATGTAGCCCCCGGTGGGAAATTCAGTGTGGACCAACAGCCTGAGCCCTGCTGAGAATCGGACCTCTGCGATTAAGCCCTGCTTAGTCAGAAGCTCTCAAGGACGAAATGCTGGTGGCAATCCCTATCACTGGGTCTTCCCAGCCTCACTCCTGTAGGAAAATAAAATAACTACCAGTAAGACACGGTGGGGCTTTCAAAAAGCAGGTGAAAACAGATTTGGCCACAGGCACTGCTGTCTCGCTCAGCGTGAACACTTATGATCTTCAGTCTGTGTGTGCCATCTGTGTATGTGTGCACTGCTGCTGCTTGGAACCTGCCTGGAACTGCCTGCAGACAGCCTTCAGAAATGTGTCCCTTGCCTTGTGCTAATAATCCGCACGTGTAGCTGCCAGCCACGCAGGGTTTTGCTTCTGTTTGCAAAAAAAAATCACATACCCCATGCAAGCAGAGGTAAATAAACCATGAGCTCAGTTACATTTTGTGAGGAGACACAAGCCGTGGTAGAAAACAGACACACGAGGTGGCTTTCTTCCCAGCTCTCCTCCTGCGGTTCCACGGGAGTTATCTGGGAAGATAAGGAAGCACAATCTCAGAGATGTAGGCAGAACATCCTCTTGCTGGCCCTGAGGACACTGTGAGCCTCCAGTCTTTCCCAAAATCTGCATCCCTGACTCTGCCAGCTGCTCTCACAACTAAAGCAGAGAGGATAAAATAAGCCACATTTTGTGGTTCCCAGAGGCAGTGGATTGAAAACCAAGTTCCAAATGCTGGCTTTAAAATAGACACACTGAGATAAACAGGTTGGTCTTGGCCTCAGGCACGTTCAGAGAGACCTTTACCTGTTGCTGATGCACTAGGGTGATGCACTCAACACCGGCTCAGGTCAGCCACCGAGGCTCCATAAGGATCAGCCCCATTAAAAACCCGATTTACCCCACTCTGCATTAACATGCCATTAATGCAGGCTGTCAGCAACAGGTCCTAATTCTCCCAAAAATGGGTGAGCAGCACCCACAGCACAGTCGGGGCTGGTGTCTGCAGGTGGAACTGCCTTCCTCCCACACAGAGCCTGGGCAGCAGGCGTCCTCCTGTCCAAGCACAGCACGGTCTGGAAAAATGTCACCGCACGTCCCCAGGCAAGAGGGACACAAATTCTGCCTGTGCAATTTTCTATCTGAGTTAAGCAATCCCCGAAGTCAGCTTTGAACAGCGCAGAGGCATGCTGCGTTCTGACTTGGTGGAAGGAAAGTTTCAGAGAAAATTGGGAAATGTGGAGAAAACCGAGAGTTGGAGGAGTCATCAACTGGCCAGAGACGGCGTATTAAAGGAAATCTGCCTTAAGGAAACCGTATTTATGTTGTTGTGTAGGCTAGGAAAGCACTGGCTGTGAGTAGCTGCAAATTTAATGCATTTAATTTTCACATTAGGGACCATTAAATCAGATTGCCTTTCGTTTAAGGGAGAAAAGGAGAATTTACAGATTGTGCTCGATTACAGAAAAAATAATGTCTTCACCTTCATGGGGGGTGTCCAAAAGCAGGTGGATTGAATGTATTGATGCCCGAAACCATCCACTTTTTTAAGCAACCTGCCAGCACTTACACAGCCCAAAATTGAGACCAAGATGTACGCAGATCACATCTTTTTAACACGAACTCACACATACCTCACACGTATCCATTGGAATTACCATGAAAAAAGTCCGTTTTAATGAAAACCTGCAAAAGCCACCTGCACTGTGCTCAGGCTTTCTCTTCCCGACACGAGCAAAGCTCAGTCATTGACTTTGCAGAGGTCGTGTCTGCTTTTGAAGCTTTCTGGGTCTCGTATTTCTAATAAGGAGATGCAATTTTAATCCCAATGCTGTCCCAGAGCTACTCCAAGCTTGAAATTCGGAACGGGGCATTGCTTAGGAGCTCTGTAAATTAACATATGCACCGACGGGGAACAAAAGAAGAACAAATGATGGGGGAAAGCCCTCCAGAGACCTTCGGGCTCCCACAGTGGGAGCTCTCTCTGGGACTAGGCTGGATGGGGGGGGGCTAAATCCCAAACCCGTTGGGGCAGGGACGGGCTAATTGATAAAGGGGTTGTCCAAGAGAGCGAGGGAACAAGCCCTGGACATAAATCCAAGCCGGGAGGTGCCAGGCAGGGAGCACCCGAGAAGTCCTTGGGCATCCCTGGGCAGCCTTCATCTGACCACGTTAATCCTTTTAGGGTTAACCCGGTGGCTCCCGGCACATCCAAGACATGGGGGGGGGGAGGCGGGGGGGAGAAGAAAATAAATAATAATTAAAAAAAAAAAAAAAAAGCCTATTTTCTAGTGCCAGAGTCATTAATAATTAACATTTATAACACGCAACTGGTAAAACCAGTTCGCTAAAATAAAGCCGGGCGCTCCGCTGTTATTTTGGGGTTTGGTTCAGCCATCATCGACGGCTCCCGGCCGGGCAGGGACCGCTCCGGGGGCGCTCCGACGGGACGGGACGGGACGGGACGGGATGGGACGGGACGGGGGCACGGCTCGGAGCCGCACGGCCCCGGGGGGGTCTCCCCGCGGGGATAGGAGCGGGGGGGGCGGCCGAGCGCCGCCGGCTCGCCATTGCCCTCTGCAGGAGCCGGGCGGCCGCTCCCGAGCCCCCCCAGCGGCCTTTGCTTTCGGGGGGGGGGAGGTGTACGCTTTTGCTCACTGTAGATATTATTATATGATCATTTTATATCATTGTGTTATATTATTGGCTTATTATTATTGTTTTTTTATTATTTATTTTTATTATTGATTTTTTATTATTGAATTTTTTATTATTGATTTTTTTATTATTGATATTATCGTTGTGGTTGTTTTTATATCTGTTTGTTTGTTTATTTATTTGTTTTTAACGCCGACGGTCTGCAGCGTTGCCCCCGCACGGAGCCGCGGGCTGCGGGACGGGGGGTCCCGGGCGGGAGGTGCTGTGGGAAAGGGGCGGGAGGGGGAAGGAAATTTGGGGATTAAAGAAAGAGAGGTGAAGGGAGGAGAGGATGGGGGAAGGGGAAAAGGGGGAAATGGGATGGGAAGGGAGGGGGAAGGGAAAGGGAAAGGGAAAAGGAAAATAAAAAGGGAAAGGGAGGAAAAAAAGGGAAGGGAAGGGAAGGGAAGGGAAGGGAAGGGAAGGGAAGGGAAGGGAAGGGAAGGGAAGGGAAGGGAAGGGAAGGGAAGGGAAGGGAAGGGAAGGGAAGGGAAGGGAAGGGAAGGGAAGGGAAGGGAAGGGAAGGGAAGGGCTCTTTAACTATTTTATTTTAATTTATTGTTTTTAAAAATATTTTAACTTATTTTATTTTAACTTATTTTACTTTATTTTACTTTAACTTATTTTATTACTTTATTTTACTTTATATTTTTATTTTTATTTTTTTCACTTTACCCAATTTCACCCAACTCCATCTGTTACGCTATCCTATGCCATGCAGCTCCATCCCGTCCCGTCCCGTCCCGTCCCGTCCCGTCCCGTCCCGTCTTGTCCCGTCTCTCCCCGTTCCCCCCTCCGCCCGGGGCGCGCTCCCGCGGCCCATCCCTCCCGGCGGGAGCGCGCACTCCCCCCCCCGCCGAAGGTGCGCGAGACCCCGCGGCGCGCGGGCATCCCCGGCTCCCCCCCCCTCTCCGCGCGCTGACGTCAGCGCCCTTCCTGCGTCACGCACCCAGCCGCGCGCACCAGGCGGGGCGGGGCGGGGCGGGGCGGGGCGGGGCGGGGCGAAGCGCGAGCTCCCGCCCCCCCCTCCCCCGTTTCCCGCCTCCTCCTCCTCCTTCCCCCCCCTTCCCGCTCTCCCCACGTGTCAGTTTGTTTTCGCCGTCGCCACGGCAACGGTGGGCGGGGCTGGCGCGAGGTGAGGTTATAAAAGGGGCGGCGGCGGCGGGCCGCGGGCAGTGCCGAGCGGGGCGCGGCGGGCTGCGGGCGGCGGCTGCGGAGCGCGGCGCGGCGCAGCGCGGCCCCTCCCTCCCTGCCTCCCCTCCCCTCCCTACTCTCCCCCTCTCCTCCGACACCGGTTCCCCCATGGCCGCGGCTCCCCGGGCAGCACCACCACCACCAGCAGCACCAGCAGCAGCAGCAGCACACCCCCGCTCCGCCCTGCCGCTGCCCCCGCCGCCCGCCTCCGCCGCCTGACGCCCGCGGTGCGGAGCGGAGCGGAGCGGAGCGGTGCGGTGCGGAGCGGAGCCCCCGGAGCGGAGCGGAGCGGAGCCGTGCTGCGGGCAGGCGGGCGGGCAGCGGGTGCGCGATGGCGCTGAGCGGCACGCTCCTCCCCTCCATCGCCACCTTCGCGGCGGGCGCCGCGGGCCGCGAGAAGGCGCCGCGGCCGGCGGGACCCGGCAACGTGAGTATCGGCGGGGCGGGGGCGCGGCGCCGGCGCCGGTGTGGTTATCGCGGGGTGTTGGTGGCGGTGGCGGTGTCGGAGCGGGGTCTGAGCCGTGCCCGTGTCCCCGCAGCGCTGGCGGGAGGAGCTGTCGCAGCTGAAGCGCCCGGCGCTGCCGGCCCGTCCCGTGGAGGCGCCGCCGCCGCCGCCGTCGGAGCTGGAGGCGGCCGCCGCTGCCCTGGGTCCCCGCCGCGACGCCGAGGAGTTCAACGAGCTGCTGGACTTCGACTTCATCCTCTCCAACTCGCTCATGCACCAGGAGCCCGCCGCCGCCGCCGCCGTGGTGGTGGCACCCGCAGCAGCAGCAGCAGGAGCAGCAGCCCCGGCCCCCGCCGCCAGCCCCTGCCCCGCCGGGCCCTTCGCCTACCCGCTGCCCCGCGCCGAGCCCGGCGGCCTCCTCTACGGCGGGGCCGGCAGCCGCGATGGGGCTCCTGCCGCCGCCGGCCCGGCCGCCGCCCCCTTCAACCTGGCCGACATCACCGACGTGTCGCCCTCCGGAGGCTTCGTGGCCGAGCTGATGCGGCCCGAGCTGGACCCGGTGTACCTGCCGGCCCCCGCCGCCGCCCTGCCGCCGCTGGGCAGCCTGCAGGGCAAGTTCGTGGTGAAGGCCGTGGGCGACTACAGCCACCCGGGGCTCAGCCCCAAGAGCGGCCCCCCGACGGCCCCGCCGCCCGGCACCGAGGGACCCGCGGCGCCCCCCTACAGCCCCCTGCCGCGGATGTGCCCCAAAATCAAGCAGGAGGCCACCCCGCCCTGCACGCTGGCCCCGCCGCCGCCGCACGGGAGCGGCCCCCGAGGAGCCCCCCAGCACGACTTCGCCATGGGCCGCCTGCTGCCCGCCCGGACTACGCCTTCGCTGGGTCCCGAGGAGATGCTGAGCAGCAGGGACTGTCTCCCCGCCGCCCCGGGGCTGAGCCACCCGCCGCTGCCGCTGCCCCCGGGGTACCCCCCAGCCCCCGGCTACCCTGCCTTCCTGCCCGAGCAGCTGCCCCCCAGCACGCTCCAGTACCAAGGTGAGTCCCCGCACCTGCCTCCTCGCCCTCGGCGGCGGGTGTGCCATGTGCCCACGACGGCACCGGGCACCAGCCGTGGCGGTGCTCACTCTGCGCCTTCCCTGCCTCTAGAGCTGATGCCGCCAGGGAGCTGCCTGCCCGAGGAGACCAAGCCAAAGAGGGGACGCCGGTCGTGGCCTAGGAAAAGGACGGCCACGCACACCTGTGACTACGCGGGCTGCGGCAAAACCTACACCAAGAGCTCGCATCTCAAGGCGCATCTGAGAACCCACACAGGTGAGACCCTGCGTGGGGTCACCGGGCTGCTGGGGCATGGGGCGAGCCCCCACGGACAGCAGAAAGGGGGCAGACAGGAGGGGAGCCAAAAGTAGCGAGCCCTAACCTTTCTCTGCTGGGTTTCTGGGCGCTTTTCTTCTCCCCTTGGCTACGTTCAGTCCTGTGCAGTCTTTGCTTACTGGCTCTGTGTTTCACTTAATGGTGCAGAATGACTCAGATGTGGGAGAGGGTGGGTTTCTTGCCGAGGCAAAGTTTGTTGCTCTTCTCTTGCTGTGTGTCTGGCTAATTAGCAGGTAGTTGGAAGTCAGTTGGGATTTGTTGCTGTAGATGTTGTTGGCCCACTTCAGAGGAAGGAGCAGCCCTCTCTCTAAGATTCTGCTTTCTTTGTTCGTGGTTAAGTGCTTCGTACACAACCCTCTTGTCTTGGCTTGCTCTGGTTCAAGGGCTCCTGTAGCTGACGGTGCCTTTAGCTATAACTCACCGGAGCCTTGACACCTCTGCGAGCTGCCGTTCCCTTTCTGAGCCCAACAGTGACAGGCTCCGTGCAGCTGTGTTGGTAGCACTGCCGGGAGTGCCTCACCTACGTGTAGGAGTGTATCTGCTCCAGGGTTATAGCACCAAAGAGACGGGGTTGAACAGCTCGCTGGTGACTGCTAGAATTCGGATAAAATCTGCCAAAGTGCACATCTGAGCTCGAGTTCAAACTTCAGCCTTACAGCTGAATGCCATATTGCAATAGCTGAGCTTGTGAAAGCAGGTACATCATGCGCAGTTTCGCCAGTGCAGGCATTCCGTAACAGCGGTTAAATAACCTGGAAATTTGCATAATTTAAATCCCGGGATTGTGAGTTTGATTCAAAACTTTCTCCCGAAGAGGAGGTGGGAAAGGGAGAAACAACAGCTTAGTGGTTAGGCTACGTGTTCGGCTAACGGCAGCGGGAAGAAAAATTGGTCAAGTGAACAGTTCTTCCTGCCCATCCCGAGACTGCCAGCGTGGTCTCCGGGAGGTGCAGGACTGAGTTCATAATTGTCAGGGAAGTTTGTCTTGCAGTCAACAGCAGTTTTGCTGTTGTGAAGACTGAAAGATTGAGCTCTTAATCGAGCTGAGCTAATGAAAACAGTTTCCAACTGGTTTTAATTGAGACCTACAATTATCTAAATGCATTATTTTTATTTTTTTTGCTGAGCTATTTCTGGTTGATATTTGATTGTGTAACGTTAGCCAGCAAAAACACAGTCTTAACTCAACGCCTGTGTTCTAAAGCTTCATGTACAAAATAAACTTTAGTGAAGATTTCAGTGGTGTTCATGCTGTACAATTCCTGTAATGTCTTGAAAAGACTGTTAGTCTGCTTGTAGTTTGCTTACAACTCCTTCAAGAACTTTGTTGCTTTTTGATACTTTTTCTGTTTTCCTCTTGAAAGTCAGGTGTTAGCAGTGGAGTGGAAACAAAGGTAGCCACAAATAAACCTTGCTGACATGTTGTTTCTGTTTTTGAAAGGTGAGAAACCTTATCACTGTGACTGGGAAGGCTGCGGATGGAAGTTTGCCCGATCCGATGAACTTACTCGTCACTACCGAAAACACACGGGCCACCGCCCTTTCCAGTGCCAGCGGTGTGACAGAGCGTTTTCCAGGTCGGATCACCTCGCCTTACACATGAAGAGGCACTTTTAATTGGAAGCAGTGGATCTTTCCCCAACTGCCTTAGAGATTCAGTATTTTACAGCACAAGGACTGTCTTCCGCAAGAAGGGGAGAACCCAGCTTAAGCACTACACAGAATCAAGGTGAAGTCTTCCAAAGAGTGGAAAGAGGGATAATTGCATATAGACATTGCAACTTTATATATATATATATATATATATATATATATATATATACATTTAAAAGAAAACCAAAAACATTGGGGTCAATGACTGGATCTTCTATCATTCCATTTGTAAATCCAACTTGAATTATTTCCGGACTACAAAATGCCAAGGAGTGACTGGAAGTCACGGATATCAGGGTTAAACAGACTGTGTGTAGTTCGGAGGGTGGGGATATTACACAGGGAAATGACATTCCCTTAAATTTTCTTTCAATGCAATATTAGATGTAAATGTCATCTTGTACTTTCCTTTTTTTCCTTCTAAAAGCCATTACGATGTTAGAAGAGGAGGAAAAATTCAGGTACAGAGTTATGTTTTAAAAGCCTATTTCATGGTGCTTAGTGACTGTTGGTTTTAGAGGTACCAAAAACAGGAAGCCAAAGTTCTCAAACTGCTGCATATCTGACAAGGAAATATTTTTGTCTTCCGATCGCCAATTATGACCTAAATCAGGTAAATAATCCTGGTTTATCTTTTTTTTTTTTTTTTTTAAAGAAAATAACTTTATGCAGACAGTCTGTAATGCACTGTGGTTTCGATGTGCAATAGTTTGTACAATGGTTTATTCCCAAATATGCCTTAAGCAGAACAAATGTTTTCTATATAGTTCTTTACATAATAAATATGTAATATAAATTTAAGCAAACTTCTATTTTGTATATTTGTAAACTACGAAGTAAAAAAAAAAAAGAACATTTTGGAGTTTGTATTTTGCATATTCAAGCGGAAAATAAGTTTTAAATAAACCTATAATATTTTATCTGAATGGCTTTTGTAATTTTCTTCTGTGCATGGATATGTCCAAAGAAAGCTTAGGTGTTTGTTAGTAGTTGAGTTTCCCAAGGCAGAGGGGGTGGTGAGGGCTTGTAGCCTCAGGACTCTGGAAGAGGTAGGATAGATAAGTGCAGTTCTGATTAAAAAAACACATCTGAGGAAAAAAAAATGTGTATTTTTTTGTTGCACATACTGAAGTGCCACTTACCAGCATCATGAAACATAAATTTTAAGGTAACAGTTACCTGTTAGAGGACATGTCCATTTGGCACGTTCGACTTCGCATATACAAATATAACAAATTTTAAAAATTTTTAGTGGTCTTTTCCGCATGTAAGACTTCTAGCTTCATTTTCTTGGGTTTCTTAGATAAGCTTGTATAATTCCTCTGACTTTCAAGTGAATGAACAAGGATCAGCTGAGTAACATAGTGAAGGCTAAGCATGAATTAAGGAATAACATGCATGCATAAAACACCTTTAAACAATAAACTACATGCAGTCTCATTTAATTTGAAGCCTGCTCTGTCCTGGAAATTCAATAAGCCAACAGTATGTGAAGAGCCAAAATTCCTGTAGGAGTCCTGGTATACATATGTAACTTGGGAATGTTGACCATGCAGAATCTAGATGCACATTCGGGATGTGTTGCTGCCAGTTCTCCAGTGTACCTCCAGCTGCACTTGCTTTTCTGCAGTCAATGCAGTGAGCCCATTGCATGGCTTGGGTAGTTAGCGCTTTTGTTGTAGTTGTCCTTAGGGACCTCATTGCTCTATTTTCTTTACAAACATGTAGCAATAAGATGATTTCAACATGAATACTTGCTGAATAGGACATGCTTTTTTAACTACTCTTTGTAAAGAGAAGGAAGAAGTGATTCTTCTCCCTCTATTTTAAAATGTACGTCAGCCAGGAATCCGTGTGTGTATATATATAATGCTGAATAAAGCTGACCATGGAAAATAGATTACAGGCAAGAGCCATTCCTATTTTTTCAGCAGTTAAAGCAGGAGCTGTAATATCAACTTCTTGTTCCACATGTCCCATTAAATTCCACATTTTCTTGTGTTCTTTGTGTAGTGACTGGCACCTTTTCTTTCTAAAGCTATCTAAGTCCCACAGCGATGCTGAAACTATTTCTCACCCCTTATCTCCTAGGCAGGCTTTCTTCACCTGGAGCTATCTTAGTTGGTTTGGTTCGTAAGTAACATGGGGAACAGGGAATGTCTTGTTTGGTTTGCAAATATCAGCTATTTAAAGTTATGAGTCATCCTGAAGCTTTTTTTTTTTTTATGTGGAAACTTAAAAACAGTAATTTCTGACATTTTTCTGTTGCTTTGGATGTGGGTCCTAGAGAAGGTATCCAAGGTCAGTGTTGTAGCTGACCTGGAGTGTTCTGTCTCTAACGCTGGTACACACTTGGGTAGCCGTAGGATCACCTTTGTAGTACTGCTGTTCAGCATGTCCTAAATCTGTGCAAGGTTTATGTCCTAACACATACATATGTACTGAAATCAGCAGGTTTCATCTGAGAAACTTGTTGGGTTCTTTTTGTTTTGTTTTTGTGTTCCCCGTGTGCTGTCATTATAAAACCTTAGGAATTTTATAAGGTGCTCTAGCATTTACTAATCTGTATCTGTTAATGCCAACTTCAGTTTCTCTTTGATGGTTTTATAGACCCTAGGTTTATAGTTGCACAAACAATAGTGTTCTTGAAATGGGGCTTTGTTCTCTTCTCCCACATGACTTTTTTTTCCCCCTGTTCCTAACTAAGCTGTCCTCATGTATGACTTTCTTTCCAGAGCTAAACAGATGCAGTTGCAGCTTGGTATTTAAAAAGAAATGCTGCTGTTCCTTTAACCATTTCCAAAATGCTATTCCTATACTTTCAGGACAGGAGCCAACAGTCAATTTTTGCTGCACAGTATGCAGCCCAGGAGAGGCAGTGCTTGTTCTTAAGGAGGTCTCTGGGGGAAATACTGAAACGAGCAGTCGTACCAGTTGTGCTCTGCTCGCATAGGTAGAGCTACAAATAGCACGTCCTGTTCGCCACCTGCTTCATTGTGTCTGTCCTCATGGAACTGCACTTAGGTGCAAGAACATAAATGGATGCAGTGGAGCAACACATAAATCAAAAGCCATATCTAGTAAAGCGCATGTAAAACACCAAGCAGTCTTGTAAGGGTGTCTTGAAAAACGGGATTTGTTTAGCATTACTAAAGTTATATTCATGTGTTGCTCTGCTCAGGCTTGGGCGTCTGGAAGCTGGGTTTATTAGGGGTGGCCTCTCTGACATAGGGTGAGCACCTCCGGAGCTGCCCCGGAGCATGACTTTAGCTATGAAAGGGAAAAGCTCCCCGGGCAGAGAATGATCTCTGCAGTCAAGCTGCAGCCATCCTTAATTCTACTCACCCCTCGCCCAAATCTCTCTCCTGAGCACATTTAACGTGTGAAGATGGAGCTGTTTTAAACAAGATGACACACGTCTGCCTACCGGGTGCCAAGTGTTCAAAAGTGGCATCGGAACAAAAACCTGCTCAGAGCCGCAGCGCTCCTGTGCACTTGTCTGCTGCACACTGCGGGGCTGGAAGCTTCGTGTGCTTCAGACTTGTTTGCTGCATGCAACCTGGCACAAATGCCTTCAGCTTTCCCCTGTCACATGGAGCTGTGCTTTGAAAAGAGTTGCTTTTCCCTCCATGGAGCTACCAACCCCTGCCACTGCTGAAGTCAACTGCGAATCTCGCAGGGATTTGTATTAAGCTGATATGAATCAGTGAATTTCATTCCCCTTCTCTTTAATAAGGGGAGATCAGAGACTCCTGCGGTTAATCACCCCGAGTGCTAACGGTTCGACTGAATTAGTTTACACAGGTTTCCTATGGGAGTGTGCTAGGCGTTAGAGCTAGCCTGCTCCCATTGAAGTCGCTGGCAAGCGCTTTAACGGCATCTGAGCACAAGAATTTCCAAATTAAACCCATTGCATACTGTGTTCCTTCCTGGGCTTTCCTCCTCCCTGGGTCCAACCCGATTGTGTCAGCTAAGGCACAAATGAGGAGCAGGGGAACATGTTGCAAATGTGTACAGCTTGCATAGATTGATACTCATGATGCTTGCTTGGGTCTGGATGCGGTAGGAGCGCTTGTTGGAGGAATAGCAGAAGGCACAGTGATCGAAACTCGCTTGGAGAGGAAGAGGAGCACCACCACCACGAACATCAACAGCACGTGTTGACCTGTACTTGCCAGGAAAGCTGCCCGGATTACGTATCAGTGTGTGGGATCAGTGGGTATATCTTTGGAGACCGAGGAGAGCAGTATGTACATACAAGAGGAGAAGGCCCATCATTCACCGAAATTTAATTGAGGTCACATTGGCTTCGAGCCACAGGGTAACACACCCACATTCCCCTGTCTGCAGTACACCTGGATGACTCACGTTTCGTTGTCTGCCCTCCTCTCCCGTGGTGAATTACCGGGGGACATTTCCATTACCGCTGAGGGCCTTGCCACCGAGTGCAGAAGTCGTCTCTGCGGCATGGAAGTGGGTGGTGGTGGTGGTTCCGCAGCCTTGTTCTCCACCCTGGCTGCAGATAGGTATCTGCTAGACTCCTTTTCACCTTTGGATGCTTACCTGTGAGCCCTCGGGGCTGGAACCTTAATTGTGTGAAAGACAGGAGGGGAAAAAGTGGGTTGTACTTTATGAATGTTTGTTCTATATTTAGAGTATGAGTGCCCTAGGTTTTACGGAAGATGAGTGGCCATAGCAGCTGCTCCTGAGAGGTACCTGGAAGCTGTACCTTTTCCCTTCGGTGATGCTTTCTGAACTCTGGAAATTGTGGATGCATTTGTAACAGAGACAGTCATTTTCACAGGTCACAAACATTGTGACACGTTTGTTAACAAGAAGTTAAAACACCGAGCTCCTTTCACTCACGAGCTTGTATGAGCAGAAGTGTAATCATGTGCTGCTATCACCTCAGCAATCTTGCTGCAACTCTAAAAAAAGTTTTGCATGGTTTTACTCAGGGTACAGCGTGCTTGTTTATCAAGCACAAGCTAAGGCTTGCTTAAATCTTGCCATTCAAGTTCTCTGCTATTACACTTTCCGTCTTTATTCAACAAAATGATAGAGCTGCCCTGTACCGGTTGGCTGAAGACCCTTCATTTTAGAAACATATATCCCGCAGTTGTCTAGAAGGATTTTCCCCACTGTCCACAACATCACACTGCCAGCACAGAAAATTTATTTACTGGACACTTCCCTGTTGGAGTGTGATGTCTGTGGGCATACATCCTTGTGTCAGTGCCTTTGTGGCTGGTAGGAGCACAGCGTAGGGTCTGCTTCATCCTCCCACCCCTGGAAAGCCAGGGAAGGATAATTGGCAGTGCTGGCTCAGGGAAGCAGGCTTGGGGTTGCCACGTGGAAAAACTTGTCTCCACAGGCTTTTGCCACCTGCCCGCCTGTGCCTGCCATGTGCTTCCTGCCATGTGGAGGAGACGTTGCTCACACATACACAAAAGCATTTCTCGAGGTTCCTGCTCAAGTTTGATGTGCACACTGGGCTGCTGGGAGGGCGCCATGGGCGTCAGCGCTGTTTGATGTCCAGATTCCTGCTAGGATATTCCAGCAGAATGGTCTCCTTGGGGCCTAGCGTCCGTCATCGTTATGTTCCCCTTTTCTGATAAAATGAACATTGTACGTTAATATGTTGATAAACTACTGGGGCAACACTGACGGCGATTACTGAAGCGTGTTGGAATTCACTTTCTAAGCTCTGGATGAGATCTTGTTCTGTGTTTAGGCTCCAAACATACTGAGTCAATAATGCAGTTGGCTACTCAAGGAGGCTACCCAAAGGGAAGTGTTTGTCTTTGCACTGGGATGCACTAGGTTTGGCTGTCCTTTCCCAGTTCCTGCATCACACTATTTCAGCAACAGGCTCCCCCCGCCCGACGAGGAATGGCCAAGTTTGTTGGCCGTGCAATGGGTTATTATTCGTGTTACCAAATATCGAGAAGTTTTCCAGCGGAAAGCAAAATATTTCACTGCTTTCAGCCTTCCTGCCTCCCCAGTAATTGCTCGTGCTCTCTTCAGCCTTAGAGAATATTATAATGTTCCTGTCACCTGTCAAAGATGTTTTACTACCTTCCTTCTGTAAACACCTTCTAGCCAACATTTGCTTTGACAAAGTTCCCATGTTCACAATGTAAAACTTACTGGCAAGGCTTCGTATGCAAAGAGACTAGCTCACTAATTGCTATGGTCGGGGCAATGGGTTCCCTCTATCCCTGTTGTCGAGGAGCAGAGGGCAGAGCAGTGCCCAGCCAAGCCTGGCCACGGGCGTCCTGCCTCAGCCGCTGGCCAGAAACCTAACAGTGAGACCAGGTTACCCTGGCAGGGACACGTCAGGGGTAACCCCTCCTTGCTCTCCCCGGAAAATTCCCTCCCTAGCCCCGATGATTACAGGTTTGTTCAGGCTCAGAAGCTTGAGAACCGTAGATCCCTGTCAACCCTGTGTTTGCTTTGCACTACTTGCTGTTGTAGCTCCGCAGATTCTACTTAATAAATATTTGATCCCCTCTGGTGCCGTGCTGAGCTCCTGGCTTCAGAGAGCCTTTGTGGCAAGCAGTTTCACAGTTATGTGCTAGCCTAAAAATAAAGGTGGGGGTAGAGGAGAAGAAAGTATTTCCTTCCTTCAGTTTCTGAGGCTGCCACCTTCCAGATTCCTACCATTTCCTCTTTTCTACATTCTGCAAGCACGAGAGAGGGAAAGGATGTATGCTTCTGCTCTCAATCATCCCTGATTTTGTTGTTTACTGCCAAAGGCTGGAAACATTCAGCTTCAGTTGTACTTTTTAATGAATTTGGGAAGAGAAAGTAAATACAAACTTTTTACATATGTGCATTTTTACATATGGATGAGTTCATCTCGTCTACTGTACACTGGAAGAGTGCCAGGAGAAATTAGCCTAATATGATATTTCAGTCAATATTTAAAAGATGTTTTGGCTTACTTTTTTTTTTTTTTTTAATCACCAGGACATTTGATAAGCCCTCATCCATCGGTGTTTTCTTGTTTAAGGCTGAGCAATTCTTCACATTTTATTCAAAGTAAAGCAAACAAACAAACAACCTCCCCCTCCTCCCCCCCCCAACATACCCCCACACCCCCTCACACACACTTTTCATAATTTTCTTCAGGTCTTTGAATCTTTGCAAGATGTGATACCATTGGTTAAAACATCTCCCGCCTCATGTACCCACACATCCACATGGGCTTGAATAACTCATTATTTACTTACACACATTTATTACTAAGGCATTGTTAGTAATTCTTGGGTTTGTCTATTTGCTCTCATTTATTGTTACGTGGAAAGGGAAGCTGCAGTGTTCATTGGTGCATATCTAACCTTTCTGATATTAACTCCAGCTTTTTCTCTGGTTTATATTTCCAGTACCCTTTTTTTTCTGCATGTCTTTCCCTGTTGTGTCCTGGATTTTGAGGAGTAAGTGTCAAAAAAGTAGTTTCCCTTCGTACTACGTATAGAAATCCACTCCAGGTGACAGAATGAGCTTTCTAAGAAGTGATCAAGGTGAATCGTAGCTGTCTGGGAATCCGACTGCCTCATTAGCAAACCAAATTCTGATGGTTACAGGTAAATCCCCTTGGTGGGATGAGGTTTTGGTTTATGCTGATTTGGGGCTAAGCAAATGAACCACATAGGCAAATCCAAAGCATTATAAAAATAGGCAGCACTTTGAAAAAGTTTAAGATCTGAATCTTCAGGGTCCAAAATTGGAAGCTATGTGTGAATGAGGTAAAGGAGTGCGGGAGGAGAGGTATCGGGGTATAGAGAGCAGAGGAACGATTCATGTATTGCCCAAACCACTGTGTAAGTCAGAGGTTTTTTCTGGCTGGCTTCACCCAGCATTTTGCTCTGTGCTAAACATAAGATGACAGAGTTTACATTTAATAACTTCGCCCAAGTTAGTCATTTGAATAAGTATTGACCGTCCGTGGACACATCTCCCTAGGGAGCACAGCAGCACACAAGGCAGAAAAGGGAGCTCTCCATCCACTTTGTGTATGTCGTTCAGAAAACCTGAGGCACAAATTTCCTCCAGCACAGGGAAGGAAGTCTCTCTGCAGATTGCTCGGTCCCCTGTCCCAGTCTGCTGCTTTGCACTGGAAGCGATGTGGCAGCAGAAAGACAAACCTCCTGGGATGGATGCAGCGACACTCTGCCCGCATTGCCATCCGTCTCTCTTTTTGGAGGCGGACAAACAGCGAGCGCTCAGCAAGATGCTGGTGGCTGGCGGCACACAGGGTGCTGGGGACAAGGCTCCTGAGAGAAGGATGTGAAAACAGAAGAGGGGTGGGAGGAAGAAAATTTGCAGACAGGCGAAATGGCTCGGCAGTGCTAGAGGGTATAATGGAGCGACAGCTGTTCTGATTTCCTCCCCCTTCGTATATAAATGAATCAAAACCAGAGCTGTTTTGAGTTGGAGCAGATGATGATTCTTTGAAGTGCACTGGGTCTGCTGTTGTTGTTCCAGCTCTCATCTTTTTCTTTCTCTCTCTCTCTCTGCATTTTGCCTTGCCAGTTTAGTGCAAGGGAATTTGCAGTTGTGCTGCCAAGCCAAGATAATGCTTTTGTTTGGGAGTCAGAGCTTTCACTTCACGGCTGGGTGTTGTTCACAAAGAGCCAGCCCTTGGCGTCCTGTGGATTATGTGAAGTGACAAAACGCATTGCTGGACAGAGGAATCGAGACGAAGGGCTTGAAAACATGAGCAGAGAAATCGGAAATCTGGTAGGAAGGGGGCCTCACTCGGCAGCTTGGCAGGTGCTCCCCGTGTCTGCTGGATGCAGAGAAAAAGCCAGTCACACGTTCAAGCCCCTGTAGGGCTTCATCTTGTTCTCTTTGTTGCAGTGAGGAAATCGTATAACACGGACAGGATTTTCAACTTGGGGTGTGTGTGAAAGCTCAGATTTTTCTTCGAATTCAAATGACATAAAAGTTCAAGAGGTTCCCAGTGCTCTGGATCCTCATTACTTAGTATGCACAAACAAGTTCTCAGGTGGTGAGGATTCACAGAGGCAGCAGGAAGGAGAGACTGGAGAATGCAAATAAAGACGTGCCCACCTTGTGATCCTTGGAGGTGATGGGAGGAACGAGTCCAAAAGAGAACTGGATCCTAAAATCACAGTGTCAAAAAGAGGCTGTGGTGAGCTTTTGTTTCTCTAAAGTGATGGACTGTACAAAACTGCAGGCAGATTTCTTTGTTTGGTTTGGTTTTGTTGGGTGTTTCTCTGAGTGAGTGTGTGTTGGTTTTGTTGTTGTTGGGTGTTTTTTTTTGTTTTGGTTTTTGTGTTTGTTTTTTTTTTTCTTTCATACTCTGTTGCAGATGTCTGGTTTTGCTCTGTGTTTTTATTTATTTATAGGCATCTATATGGCACTCATAGCCATAGTATCTGGGCAAATCTTCTTTCCTTTCTTGTATCAAGTAATTAAATCTATACAAAATACATATGTTCTTGGCAGAGAAAAAAAAGTAATAAAAAAAAAAAAAGTTAAGCTCTCCTTTTGGAAGGGCTTTGTGCCCTGCAATTAAACACTGTTTTTGCAATGCTGTATCTCTCCACATACACACAAGCAGGGAAAAATATGATCAAATACGATCTCGGTGGGGCTGTGTCCCCCCACACACCCACTGCCCTGCTGCACGGGGCCATGGCAGGCGCTTTGGGGATGGTTGGATTTGACACCTGGTGGTGTCCAGGATTGAGAGCCCCGTCCCCTTGAGGCAGCCCCCATCCAGCAGAGAAACCCACCCTCGGGGCTGATGGGCAGCCAGCCGCTGGCGTGCCTTCTGGGTAGGGATTTGGAGGAAGTCCTATGGCACAGTGAGCGCGTGGCACACTCGCATTGGAGGAAGTGGACCCATCCCTTTCCTTTTCAAGAGTAGTTTGCTGCCTGCATTTCAGAAAAAAAGTGGCCACAGAACTGCTCTGACGTGTTGGAGGTAGCCTGATAAAGAGCCCTGGGTTTCCAGAGGCAGAGCAATTGGCTACCCTCGTAACTGCACATACTGCACATACCTCACAGCATCTCCAGTCCTGAAGACATCCAAAACCATTAGTCACTTGTGAAAACCTTCAGCTGTGTTTGTGTTCCTCCTCACATTCTGTTTTTGGCAGGCATGTGTGTAACCCAGGGTTTGTTCATCACGCCTCAGGGACTGCTCACATGTTTTATTACCTGGCTGAATCAGGCCGTACAGAGACACAGCTGCCCCTGGTTCCTACAGGACACGTGAGCAGAATCTAGCCCATCTGAAGATTCAGCAACAAACAAGAAAGAGTTATTGCCTTTCTCCTAGGTGGGAAAACCCATATGCTGATTTCTGGGAGTGAATAACCGCAGTACTAATTGAATGCTGAGAATAATCGTTTTTCCAGATGTTTGGGCTGCTGGGTTGTGTGTGGTTTTTTGTTTGTTGGTTGGATTTGTGTTTTTGTTCTTGTTGTTGTTTGTGTGTGTGTGTTTCTGTGGTTGTTTTATTTTTTTTTTCTTTTAATGCTAGTATTTTGTATAAGGAAAAGAACATGAAGTCTGACTGCTAGAACATGAAAGAAGGTATTAACATGAGGTACCACTTGCTGGTACTTGGAGGCTGGATGAAAGCCTTTCAGCAAGCATTAACAGATCAGACGGCACTTTGCATTCACATCTGTCTGGCTTAGCAATATTGAGATATTCCAGAAGTGGGCTGTGGAGTGGGTGCAGCCTTCACCCCCAAAAAGTCTCTTTCTGCTGACGGAGTAAGGCAACGCAGCTGCCGGCTGGTGGGGCCCGTGATTAATTGCTGTGCAGTGCCCCCGTGAGGGCTGATGGCTGCCGGTCACTTCCTTACACCGAAATAATAGTAATCATATTAAAAATAAATAAATAAAATTAAAAAATAATAATAGTAAAATAAAGGAAAAGCCTGAGGACAACGAGGCAGCACCTTAAAGTCAGCTTTTGAGCTAATGTTGGTCCTGGGGAGCTCTGAGTTCGTGATCCGCACCACCAGCAGGGCCAAACAACAGCTCTCAAGCACCAGCAGCTGCAAGGGTTGCAAGGTGCAGCCAGTGCTGGAGATGTCCCTGAGCAACCCCATGCAGATCAACACAGTGCAACACCGCCGTCCCTTCTGGATTTAGAAAATTGGGAAAGAAGCTCAATAAAGCAGCTCTATGCTCTATGCCTGCATAAACTGATGCCACACCGTAACTCTCAGCTGTACACCTCACCGACACACCAGGTGGGAAATTCTGCAGCAGTGTACATCATGATGCAGGACTCTCCGTGACCTTGTATTCGGGTTTTGTTTGTTTGCATCTTATCTAGCCATCACTTGGAGGATGAAATAAAAGCTGTATCTTCATCTTACCCCTTCAAAAGTGACTAAAACAAAGCGACAGGCCTGTAGTGACTCAAAGATACCTGTTGTGTATGTCCGATGAGAGGAAGTGTGCAGTAAGTGAAAAACAGGTTAAGGCACTAATGTGGGACTGTGGAGACCTGGCGTCAGTTCCCAGCTCTGCCACAGACTCCCAGTGTGACCTTAGGCAAGCTATTTCCCTCCCAAAACACTTTCATAGTCAGAGAAGGCAAAATTCAACTTCAAGTGAGTTTTGCCTTTGACTTCATGGAGCCAGATCCCACCCACGCATGTCAGCTTAAAAATTAAATGCAGGCTTAAGCACCTTGCTGAAGTGCTGCCAGAATTTCCCTGTGTTTCAGTTTCCTACATCTAGCAGAGGAACAAAGATCACTTCCCTATTCCCACTCACTTTGCATGTTTAGACTGAAGCCTGCTTGGCGCAGGACTGAGCTTAATGGCTGGGACCACGCTTGCGCCTTTGCCCATTTCCCTGGCAGGCTGCAGCTGGAGAGAGAATCAGCTGTGTTGAAGCCTCGTGTTTGGCCAAGACTGGATGCTGTCGTGTGTTGCTGGCCTCTTTGCACTCAGAGGGGCTTCCCCTGCTGCTGGCAGGTCGCTGGGAGTTAATCTCGTGCTAACAGAGAATAATCAGGTGTCTCTGCTTGGGCAGATTGTGACATTTCCAGTGAGGGGCACCACTACGTGCAATGCCTCTCGGCTTTTTCGCTGAGTGCCTGCTGTGACAGCAGACAGCTAAGTTTATATAACTGGCTCCTTCGAGAGTGCCACCGAACAGGATATTCCTGTTGGCAAAGAGCTGCCTATTTGCTTAAGCCAACAGTTGTAGGCTCCTGCAGCCCTTGACAGGTACAAACAAGGAACCACACCGATAGCTGAGGGGAGGAGGGATTACTACGCTTAACAAGAAGTAGACTTTGGCATTTACATGCATATCACGGATACATCCTACAAGGTAAACAAATACAGCATAAAAGCAAATTTGGCTATTCAAATGACCCGATTGTTCCTATGATGATGATCTCTCCTGGCATGTATTTAGTAACGCGCTAATTGACTTCTCATGCATCAGGAAGAAAACTTTTCGCTATCTGTTTCAGGACGGTTTCTGATGACACCATCTTTCAAGGTTTGCTTATTTATTTGTTTTGGAGACCTGCTTGAAAGGAAAACAGATCCTGGCCCCAGCTGAGGCTCGGGACTCCCCATGCAAATGTTGATGTCCAGAGGGGCTGTGTGGTGAGCAGCGCTGGCTACAGCTGCTCCTGCAGACCCCACACCTCCCCTCACCCCAGCCGGGCCAGGCACACATCGGAGTAGCCTCTGCTTGCAACCCAAACAGGCAAAGCAGTAGCCACAGAGAGCCTACATGAGGCAGGTTACTGGAGTGTGAGGTAGGCATGAGTGGCTCCCACATGACAATCACAGCCAACACCAAGCCCACAAGCACCACCGTGGTCCTGTGGGACTTGCAGCAACCTCCTTACCCTCTGCTCTGGGCTTTTGATTCCAGCATGAAATGCGCCGAGCGGTCTGTCTAGTTCTCGCAAAGAGGAAGTGGAAAAGTGTAGAGAGTGAGTTGGCTACTCAGCGCAGCAGCCCTTCGTGCTGGGGACATGCGTTAGAACAGCAAATTAGATTTTTTAGACATCTGGCTGATAAAATGGTTATTAATGATTTCCTAGTTATGAGAATGTATTTGTTCTGGTCATATGGCAACAGTCAGCACTGAATCATAAGCAGCAAGATAAATACTGGTGGTAAAATAACCTTTGCCCACACATTGGAGCTAAGTGGGTAAAATGAATCCAATTGACCATTTCACTTTACACTTACTACGTTTGCAAAAATTCTGGGAACTCACACAGAATTTACCCATGTATAAATTTTCTAACATGCTTTGAGATTTATCTGCATGGAGGCTTTCTCCATGAAGAGATGATCTGCAAAGATTTAAAAAGCACAGTATTCATGGACTGTCACACCTTCACAGCTGTCACGATGCCCAGATCTCCAGAAGCTGCCTGGAGATGTTCCTGGGCAGCCTGCTCATGGTGTCCCTGCTTGGGCAGGGGCTGGACCAGGTGCCTCCAGAGGTCTCTGCCACCTGTAGCCATTCTGACACCACTTCTCTGCCAAATGGCTACCCGAGCTGTCCTGCCAGGGTGTACAAGCTGAAATTTCATCAGCCAGCAACCATACGCACATGCTTTCCCCCCAGTACAAACACACCAAAGCACTGTGTACACAGCCATGCCTGCAAAGCACGGTGATGTGGTAACTCGCAGATGTTAAAAACAACAAGAAATGGATATCAGGGGTGCATTAACCAAAAACTGCCTTTTTTGCCTTTTTTCTACAGCTTGTAGGGGTGGGTCAAACTCAGTCACAGGCCCAGGATGCTCTAATCAGTGTGCAGAAATTTCAACCCTGTTTTTCATGATTTGTAGGGGAGATGGTGACAGATTTTAGAAGAACAAAAAAAATAAAAAAAAAAAAGGGTCTTGCAGCCTCTGGAGGCTGAAATGGAGTAAGAAAGACCTTAACCCATCTCTATCCACAATTGTGGATGCTTCTTGGAAGCAGAGAGGCTGCAGGTGCCTCTTGAATTCAGCCCAGGTGGTGCCAGCACCTCAGCAGTGCTGCGAGCCCCAGCAGGGACCAAGCAGAGGCCCCATGCTGCTGCTGCTGCCACACTACACAGGCTGGGAAATGCACTGAGCACCAGGGAAACTGCATTTAGAAAGAAAGAGGGGCCAGGGAGGGATGTAATAAATGGTGAAAGGGTTTAAAAGTTTGTCGGTTGCCCCAAAGCCATCTCAAGTGACTGCAAGCAGCAGCCCAGCTTTAAAAGGTGCAGTACAGTAACGTTTTTGTAAGTGCAGCCCTGGCTGCGTAAATGGCATGAACCGTGCTTGGTCAGTAGGGTTATGATTTTGTTTGGGCTTGAAGGCACTACCATCATTCAAATAATCACTGAACATTTCAAAGCCTTTGAGAACATTTTGTTTTAATTTAACATTTTAATGCCAGGAATGGGTTAGGGTTTAGGTGTGGTGGTTTCACATATTTTTGGAACCTGTTTATCCATCTTTTATTAAGACTCCGAGAAGGCAGCTCAAAATACTTTCAGTGACTCCAATGATGCTGTAATTTCTGCTTCTTTGTTTTCTGAATATGATTAAGCTAAATTCCTGTCTCCATCTCAAGCTGCTTCCTGGAGAGACACTTAGAGGCCAGCAGCACAAGGCTTTGTTCTGTTTGGTTTGATTTCAGATCAGCGGCTGAGCTGGTGAGCAAAGAAATGACAAATTATTTTATATCTGGCATATCTTAGAAGTGCCCTAGCAACCTGTTTTCCAGCTACGATTTGTATTTGTCTTCTTTTATCTGATATGACAAGTGAATAATCATTAATAAAGTATCTCCTGTCCTCACAATGCCTGCTCTCCTTCACAAACTGGCATACTTTTAGGGGTGGAAAATTAGCAACAGCAGCATTGCTCAGCTAGCAAATTATCAGCCTGCAGCTCTTGTAAGAGCTAGGCCTTTAAAGCACCTTCAGCTATGGTTGCCCTTTCTGAGGCAACTTGAAAGACTTCGTCTCTCCCCCATTTGGCACATTCCCCCCTGTTGGGCTTGGGCACCCACAGAGCAAACCCCAAAATCAATGTCCCTTGGTGCTCTGGTTGGTGTGGACACTTCTTGTTGCACCCACATGAGTAGGTAACCGAGGCAGGGGAGCCCTTGGGTCTGAGACTTTGTGCATAAAGCTGGCCTCTGCCCAGCAGCAGGAGATCATTTGACATGAAAGGGGTCTCCTGCAGGGTGCCCACCAGCCCCCAAACACGTCGAGAGCTGCGGAGGAGCAGGGACTTTCTGCCACCTCTGCCTCATGCCTGCAGCCAGAGGGCAAGCACAGGTCTCTTTGGCTGGAGGGGCAGGTGGGGTTTTGTCTTGAGTCTGCTGCGAGGAAGTCATGGGGCATATCTTTGTTTTGTTTTGTTGTTGTTGTTTGTGTATGTGGTTTTGTTGGGGGTTTTTGTTTGTTTGTTTTGTTCTGTTGTGTTTTTTGTTTGTTTTTTTTTTTTTCACCCCCTTTTGTTGTTGTTGTTGTTGTGTTGTTTGTTTGTCTAAGTGACGCAGACCTGGAGAAGTGTTTTGCTTCACCCCGTCTCACTGTTTTATTTCCACTATGTGTCAAACTGCAGCTGAGCTCTTACTGCTTTTGAAGCTTCTAAATGTAAAACACTGCATTTGGAAGGACTGGAGTAGGATGTTACAGTATTAAGATACATGCTTTTTCCTGCCCTGATTCTTCCTCCAAAGCAAGCTGCAAGTGACACAAACCCATCTTTGTCACTGTCTCAGTGTTCACATCTCTGTCACCCTGTCTCTGACCAGCTGTTGGTAATACAGACCACTGTGTACAGTGGGAGACTTGTTATTAAAGCATAAGGACAAACTTCATTTACTGTGCAGCACAAGGGAAGTGTAAGCAAGACTCTATGCATATGAAAAGAATGATTTAGATCTGGAACACTCTTCCTCTATTAAGTTAATTTTCCACCAATATTAGCATAGAACATGAGTGTCCGGGTGTTCATCAATCACAGAGTCCAAGCTACTGCCCACATCACAGGTCTGGCCCTGAATGTGCCTTCATGACTAGTCATGGACACAAACCACCAAGCAGGTACTTAAGAGCTTTAGCTGCCCTCTGCCTCATTGCTTTACAGTAAGCTATCCCAGGTCAGCTGCTCCACGGGTCCTCTCTCATGCCATTCACATCACAAGCTGTTTGCTGTTTTTTTACAACATAAATTACCCCAGGTGTCACCTTGGATGTGTTTCAACAAAACACTGCACATGGGGTTTTACCAACTCACAGAGGCTTTGCTCCTGTGTGAGGCAGTGTATGGACAAAACTGAGAGCCTCAGAAGCTGGTTTAAGTACTGCCCTGCTGTGAACCGGGATGTTTGATTCCCTACCTGCCTATAGGTTTGCCAGTAAAGACTCCTATTTTTATCTGCATATTGCAGCCAGTATGCTCGGGGACAAGGTGGCTTGCAGAACCTGTGGCCACAGGCTGCCCCATCTCAGCTGGTGGGATGCCACTGGATCCAGGGACACTTGCTCAGACTGACCAAGCCCTTCCACAGGAGAGGAGATATTCTGAACAAAGCCTGGCACCTGCAAATGCAGAACGAAATGTAACGCTATTCCAATTCCCTCCACAAAGTACGGTGTTCCTGTCCCCACATGAGTCACCACAATGAGAACAGACAGTGCAGATGGCCTTAAATACCTTCCTGCTGCAGTTTTGCTCTTCAAAGGTTCCCTTCCCTGACCCATGGGCAGGCCCAAGCAGAAGGGATCTCCTTTTCCACACCACTCCTCGGAGCAACAAATCGAGGCACTGACCACAGCGACCTGTGCATCTTTGTGTCCTTGCCTCACTTTGATCTAAAAAGGGATAAACGAGTTAGTAACCTGCGAGAGGGAACCCTCGGCCCTGCACACGACCAGGACAGTTTGCAGTTCAGAGGGACCGTGCTGATAGACTTCTGCAAGGACTTCCCTCCGTTGATTTTCTTCCCTCCCACCCGCTCGGCTCTCCCCCCTCCCTGCAGCAGATGATAGGTATTTGACGTTTTCGTTTGCAGTCGGCGTTTGGAGAAGAGAACACTACCACCTTCAGAGAGTTGGTGGTAGAGCATGTGGAAACGCACACGAGTTGTTTCCATGCCTGACTGCAGGAGCTGAAATCAAAACACCCAGGGCTGCCACTAATTCTTCTCCCTCCGAGACAGCGAGCTCCGTGCCAACAGTGACAGATCTATCCTGTTATTTCCATTTTTGTGTTCAAAGGCACTGCTAGGTATAATTTACAGCTTTTTTAAAAAATAATCATTTTTTCTCATATTATTTGCTTGCTTTTAAATGCATGAATTTGGTTTGACGGGTCTGGCTCTGCTTGACTGAGCCTCCCACAGGATATTTAGAGCCAGTCATGAAACAAGCTTAATCTAAAATACTCCAGCAGCAGTCTCAGCTCGGCGAAAGCAGTTTTCTTCTTGCAGAACTCAGCTTTCAACATCAGCATCCGTGTGCTATCCTGATATTTATTACTTGTTTACAATGGGAAAATCCTGCCTGCATGGTGGTGTTTTGCGCCAGGAGGAGCTGGTCCATTACAATACTAAGAAAGGCATTCAGACCCTGTAAGGGACCATTCTGAATGCTGTTTATCAGAGCCAATGCTATAAAGAAGAAGAGAGAAGCATAGATAATGTTATGTCCCCTCAGATGCTGGGAACCATGAGTCGTGCAGCATCTCATGGGCCTCCTCAGCTCCATGTCCAGCATGCTGTGCAGATCCAGTCCATACAAGGGCTATCCCATTTTGGTCATTTGAGCTATTATACGACTTTTCTCGCAGGAAGACAACTCTATTCATCACTACTACTGCCAAACAGAGAAGGATGTTCAAAGGAGAACTTCGTGCTGCACTTTCAGGTGAAGGCAAGGCCACGCAGGAGGTGTGACAGGCAGTATTGCGTGCCAGCTGCCTGCAGGCTCCTCATTGCAGCCCAGTGGCTGAGGTTACCCTGTGGCCGAGGGATCTGTGCAGAGTAGCACAGCCCGAAAAGCAGGAGGGACGTGCAGCCCAGAACAGCAATTCTGGAGAAGCCTCAGGCACTGCCTATTGCAATTACAAGGAGGGATTAACGAGGAGAAAGCCTCAGAATCGTGTTTTCCCCTGCTGGCTTGGATGAAATATGTTTTCAGTGCAAAGAGAGATGCTAGGTTAGCACGCCCACTCTGTGGAGGCAGCCACACAGAGCTTTCAGTGAGATATCTCACCTGCTGCCCAGGGAGCTTCCACTGCTTTGAAGGCAACATGCACCACAGACAGGTCTTCAAAGAGCGTGATAATTGTTCGATAGCACACCAGCACGTACAGGAGTGAAAGAATGGCTTGTGCACCCTGCAGCTGGCCTCAGTGCACCAGCCCCACAGAAACATGGTTGTTTCAGAGCACACCTTGCCATTCCTGCCGGCCGAGGAGGGACGTACTGTGAGCATCACCCGGCGAGCTGAAAGCATGTTGAGAACAGACCTCTTGAGCTCATGCATAATATGTCCCAGAGCAGAGGTCTTGACCCAAATTACCACATCATGCCTGGTGCAAAGGTTTCTGCTGAAAAGCCTCAGGATGGCTGTCCACCAGAGCAGATTGGCGTCAGCCCTATGGAGCAGCTCCAGCATGCTGCAGAGCCACAGGCCAGGAGGGGCGGCACATTTTGGATGCCTCTGTGTGCAGCCTTGGACATGCCTGAGGTGGGCAAGCTCGCCAGAGCCCTGGCACAGCTCACAAATGTGTTTGGCACAGAGCGTGCCAGGAGGAGCCGCTGAGAGTAAACATCCTGGAAACCTCGCCTCCTCTGGAAAATCCTTCCCCCGTGTGAAACATCCTCCTGGCCAGCCACAGTCAGGGAGCAGTGGGTGGCACGGATCAGCTTTTCACACTTGCTTCACACAAGGTGGTTCAAAAAGATCGAGCAGTCAGACTTCCCAAATGCCATGCTGCTTGAATTGCTAGCTTTTGCATTTCCTAGCAAAGAGTAAATTCCCACCAACCAAGAGATTATTTTAAGCTGTGTAAAGATGGCTTCAGTTTCTAAGCTTCTGGGCAAGACAGCTTGATACTTCTCAATATTGGCAGGACTAGATGTGGTATGGATCCAATACCATACGAATCCAGTGGAGATGGTAAGAATTCATCACCTTCCTGCTTCCCATCCCTGCTTGTTCTAGGAAGGCAAGAAACAACTGTGCAGCAGTGATTTTTCCTGGTCATTTCTCCCAGAGGGGTAATCTGGGTGTTCTTATTGCTTTGCCTCAGACAATGAGAAGAGTTACTCCTTACAAGACCTGAAAACACCATTACAGATTCCCCTTCCCAGCAGAGTCTCTGGGTTTTTTTTGCAGTGATCTATTTACACCAGCTGAAGTAGAACACAAACACAAAAGCTGCCTCCTGCCCACTCTTAAAACGACCCAACCTCTTTATACTGATATGCAGGACACAGCAGAGTTGACAAAGAAACTTTCCTCCACATACCCCTGCCAAACTGGAAACAAAGCATCAGTGTGGAAGCCCTGGGTAGAATATTTGCTTTTGTGTTGCCACATTGATGAGAAGGTTTGTGCTGCACTCTGTGAGTGACACGCTTTAAATGCATATTATAAACCTATGTTTACACACAAACCCTTCCGTCCTATCGGTAATAAGGAGTTCTGGGGCTGCGGCACATGCTGATGAGAGCAAGCTGACATATGCTTCATAAGGCACCCACTACAGCACATGTCTGAGGCAGCAACAAATCTGGCACGTAGAGGAACCCAAACAGCCACCAGACAAACAAGCCACTACCAGCCGAAGAGCCTCCTGCAGCACCTCTGTGCTGCGTATCGCAGGCGGTGATGTGGCTCAGAACCCCAAGTAAATGACTGCGAATTTACCCCGCTTCCACCACACTGTGTGTAGGAGGAGCACCTTGCTTGTTCTTGCCCTGGGGTCTCCCACATCAGGTTACTCAACCACCCCCTGCTCAGCAGTGTTTCCTGTATCCCAAATATCATGTGCGCTACTGGGCCAGAGGACTGGCTGCTGGCATGGGAATAAATAGCACTCCACAGAGAGATGTGGTTGACCAACCCACCTGCTCTGCCCTGTGCTGGTTTTCCTGTGTGAAATGAGATGTATCATTGAAAACTAATTTGGGGCCATGAAGGACCCACTCCACATTGCAGCATGGCTCTTCCTTGAGCCATGAGCAAGCCTGAAAGCCCAGTCCTCCAACAAACCTGGGCTGGGCTGTGTGTTGCCTAGCAGCAGAGGGGCCAAATGTGTATGCCCAAAGGGCACTGGTGGCATGAGGTGCATGCCCCAAGACAAGCAGCTCCATAACCTGTGGCCAGCAGGCAAGCATGCTCAGCTGCAGCCTGGTGTATCAAGACTGGGCTACCTCCCATAAAGTCTGAACACGAAAGCACGCTTCTGTGTCATGTCTGTTGTCATTGTAATTAACGCATTGCCAAGTGGCCTCAGATATACATTCTCCTGGGCTTAGCACTGCAGGGAGACCCAAAGAACTTAAAGTATAAATAGAAAAGACAAAGGGTGGGACATGAGGTAGGTTACCGAGGATGCCTGGCAGCTTAGTGGTGGGGCTGGGAGCAGCCCTGCTGTTGTCCTCTTGGCTGGGGTGTCAGCAGCGTTGTGCGGAAAGCACAGACCTCAGCCACTGACCCCCAACTTAGTGTTCAGCCCGATGCTCATACTGCCAGCCATGTGCTGTCCACCCTGAGTGCAGTACAGCTACGTGAGACAAGGATGGAATTGGGATGACAGCAAAGATGGGACTCACTGATCTAAGTCATGCCGAATTTCCTCAAAAAAAAGAAGAAAAAAAAAGTCAGAGAAACACTTCCCAATGGCTGTGGTGAATATCTTCTGCCATTTGCTTTCTACCTGCCTCACAAGAGCTCAGTGTTCAACATTTTGGATCTAAACTTGATCTGCACTGTCTGCATCCTGAAATTTGAGGCAACCAAGGCCTGCGTTGGGCCGTGAACCTGAGTATCTCCCAGACGGCTCCTTCTTAGTAGGTGTTTGAACATGTTTTGGGGTGGTATTTATCATATGGGAAAAACAATGCAAAACAAAACAAAACAGATCCAGTGTCTCGTCACACTTATCTGAAATTTGTACCCAAGATCTATAAATGAAAAAATATGGCATAAGACCATGTGAGCTTGGGCTGCTGGTGCTGTTCTCATGGAAGAGCTGGCAGATGGCTGCTAAAACAGCATGATCAGCAAAGCTAATATATATCAAGTGTGTTGATACAGATAAACACGGGCAGATTAAGCAGTGCGTAGAGCCCTGGTGACTTGCTATTCTTTGTCAGCTTTTTATTATTCATGTGCTGATTGATTCCCCACTCATATCACTCTCTGCTCCAGGAAGCCCATGCAGACACACTACACTGAAATGGCATTCGCCGTTTCAAGTCTTCGCAGGGGCAGCACACCATTCTTTGCTTCTGATCCATCCTATAAAAAGCATGTGGAAGAGGAGAAGGACCTGTTTCTTAATTGCTTTTTTTTAAACAGCCATTTTTATTCATATGGGATCAACTCCTGGGTTTCCCAGGCTTCAGTCTCCTGCATCCTGGCTTGGAGATGGAGGGAAATCTCCCTGTAGAGGGAGCTTAAAGCGAGCACTGCACCAGGTTTATCTCCTCTGTCCTCCTCAGATGTTGAGTTCACTGCCCCAGGCCCCAAGGAAAGTTGCCTGACCAGCAGGGCTGATAACTCTTGTTATTCCTCTTCTTGCTCAGCAGAGGTTTGGCATCAGATTTATATCTTGTTTGCCTTCACACACGTCTCTCTCGGTGGCTTTGGAAAGCTGTTGTGGCCTAGTGCAAAGCTACTGTAAAGCTGTCAGCCCTTGACACAGCCTCAGTTAACAGAGAGCTTCTCTCTCTGAAGGTGGCAGAATGAGCTTGTTCATGAGACCACACTGTAGAAGAGAAAATGGCCCAAAAATATCTTTCTAAGACTTATTATTACATTTCATCACAATATATACTCTTACACCACAACCATCACAATCTTCACAAAGTTCACTTACACCAAAATAAAGAATTCCCCACAGCAAAATAAACATGACATCAACACAACACCGGCAAAGTGGGCAATTTACACAAAATCCATAGGAAGATGTATCACACTGCTTAGGATTGGCATAGGGTGCAGAGAGTGGGATCATGCTCACCTGAAGAAGACCAAGCCACATATTTCATGTTGCATGAAAATAACTTAAAGCAAAGGAAACAAAACACTTCAGGGTTGCTGCAACTGCTGTGTTGGCAAGCTATAGCATTTTGTGTCACATTTTTGGAAGCATAGAGCAAAAGATGGTAAGATAGTCCCAGCACTCCTGTGTTTTGAGGCAAAAACAGCACATCCAGTTCTACAGACAGTAAACTGAGGCAGAGAAAAGCACTAATTGCATAGCAAGACAGTGATTGGAAAAACAACCCTGGACACAATAGATCAAGCCAAGTCTGCGCGTCATTCTCCATGTGTTTTCTTCCATTGTGATGAACGCCATCTGCTTCTAAAAAAACAAGGCATATGTTGCTATATGGAGACTTCTCTGAAACCCAGCTTTGTTCATTTAGAGACTTTGGGTACTGCTGAACTACAGTACAATGCAGGAATATTCATACATTTTAAAAAGAAGGGCACATCACATCCCATAGGCTTTAACAATCTGATGGAGAAAGGCTTAAGAAGAACTTAAGTTCTGAAAACTGGAAGTAGACACATTCAAACCAGGACTGAGGGCCACCCATTTAACAGGACAGGTGGCTGATCACTGCAAGCAACAGTGGAGGGAAGGCACAGTCACTGCCCCTTGACACCCTCACATTATGGCAGGGTAGAAAGATGTGTACAAGTGAAAAACTAGTCATTGATCTCAACATATTGGCACCTGCATGAAATTCAATAGCTGGTGAAAAAGAACAGGGCTGGAAGACCTACTGGTCTTCTGTTTCAAATTCAATGAAAAAAAAAAAATCTCTCTCTTCAAAGAATGTCCTCTTTCTCTGTTTACCTTTCACCTGGATCCCAAATCTACATCCTACTTTTTTTGAAAAGGACCTCCAGAGGGTCTGGGAGTGGTGTGCAGCGTGTCTCTGCTTGGAGCCATGCAAGACACTGTTTCCTCAGCGCAGGCTGAGGATGAGCTGGGCCCTTGGAAGAGGCGAGGTCCATTCCCACCAGAAGTATATCACTGTCACAACAGAATTTCTGAGTTTTATTTCCCTCGTGGACAGTGTAAGTGCCAGACATCAGTAAATAATTTGGAAGAAGGTACACAGTCTCCACATCAGCCCTGTGTGAAGCCTCAAGTGAAGTAGATAAGTGCTCATGCTTATCCCCAGAGCTCCAGAGGCTGCTTACAGCAGCTTAGGCTAGCACAAAAGAATCATATAGCAGGAAGGTAGAAGGTCCCAACATGTTGGCTATCCTGTGACTTCATTTCTAAAGTGCCTAGTGAGGAGAAGTTGTGCAACTGTGTGCTTCATCAAGCCAGTATATGAAGATTAACTGCAGTTGAATTGTTTATTGGCATTGAAACCGTGGATTCATTTCACCACTCTTTTGCCTCTCATACATTTATGAAGTATATGAATCATAGAAATCACTCATGGGACAAGTGCTACTAGGCCCAAACTCTTGGATCGTGCTCCCAGGTAATACCAGCCATGTAAAGGCACTGCAGGTGGCTGTGGCATTTTCTTTTTATTTCTTTTTGCCCCAAATAGGAACTTGTTGTGTTCTTTATCTTGTTTTGTTCTTTATCTGGTTTTGTTCTTTAGCTCCGTCAGCTTCTCAGTGTGAAAGCTCCTGGTGAAAGCTCCCAGAAAAGTATGTTTCCCAGTCAGGCACTGTCAGGTGAGTTGGCTTTTCTCCAGCCTCCAAAGCCAAAATATCCAGCAAAACAGCTGAAACACAAAAGCAAATCGGTACAGAGAAAGCCAATGTTTTTGCTACTGCAGACTTGCCCAGAAGATTTGGAAACAATCATTTGCCAGCATCTTCCTTTTGTGACTGTTTAGATGATGTAAGAAAATAAGCCCCACCTGAGAAGATGTCCACAGAAAAAGCAATGTGCTATGACTGCAGCTGGCAAATTGTTCTGTATCCTGTTGACACAGGAGCTCTGAAGACCTCTCTTTCCCTTTGTGTTTCTTTATTGGAAAAGTGCACAAAGCAGTTGAATGCCACAAGCAACGATTTCATGAGATGGCGCTCATTACAGACCCATGGGTAACAGGTTGTTGATCAGCCGTGTGATGCACCACCACCAAGTGGGATGGCATTAACCATAGGATCTCAGCTGAATTTGAGGCAAGAGGGGATGGTGGAGCTTTGTCTCTGCCAAGAGCTGCTGGAGGCATTGCAGGAGTAAGATGACAACTACCTTACAGAAAATACAGCCAAGAATGACCGGTGACTTGTGCAAATCATTTGCCCAGTTCCCTCTGTAGCCCTGTGATTTCAGACTTGCAGGTCTACACAGCAGGGTCTGCCTTTGCTTGTGTAAGTTCATCCAGAGTGAAAAACAGGCTCAGGCCAGCTGCTTGAGTGAGTGGGTCAACAGCCTGAAAGACACAACCGCTCTTCCTCCCCACAAGCTTCTTCCTCCACTGGTTCTAATATTCCTGTTATATTAAAGCCTCAACATAATTACAGGCTCCAAGAACCAGTGGTTTTATTCCACATCACCCCAGAAAATGTTATTACTGCAAGAACATTGCTGCCTTCATCCTGGAAGGGCTGCTCCAGCACAAAAGAAAGATTGACTGATGTATGTATATTTTAAGCGACTCCTCATGCACATGAAGACCAGTGTGTTGTTGTGCCCATGAGCAGTGTTGTACTGACAGATATTTCACCTTTCAGCCCACTGAGCCTGTTTTGTAATGGTACCAGCTCTGCTGGCTTCCTTCTTGGCCCACGCTGGCCTTTCATTATTCACTGAAGGAGAAATGACAGAAGCATGTCCTAGGTTACTCTAACACCTCAGCTGTGGAGCAAGGGCTAGAGACATTGTCCAACCTCCATTTTGGAGGGGCTCAAGGCTGGACAAAGCCTTGGGAACCCTGGTCTAAGCTCCCTGCCAAGTGGGAGGTTAGACTGAAGATTTCCTGATGTCCCTACCCATTTTAAATGTTCTAGGATTTGTCAGGGACAAGTAAGACAACCATTGTATCACCACTGACGACAGAAGCCACAGCTCTGATTTTCTTTGTCCATGAAACTTAGAGCACACAAGCTGTTACTGGGGTGGAGTGCCAGGATCTACATGTTACATGATAGCACATAAAAATTATGACAGAAAAATGCTGATTTATGCCACAATATGTAGAATAATAGTATTTATTCAGGTGGTAGAGCAGACTGCCTGCCCACTTGGTAACTTTCCCAGCCGTTGTGCATGAGAAGCTTCCCTCTCTTGAAATATATTAAAAATGCCCATGAGTTTACACATAGGATGTGGGGTCCCCTCAGACATGACATTAATGAAGTTAACATTGGTCTTTTTGGTAGCAAGAATGTACTGACAGGCATGTCCAGCTTTGAAATAAACAGGCTGACAGCACACCATCAGTTTTGGATGATCTATCCCCTGCCTCGTAAAATCAAAGGCTGAAGCAAACCTGACTTTTGTGGAGAGACAAAGCAATGTCTCTGGGAGAGAAATTAGCCTACCACACACCCATGATCCAACTAAATGAACAAGGTTACTGAAAGCACCTGGTTGTGGAGATGCTGAGACACACGGGGCTGCCAGGAGATGAGCTGGGTGTCCTGGCACAGGCTTGAGGAGAGGCTTCACAGTCACCAAGTGTTGACTAATGCAATTTTCTCTAAGCCAGCATATCCAATTTCTGATATAGTTTTCCTTAAAACTCCTTTTGGCTCTGACATTAGATAGCTTTTCTCTGTGTGACTGTATTTGATCACCTTTGTGCCCTTGGGATCACATTAGGGTAGGTGCTTGAGGAAGGTGGAGAGGGGAAGTAATGATAGTGTAACAGGTAGAAACTGAGATGGTAGCCTCTGGGTCTGAGGACTAGAGCAAAGCTACCTCACTGTGCTAAACCTGGGTTGCAGTGAGAAACTCCTTGGGAAATAGTAGACATAATACCATAATCATAAAAAAAAATATATTAAAAAAAAATTAAAAAAAGGAACAGTTGAACACCAGATGTGGCATCAGAACTCAGGTCTCTTTTTCCTCTGTTTCATTTTTTGGATATTCAAAGACAGGGTTGATTTGTATTTTTACAGTTAGCTTTGACCAAATTCTTGGTTTATATTACAAAGATACAGATGAGAGAAAATTTAAGGGTCCTTACCAGCCAGTCAGCTGTGGACCAAAGGTTTAAGGAGGCAAGCTGAGATGACACGACCAATTTCACCTTCCTAAGCCATGTACTAGACACAGCTCACTCCTGTCCGAGCTAGTGAGCGAGGGCAAGCAGTACATGGACCTGAGGACACCCTCACCCACCCCAGCTAGGAGGGCTGCCACAGCAGCCCCCCAGGGTCCCACCACCTCCCCCCTGCTGCCAGGAGTGACAGGAACAAGGTCTGCATGGCCACAGGATGGCCACCCTCCCAGCCTGTGCCACCAGCACAGGCTTCATGGCAGAGCCTGGCTCTGCTGTTGCATGTCCTGAGGCCACCTGCTGGGAAGAAAATCCCTACTTATTTTTGGCCCATTTTCTCACACCTTTCATTACCCAGGCGCCACTGGAGTACAGGGATGACCACACCACTCCCAGCTCAGATTTTCCTGAGGAAGGTGTTAGCTCAGGCCCACGGTTCATGGAGCAAAAACCCAAGCAAAGGTGCCACTGTGGGAACACTCACACCGAGATGTTTTCCTACAACTTTGTACAAGCAGTCTTACCTCTCTTTCTCCTCTGATCCCCCTTACCTCCACAAACATCCTCCTATCCTTTCCTTGTCCCCGGCTTCCTCCTGCTGCAAATACCCCCTTTTCACACCCCTTGTCCCTCAGCACAAGCAAACAGAAGCTGATTCACAACACCAGGTATGTTGATTCACCAGCCAGTGGGGTAAGAGGTGGTTTCACCGGCCTTTCCATCTCCTCATATGAAAAATCAGTTACGATATGGAGTTCACATGCTCTAGGGCTGTTCACTGTTGTGTCAACTGTGGTTAGCCAGTTAGAAGTTACTCAGGGGTGAGCCCTCAAAGACAGGAACGGTCAGAGAGGGATAGGCAGGGGGAATGTTTAATCCCTGATTTCCTTAGGAAACCAGTTTAAAAATAACTTTGCATCTAAATAAGCACTTTGGTTTTCCAAAGGGCTCCTGGGAGATTTTGGCCCCAGGTGCTATAAGACACTGATCTCTGCTGTCAACCTGAAAGATGATACTGGAGGTCCTGGGGTATCACCACCTACCTTTGCCCTTAATTAAATGTTTTACATCATCTATTCCTTGATATAGGGTCATTACGAGTAAAGGAAGTCTGCAGAAATTGTTCATTTAAATTATGGAGACTTCTTCCGCCGCAGTTTGGCTAATTAGTGTGTGTCATGTCTAGATATCAGACAGGACTCTATTGGATGTTCAGTAAGCATTAGGGATAAATTGCATTTCAATGTTTTTTACCCCCACAGCAGAGCAGGCAAGAGAATATTACAGCTGGAGGAAACTACAAAATAAGGCATTGCAAAAGCCATCCAGTGCATGTGGCAGAGGGATCTGAAGCCTCTTTGCCCTGTAAGTTTTACTCATGGCAATACTGACAGCATAAATTCTAACATCTCTTGTCACCTTGCATGCACACATGCAGAGAGCCTATTGAGAGAGCCCACGGCCTGCAGTTACCCACATACACCTGCTGTCTTTCGTATTGCAAAGAAATCACCCTGCAAGCCCCTTCAGCCATCCTCTGGACACAGAAGAGTGCTTCAGAACCACAGAACGCTTTTCAGGTAATCCTACTCACTCCATAAGTGCAACGTGTGCACAAGCATGCATGGGCACACACTTGCACCAACTCCCTTCTTGCCAAGCCAACCACAGCACCCTAAGAGCTGTGACAGAGCTCACACGGTGCAGGCACAAGTGACTTCCAACCACACAGCCTGCCAGGTGGTGGGACTGACAAGGGGATGTGCTCCTCCATTCTTCCCCGCTCCACTGTCCTTGGTTTGAGGACATCTGCAGCAGAAAGGAGTGACTGGTGTAAGAATGCTTGGTTTTGCAAGGAATGAGCAAATGTTTTCAAATCGTGGAAGAATTTGAAAACAGCTGGCACACAAAGCGCTGCCTCATTTCTGGTGCACGAGCTTCAAACTAATGCCACTTGCAGGGAGTGAAATGAAACAGTTGCTCCTGGGATATACTGACAGAGTCTAACTGACATAATTAATTCCAGTCAGCACACCTTATGCAATAAGCATTTTATTTCGATGAGATTACTGTGTTGACTTGACATACTTGAATTTTCCAAGGTGTCTTACCTTACAGTCTGTTGCAAGATTTTGCATTATGGATGTTTAAGAGAATAGATACGGCAGGAATAAACACCCTCTCCACTGACAGGTCTTTGAGTTCTGCGGCTGCTAATGAGATCATGAGAACTGTGTGGGCCTGTTTTAGCAACACCCCCAGATGTGATCCTTGCTGCAATATTGTTTTGTATTACTACTCTCTATTTATACAACAATGCCAAATCTTCACTGGTGAAGACAGTAGGTGACTGGGGGGCTGGAGGACAGTAACACCTAAGGAGGATGGGCCATCCTTACAGAATGATCTAAAGCAATTGATTAATGGTCACAAGACAACAAAAACACATTTTTGTAGAGCTAACAGCTATGTGCTATTTTGGGGCACAGAGCATTAAGTCATACCAAGAGGCTAGGAGGATGTCCTGTGCCTCCTCACAGCTCACCCATGCCCATACCCATGATGAGGAGCTCAAAAGACAAAGATAGGCCAAAGAAGGCCCACGGGTAAAAGGAGAGCTACCAACAAAAAAAAAAAAATAATGGTGTAGAGGGAGAATGGGAACCACTGTGACTGAGAAACACCTCAGTCCAGATATTGGCACATGGAGAAGACATCAGATGCTAGAGGACATCTCATGTTCGCCAAAAGGAGAGCTGTTGAAGTGACTAGGGTTGCAACTAGCAAATTCTTAAGATTTTGGCTACACATCTGCATGTTGTCAACTATAGGCATATAGAGACTTGCTTATTTTACACTGAAATTCCAGAAAAACACCCACCTCCACCTTTCTTTTTCTTTTTATTTTTTTAATACATCTCCCATGTTTTAAGACAAGTTTAGTGCTCGAATTCAGGTACAAGAAGCACAGAGGATATTGAAACTAACCATGATGTTAAAACTAACCATGACTTGATGCTGAGAAGAAACACATCCTCATCCTCATTACACTTCGAAAAGTCAGACAAAACAAAACAGACCGTCTATAGGTCTGAAGAAACAAATTACTCCCGCGCAGCAGGTCAGGCTGGCATGGACACAGTGAGTGGGCTGTTTGCCCTCTGCAATGTACTATGTAGATTGCCAGCTAGGATAATGTGGCAAAGTATCAGTAACAAAGTCCCCAGGATTGATCTCCAATGGTTGGCATAATTTAATCTCCTAAAAAGGGTAATAAATTTGTTCAGGCTAAAATTCTTGGCAGGAGAGCACACAGCATTTTATTATAATGCTGATCAGTTTCCCTGGTTTCCAGTTCTGCAGATCTTGTGGCAGAGCCTGAGTGACAGGACAGTTGGGTGGACCTGAGGTTTCAGAATGACCCAGAAGCCCTAAGGACTTACATTTTCAAAAGTAATGAATGGTTTCGAGGAAGTTTTATACATGAGGCCTCAGATTTTCTAGAAGCGGGCCTGATACCTCCTGAAGTTTATGCAAACAATATTCTAAAATCACTGTTCCTTCCTGATGACGTGACACGATACCTTCTTTCTTGCAAACTTAATTCTGTATCATAAAAAAGGCTGTCCCCTTTCCCTTCATGTGTTACAAACTGTTACAAATGACTATACAATAAAAACTGATTAATCTAGGATCTGCATTTTTGGAAGAAAAACCTTCAGACTTCCAAAGAAAGAGCAAGCCTCCCAGAAAAAAAAAAGGTCTGATTCTTAGATTTTTGTGGTCAAAATAACTCATTAAGCCATTCAGTCTGACCCCCTACATTGCAGTCTATTGGAAAGACATCTCAGGCTGCCTGGAAATGTTTTCCTGGTCCAGCTCTAGAACCCAAGCCACTCTCAAAACAGGCTTCATTTTCTATTCAGTATTACATGGTTTTGTAATTACTTTGAGACCCTAGTGGCCACTGGGGAATAAGCACAGGATTGTTCTTTCTTTTGAGGGTTATACTTCCTTCACACAACAAAATTAAAATAATAGCCTTCTGCTTAAAATGCATTCACTCCAGACTCAGAAACACAATAATGTTGTTTGACTGTTAAAAAGGTGAAGGTGACCACAACCAACCTTAAGCAATGACGGTAGTGCTTGCTTTTTAAATCTTCAATCTCTCTTTCCTAAATACAGCAGTAGTTTTTGGAGAAAAGGTTGGTCAGTGCCATAATCCAGAGATTATCTTAATGACCTCCTACTTCTTAGGTGAGGTTGCAAGGATATATTTCCATCAATTTTTCATGAGATCCTCAAGCAACAGTTTCATACAATGGCTGTTGGTAGCTGAACAGTCACGAGCACACTTCAGAAAAACAGAGCTCCTTCCTTCTCTCTGTAATCTTAATGACTCAGTTATGCTACAAAGTCCCCTGAACACACACTGGTGTAACAGAGAATAAAATCTGCTCAAAGAGAAAGGGACACGTTTTCTATTAAAAACAATGATGTTTTGAAAATGTGCAGTGGATATCTCCAAATTCTGTTCTGCTGCTTCTTGCATTCTTACCAACATGTGTTAGTCTCTCCTTCATGTGGTTGTGACACACTCAGGAAGTGTTTATGGGTTTATATATAATTATTATTATTATTATTAGACTTTCAACATTCAAAGACTTCAAAGGTTTTAGGTGAAATGCTATGTCTTCACATCTTGGACCAAGTTTTAATGAGGGACTCCATTTTAGGAGGTACAACTAATTGTTAGCACAAGTGCTATGGCATGGATATCTGAGCACCTCAGGGAAGCCATAAACCAGGCAAAATCCACTAGGTAAGCTGTGAGCAAGCTAAGGGATCAAGCTGTTTTTGTCAACAGGCAGTAGGATTTTGCAAATCTCTCATCTGTCACGTCCCTGTTTCTCCTACATCATTCCTATATGAAAGGAACAAGTCACAGGGCTGCTCTTTACTTCTGAAAGCTTACTCACTTAGTGGTCACTCTGTGAGGTTTGAGTCTCGCAAAAATTAGTCTATTTAGATTTTTCTTAAATCACAGAAGTGGTCTCCTGAACTGAAAAAAAAGGCATACAATAACTACAGAAAGGGAGAAGAGCACTCAAACTCTTAAACAGGGTCACAGCCACCATCATATACTGCAGGAGGATGGCTTTTCTCCGCAGGGCTCTTCTGAGGTGTTTTGCTGCCACATTTTGCCTGAAGATCCATTGCACAGAGAAGCTCAAGGCTGAGAGGTGTCCATATTTCAGAATAGGGATGATCCAACCATTCAGAAGCAGATATGCAGCTTATGGCTCTTCCATTAATCTGCAACAAACTTTCCACATGACCCCTGTCAAACCTTTTAATGCTGAGTCTTTTCAGGACACTTACGGGGTTTAAAAAACAACAACAACAACAAAAAAAAAAAAGAACAGGAAAAAAGTGGCACTTTTTGGAGTGTCTAAATGCCTTTAAAAAATCAGGCTACACTGTCATTCGCATCTTGAAAATCTGGTCTTTCATCTTGGCCACTCATCCCCAGTCAAAGCTGAGGATATGAAGAATATTGGAGACACTAGTGCTTCCCAGCCTCATCACGCAGCATGTACCAGAACAAGAAGGAGCAATCTACTACAGACTGAAGCACTCAGACATGATGGGAACAAAGGCCAGGGCAAGAACAACAAAAATGGGCCTGGAACAACCCGCTTCTAGGGAGGAAAGATGAAAGTCTCGCTCTCAGATTGCCATTAAAGTGGAAAGACTCCCACTGACTTTAATGGAAGTTGGATGAAGGACTTATTTGCCTTTACCTCTGTGAAGCAACAAAGGCGTGGATGTGAGCCCGCATATATATTTGGGTATTGTCAGAATCAGACATAAGGGGTCTACTGCTGACTGAGGGGACAAAGAAATCAGGATTTCTCATCTGGATAAGAAGCAGAAATCTACACCTTCAACAGAGCACACAGAATTACTACAGACCTTCTCTGGGAAATAATGGAAGCAACATCCATCTCACAACTTTGGTGGAAAACTAATGTTTTTGACCCAAGCAGAACTAATTAGCCCAAATTTACCACACTATAATGTTCGTTGATTAGGTCACACGGACTTACTCTCAGAGCCAGATCTGTAAACGAAGTCACTTGAGCTTTCGGAATTAAAACACACCAGTAAATACGCTGGAAGAACAATACTGCACCAGAAAAGAGAGTTAAACAGGTTTGGTTAGTTCTCAGCCCACAGGCTTAATTCAGCCCACAGCACGATTCTATTGGCTGCTTTTCCTTCCTGCACTCGCCACCAGCCCCGTACAACTGGACTTGAGCATCACGGTAAGAAAAGCAGCAGAGGCAGGGGAAAGGCAGATCTGTATCGCGTTCACCAGCAGCGATACAGGCTACACCTTGCCAATGTGGCTGTGAGCCTGGCCTCCTTCAGAAACCTGTTCGGGAACAAGAATGCCCCCTGTGCATACAGAGGTTGGCTGTCCCAGAATGGGATGAGTAACTCATCTGTCACGGCTGTGACTGATGACTGGTCAGGCTGCATGTTCTAGCAGGAGCGTCACCAGCCAGGAGTTAATTTCAGCCTTTCATTAATACCCAGGAAGCACAGCAAAAATTGTCTACTACGTGGAGAGGAAAAAAAAAAAAAACAAACAACAACAACAAAAAAAACTTTATTAGCAGGTAATGGGATTACACTAGGAATTCCCAGGGTATTTCCAGAGGACACTGGTCTGATTTTCAGGATAATGCACCAGAGGTTACATTAGGAGACACCAACCAGGAATATAATAAAAACACAACAATTCATTTCATTTTTGCTCATGTGAGTAACCCCTTTGAAGTCTAAGGACCTAATTATGCGTGCACTTAAGAATCTGCAAGAGCAGGGCACTAATTGGCATGTTCTTAATATTATTTCATTTATAAAACCAGCAATTACAAACGAAAAGCCTTGTATTTAACAAGACCACTTGCCCATAAAATCACGCTATTGTAGGAAGAGTCACTAGAACTCCATTTTCAAATCAACTACAAATGTGTAGGCTTTTTTTTTCTTTTGTTTTAAAGCAGGTCTTTACTGTCCCATATCGATCTAGGCAGATTGCTTAGATCAATCTAAGCAGATCTGTCAAAGTTGATGTTAGATCACTAAACTATCTCTCAGTGACACATTCCCAGCTGGGATGAAGGGATATGAATCCCTGGACGAGTAAAACTGTGATAATTTACATCAGCAGACGCTTTGGCCCCTGCAATATCCTTTGTTGCTCTATTGCGAAAAGAAAATTAATGACTGTGTTTGTCATCCCTCTGCACTTTAAACAGCATCTGATTCTTATTTATGCTCAGCCTTCCTTACATCATTCTGGCTTTGCGAAGAGGCCTCCAAGAGAAGTGGGATTTCCAGAAGGGAACCTCATGGCCTTTGTTCCAGCTCCTCCTGGAAAAGATCAATGTCATCTGAAACTCACGCAGAAGCCAGCATGCCATTGTGAAGAATACTGGAAATATTTGTAGCAGACTGCTTTAATGGGGTGCTGACAAAAGCTGAAGAGGGGTTAATGGGAGATATGGAAAAGTTTTTAAAAAAATGAATGCAATGTAATTATGCAACAGAGATCATTCCAAGCTTTAGTGTGAAGTTCACTGCATTTTTATTTTTTTTATCAGTCACTTAAAAATAATAGAGGGCTCTTAAAAAAAAAAAAAAAGTGCCCAACTTGAAAGGGCAGTTAGTACAATTAGAGGAGAAACTCATCAGCAAATGAGACAGAACAGCTCAATAATGGCTATTCATCCAAAGATTTTGGATGGGTTTAGAATGTGGAAGAAACTTGCTAAAGTTTGCAAAACGGCACATGCAGAACTGATGGCAACAAGTTCACATGCAAGTGAGGACTGAAGATTTGTCTGTTAGGTTTAGCTGTTAGTCTTTGCTAAATTTCTGAAGAAAACCTTGCTTCCTACATAAATCACATCAATGAGATCAGCACAGTCAGGTATGTTGTTTTTGGGTCTATCCATTTGACCATCTCCAGTCCTTCCACAAACTCAATCAACAAATTTGTCTGAGGCAGATGCTTGCAACATTAAGAGGTGAAGCAGCCTAAGAAGGAAATATTCATAATGTTGTAGGAAAGCAGAGCTCAATGCAAACTCATCCATATGTGGCTGGAAAAAAAAAAAAGTACACAAGAGAAAGAAAAGTTCTAAAACACCTCAACAGAGGGATAAAAGTTCTGTGAGTACTTAATGTGTACCTAAAGCCACAGTCCTATATGTAACTTGTCTGCTTTATTCCTGGCACTCGAAGGTCTACTCTTTTTTTTTTTTTTTTTTCCTATTATAATGTGGGTATTAGTTAAACCAACTTCCCCAGCTTGCTATTTTCTGCAGTATGTGTTGTTCAGGTCACCAAAGAGGGCTCAACTCCTCCAAGTACAACGTGGACGTTCACAGGGCAGGCGGTCTCAAAACAAGCAGCAGTATGTTCTGAGAAGGATAATTACCAAATCCTTCCTCCTGAGAAGGATAATTACTGACCTACATCAGACGTAAAGCAGCGCAGCACTCAACTTCAGCACTGTCAGCTGGTTTGGCAGAGAGCAGAGATGATGCAGTTAACCTGGATCAGGAGCACAGATTAGGCTAGGTGTCAGTTGACCTGTTCTTCACAATAGGTCTTGTCCTTTGCTCTGCTTACTAAAAACACTCACAAGGCTAATCTCCAATTACAGCCTTTCTAAATCTTTTCTTTTTGTGAATAATAAAACTCACTATCACTAAGCTTGAAGAGAAGAGAAATAACCCAGCTACCAAGAATTTAGCATAAACTGACCACTTTCAGATAGGATTTTCACAGAACTAAGTCTTTTCTGAAAACACCAAACTCCCACCAAAATCCTCAGGTGTCATTTGGGCACTGAAAGCCTTCTACTTCCTGTGAACTATAAAATCCAGCATTACATTCAAGCTGAGGTGTAATTAATTCAAGTGCCTGCCTTGCTTGACACCTGCCACAGCAAGAACACCTCTGGATCAGCTGGTCCCTCACATGATGGAGATTTCCAGTGACTACAGCAGACCTGCAGGGACAGGAGGAGACCTCACACAGCGGGGTCCATTACTGCACTACAATACATTATAGACTTACAACACAGCAGATGTAAACCACACTCATACTTTTGTCTAGGCATCACCAGCTTTTTCACAAGGCGAGAACATGATGCACCAGCTATGACGTGGAGGACACTTGAGGGTGTTTTGGACAGGAGGGTGAGAAAAACCACCTTCCCTCATTATAGCAGTTAAATCTTCATCAACTCACCACTAACCCTTGGTTTATTGTCAGTGTTATTGCTTCAAAGGAGATCTCTAGCACTGAGTCCAGTTAAGTTGTTGGTTTGTTTTTTTGTTTGTTTGTTTTAATTTGCTAATATAATAAAACAGATGTAAAGAGAAAGGCACCATGCAAATAGGCCACTGCTTTATAGTGTCTGCTTTTTCGACATCTATACAAGACTACTTTGGTGCCCTCTTCTTGCCATTAGGGAGTAACCTAACGGTGTGAATTACTCCCAGTGTGTCAGAGTTGCATCTGGAGTCCTTTGCAGTACCAAGTACACTGCTCATTTTTCCTGACAGAAAATCCCCTACAATATGATACTGTCTGGTCAGCAGATGGCTCTTTTGTTTGCTGAGCACTCATCGAGTATGCGGCGTTTTTCATTGAGTTACTGCCTTCTTCTTTGTCTGCTCAAGCTCAAATTGTAGGACAGAGCCCAGGCAGGCACCTAAACTGCAGACCAGTGGTAGCACTTCATTCAGGAAAACAGCAGCGTGGTCTTTCAGCTAGCATGTTTCTTTCCACACCCACTGAGGAAAATTCCGGTCACTGGTTTCTCAAACCACTTCTAGCACTCAGGAATGAGCTCAGATATACTGGCCTATGATAGTTCACACTGCGTGCATTAGCAAGAGAGACAGTGCTGAGAATTACTTGCTTTCTACCACCCCTCCATTTTCTTGCTAGAAAGGTGCATAACTTAGGTCTGATACTGAGGAGGTCCTCTGAAATGAGATAGCAGACACAGTTAAAGCACCCCATCTGGTGTTCTTTCCTACCCTGTCATGCCAATGTAAGAATTTCTCTTCCCATCCTATATCTGCTCTTAATTGTTCAGAGATTATCAGTCAACAAATCCTCTGAGAAGCTTCCATATGGACTTTTTTTTTTTTTTTCCATGTTGACATTTTTCACTGAGAAAAATTACTGCCAGTGCTTTAGAGGCATGGAGACCAAAGCAGCTCAACCTTAAAGGATCGGGAGACATTTTAGCAAGCATCTCTCGAGAAGGAAATGTATTACTCTGGTGGCTGAAAGGGAGCTTTGATCTTCTGACTCCTAAGCGTCTTGATAAATTCTTTTGCTGTTTTACACCTCATAGATTGATAGGCTGATTCAGGATAATGAGATCCTTTCTATTTATTTATTTTATTTTAGACAGCTGGAATTTGCAAGTTTGAAAGTACAAAAACCTGAGGACAGGACATGACAGAAGTCATTGCACAAAGATCAGTGGTGAAAGACTGGTATTATTTCTAAATTTTTAGTTCCTGCTATTGCAAGTAGCACATATTTCCATCTCTTCCAACTTCCATTCAAATAAATAGATTTTTGTCACAGAAAAGTAATTTTGTTTAGAAGAATACACCTCTCCCCACACCCAATCACCACTGTTAAATGAACCCATCTCAGTAATCCATCACGGCAGTCCCACAGTCAGAGAACATCAAAGAACATGACATCTAGCTAGAAGTCAACCCAGGGCAGGAAACAGGAACAGCAAGCACCGGCTTGTGCATCTGCTTTATTCTGCACTCACCAAAACGTTCTAATAACCTCACGCAGACACACTTCAACTTTCCAAGTGAAGCAGAAAATTTCCTGGAGTCTTCTGTGAAAGATGACCCTGGTTTGTCTAGCAGAACCATCCTGGCACATTGTTTTTAATGAAATCCCTGTTAGAGCCTACCTGGATTCTTCTGTGTGTCCTCTCCTACCTTTGGGCAGCTCGCCAAGGGGACTTAACAGGTTTTTTCCCCTTAGGGAAGCCTAGGAGATAGGTCATTCAAATCTGCATGGTATTTGTGGTTTATTCTGCTCACTTCTTCCTAACTCAAACCCAGAGTGAAAGAAGCTGCTGATCTGTAAGTGGTAAGGGATTTTTAATAAAATTTTCTTAAAAAATGACTTCTGTCTACAGTTTTAGAAAATTCAGGTTCTCACTCATCTGGATGAAGTGTTTACCAAAACACAAGATTTTTGGGAGGGCATTTGCCTTTTTTTGTTGAACTTCTACGCTACAAATATATATTGACTAGCATTTTTTTTATTTTTTTTTATTTTTTTTTAAGATTTATTATTATTTTATTTATTTATTTTAAAAACACTAAATGTTGCCTTTAGCTGGAGGAGAAAAGATGGGAATGCAAGCCAATTGTGGAAGATGAATAGATGGTTATAGTTCCTTTCACACCAAGTAAAGGAGACTGGACAATTTTACAGGAAATACTAATGAGATGCATAGGAAATTTACATTATACGCTATTCAGAATCCTTCTTTCACTTTATGGTAGATGTCACATATCTTTGGCTAAAAATTACCACCTAACTCTTTACCTAATTCTGGTATTTTGTTTCCTCAGAAAGGAGGAAATTTCCTAAGAAGGAAATTCCAGCCCAATCTAACTTTCTTCGACATCGCTGGTGATTTATTTTTTTATTTTTTATTTTTAAAGAAATGACAGACATGTTTGCATTATTAATTTCTATATCTACTTAAAATGTGAAGTGGCAAAGGACAGAGGTGGCAGAAATAAGCATTCCAGCAGTTTTTTTGTCAGACTCTACTCCTCAAAAATGAAAATAAAGGAAAGGATACATAACTCAAGGATAAGCCTTCTCAGGAGTTATGCCCCCACAAAACAAAACAAAACAAAAAACAAACAAAAACAAACAAACAAACAAAAAAAAAAACAAGGTTGCACGACAAAAGTGCTTAAGATACTGGATGAATCAGATTAGAAGGGGCTTCTGGAGGTCCTCAGCCTGACTCAGAACAGTATTAGCCATGGGTCATACATGCGTGCTCAGGACTTCAACCAACATGTACCTGAAAAGCTCCAAAGATGGAGAAAGTACAACCACTATGGGGTCTCCATTCCAATGTTTGATCCAAATGAATTTTGACTTCATAATATTAAGAATCGTAGAGTGGTTTGGGATGAAAGAGACCTTTAAATATAATTTATTTCTACCCCCCTGCCCCAGGCAGGAGTATCTTCCACTAGATAAGGATGCTTAAAGCCCCATCCAAACTAACTTGCAACATTTCCAGTGATGCAGCCTCCACAACCTTTCTATCCAACCTGTTCCAGTGCCTCACCACACTCATAATGAAATGTTTCTTCCTTATGTCCAGTCTAAATCTACCCCCTTTCAGTTTAAAACTCTTGCCCCTTGTCCTGTTGGTACAGGCCTGGTTAACACGTCTTTTCTTGGTCTTAAAGCCTCCTTTAATTATTGAAAGGCTACAGGAAGGTCTCCCTGGAGCCTTCTTTTCTCCAGGCTGAAGAAACTCAATCCTCTCTGCCTTTCTTCACAGGAGAGGTGCTCCAGTCCTCTGATCATTTTCATGGCCTTCCTTTAAGCCCGCTCTAACGGGTCCATGTCTCTCTTGTGCTGGGAGTCCCCAAACGAGATGCAGTACCCCAGGCGGGGTCCCATGAGAGCAGAGCAGAGAAGGAGAATCACCTCCCACAACCCAATGGCCACGCTTCTTTTTACACAGCCCAGGATACTGCTGCCTTTCTGCACTGCAAGCACACACTGCCAGCTCAAATCCAACATTTCATCCACCATTTCATCCCTTAAGTCCTGCTTGACGAGGCTGCACAATTTGTTCTTGAAGCCATGAGGGATGTCCCTAATCACCTCCCTGTCTTCCAGATGTCTATACACAGCTTCCTGGAGAATCTACTCTATCAGAGACTGAGATGAGGCTCTCTGGTTGGTGGTTCCCAAGCTCTTTCTTACTACTCTTTTAAAAATGGGTGCGATGTTTCCCTTTTCTCCAGTCACTTGGAACGTCACTTGGCTGTCATGACTTTTCAAGTATTTTGGAGAGTGCCTTACCAGCTGCATCTGCTGCTTGATTGTTCCAATTATATTCATATAAGCTAAAATACAAATGTTCCTGAAACCTAGAAATGGTCCTGAGTGAACAGCAGCATCCATCTGTCAAACAAACTATGAAGTTAATCTCACCCATATGAAAAACTTAAATCCCATTGACTCTTGGTTTGACAATAGTGGTCAAAACCATACAGCCTTCCCACTTCGTTTAAGGATTAAGCTTGTAACGGCTATAGGACATTATCCTTTAAGCAAAATAGTAAAAAGAACAAGATGACAAACTGTTAAAAGCCTCCACAGACACTTGTGGGTAGCAGAGAAATGCCGTGATTCTTAGATTCATTTCCAAAGCTGAATGTGCCATAGCTTGGTGAGTCACTAACACCCTGTAACCTGCACAGTATCTGTAAACAACCCCACAAGCTGCTGCCAAACAGAAATGGAACATAAACTGGCACATGTGCAAGGAGACAAAGGGAGGAAAAAAAAAAAAAGAAATTAATAAAAATAGCATCCATGGAGAGTTCAAGTTCTATACATTTGTAAACAACAATTATTGTGGCAGCACAAGGTAGTGTTTTTTTTTTTCCTGATTTGCTTGTGTCTGTTTTTAGTCCAAGTGTCCTCTTTTAACCAATGCTTGATTCCCTGTAATCTCTTCCTTTCCACTGATAATGCTCAAACTTCAAGCCTACAGATTTCAAGTGCTGCATTTTCTCACAGTGGTCAACAGTCTGCCTTCCATGCCAAGTGATCTTACACGAATGGTAAAATCAGCATAATCTGAAGAGGTCAGATTCATGCACACACTAGAAGTATTAACTTGCTTAAGTATTAACAAGCTCTCAAGTCTGTTGAGAAGGCATAATGAATAGCCAAGGCTTTCAGACTTCTTACACCACAGAAGATCTATGTGGACACTGAGCATTGGAAGCCAAGGAAAAAAATAAAGGCTCATTTTTTTCCTCTTTCTGTCTCCAGGCACACAGGTGGAAAGAGACACCACACCCAAGAACATCTGCATATCAAGTGCCTCTGCTCAATGAAACAAATTTGAAATTGGAAAACAATGGATTCCCCTTGTCTCAATATTGTTTTCCAAAACAACAGAACTGTTTTTACATGAAACATAACCAAAAACCAGACAGTACAGGCAGACATCCAGCATGGAAAGTTTCCTTCCAGATAAATTTAAACTGAAAAATAAGAAGAAAATTATTAGGGAATCTTGTAACAGAGAATGCAAGTACTTTCCTCAGCTTTCTAAAAAGAAAAAAAAAAAAAAACACAGATTGGCAAGTATTTGTAAAAGCCCGATCTCACCTCCCTCCTAATCACGATTTATTTACTTATTTATCTATTTTGATTTTAACAGCCCTTTACACTAGTCAAGCTACTCTAACTTGCCAAACAGCCTGTACGCTGACCAAGCACAGGACAAAACTCTAGTATACTCTCTCAGACAAACCAAAATCACCACGATTCCCAGCAATGCACTCAAGCTCTCCAAACTGTTATTTGTCCTTAGATTTACACATTCAGACTTGGAGAAACAGACTCCATTAAGTAGAGGCACACATCCTGGCATACTGAGGTTACAATGTTTTTCTGATAAGTGATACAGCTTTGAGTAGAAATAAGAACTTAACCTCAACTCTGATACTTTAAGCTGCATAATTCCTTATCTCCATAAAAACTCTCTCATAAACAATTGAGATAGAGGTTTCCTCAGGTATTTAGCCATCTTGCTTGCATGCTGTTAGAATCCCTCACCTAGGTCTTAAACTCTACAGTCCCAAGAGAGCTTTGAAGACCACTATAGCAACCTGCAAGCATTTTACTTTCTCTTGCCCCAAATACAGAATCACCCTGTCCCTTTCTCCTTACAGCAGCACTGTGAGCCAGCCATACAGGAATCCTGGACAGCTTTGTGCAGCCTCTGTCTACACATCTGGAGCTGCTAATTTAATGTCACATGAACTGTACAAATTTCATTTTCTTAGTGTATTTTACTACACAATTACAAAATATAATTGTTAATATGAAAACAAGCAACAGTGCTGCTGGGGTCAGAGATGAAGGGAGAGCAATAAGCTAAGCAACCAGTATTTAAATCTGATTACAGCTACTTTATAACAATGACCCTGCGATTCTTTCTACAAAAGAAAAACATTTCAGTCCTTTTCAGGGCACTGAATTGTCCACATATACACAAAACTGGAGATTAGCAGAATATAATAAACAGAAAGAATACAGAAAAACTGTTTTCATTTGTCTCAGCACTTTAAAATAATTGTTTTTCTCTCTCTACAAATAAAAACTCCCAAAGAGAAGCTACACAGAAAGAACAGCAACATTCTCCCAGACACTTGTAAAATATACTAATTGTCCCATACAGGCTATGAAGATGATGGGACAGCCAAGCAGAGATCTTTCTCAGTTGGAAGGAGTAAGATGACAAGCTTGCAGCTTCTTAGCCTACAAACCACAATCGTGCAAATGACATCTTACTACCAAGGTGCTTATTGATGTAAACACAGACTTAAATCACTTGGATATTAATAAGACATTCTGAAGGCATTACTAGGGCATAGTAAGGCTTATTAAGGCATATAAGGCATTCGAAGAAACCACAAACTGCAGCAGTGTAGCAACACAAACTACAGCACTGATGTCTTCAAACCAAAATCTAAATAGTGAGAACACAGCACAACTCTGCCTATGCACTCAAACTTTTTTTTTTTTTTCTTGCTAAAGTAGCTTCCAACAATGTATTTCTTGGTTGTTCTTTTTTGTTTCTTTCTAGGTCACGTCAAAAAGGACATCTAGCCAGTGTTCCACCAACAGACAGCATTAGAAATAACTAGATCATGTAACCTCCACTAATATGTGCTCGTAACACTTTCATGATGAAAACTCGACAAAAGGACACTTTTTTTTAAACACAAACTTAGAAGTAGAAGGATTTTTCTCCTAGCTGACCTGTTGTGATTCAAGAGGATCCATGACTAGTGGTTTGGACACAATTTGCCTTCTCTCCCCTCAAACTATACTCTTCAAACTCATTATAAACACCACCTTATCTCTCTCCCACTTGATGGCAGGAACACAGGATACACTGCCTCAAATGCATAAATTCAATTTAAGCGTAGAAATGTAAAGTGAGGCTGGAGTAATGTGACTCTTTCAAAAAAAAAAAAAAAAAAAAAAAAAAAAGGCTAAGCTCTTAACACTTCATGAAGAAGCCAGTGACCTTCTCAATTCTCCTCACTTGCATTCTGAGCTTTCAATTAGAATCCCCTTTAAGCAGTGTAGGATATATGACTCAACTGATGAAGCTGACTCTTTGGTAAGCTTGCAGAGCAACAGATCCTTTCAAGCAAACTGTTAGACAAACTCTGGAGTACAGGAACTTCTAAGCAGAATTCAGGAATACGGGGTGAGCCTCATTGCTAGCAGCAGCATACAAAGACACTATTAAATGTTATTTATGTTCCCCTCTCACAGATTGTCATACCAAACAGTTGTATCCAGCAATTTCATCTCCCCATTGAGCTATCCTGCAAGTGAGTGAAGTCATCACTCTTTTTCAAGGCCAACTAAGGTTACATGCTTACAGATGTCAATTAGTTACTGATTCCGAACAGGAACCTAGACACTGCACACACTCTTTAAACAGTAAAAAAAAAAAAAAAAAAAAAAAAAGATGTCTCATTTATTTTACCTTGTTAGTATTTGTGAACCAGCGAGCTTCCAATTCTGAGAAATGAGAAAGAAAAACCAATAAAGCTATGTCCTCATTTAACAACAATTCGTTTTCTTACAGCAGTTGTAAAAAACGATATGGCCTTCTTGATTTATAACCCTATTCCATATACACTGATAGCTTCTCATCTTGACCTTGCTGTTCTGCTGAGATTCAGTATTCTGAGTTTCTGCTGCAGCTTCCTACAATTTAACACATGTACTGGTGAGTCGTGAATTACATTCACACTTTCATGGTGTAATCCCATCAGAATTAGTTGTCCAAATGAACTTTGCAGCACTGGTCCATTCGTATGCTGCATAATCCTACCCTTTACCAACAGGAAATTTGATATTTTATGAGGAGGTTGTGGTGGTTTTTCTTCGGTGGGCAGCTGAGCTCCTCTCACTCCCCCTCCTCAAAGGGAATGGGGGAGAAAATGATGAAAAGGGCTCAAGGTTCAATATAAGGACAGGGAGGTCATTCAACAATTATCATGACAGGCAAAACAGACTCAGCATAGGGAGATCAATATAACTTATTGCCTATCACTAGCAGACTAGACCAGTTAGAACTAAAAATAAACTAAAAACACCCTCCCTCCCATCTACCCTCTTCTACCTCCTCCCATCAAGCAGTGCAGGGGAACAGGGAATGGGGGCTGCAGTCAGTCTCCGCTGCTCCCTCAGAGCCCCTCCCTGCCCCTGCTCCCCGTGGGGTTCCTCCCATGGATGCCGTCCTTCCCCAACTGAACCTGCGGGGGCTGCCCACAGGCAGCAGCTCTTCAAGCACTGCTCCCACACGGCTCCGTCCCACGGGGTCCATCCATCCATCCCCCAGGAGCAAACTGCTCCAGCACGGGTGGGCGGCAGCTCCCCCCAGACCCCCTGCTCCTGCGTGGGCTCCTCTCCACGGGCTGCAGCTCCGGCCCGGGGCCTGCTCCTGCGGGGGCTCTCCATGGGCCGCAGCCTCCTCCAGGCCACATCCACCTGCTCCACCGGGGGCTCCTCCACCCATGGGGGGGCTGCAGCGTGGAGATCTGCTCCATGTGGGACCCATGGGCTGCAGGGGGACAGCCTGCTCCACCAGGGGCCTCTCCCTGCACAGCCCGCAGGGGAACTGCTGCTGCCTGCCTGCAGCACCTCCTGCCCTCCTGCGGCACCCACCTGGGGGCTGCAGGGCTCCTTCTCTCACATTTTCTCACTCCTCTCTCCCAGCTGCTGTTGCACAGCAGTTTCTCCCTTTCTTAAATCTGCTCTCACAGCGGTGCAAATACCACCACTTACTGGCTCTGCTCTGGCCAGCAGCAGGTCCCTTATCTGACACAGGGCAGCTGCTGGGCTGTGCTCACAGAGGCCACCCCTTCTGCCCCTCACTACCAAAACCTTGCCACGTACACCCACTACAGAGGTAAAAATAAACCAAACAGTAATCTTACAGTGAAATGTAGTTTATGTGGATCACCCATTTCTCTCATCTTGCACAACAAATGCTTCTGGAGAGACCCAAAAAGCACATCAGGTAATAATAATGTAATATGTAGCTAGAAATAAAAATCAAATTACTACTTTTTTCTGCAGCTTTAACCTAGAGCACCTCAATGGGGTTGGACTGTCCAAGACTGTTTGTTGGCAGAGTTCTCACAAACATGTAAACTGATTTGCTTCCTTTTATCGCACTCTTTCCTTTGTAACCTCTTTATCACCTCTCAGAACCAGCTTAAGAAGCAAACTGTTGGATAAAGAGCTAGCAGCCGAAAAGGCGCCCTTCATTTCTTTGCCTCTGATGTCTTCTCGAATATGTTAATTCCCTTCCTGCTTTCTCTATCAATCTGAATATTCCTTATTCATATCTACATGCAGAGACCCATCAAAAGATCACTCATGAGCTGACTCTCCACTCAGTACTGTTGCACCACACCACTCCTCTCAACCTTCAATACTTTTTAACTCTTCCAGGAGTGCCCTTTCATAACTACTGCTCTTCATCCAGATGAAGTCTCTACTCTTCAGCCAAGCCTCTCTACAGAGAAAACCTCTACTGTCCAAGCGATTCAGCACCCACTGTTTTGTTTAATATGCAACTCAGAACACAGACTGACCATTGCCTTATCCAACTCCTTCACTTCTGCTTCTGAATTCTTCTTCCATTCTCTACCACGAGCTGACAGCATGTCCTTTGCAGCTCACTTTTTCTCCAATAGAGAAAACTAACTTTTAAAAGAGAGAGAGAGATTTGGGGTAAAGACATGGGTGCATGTATGGAAGGGGGATACAAGCTTAATTCAAAGATATCACTAAAAATATATAACTGATTTTAAAATATTGTTGCCAATTCTACAGAAACAGGCACTCAAAGACTTTGGAGATGCTGCCCTATTTTTTCAACTTCGGCTGCTGCACATTTTAAGAGTTAAATGCTTCACATTACAAGGGTAACTGTGAAACCTTCCCCTGGGATATCAAACAGCTGCCTGCTGTAATACATGTTTATTCTTGGTCTATCACATCTCAAATCCCTATCTCAAGCAACAAGAATCTCAAAGATGTTGCTCCTTGCCCTTTGTGTCATACAAAGTATTTGCATTAATGCTCCAATCCTTATCAAAATAGAAAGGTACCTATTTTGCAAGCAAAAGAAACTTTTCATTCTAGGTCTGTAGACACAGCTGCAGAAGTATATACAACAGTATAACTATCCCCAAAGGCCTAAGAGATCTTCAGCAAACAAGCTGAAAAGCATTCTGTGCAGACAGTTCCTGGCAGTACTTGGTAAGAAGCAGGAAGAAGTGTGCCCACGCAACTTGTTCAGGTCACACTTACCTTCAGTGCTGTAAGTTTCATATGTTCTTCCTTTTCAGCTGCAGCTACAGATACTGGTTCTCCTTGGCAAGTATTCCAGTATTCGTAGCACCGTATCAGCTTGGGTTGGAAGGGACCTCGAAGCTCACCTAGTTCCACCCCCCAGCCCCATCCCATGGGCAGGGACGCCTCCCACCAGACCAGGTTGCCCAAAATCCCACTCAACCTGGCCTTGAACACTTCCAGGGATGGGGCATCCACAGCTTCTCTAAGCAATCTGTACCAGTGCCTCACCACCCTCAGTGAAGAATTTCCTCCTAACCTCTAATCTAAATCTCCCCTCTTTTAGCTTAAAACCATTCCCCCTTGTCCTGTCACTGTCTGCCCAGGCAAAAAGTCACTCTGTCTTTTTGTAACCCCCCTTTACGTATTGAAAAGCTGCAATAAGGTCACCCTTGAGCCACTTCTGGCTGAACATCCCCAGCTCCCTCAGGTCACCCTTGAGCCACTTCTGGCTGAACGTCCCCAGCTCCCTCAGCCCTTCTTCATAGGAGAGGTGCTCCAACCCTCTTACCAACTCTGTAACCCTCCCCCGGATCCTTTCCAACAGAAAAACATCCTTCTTGTGCTTGGGGCCCCAGAGTACAGGTACAGTTTTTGCTAGCATATAAAAATCAGACAACGGGTCATGAGAAGTTGTATGAACACCATTCCACTTCTGAAAAATGGGAACATACCTACTAGTAAGGCTTCAGTCATAGCAACTACAAACCCATCGGTCAGTCTGCATACAGAGCTACAGATGACCAGCCCTTTTACAAAGACAAAGCTGAACAGTCTTTAATTCAAATGCATTTATGAGTAAGCATTTCAGAATCGTAACTGAAGGGAGCAGACTGAAACACCCACAGACATTCTTCATTTCCTCTCCATCTTCCAGAGAAGGAATGGTTATTTCTGATAGCAAACAATTTCATCAGTACAGAAGACTCCCACAAACTAAAAGCTTTTGTTTTATTTATGTATCAGCTATGTAGTAAAGTACATTCAGGAAATACTTGAATCTATCTGGCATTTTTCAAGCATCTGGCAGCTGCTCCTTTTACAGATAACAATTATCCCCTTTTTAACGGCAGAGTGTTACATCATTAAAATCAATCTCTTGAAATCCATAAATATACTGATATTTCTGCCTAGTTAAAACCTACTGGATGATTCAGGTCTTAATGTTAACTTCTGCAAAATGAAGCATTATGAAAGATTTATTTTCTGTTTAGCAGTATCACTTCTACCGATACAATTTTGGTTGCATCACTGATAAACAATATGCACCTATGAAGTCTTAAAAGAATAAAATCTGAATAACTACCATACACACTATCTGGAAAAATATCACAGATGTTTAAGGATAAAAAGAAAAAGGTTTTAATACATTTAATTATTTGATTCAGATAATTATTTACAGACTATGGCCAAGCAACGAGGAAACAAAATACAAATGCTTCAGTGTTTCTTGCACCTTTTTCCTCAGACACTTGACTTGTATTTTTAGCTTAAGTAGTTGTTAAACCCACTGCTACACAATCTAAGCAGAAAATCCTTCTTTGGTTATACCACTAAATCATTAATACCATTAGTGGTACAACAGTTCACTGCTGTACCACTAGTGATACTAGTATCTTCTTGGTTACTATAGAGATAAATTTGTAATCCAGCTAATTGGAGTACAACAGTAAAAAGTCAAAGATCCCCAAGTTGTGTTCACACAAAGAATGAACAAAATAACTTTAGTAAAAAATGGTATTTGTTTTCACCACTAGTACTGCACTGATGGGCAAAATTGTCTCTGAAAGTCAATGTATGTTAAAAGAAGACATCACATTTTGTGATGACTAAATGAAGTAAATGATAAGTAGGTACAAGAAGTAAAATTCAAACTATATAATCAGAGCTTATTTTCATTATAAAGGAAGCTATGTCTGCAGACTCTTTCTGGACTGCAATAACTTGATTGTTTGCTTGACAATGCAAGTTCTAAACTCTTTTCTTCATCCAAAAAAAGTCCTTACTGGTCAGAAATAGCTTGATCATTACAATCTACTCAAGATCAGAATGCCAGTATCTTCAGATGCTTACAACTGTATTTTTCTTTTCTTTTGTAAAAGTTGGTCCAACAAAAGTATGAAAGTGAAATTTGATTTGATGGTAAATGAAGTCCCACTGCTACGGACAAAACTGAAGCTTGCATTTTGTTTGTTGGCAGAAAAAGAATATTCAATTCACAGGAGCGCATATAACAAAACCAAACATGCAATCTATTGCTTTTAAAACCTTTACAGCAACATAACATTAAAGTGAACAGTAATTAGTTATCTATCAATTTTCCCCAAAAGAAACGATGTAAACAGAAGAATAATTTTACCTGTCTGTATATAGCTTCTCAGATTACGGGGGGGGTGGAGGGATTTTTCAATTAATGATCAAGATGATTAGCTGAAATAGGTTTTCATTTGAAGAAAACCCTTTTTAATCCAGCATTAAACAAAATTAATTTTTTTTTTTAACTTTTTTTTTTTTTGCACTAATTGAGCTAATCTGAAACAGGAAAATAACTACCCATATTTTGGCATTCATGTTTACATTTGCCCAGATTGTTTAGATTTTGCAAAGCTGCTATCCAGTGTTGCCATGAAATACAGATTGTAGAATCTAGGTAGTATAGTCTATTTCCAATACCAATATTAAGTAGAAAGGAGCACGAAGTAGGGCATTATACTACATTTCTGGAACTAGTACAGTAAGAATGAAACCCTAGGAAAAAAAATTAAACTACAGTTTATAGAAGGAACTAAATACCTGCAGAAGCTGATTTTTGGTTGTATATTATTTTACATGGTGTAATTTGCTGCATCTGCTAATTTAAAGCAGACTTACATACTTTTCTCTTTACTTTGTTTCCAACATTTTCTTCTCCTCCACCCTTATACCATACACCAAGCATTATGAATATAAGCCCAAATATCCCAGACAATCCAGTGAACAAAGTTAGTGTAATGCACTGGTGTGAGGTGTGAGATAAAAAAAAAAAAAAAAAAAACACGTCTCTCAATCTTCATCAAAGTTCTGTTGTAGAAGAAAATTGGCAGCCAAGTTTTCATTCTTCTCACAAGCAAAATATGCTTGTATCACAAGTCCTTCAGGAAATCCTAATGCCTTTAACTGAAGAAAAGAAACATGTTTAGAAAGCAAAGTTTGTATAATAAACTTCTTTGTATGTCTAGTATCTTCAGATGCCACTTAAGCAATGTAATGCTTTTTTTTGAAACAACACTGCTGTCTAGCTCAATATAACCTCTAGTGAGCAGAGTTAGAAGGTGTTGCCTCTGTCCTTACTAACCAAAACTAAGTTCTTATTTGAAAAATGTAATTTACATGAGTCCAAGGAAGCACCATAAATTATATCGCTTTTCTTTCACTAACACAGTAAGTCACTAAAATAGACTTGGGTCACAGTAATGTCAGGAAGTAACTGCACTTTGCATTGCTATTGAAAAAACATTGAAACAATGCTTATTTTAAGCTATTAATTATACAAAGCTCAGTAATTTTAACAAAACTTGCCTGGAGCAGTATCTCCCAGCCTCTGATTTATGCATCACTTGCAGAGAACACAACATACCATGTTATGCCATACTTTCAGTTGTTTTAACTGGCTTTCATTGTTTTTAAAAATGACTAAACATTTCAGCTATACAAGCCAGCTGAGCGTAATCTGTTCTTCAGAAGTCAGTGGACTAATGTCTGGGACACAGTGACAAACAGGCATCAGAATACTAGAGGAGAGATTGTTATAGTGGAAACAGGTTTAGCTTGCACTTAAAGAAACTCAGCAAAACAATATTTGTTTTAGCCATAGGCAAGTAAATACTGTCATTTAGGGATTTTCTTAAAATCCTCACAGCACCTGCAAGACATTTTTACATATGGGAAAGATCAAATCTCTGCAAGAAACTACTTTCTTTTATCACTTATAAACCATTCTTAGATTTTTGTGCATACAAACAGCATCAAGATTTCAGCTGTAGCACTATGATACTTAAGTTTTGAGGTGTGTTTTTCATATAAAAAGGAAGAAGCACACATCCCACTTCGTAGGATTTTGCAACAGGTTGTAGAGGTAATAATCTACTGCATAAAATGGCTTTAAAAGGAAATGCAGCAGACTAGAGATGATCTGTCAAGAAGTGGGCAGTTTTATTAGGCTAATTTTGTCTAATGACCATTTTCTTGATATTTAGAAGGTTGACACCTATATTAAAGGGTTTTTCTGATAATCCTTACAAAACCTTTCACTTGGTCTGTTAAAAAAATCTCTTTGATAAACAACAGAAGTGTTACTACACTATGACACAATTCTTCACAGTTTGTTCTTTAAAAAAAAAATCAAAACATCTCAGAGGCATTGCTATCTATGTAAATCCATATTTAGTGAGTGTTACACATGGTATTTATGAATGTGGTACACCCTCAAAAGCGTATTTTTATAGACATATTTACCTGTGTAAAAAGCTGTAATTAACTAATTCTAATGGACAGACAAATAAGTGGGTTAAGAAGTGACTTTAACTAATCTACTTAACTATGAGAGCTTTAACCATCCCAGTAGTTTGCCGAGAATGACCATGCAGGCACTCCTTTGTACCTGGAAATCCATCATAGTTAGCACTACCTTAAACAGTATTGTCTGAGACTTTTGCAAGAGTCTTTTTTCCCTTTCCTCTGGGAAATTCATTCAGTCATCAATTATTAGATAGCCTCTGATCACTTACAACGTTCTGCATCTTTCAAGTAAGGACTCAAGAGATCTTATACTCACTGGCTATAGAGCAAGAAGATGTGATTTGACAAACTAGGCTACACCAACTATGAGATATCAAAAATCATTCAAAACTACTGAACATAGAATAATAAACATAGCATTAGTTAAAGTATATTCTAAGCATGCAAAAAAAAAAATAGTGAACACCCTAAAAAAATAGCCAAATAACACTTAAAAGCAGAAAGGCTTACCCTTTCTATAGCTTCTTTTTCCTGAGGCGTTACTTGAATGTAGTTCATATGACCATTTCCAGCTTCTGCTACTCCTCCAGTGCTGGCACCATCATCACTGCCACTTAAGCCCTGGCGGGATTCTGTAACTGGCTCATTCAGCATATGAATAAAATGCTCCTGGTGTTGGCTTATTTGCTGTGATGCAAAGGAGAATAAAAGGAAGAAATATATTGAAATAAAGCATGTTTAGTTCTGCCAACAAGCAAGTAAAAATATTTACTATTTTCAGTAAATTATGCAGTCAAAAGCAAGGGTAAAAATGTGTAGTAAAATATGATTAAATCAAACTAAAGGAAATTCAATTTCATGTTTAAGTTCTGTTGCAGTGACCCTCCCCTCTTGGGTTGGCAGCCCAGAAAGCCAGCCATATCCTGGCTGCACTAAAAGCAGCGTGGCCAGCAAGGCTGGGGAGGTGATTGCCCCCCTCTGCTCTGCTCTCATGAGACCCCACCTGGAGCGCTGTCAGCTCTGGGGCCCCCAGCACAAGATGGGCATGGACCTGTTAGAATGAGTCCAGAGGAGGGCAATGAGAATGATCAAGGTACTGGAGCAGCTTTCCTATGAAGACAGGCTGAGGGAGTTGGGGTTGTTCAGCCTGGAGAAGAGAAGGCTCTGGGCAGACCTTACAGTGGCCTTCAAGTGCCTAAAGGGGGCCTACGGGAAAGCTGGGGAGGGACTCTGTCAGGGGGCGTACTGATAGGATGAGGGGCAGTGGCTTGAGACTAAAAGAGGTTTAGATTAGATATAAGAAGTAAATTCTTCAGAGAGTGGCAAGGCACTAGCAGAGGTTGCCCAGAGAAGCTGTTGATGCTCCGTCCCTGGAGGTGTTCAAGGCCAGGCTGGATGGGGCTTTGAGCAACCTGGTCTGGTGGGAGGTGTCCTTGCCCACAACAGGGGGATTGGAGGTAGGTGATCTTTAAGGTCCCTTCCAACCCCAACCTTTCTGTGATTCTATTTTCCTTACTGCAACAATTGATGAAAAGCCAACAACAGCATGATGGAACTGCTACTAACATGTTATCTTAGGTAATGTCAACATCTCCCTTTTTTCTAAGTCTAAATCAAAATTAGTAGTAACATTTTGTTATTTAAAGATTCACCTGTAGCAGCTGAGGGTTTTCCCGTCCAATCTGTTGTAGCAATGCTGGTAACAAAGAAGGATTTTGCTGAATGATTTGTCTCATCTGCTGGAATTGAGGCTGATTTCGCAAGAACTCAAGTGGATGTCCTGACAAACACCAAATTAAAATGCTTTTAAAAAGTTAGCAAGACTGTTATAAAATGCATACTGACATTTTATTTGTAGAGAGAAACAGAGCACAGAAGTGGACAACATACCCCTCATTAAAAAATACACAAATTTATTTCCTCACACTAACTCTATAGCTTTAACCAGGAATTCTTTCTACTAAGGTTAAACCAAGTCTTTTCTTCTCACCCAGCTCTCTCTGAAGATCCAACAGGCTTCTGTCCCTGATCTCCATCAGATTTCTCTTTAGTTCTTACCTCTGAGTAACCTCATTCTGAGACACGTAGCCAGCTAATGTCTGGTCTCTACATCTAAAACTGAGTTCCACCTCTTGCAATCAGTCACTTCTTTCCTTCTCAAGTGAGTCTTAGCATCCCACATACCTAGTGCTATTAGGTATTGTCTTCAATTTATAACAGTCAGAAGTGTTCTGAAACATCCCATTCCCCCACTCTCTCTTTACAGCTGATGCCATGACTACCTGTCAGTCCTACCTGCGTGTTTAATACTCTGTCCTCTAACAAGGCTTACACTTTGGACACTGTCTCTGCCATAGACCAAGACAGACCTTTCCTAGTCACTGACTATACTCCTTTCATGTATTTATTTCCCCTTCAGACAGAGTTCTTTGCAGCAGGCCCTAAACCCTCTGTCCACGTGGCACACTGCAGCGCAAGGAGTCCCAGCTCATGGTAGGTCTCACAGGTGCTGCATTTGACTGCCTCCTGGTATGTTTCCTCCTTGATATTCCAACTTCCAAGCGGTAAATGTATTTGAACAGTCACACTCAACAGTGCACAGGGAAACACAAAAGTAGGAAGCTATAGCTTAAGCACATATAAAAAGCCATCTGTTCTAAGGAAGTACCACACTTATGAAATTTTCATGTTACAGTTTTTATCCAATTCACTTTGATCAGTCCATGGAACTTAAATTCACTGAAGCACAAAGAGCTTAAAAGCATATGTTTATCACATCCTCCCACATATAATCTTTCTTACCTCCTAATGAACTAGCAGTTGTAGGTATAGTTGCTACGGCCGCTGCCACAGCTGGAGACTGAGAGGAACCAGTGCTCGCTGCTTGAGGGGGTTCAGCCACAGCCTGATTATCTCCAGGTATACCCTAAAGCCACAGTTGACATTATTACCTACAGAACGCTAAAAAATATTTGGTTTACTGCATGTATTATTTACTCTTTAGAACAAAGCGAAAATGTTAATGTTTTTACTGCAAATACAACGCAAGATGCTGTGACAGGTGCATTTACAGGTGGAAGAGGATACTGTGACAAGAATGATTTATTTTTGACAATGAAAATATGTGGCTTGTATAGCTAGCTAGTAAACCATGTAATGCATTGGTTTAAAAGCACATTTAAGTCTGTAAACAATACTTGCTTTGAATTGTGTTCCAAAATATTTGACATGAGTAGAAAAGTTTATTTTCATAACGCCATAGCATATTATAACACTGCATTTAGTTAAAGTTACATTACAGCAACAGAATCATAGTACACAATGCTAGCTGAGATTATAGCTATATAGTTGATCCATTTTTCTGGCAAGATATTAAGGAGAGATCAGATCATAGCTCTCTGGACCTCTTTTTTCAACTGAACAGCTTGACGGTTGTCATTTACTCTATCTTATGTGTGGAAAGGTTATCAAACTTTCAGCAGTAAAGTTAAGTTAGCAGTAAAGTTAATTTGTACTTTGTTTAGTTTGCTGCATGCAAATAGCGTTACCTATTTATGAATTGCTCAAGGTAATTAACCTAACAAATCTAGAAATTACAAATTATACTACATTAAAAGGCAGGTTATGCAGCCCAGACAGACCTTACCCTACTACCTTTGTCCTACAAGAAAACACTTACCACCCTAACCATGCTCCTTGTCACTGAATTCCTGCACTAAATTTGCCCTTTCCACCCTCCTACCTGCACCCTACGAACTACCTTTGTGCCCTTTTTCAGAGCAACCTTTTGCATCTTAGCATGGGATAGACACCAAGAAAGATTCCTATATGACTACAGCCTTGTGGTACAGGTAAGGAGAATTGCCAGAGAGGAACCCAAAAGAGGCACACTCCAAAGAGCAGTAAAGCTCCTTACACACAGACAGAATCAACTGGTGAAGCTATGCTGAACCCAACCCCAAAGGGACAAGACTATACAAGATCCTCTACCTCAAAGCACTGAATTTCCAGGGCGCAATAAATTAAGAACAGTCTGGGAAGGCAACAACACTGGTATAACAGAATAAATTTCACCTAACTCAGAGGAAAAAAAAGCACCCTTCCCTTTGGGAACAACTACACTTAAGGAACAGGGAGAGTGGAAAAAAAAACACAGAATATCAGTTGTACTGTTTTTGACTAGGATGGAGTTATTCACTGTAGGTGTATGAGTCTGTTTTGGATCTGTAAATACTGTTGATAACACACTGATGTTTTTAGTTGATGCAGAGCAGTGTTTGCACAGAGCCAAGGACTTTTCAGCTTCTCACACCACCCTGCTGGCGAGGAGACTAGGGGTGCAGCAGGATCTGCGAGGGGACACAGCCAGGACATCTGACCCTGCCTGCCCAAAAGGATATTCCATACCACATGGTGCCATACTCAAAAGATTTGGGACAAGAGTAAGAAAGAGAGGATGTTCAGAGTTACAGCATATGTCTTCCCAAATAACCTTTATAAGTAATGATGCTTTCCTGGCAACAGATAAACATCTGCCTGTCAATGGGAAGTGGTGAATGTAGCTGAACAGAAGGGACAAATATGCAGATAATATAATGGCCACGTCTGAAAGGGTGGAACTGCACGGTGTTCCATGAAAAACCTTGCCTTACCTAAAGAAGTACATCAAGATATAAGCCAACTAACACACTGAGTCCATATTTAAGCCACTCAGTGTAATAAATGCATTTTTTCCAGTCACACATTTTATTACCTTTATCTGTCTTGATCAGCTTGCTACACTTTCATCCTTCCACAGAGGGGGGAGAAAATTACATTCATGACATGATTTGTAACTCTCTCTTTCAGCACTGCTTTACAAAGCAGTACTTAAATACCTTTTCACATCAAATCAGTTATTTCTGGGAATCCAAACATAATATATGAACTATTGTATGATGGAGTATGTAGTGATAGGACAAGGGGTCATGTTTTTAAACTAAAAGAGAGTAGATTTAGATTAGACATTAGGAAGAAATTCTTTGCTATGAGGGTGGTAAGGCAGTGGAACAGATTGCCCTGGGAAGTGGTGGATGCTCCATCTCTGGAAGTACAAGTGTTGAAATCCAAGTTGGATGGGGCTTTGGGCAACCTGGTCTAGTGGGCGATGTCCCAGCCCATGGCAGAGGGTGTGGAACCAGTCAATCTTTGAGGTGTCTTCCAACCCAAACCATTCTATGGCTCCATGATTCTATGAATTTGGGATCAATCTCCTGAAATCGCAGGTTGACTTCATGTATTCACAGGCTTATGTAGTCATTGCGATCTGTATCCATACCAAATAGCAGATGTTTGTTTAAACTTTAAGGCTGCTCCCAAATAGAAGCACTATGGAAACTAGTCTAACCAAATTTACTTAGGAGATAATTTATCATTTTGAACATTGTCTCAATCCTTTAATACAATCTTGAAGTCTCACTATCCGAAAAAAAAAAAAAAAAAAAACCAAGACTCTATATGATGGTACTCAGATGAGACTAGTGAGATGTATGCACCTGGTTTATTCAGCTATATGAAACATAATAAATCATGATATCAATTCACATAAAATTAATTGGTAATGTAAACAGTGCTTGGACTGTGAGAAGGGCATCTCTGCCTTATGGTGGATTAAATCTGTTTACACTTTAACTAAGCACTGAAGCAGTTTTTAGCTGACATTTTTCACCACAGGGACACATAATAACCACATCAGGCCCAGCCCAAGGAATACACACATTTCCAAACAAAGAGTTTGCAACCAATGGTCTGATGGTTGGATGAAAGACAGAACTCCTTCCTAATTAATGATTAAGAAATCCTTGGGTCAAAACCAGATTTGAATCTAAACGCCTCCCAAAGACGCGTCTGAAGCATAAGAAACAGTGTGTTTTGGAACAGGAACCTCCTATAAACACAGCTGAGGCATATAGGATTACAGAGAATCTAGATCCCCAGCCATGAAAACTGAACAGCTTGTCATCTGAATTACTGACAGCAAGTGGAATCTTCAGTGCTAATCTAGGGAACAGCTACAGTTTAAGCACTGATACTCTCTTGACCTTTTCTTTCCAACAGTTTACAGGCACATTTCTCGTACCGACTCTTTAAAGCAGGATAGTGGACTACACTTAAGAGCTCAAATTCCTAACACTACTCTGCAAAGTATCTAAAAGATAACGCTGATGATTGTTTGGAGTCTGATAAAATAGGAGATCAAAGAACTGTGTAATCAATGGATCAGTACCAACTAAAGAAAAGCTTTCTTGATGCAGGAGGATGGTAAGGAATATATTTAGATCAGACTTAGAACAATCCAAAAGACTTTTTGCAGCAACTGCATTTTTCTAGGAGGAAAATAGAAGTATGTCCACTAATATGTTCTCTAAGAGCAAAACTCCTTCTCCCTACTCCTTTTTCCAACTGCTAGAAGAAGAATGAGGAGAACATATTTTCAGTAAGGGATAACGTGAAACAGGAAGGGATCAACTTGTGTTAACTGGAAGACTCATTTAAACGTGAGGACCGACTGAGAAAGAGATGAACTGCTGAGTACAAACAGACCTAATCAGTTTGGTAGACATGCCATGCATTGAACTTCATTGGAAGAATGCTCTGTTTCTGTTTCCTGCTTTCTGAGCAGGAATAAGCTAGAGCAGGGAAATACCATTCTGATTGCAAAGGCACTACAGCATGCACAACTGATGCATGCACAGCAAATGGCAACACTTCTAAGAGGCACTGGATTTACGCACAGACCAAATACACAATAAACCTACAGTAAAACCAACACTTGTAAAGCATGAAGAACAAATATTTGAGACATTCAGACAAACAGCAGCTGGACTGGTATTTGCCCTTAGGGCAACACAATATTCATCACCTTTGTTTGGCCCAATACCACACGAGAACTTGACTGTCTATAACCATATACTCAAAACATTTGTTGCCCATTTAAAAACTGTGGGTTACAAAGTCTTGGCATTGTTACTGTGAGTAGCAGCCATGCTGGTGTTGTCTGGTTATAACTACTGAAGAAAAAAATTCATTTACAAAATAGAAGCTTCACAAGAGGTCAGGATACCAGCTTTCCTATCAGTCTATCTCACACTCTGTTCAAGGTATTTGAAGGGTTCATTTCACCCTTGAAACTATGTCTATAAAACAAGAAATTGTTTCTTGTCCAGAACCCTGCTTAAATTAAAATACCAGTTACAAATTGAGCACACTTTAAAAAAAATCATGAATCTTTCTATTTGCAGAATATATTAATATAAACATGGTGCATGATTCCTAAGAATAATAAACAGGAATTTTTAAGATGCCCATGTGCAGTTACATATACTAATACAAAAATACAGCTAGTGTTGTCACTAATATAACAATCACTTCTTGAGCCAGTCATTAGCAGCTACAACTATCACTGAAATTGGGCATCCTTTATGGATATAACCACAACAATCAACACAGAATAAAAACAAGAAGGGATAAATGTAGCTAAAGACAACTTCATTATTTCCTATAATAGCACATTATGATCCTGAAAAACAATATTCAAAATAACAACTACATCAAATTAAAATTCTCATTTAATGAGGACAAACTAAACAATGAAAGAGCAAAGTACACATGAAATAAACTACTCACCATTAAAAGGTACTCCACCGCTCTGTCAGGATTGTTGAAGCTGGCTCTCAATGCTGCAATTACTTGCTCTCGTTCATAGCCCATTGACATGATTTCAGTCACCATATTCTCATAGGACTGACCTGTCACTAGAAGTAACATGATTACCATTTTAAGGGAATAAGGCAAAAGAAAAGCACAAAAAAGTTTCAATGGAGAAATGTCACTTCTATCCAAATCTGAGTCATTCAATGAAGAGTACAGAAGAGCTCGTATTAACCTTGCCATGGCTTTGCTGCTTTAACTCAAAATATATTCTGGTGGTTTCATTATGCATTTGATTGGAATAGTAGAGTTCCAAGGTAATGACCACACTGTGAAATTCTATTAAAAAAAAGCAGAACTTGTTACACTTCTGTCTTCATAGCTGAGGTAATATTCCCTCTCTATGCTGTTCAACCCTTACAGCTACCACTCCATTCCTGCTGTAATTAAGAAACGTCTCCTGCAGCGTATGTTTGGAAATGAAGCTTTCTACGCAGAAACCTGCTTGTCAAACTCTAGCCATTGAGAGGTTCCCAGATAAAGTCTTTGCACTAAGCTATGCTTAGATAGATGACAAAGACTTATACCAAAGTTATAACAGCCTATTGTCTATGTGCTGGTGACAACAAGCAAAGTAATTTAATCAACTTAACATGAACCAAATCAAGTCAGGCAGAAGACTGGAAGTTATGTCCAGAAGAATCTCTCAACCTCAGTGAGGTTTAAGGAGAACAAACTATCTAAGCTAATACATATTTGACTAGATATCCATTACACCAAATTCTCCACCTTTTAGGGTATAAACAGACTAAAACTGGACCATACCTGCAGACATCAAGAAAAAAAGTATTACAGTATAACATGTATTATATATAACTAGAGGAGAGCTGATTACTGTACTAATGGTATCATAGGTAAGATGATTTTTAAATAAAATACATTATTTTCTTTTGTTAAAAGCAGACAGCAGGCTTTAAAAAAAATCAAAAACACCAATGAAAAAATTACCATATTCTGAATTGCAGCTGAGCAACCTTTTAAAGGCTACTTCCCACACAAAACCAAAAAAAAAAAAATGAAAAGAAGGAAAAAAAGAAATCCAGGAACTAAAATACCAGTTCCTTCCCCAGCTAAAAATATTACTGATTTTAGTGGAACACTACTATTGACTTTTTAAACTTACTGAGTTACTTGGAGGAAAAGGGTACAATCAACAGTAACCATAAAAAACAACAGATTATAAAAATGTAGAGGAAACAAATGGTACTCTACTAAGACCACTAAGTCGCAATTAGAAGAACCAAAGAATATCTCATGTTTTATACCACTAGGGAGAAGTTGTTCAACTCAACCCAAGAGTAGCACAGGCACATTGCTCATTTTCATTTGTTTAAGAATACTTCTGAATAATCATCAGATGCATGACTGAGGGCAATATACTCAAGAACAAATAATAAAACAGCTCTAGCTTAAAGATACTTGTGCATTACCCATTAAGATAAATTGACATCCCTTGGGTAATCTGAGCTCTTACTGTTCAGACTTCAAAATAATAGTATCAATCTGAGTTGCTTTCTGCTCATGTTTTCTAGCATACTACCAGTTTATCCTTACTGTTGATAATGAACTAACAAAGGTCAACAGCACACAGAAAACCTTTTGATCTAATCAGTTACTTCTTAAACATTTCTGTTTGCGTAGTGTTTTTTCAATACAGGCTATGTAGAGACCAGAACAGTATGATAGATTTTGTACAGGAAAAAAAAAAAAGAAGCAAAAAGGAAACAGAAGTACTGTGTATCTATACACATGTACTCCATACACAGTCTGATTACACAAGTGCTGAAGTAACATCAAGAATAATTCAGGAATTGCACATCAGCCGTATCATGATACAGTCACATCTCTTTCTACATATAGTTAACTAAGAATGTCTGTGAGGTCAGTGCTGAACTGATTCTGCTCTTTGCTTCTGTTTTTCAAATAACATGTTAAAGCTGGATGAGCTTTGAAATCCAATTCATTATGCTCCCCAAAATAATTCTTGTTCAATGCCCTAAAGAAAACTCAAGCTGCTCCTGAAAAAGAGGTGTCTGCACAGAACTGCAAGACACGCAGATCTTTCTGTAATACACAAAGCCACACTGATTTCCAGTCAGACTTAATGTCTGAAAACAAAAGCAATTCAGTAGAAAACAATCCCTGTTTCTGAAGTGAAGTCAATTATGTTCAGACAACGTAACTTAGAAGTAACACTAAGAACACTTGTAGGATCCCACATAGGATGAAAAAACATACTACAGGAATTTGTGCAAGAAAGTTCCTTTTAAAACAGTTCCTAAAGAAAAGGAAGCACAGAGCTCATGCCTATTACCTTTGAAAATGTTTTGGCATATAACCCTTCCAGTACACTCAGCCAGAAAACTACACGCAATGCCCGGTATTTCCAAAATGTTAAGGACATGGGTTTATTACACTAGAAACTAAGCAAAGAACTTGCATATAAATTAGGTAAGTGAGGTGTTCTCCTTCTGCTACACTAAAAAAAAAAAAAAAAAAAAAAAAAAAAAAGGGTCAACTCTGAAGATAAATGAATGAAGACCATCAGTTTAATTTAACTTGTTGGTCATTATTGTTTATATGAACAATTATGATAACCACATCTCTGCCATTAAGGTATAATGAATGTTTAAGGAAGCCTGCATGACCTTTGGTACCAGTAGTAACTCTTAGTTACTGTAGAAAACAACCAGTTGAGTTTTGTTACATTCTATCACCTATTTCAGCTTATACAGCTCTTCAGTCTGAAACAGCCATAACACAAGACTCTAAGCTGCAGTTAGACAGACTAAATCTGGTGGCTACCACCAGTACAGGTTAAACAATACTTGCTCCTAAATCAACTCTTTCTTACAACATCTGCCTACACTGCACCCACACTGCTACACAAAAATGTTAAACTAATCAAAGAAAGTTTCACTTACTTTTTGCACCAGGATGCCGCTTAATGTTCACAATGAAAGACAAAATGAAAAAAAAAGTCTACCTTCCTCTTTATTTCTGTGTCTTAACTTAATACATTCTAAAAGAAAAACCTCTAAAAATTTGCCTAAGTAATAAGGAGTGCGTGGGTTTGTCTAGAAATTTCCTATCTACCAAAGTAAGCATAACTGAGCTGCAGAAGTTTCTTTTGTTTTTATGCTGCTTATTCCACTAAGAAATGAAGACATTTAAACTGTCAAAGAAAAGTAAACTAAGTATAAGTACACAGAAACATCCACTCCTCAACCCAGACAGAGGCAGGTAAATTTGTCTAATATAAATTTATCAAAGTATAGACTTTGAAAATGCTGTCAAAGCTAAAACAATGAAATTATAAAGGCAGCCATTTTATCAGCTGTTTTAATCAGACCTGCTCAATGGGAAGCAAAGGTAAAAAGAAAAGCATATACATATTTATGTCCACTGTTTTACCCATGCCACTTCAAACTGAATAGTTAGAAGAGAAATTAAGGAAAATGAAAAAAAAAGGAATGGTAAGGATCTTCCTCTTATACAATAAAAATATATGAAGTGAGATATTCTTCAGTAAGGAATTCTTGATGCTGGTTCTAAGATATCAACTTTAATTCTTAAAGAAGCGTACTTCAATTATAACTTTAACAATGACAGATACAGAAGAGAATGTCAATATCTGCTAATCCGTCATTTGTTTCTGCTGCACCAAAATAATGTCTACATTAAAAAAACACTCCACTTACCAAGTGCACTTATAGCATCCTCAAAAAGATTTGATCGAGATGTATCACCTGTTGTACTGTAAGACGAAGACAAGTGCAATGGTAATTACAAAACTTTGGAAAACTTCCTATTTTTCAAAAATAGCAGCAGCAGCTGTAACTCTAAGTGGCCCCTTTTGTTTTTTCTTTAAAAAAAAAAAAAAAAAAAAAAAAAAAAAACAACCAAAAAAAATAGGCTTTCCAAAGATCTCTCTCTTGGACTTATAGTGAGACAAGATTTTGCAAACTTACAATGCTACCATTTTTAATACTTAAAGACCAACCTCCCCCCTCTATTCCCCAATATTTTGGCTCTTACCCATCTGTTCAGGGATTAGCCATCTGTTTGCTTGAATACTTCAAAGGGTGGAAGAACACTGTGGATTTTTCACAAGTACACAGCAGTTTCGTTAACTGCTTCTCCTTAGTCACTGGTGTAATTCAGTCTGACCTTAATGAGTATCCAAGGAGGTCAGTGGGAAGCATTTATTAAAAATCTCAGTATCCCACTCGTCCAGTAAAATAAACTGCCAATATTTGCAATCATTCTTTTTCAGGTTATCAAAGTTGTTATGTTACAGGATAAATGACTCACCATGGAGCACAGAGGCACAACAGAAGGCTGAGGAACCCCAATAGCCCAGTCAAAGCCAAGGGAGCCCGTCTTGGCTCCTGACAGGGCTACAAGCTGACGCTGATCAGCCCCATGGACTGAGGGTGACACCCTCAGTGGGTCAAAAGGAGTGGAGAGGCTCTCCAGGTCTCCTTACAGACCCAGGGCATTGCTACTTACAGGGTGATAGAACACATGGATTGCCAGGAAAAGGGTTTGGAAATTGTGCAAGACTTATTATGGATTATCTAGGAGAATAGGAGAAGAGCAAAAGGCAGGGGAAGGGACGTATCAAGGCACTCTGTGGATGAGAAGTATGAGGGGGGAAAAAAGAGGGAAGAAAGGATTAAAAATGGTCAGTCACATGTAAACAGCACTTGACTGGCCATGCCCTGCACCTGATCACCAGTCTGTTCTACCTTCTAATTAAATTCGATTTTTAACATTTTTTCATGATTAGGAGTGTCTGTCCTTTGTGCATGTGTGTGTATGGAGGTCCAAATGCCAGCCACTGAAGAAGGAGCCACAGGGGCCCACATGCCTGGGATGTTGGCAACTGAAGAGACTGAAGTGCATGCGTACTGTGTGGATGCCTACACATATCTGTGTGCATTCACCAGTAAACGTCAAGCCCGATCAGCTGGTGAGCAGGCTAAGAGGCTTGAGAGCTAGGTATGAAAGGGCTGCGAGCCAGAGTCACCTGCAGAAGGGCCTGTAATGTCTGGGAGTCAGCTACAGGTACAGTCACAGACCTCAACCAGGCAGTGAAGAGATCTATTTGTTCACATCTTTATGCATGAGGCAACTGGGCAACCAGGGGACCTAGGGACCAACTACATGGTATAACGCATGTCTACAGACAGTTCCTGCATGGACTCACCATGCACATGTGTGCATGTGTACAAAGACAGCATGAATATCAGCAGCTGGAGTTGGGTTGCAGAGCTCAGGTGGTTGCATGCACAAATGTTAATTGGAGAGACTGGGAGATCTAGGGTCCAGCTACTGGAATAGACTAAGGCCAGCTAGTGGATGGATTCATATTATACAAATGTATGCATGCGTGTATTTTCCACTAGTAAGCTTCACCCTTGAGCAGCCAGGTGGGAACAGGACAAGACTGCTGGTGCTGTACACTTGCTCGAGTACTGTTTTGGTCTGTGATGACCTGTGCAGCCAGCCATATATGTAGGTATATACGTACTGTGTGTATGTATACCTCTATTGGGACTACATGCTTGATCTCAATACTTCAGGGACCTGGGAACATGAAGCTGCAGCAGCTTCACGTCTATCAGGCTACCAGAGCTGGCAACTCATAACAACAGCTAGTGAAAGATCATCAGATTAACCTGAGTAAGTGTGCAGAAGATGCCATTAAAAATCTGGCAAGGCACATAGATGCATTTTTCTGGTGAGAAAAAAAAAAAACGTTCTAGCAAGAATACTTCACTAGTATCTATCACCAGTAAGACTTAACAACTGAAAAAAAAATCAAAGACAAAACAGGGCACCAGCTTGACCAGCCAAGGGTCAAAAAAAACTTCACCAGTGCAGGTGATTTAACTTCTAAAGCAAATCAAAACCAAGAAGTAGTCAAAAAAAATCAAGGGAGGTGATAACTACAGTGTATTTTTCAGATTACTCTGTTGCGTTATGCCTTTAAACTAAGACTCCCTTACCGTATGCAGGTTTTAAAACACTGCAGTTTCTACATGAAAAATCTGGAAAGGTGTTCCAGTTCTAAAGATTTAATTTAATATTTGAACCCACTGAACAAAGTGAGCAGCAAAAATCCTGCTTGTTAACATTAAAACTTAACTTATTCTATTGACAACTGAAGTTTCATTTGTACCCCACATTAAAAATATGTCCATTTCTCAGAATTACAAAATTAAACCAACAGTTAATATATTTAGTGCAAGATATCTGTGCTGAGATTTTCAGGATACTTGCCAATTGCAAATTTTGTTTCCTCATCACCAAATCAAATAAATATTTGATGGTATTTAAATACCACAATTTTAAAAATTAATGTCTTGTGCAATAGTATTCACATAAATAATATACAAATAATTGCAAGCCAGAGTATGAAAAATGAAGACCTGATGTTATGCAGTACTTTGAGGGCCATTAGGTTATAGTTAACATTTTTATCCCATGCAGTGCTTAAGCAATTTTAGGTGAGCAAAGCAAGAAGTATAGGACAGGAACGTATGTAATCTCTAACTCACACTAGATTTTCTTGAATGTTGAGAATTGAGGTTGAAAACTATTCCAACTCCCACAGCTATCTGCAGATGGGCCAAGTATTGTTCAGAATGAATGAGTTTGTGGATTTAATATATTACATGATTAAGAGTAATACCATAGCCTACATTTTAGAAGAAAAAGCTCTTTCCAAAAATTAAGAGTCCTACAGCAACACAGAACTTAGTAGCATGGTTCAAAGCTAACCAGTATGATTGAAAACACAGCCAGAGGTCCATGAACAAGACAGGACACACCTCTTTCAAGAGGTTTGCTAACAGTAGCTCCCCACACTGGGGAGTATCAGTCTGAAAGAAAATCTGGGCCACAGTAACTCTGAAATGCCTAAAGGGAGTATAAGCCCTGTGTCATTAAACTTCCCACTCCATAGATTTAGTCAAAAGTCCACATTACCACACAAAAAGGTAAAAGGGGAAAGGGGTACACACTACAGTCAGTAATGTTGTACTTTAGTCAGAGACTGGAGTTAAAGAGAAAAAATATGCAGAACAGAAAAAATGACTGGACTAACACTGCAATGGAAAATTCAACTTAAAGCCAAAACTAGAAGCAACAGAAATGGACAGAGAAGCCAAACTGAAAGCTCATTCATACCTGTCATTTGATGATGGTCTGACAGCAGCTGGTGCCTCAGGTGGTTTTTCTGCTGGCTTCTCATCTTTAGGAGTACTCACAGGTGCAGATTCACAAGCAACTGCAGCTGGTGCTGGAGTGGTAGGGACAGGAGCTGGCACAGGAGCAGCTGCAGGGGTTGGTGCAGAGGCTGGTGTGGGAGCTGCACTTGTCAAGCTGACAGTAGCAGTAGAATTTGACTGCTGAGTTGCTGCAGCTGCTGCTTTGGGCTATTGGAGGACAGCAGAATTCAGACACAGCACAAAACTCCTAAACCAATGCTTTCTAAAGTCAATATGTTGATTAAGTTCTGTTAAGACCACTTGTGCTTGACATTGCTGCCTCAACAAGTATAATGTTAAAATATTCCAAAATATCAACTATAGTGCCCCTTATTGTGTTTAAACAGGCAACTGGTAGTGTCACCCATGCTTATTCAGACATCTAAGCATCTACACTGTTTGCATATGATGTGAAATGCAGAGATAAGATCTAAATATTTATAGACTGCAATACTCCAAATATGAAAACAATATTGTGTTTCATAAAAGTGCATTTTCACGTTGTCAAGAAACTCTGACAAGTGTAACAAGCGTAAGGTTTTCTCACCACTCACATTTGGAAAGAAGTGATAAAGGCAGAAATCACATTTCATTATAAATGCTATTTTCTGTAACATGAGACGGTAAGAATTAAGGCTAACAGATTTAAACTTAACCTGAAACAAGTTTTAATTATGTTGTCTTTACATTTAAAGCATTACATAAAAAACATTTCACGTGCTTGAGTTCAGTAGTGACCTCCAAAAATCCAGCAGAATCAATGGTTACCAGATCTACAGCAATAAAATTTAGATTTGCAAAAACTCACATGACTGTGATCTTCATGCCTCACTACTGGAAACATGTATTAATCATATTAGATATAAATGATTGCAGCCCCTGGCTAAGTTATGGAATTAAGTTTTTGAAAACTGTATCACTATAGTCCCTTACCTACAGATGGACTGACACAGCAGAGCCATGTTCCTGCCTGACCAAGAGGAACCATTGAATTTAGCATAACACAACTACTTATTCAAGACAAATCACTTGCAGATAATGTTTTCTTAAACTAGGAAAAATGTATTTCCTCCTTATGTCTGAGAGTTTGAGAATGAATAGATTCCAACACGGCAGACATGGTAAACATGATTTTAACAAGTATTCATCGGAAAAAAAAGCTCAAACGTAAATAGTACTGAGCATCTGAACAGGTTTGCAGTTGTGCTTATGCAACAGATATCTTTTGCACAGAACTGACTCAAAAGTAGGAAAAATTAACTTAAGGACTTAAAAAAAAGGACCATAATACTGAAGAACTGCCCAACTCCAAAATACAGGTCCTTTGACATGACAAGGTATTGGATTTAGCAATTTTTCCTGGGATCTTTGTTTCTTATGCTATAAATAAATGACAGATGAACTCTGAAATCCTATCAATACCAGTTTGCTTCCACTGATTCTCCAGGCAAACCACAGACTAGAACATTTGTTCATTCAGGAACAGTGCAACAATAGCTGCATTCAAATTGAGAATATAATGAACCAACACTGGACAGGAGCAAAGTGTTTTCACTTCAGAGGAACACAGTTGTTTTTTTTGTCAGGAAGAAGACCTCTAACTCCAAAATTAACCTTGTATCTCAAGATTTAGATGAAGACAGCTTTATTCAAATTCCAAGTATCTGGAATGCCTAGAAAATCAGTGGCTTGAGTAGAAATACTTCAAATATGTCTCACAATCATTCGCTTCAATTTGCCATTGCAGTCTTTCAAAACTCTAAGATTTTTTGACATATGTTTTCTGTTAAGCCACTAGGTTTAAGCTGCTGAAAAGCAACAGGGCAAGACTGAAAGAAGTTCTGTACATTCAATTTAGTAATAATCTAGCCTCCAGTCTTCCTTTTAAGCAAATCCCAGGAAGGATATCCCAGAGACAATAAAGAAGGAATAGCAAAATCAAAGTCTGTCAGTGGCAAATATTTTCTCCAGTATAAACATTCAGAACAGAGCAGCAACAACAATCAACTTGGTTGCACGAGGTCTGAGAAGTAGTATTTCAAATCTATTCACATAATCATTTTAATGTTGACCAAAATTCTCAGATAACCACTATCCATTGGTTTCAAGGCATGTATAATCAATCACTCATCATAATAATAAAAAAGTGAATGCAATTTTGTTTTCAAAAATAAATATTACTCACTTTTGTCACCATAACCACCACAAAGTTCTTCTCATCTATTTTGTATTCTTTAAGAGCAGTATCATCATTAAGAATTTTACCTGGCAAATAAATCAGATGCAAGTTTGTAAGAGGTCATTCAACAGATTGTTACACGAGCTTGCTTTTCCCTTATAAAAACAGACCTCCAAAAACACTGAAAAACAAGACTTATGCAGGCTTACGAACACTAATAACTGTACAAAGATTCTAGCCATTAAGTTTTGGCAGTATAGTTCCTATTAATGTTCCTCCTATGATGTCCCCAGTACTAGTTAGCTAGAAGACAGTCTTTCTACTTTGGTAGAAAGCCCGACACTTGCTCAAAGTGTTGAATATGCTTCAAGTCATTTGAAACAGAAGTGTAAAATCTAGATTTAACTTTTAACACAGAGATACAAGTAATGCAAAGGAAAGACTTTAGCATACAATAAGCTGAACTGAGTATCTTATGCCTGCTTATATACTCTAGACATAATGAGAAAATTCCTGTCTGTTCTCTTCTGTTAACACTTAAATTTAGAGAACTATTTATGGTTCCCTGCCACAGTTTAAGTTTATCTACTTGAGATAAATTCGTGACTTTACAACTTTAAAAATCTATTCTTAAAAGAAGGCTAAAACATTTGAAAAAGCTATGACTGTTCCACATCCTGCTACCTTGATAGAAGTATGAAAGACAATGATCAGATAACAGTAGAAATCTTTTCGTCTTGTACTACCACTTCTTACACTTTATAAACAGAGATGGCACTGTGGCTATTTATCTCACTTCTACAAAAACTTAAGAATATATTAAACCACACAGGCATTTTGTAGAATTAGTTACTTCAAAGGAAATCCCACAAATCATAAAACGAAGTCTGTACTGCAGTGAGTTTTAGAGCAGCTTATTCTACTACAGAGTTTTCAGAAAATATTTTATTGCTTTAATTGATTCATTTTCTGAGGAAGATTCCAAATTTTCCAAATTGATTCATTTTCCAAAGAAGTGCCAAAGATCACTTCCCATTTCAATATTAAAATACACACTTTCAAAACCATCCTCAGTCATGGTGGAATATACCATTTAACTGTAACTAGTAGGAGACATCCTTATACTGATGATTGCAAGGAAAACAAGAGAAGTGTACACAAATACTATGGCACTTACAACACAAATTAGGTGGTACTGTCCTAGTCCCCACTGGTTTTATCTTGCCCCTTCAGGCCAAATAATCAAGAACGTATTATGTATACTGTAGTAGTAATAATACATGTAGCAGGTGGTATGGCATCTGACTCACAACCTACACAGGCTTATTTCCATTTTTCTGCTGTATAAGCACTTTTGGGAAGGAGCTTGCACAACGCACATATGCACACAACCTATCTTCTCTGGACATACTGCTCTCAGGGTTCCTAGACTGATAGAGATGACAACACTAGAGATTACTAATCACTGCTGACTAGCAGTGATTTATTTTTTTTAAATAAGAAACCATTTTAGTTACAAATGGGGTATTTCTTATCAGGTTCAGCTGGGATATCACTTTACCAATGTATGAAACTTCTAAAGTTCATTTTAATCCATGAAAAAATGTCACCATTGCACCCTTGTCGTACCCCTTGTACAAGATAAAAAATAAAATTCATCTTTGAGGAGCAAAGACAGGGTTATGAAAATATGAGTGAACCATTACTAAGAGTACACTTCAATTGTAAATCTTATTTTTTATATTTTCTACTTCTTGTGGATTATACAATGCTGCAGAACAATTCTGCTTTTTTTTTAAATCACCAAATATTAACGATTTCATACAATTATATACATATCACATGAGGTCTTCCACCTTGTTCATACGTCTTTATTATATATGGGACTGTCATGCTCACATTCTTGATGTGCATTATCTTCACTCAAGACCAGGGAACAAAATTTGCTAAGAAACATAGTTGTGGGAATTCCTACAAACAAGTGAAGACTGGACTCATCTTGGGATTATCATCTTTCTACTATGATGAGTGTCTTTATCTTACTAAAAGTGGAAAGCCAGTACTGCTTACAAAGCAGAAAGCTGGAAAAGTAGAAGACCACCAAAATTTCTTTTAGCCATGACTTGAGAGGAAAAAGTAGTACAAGTGTGGGTTGTGGGATGGAATGTTGATACGAAGTGAACACAAAATCTGTCTCTATGCATTAGTAGTAACAGAATAGAGCAGTCAGGTTGAAGATGATAGAAAAACATTACCATAAAATTTCACCAAACTATGTTAGTACAAACCTAGTAATTTCATGCCTTTATCTGACTTTAGCCTACTTTGTGCTATTACATAATACATGTTTTAAATGACAATTTAGAAGTATTACAAATTGCAGAAACAAAGGTACTTGTACTAAAAAGACAAGGGTTTGGCAGTGGGTGTCTGTTGTCAACCTAAAAGAAATTATCTATTAAATTGTCTGAGGTACAGGGAGGAATGCTTCAGGTATATACACAAAATAAACTGAATAGAAGACAAGAGTTAACCCGTAACAGAAAATGCTATCTGCTTAAATACTTTTTTTTTTTTTTTTTTTTTACAGCACCCAAGACTAAAGCTGTTAGCATATTATGCCATGAGAGCACAAACAACAGAAACATAGAATTAAAACCCTCAAAAATCTGATACAAGTTTGAGAGGTCCCCTTGACAATGAGGTTTGTTGCTGGTTTTCTTTTTGATTAAACTTGTTTGCCTTTCAGAATTTAACATCTTTAGAAGACTTAACATTCAAATCAAAGAAGAATAGAAAAAATATGTTAGGTTCAGATACAACATCTTGAAAATATCTATTACCTGCATAAATTAGTTTTTGTCCAGCTACTGGAAAAGCATCTTTCCCCCTTTCTGATTCAATCTTCTCTTTCAGCGCCTTCACCTAAAGTACAGAAACAGTCTCATTGAAAAAAATTGCTTTACAACAAAAACCTTAACTACATTTTGTTCTTAAGCTTTTATTTCTAAATAGTAGTTTTCAGTCATATATTGATTATGCACTTGAAGTACATCAGTCTTTCAAAGATGTCAGCACAAACCTTCCCAGTGTAATGTGTACCCTTCCACAAATACTCTAGTTCAAATAGGAAGATGAGAGACAACTCATTTATCCATAAAAATTCTTAAGCACAAGACTACAACAGTAAGAAGCTAAGAAATCTGTTCAAAAAATGCTTCTATCTTCTGACCCACTTCTCTTCCCTGTTCTTTCTCTGAATGCAGGGGTACACATACTATGCACAGCTAAAATTATTCTTTATCACGACTTCATGGAATGTCTTTTTTTTTTTTTTTGTAAGGTCACAGTGACATTTGATTTAATTTGCTGGAATCACGTGAAACCTTGATAAGCAACAACTTGTGCAAATTGTCCAGTTGTTCATTTTACAGACATAGTTCTCAATTATTTCCCCTTCCTGGTAATATGCGGAGCTTTGCCTAACAAATGTAAGCCTACCCCAAAATCATTTTGCCCTATTTACTTGTTTACGCAGGCCACTGACTTACAGCCTACGCCTTCAGAGCACTGCAAACAGCTCAAATGACACAGTTTTAGCTGCCATGAACCAGGGGGCATGTGTTCTCCACAAAGACTGCGTAACAACATCATGAAGAGACAAAGGTTGTTCTTGTAGAACAGTGTCTGTAGCAACACATTTGAAATCGTATACCTATATCAAAACATTAATTCTTGCTTCCTGACAGACAGATGCTGCCAATCTGTTATGAACTTACTGATCCAAACTAACTCCACCTTCTAGACCTTTCTTTTTCCTGCATATTCATAAGCTTTATTCATTCAATGCTTTGCTGTTAATAAGCATATATCTAGCAATTCAACCAGCTAAGCATGAGAAAATGCATTTGTCCTGAGAGCTGAGCTGGACTGGAAATTATTTGTACCACAGGTAGCTGCAGTAGTATCATTGCTCTTAATTTCATTTTTTTTAAAGCAGTAGCTCACTACTAGGGTTGCTTACATAGTAAATATACTGAAACAACATTTTCAGATGTTAAATGATAAGTATTTACTGAGACTCAAAAAAGCCAGCTTTTCAGCACAATTAAAACCTGTCATCCACTCGACATGCCAGCCATACTTCCTCGTTTCCTATTATTCCTTTGTAAATGCTGTAAATAACCTGTTTTATTTCTTCTTTTCCTTCATTGGTCTCCTCTCCTCCCTCTTCCTCTCATATTTTACTTCTGAGGTTTATTAATGGGTTAATTCTTTCACATTTTGGATGTTTGGTCCAGCAGGGATTGACAAAACTTGAACACTGATGAGAAGCTGCATCTTTTCAACAGAAACAAGTAAGAGCTTGCTTTACTATACTTCTTAACCCATCAAAGGAGACCCGCAGAATATAACCCATTCTGTAAGCCTGCACCTAAGTGATACAGGTGACTGAACCACTAGCCACACAAGGATACAGAACGCAAGCTGGACATTTGCTTTTCCACAGCAAAACAGCAGCTCACTACTATCCATTAGTATTCGAGAAGGTCAAAGCATTAACTATGGTAATACTACTGTTTTGCTGATAGCATCGTCAGTCTGTGCACTTCCTTGTAAAAAAGTCAGTTCTGTTCCTGGACTTACATTTATTTAATAGCTTAAGAAGATCGTTTCCTTGAAAACTAAAAATATAAGTTGTGAATTCATCCCCAATTATTATTTAAAGCTGACAGTCACTCACAACACAACAACCTACTTAGGCTATGGATAAGCTATCAAGCATCTTTTCTAAAAATTTTTAAGTATTAGGTTCTTCAGACAATGCCAGTTAAATTTCCTGCTCCCATCAGGGAACATTAACTCCAAAACCATGTTGAAAACATGTTGTTTTAAACGCCCACATCTTAACATACTGCTTAACTATTCATGTATTTAGGTACTTGTACTAATGACTCAAAGGTGATACCTCAAAGCACTTTACTCAGTCACTAGGTCTGCTACAGATACAGAATAAATATTGTAGTGTGATCAGCAAGTACTACCTATTTTGACAGAGAAAACTATGGCTTTTTTCAAGTCCTCTGCACTCTATCAAGCTACTGTTTTCAGATGTCTCCTGACTTTCTGAAAGTTTTTATTATTGTTGATGTCATGACTATGGCCAGGACAAGCTAAACACACTAACACACAATAATTGCACCATCTTTAGGAGTTTGGGTATTTATTGCCTTTGTGAAATAGTGACTGTTAATGCAGCTAACGTTACAGAGTTACACGCAAGCAGTTACCACTGCTTTCCCTTTGCTGTGTGACAGGAGCAGGGCTGTCAGTGGTCAGCAGGAGCAGAGCACTGAGTACGGTGATGCCACCTGCATGAGCTTGGAGTGTGGTAACTCCAGCTGTGCAAGCTTAGCCCTCCCCCCATGCATCCCTAGAGGTCCTCCACAGCCAGCTCTCACAGAATCACAGCAGCACACTGGGTAGGACAAAACAACATGTTTGCTCCCCACATACAGAGGCACTCTGGCTGGAACCTGCCAATACAGTGGCTATGAGTGGCTTCTTACAGGAATTAAAAAAAAAAAAAAAAGAAAGAAATCAGGAGAGAAGGCTGTTACTATTTCCAATACAGGTCTCCTGTATTTTCTGTACTTGCTAGATATGTCAATCATTCTGGGAACACATAATATATTAAATTCAAACACAAATTACTTCAGACCTCTGACATTTCTCCAGCTGACAAACAGTTTACACAGACCTAAAACAAATTTAAGCTTAACATAGCTCAACTAATTTACAGTAATTTGCTAACTATATGCATAGACACTGCCGTTTGCAAAGGCAAAGAACATTAACTTAAGCGTCTCATTTAACAGGACACGCACTCTAGTCTAAAGCAAAACTTTTGCCATGCAAAGGTACATCATGTGGTATCTTGATTCACAGTTAACTTGACACATCATGAGCTCCACACTATAAATTAAGAAATTCTGGAATGTGGTTCAGGTTGTTCCTATTAAATTGGAAATGTAACATAAATACAAGTAATTTCCAGACAATACATTTCCAAACATGTCCTTACATTTCCAAACATGGGAACTGTTTACAGAGAAGAGTAATTTATATATGTGAAACCCTATTGTATCTCAGATGAATTGACTTAAGCAATCATACCTTTTTAATGGAAAAAAATAAATGAACTTAAGCCAGCTCCTAACTACCAGCTTGAATCGTAGAGTGATTTGTGTTGGATGGGACCTTTAAGGATCACTTAGTCAGAACTCCTGCCACAGGCAGGAATATCTTCCATTAGATCAGGAGACCGAAAGGCCCATCCAACCTGACTCTGAACACTTCCAGTGACGAGGTGTCCACAACTTCTCCAGGCTACTGCCCACTGTCCTGTTCCAGAGTCTCACCACCCTCACAATGAAATGTTTCTTCCTTATGTCCAGTCTAAATCTACCCCCCCCCTTTCAGTTTAAAACTCTTATCCTTTGTCCTGTTGCTACATGCCTGGGTAACAAGTCTTGCTCGGTTTTTGTTAGAAGCCTCCTTTAAGTATTGAAAGGCTGCAATAAGGTCTCCCTGGAGCTTTCTCTTCTCCATGATGAAGAAACCCAACCCTTTATTCACAGAAGAGGTGCTCCAGTACTGTGAATGTTTTCATGGCCCTCCTCTGGGAACAAACATGAATTGTTTTCAGTGATGCTCAGTGCCAAGACAAGACACAGTGGGCACAAATCAAAACACAGGAGGTTCCCTCCAAACATCAGGAAGGAATTCTTTACTGTGTGGGTAGTGGAGTCTCCCTCCTTGGAGATCTTCAAAAGCTGCCTAGACGTGGTCCAGGGCAACCTGCTCTGGGTGTCCCTGCTTGAGCAGGGTGGTTGGACCACATGACCTCCAGAGACATGTTCCAACCTTACACATTCTTTGAATTGACGCTTATTCTTAAAGATGGTTTCACAGAATAAGAATTTTATTTATTCTGCAGCAGTGTGACTGCTGTATAGTCCCAGGAGAGGTGCTCTGGGGATCCCAGCACAAGAAGGACCACAAAGATGATCAAGGGGCTGGAGCACTTCTTCTACAAAGACAGGCTGAGGGAGCCAGGGTTGTTCAGCCAGGAGAAGAGAAGGTTCCAGGGAAACTGGAACTGGCTGGGTGGAGAATGGATTGCAAGCAGCTCTGAGGAGAAGAATCTGGGGGTGTTAGCTCAACATGAAGCATTTAAGGCCATGCTGCACGGGGCTTTGAGAAACATGGCCTAGTGGAAGGCGTCCCTGCTCATGGCAGAGGGTTGGAATTAGATAATCTCTAGGGTCCCTTCCAGTCCCAACCATTCTATGAGTCCACGATCCTATATTCCAGTCCCTTGATCATATTAGTAGCCCTGCACTGGACTCTCTATTGTGTCCAGGTCTCTCTTGTACTGGGGGGCCCACAACTGGACACAGTACTACAGGTGTGGCCTCACCACTGCTGAGGGAAAGATCTCCTCTCTTGTCCTAATGTCTGTACTTTGCCTAATGCAGCCAAGAATAATGATAGCTTTCTTAGTGGCAAGGGTACATTGCTGACTCATGCTCAACTTGGTGCCCAGCAGTTCCCCCGGGTCCGTTTATGCAGAGCTGCTTTCCAGCTGGGTGACCCCCAGCATGTCCTGGTGCCTGGGGCTGTTCTACCCAGGGGCAGGACTGCAATTCTCCATGTTGAACTGCATGAGATCAGCCAGCCAGGCCATTTCTCCAGCCTGTTAAGGTCCCTCTGGATGGTTGTGAGGCCCTCTAGTGAGTCAGCCACTTCCCCAAGTTTCATGTCCTTGTGTCATCCATGAATTTACTGACAGTGCACTCCACCCCATCATCTAGGTTGTTAATGAAGATGCCAAACAAGACTGACCCAGTACTGACCCTTAGGGTACTCTACCTGTTACTGGCCTATGTCTATGCTTTGCACCACTGACTACAACCTGCTGGTACTGGCCCTTCAGCCAGTTTTTGATCCACCTCAATCTGCCCACCCAGACCATACCTCCATTAGTTTCTCTACAAGGGACGGGGTAAAAGGCCTTACTGAAGCCCAGGTAGGCAACATCCATTGCTTCCCCCCATGTACCAAACTGGTGATTTCATTACAGAAGCTGGTCAGGTTAGTCCATGTTCTGGTTTAATCACAGCAGGCAGCTCAGCAACACACAGCTGCTCAGTTGGATGAGGGAGAGAATCAGAAAGGTGAAAACACAATAACTCATGGCTTGAGAAAAAGACAATTAACTAGGTAAAGCAAAAGCCATGTCTGCAAGCAAAGCAAAACAAATAATTCACTTGCTGCATCCCATTGGCAGGCAGGTGTTTGGCCACTTCAAGCAAAGCAGGGCTCACCAAGCGTAGCAGTTTCTTGGGAAGACAAACACCATCACTGTAAACAACCCTCCTTCCTCCTTTACCCCAGCTTTTACTGCTGAGCACGGCACCACATGCATGGGACATCCCTTTGCCAATTTGGGTCAGCTGTACTGGCTGTGTCACCTACCAATTTCTTCTTGTGCACCCCCAGCCTCCTCACTGGCAGGAAACCATTAGAAGCAGAAAAGTCCTTGGCTCTGTGTAAGCACTGCTCTGCAACTAAAGCCAGCAGTGTGTTATCACTACTGTTTTCATTCACAAACCAAAACACAGCATCATTGGAGCCTCTATTAAGAAAATTAACTCTGTCCCAAACAAAACCACGACAGTTGGCCATGAATTCCCCTTTTTGAAACCATGCTGACTGATCTTGATTTTCTGCTCCTTCATATGTCTGAAATTGTTTCCAGAATAAGCTGTTCCATCACCTTGCCAGAGATCAAGGTACGGCTGTTCCCTGGGTCCTCTCTCTCACACTTCCTGAAGACAGGGCAAGACATTTGCTTTCCTCCAGTCTTCAGACACTTCTCCCAGTTACTGTGACCAAGCATTTATAGAAAGCAGACTCACAATCACATCTGCCAGCTCCTTCAGCACTCACCGGTGCAACCCACTGGGGCCCATGGTCTCAGGAATGGTCAGTCTGCCCAAGTATTCCCTGGCCTTGAGTACTGTGATAACATTGCCCATCTGCACTGCAAGCAGCATGGAGTACCTTGGCCTTTGCACTGCCCCAGGTAACCAGGTCTCCTGTTTCCTTCAGGAGAGGGCCCATATGTTCCCTAGTGTTCCTTTTGTCATTGAGGCACTTGCAGAAGCCTTTCTTGTTGCTCTTGATGTCTGATGCACTGGAAACAGTACCCTAAAGATGTGGAAACAGAACACTTACACTACGATAGCGAATTTACAAATTAACTGATTTTTTATGCCCCCTATGAATTTCAGATGTGTGACTATCCCTACTAATCAGAGAATACTGAACAATATGCCCATAAGAATAGCTGCCATGAATCTGTTTAATTAAGAGTCACAGCTGATGAACTCCTAACTGCAAAACAGGTATTCCAAAGAAATACCAGTCCCAGAGTGCATCCCAGATGGGCATCCTAAAAAATAGGTTATGTGAAATTGATAGCGCTAAGATGCTGTCCTGGTTTTACTTAGGACAGAGTTAATTTTCCTCCTAGTAGGTGATAGGGTGCCATGTTTTGGCTTAGGATGAGAAGAGTGCTGATAACATGCTGATGTTTTAATTGTTGCGGAGCAGTGCTTACACCAAGCCAAGGACGTTTCAGCTTCTCACTCTGTCCTGCCAGCGGGCAGGCTGGGGGTGCAGCAGGAGCTGGGAGGGGACAGACCCAGGACAGCTGACCCAAACTGCCCAAAGGGGTATTCCGTACCGTATGGGGTCATGCTGAACAATATATAGGGGTGGCTAGCCAGGGTGGGGGCAGCAGGCTGCTCGGGGTTAGGCTGGGCATCGGTCAGCGAGTGGTGAGCAATTGCACTGTGCATCACTTGTTTCGTACATATTATTGTTAGTAGTACTATTATCATCATTATTGTTATTATTATTTTCCTGTCTTAATAAACTGTCTTTATCTCAACTCACTTTCCTGTTTCTCTCCCCCGTCCCAGAGGGTGAGCGAACGGCTGTGTGGTGTTTAGCTGCCGGCTGGGTTAAACCACAACAGATGTCCAGCTGTTCCCTACATTTATTTTAGCCACCTAAGCGCTGGGTTCCTTCTAGGCAAGTATTTCACATAACTCAAGTATACTGAACAAACTCACTCCCTTCTCTCTCACACACCAATTTCAACTTCTTACCTTATACACTATGCCAAAATGGACAAGGAAAAATCAGGTGAGATAAAATCACATTTCTTAATTTCCAATAAAAAAGTCACCAGTATACTTGTCATTTTTAACTACAAAGGCAAAATAAAACCTCTAAATTTCTTGAGATCAATAGAGAAATTGGATATTAGAACCAAAATGGACACCTTCCCACATCAAGACACACCACAATCTTCATCAGGAATCCAATTCACAGATTAGTGGATCTAAAAACAAGGTTTTTTTGCTACCTCTTCCACTACAGGGTTGCTACGAAGTTTCTTCAAAGCCTTTTTGTTCATTTCCAGCCCAAATTAATCCACTGACTATTAATACTCTTCAGTTTCTATGCCAGTGTTACAATTTAAGCATGAATAACCCTTCCACCTCGCTTGGTGTGTACCACTGTGCTTAGCACTACCAAGCCCTCCTCCCAGCTCATAACCTAAGCTAGCCCGGGCCCTTTAGCTTACTTTCACTTAATAGTCTCAGTCTTCCACACCATTACAGCACCTCTTTGCTGTACCAGTGGAAATTCATTCCTCCTGGAAATTGGTGGCCAGCAAGCAAGTGGAACAGTGGCACTACTACTCTTGATGGTAATTCCAGGATTTATAAGCTTGAGGGCTTCATCTTTTGGACAGACATTTCCAAACAACAGGCCCTCCAATCAGATAGCCAAGCACAAGCTTTGAGTCCTTTAATTCCACCATGTTTCTATTGCTTTTGTACTCAAGTGCGTTATTCTTATCAAATTAATAAAAATACTATAAATAGATGGATCCCAAGACTAACTCCTAGAGACTTGCACTACCCACCTGCCTACAATTCAACTGTTTCGAGAAGGAACTCAGAGAGGGGTCTTGAATCTCTTTGCAATTCCTCTACCAATCTTCACCTGTTCTGCAACAGACCAACAAATTTATCCCAGACTGGAGAAACAGTCATCTTTTAGACATGGTCAAAAGCTTTCAGTCCAAAGGCCTTTGCTCTTCTCCCCATCTCCTGAGCTAAGACATGTGGAGGCTACTCTGAACACTTCTGTTTAGAGCTAGGGCTAACATTCCCAAGTTTTCCCTCCCACTGCTGCGGAAAACACATATACCACATGCTGTATGGTACAGATAGTATATACGGACACTGCTCAGTCAGTTGAGGATAACGTTGTATCCACCAGTAATCCAGAAGCAACAAACTGATCTGTGTCACAAATTTTAAAATCCTTAAACTCCATGATCACACATTAATGGCAAACATTTTGCCTGTTATTGAAATGTCCAGGGCATAAGATGCTTCATATCTAGTAACTAAAGGTTTTATAGTAGATTCATTGATAAGACCACATTTGGTCCTAACTTTTCCTATGAATAATAAAAGCAGATTTTGTTGTTGCAAACCTACACTTACAGAAATCTCTCATATGTGTTTCCTTAATGGGACATTCAATAGTCAGGAAACCACCCTGAGAGTTGCAAGAACAGGTTACTGCCCTGCATTGGTTTCCAGAGGTATAACAGATGCAGTAATTGAGAAGGACCATAAGAGAGGAAGAGTCCTGTGAATCTGTTCATCTTTTCTTAAGCAGCTGAAAAAAATAGTATGTACTCAAGAAAAAAGGCACTTAAAGAATTATGACAATATTTTAAAACAGCCTCACAGGCAATATAAAGCATTCAAAAACTACCGTATTTGCCATTCGCATGTGTGATGTTAAAGTCTGTATACAAAGAAAGCACAGCCTAGTAGATGAATAGCCTGGAAATGGCAAAGTAAAAATCCAAAATTTAACTTTGTCATTTACTTCCTAAGCAATTATCTCTGCCTTTCTAATTTCCTCTCCAGAACTGAGTTCATTTACAGCTAAGTGAAGTTTATCAGTAGAGTAGTTGCTATTACGCACTGCCTGGAGATCAACAAAATGAATTTCTAATCTCACAGTTGGCCTCTAGGCACTTCCATCCTTCATTTCCAAATTGACTTGAACACTGTTTAAAAAAAGAAGACATTAGGGTCAACATTCTGATGCTAAATGATAACTGAAATGGCTGTACACATGAAGTTTTGTAGTGATACATGAATAGATTTCAACATAAAGCTGAGCTTTAAGCAACAGAAAAAATGCTCAGCTGTCAATATATTGCAAAAACAGTAGAAAGATGTGGCTTTTGACAGCTCTCAGTGTTCCCTATGAACTCACAGGGGCTTGCCTTAAGGAGAAAACTTACATTCCGTAAGCGGTGACACTTCCATGGTTATGCTGATTAGCATGAACAAGTCTATTCCCCTCAGACTGGTTCTATTGCTTTTACTCTATGTGAACAGTTTCTAATATGAGGAAAACTGGTAACACATTTTAAGTAACAATAATTTTTTAAAAAACAAAACTCTTAATTCTGCATACTGACAAACCAATTAGAAGAGTAAAACAAGCTTTATTTAGGTACACTCTAATGGCCTTCATTTTGGACACCAAAAAAACGGTTAGAAATATGAAGCCCAGGCATTCAAGCTGGGGGGATGGAAGAGAAGTATTTCGGCCTCACTTCACTTCCATTCCTGAGTCTACTCTACCCCTGGTACAGGGAATGACAAGAGACAGGGAGAGATGTTAGCATTTATACTACACTTTTACTCAGTACACCTATAGCAGCCACCAGCCCTTCCCTCTGCTTTCTGCGTTCACTTGATGCTTCCTGCAGAGCAGCATGCAAAAAGGAGAGCCTGAGAGGCCTCTGTCTGGTTCTGACAGTGCCCGGATGAGACATGCTGCACCTCACCATGTCCTGTAAGATAAAAACAGATTTGTTCAATAAGTCTGCTTAATCCAAGTATCCTGTCACCCTTGGCAGGAGAAGACATTGGCAGCCACATCCTTTAGTCCTGTGTTTCAATAGATATATACATTTCCCTTCAGGAAAGCATTTTGCTGTGCTTCAGAAACACAATGAAAATACTTCCAAAAGACCTGCTAGTATGTATGCATGAGGGCAGGAGTAAGATTGTAGAATGTAGCATGATTGTTTGCTCATACTATTCTTTAATGAGCCTATACATATCCACCCCTCCACCGACCATAGATTACAAACGAAACACTTCGTAGCCTGTTGTTATCCATATCAAGTACAGACACCTTGGCTTACCAATCATATTTAAAGCCTGTTTTGCACTTAGATACAGAAATATCTATACAACCTATATATTTAACTTGTCAGTTCGCTCACTGGCCATCTTGGAAATAGCACTTGAAGAAAGTTGGGACTGTTAAGAGACATAGCACATACTATTAACAAAATTGTTATTACAGTACCAAAGTCTTTTTTTCTTGCTGGCAGTTAAACTGGAGAAGAATATTCCAAAAATAAAATTAAACATGGAATGAAAGAGATTAGCCACAGAGGACAAGCAATTGAAGGAAAAAAAAAAAAAAAGAACACAAACATGTATTATGAGAACATAACTTTGAAATGCTATAGTCTGTAAAGAAAGTATCGAAATAATGAAAAAAATTGCAGATTATCCCTAACACTTATTCTGGTAATTTCTGAAGCTACAATTTTTGCAGAGTCATCTATCAAACCTCAAGCAGCAAGTACAAGCCCTTCAAATTCACACCTTCTGCAACTGCATATAAAATACAAGTAGACAAGAGAAACACAACAAGAAGAGAAGGATACCTGCTGTAAAATCAAAGAGGAATTAAAGAAAAAATATCAGGACTTGGGGAGGTATAAAGACATCTCTATTCTGGATGGATATTTCTGGATTTTGAAAAAGATCATGAAAGCATTTTTCCTCTAACCAACCACTAAGATTATAAATTGTCAGGGAAATACAACAATCCTCTCATCAGAGATGTCTACAGGATTAACCAACACTGAAACACATGTAGAAAGGGGTTGTCAGAATAAATTCACATTTCTTCAAGGTTTACAGGCCTCATACAGTCTGATTTTACCATTTCTTCCTGAAATACTCTTGCTATTGCAGAGCTCTTTCTAAAGCTAATAAATACAGGAAACTGCATATTCAACAAAACTAAATCTATTATTTCTGTATGACAGAAAAATAATTTTATGAGAAAAAGTAATACTACTTAAAATTAACTGACTCATACTCTCATCACTGTTAACCTTTATTCTTCATTCAAGGCTGCTACATCAACAGGCATATTTCTAACAGAAGCCCGCAGGTTACCAGGAGAGCTCCAAGAAACATAATCAATACCCAGAACTGGAGAATATCCCAAATTGGAAGAGATCTACTAGGATTATCAACTCCTGGTGCCACACAGGACCACCCAAAACTCAGCCCGTATGTCTGAGAGCACTGTCCAAACGCTGCTTGACCTCCAGCAGGCTCAGTGCTGTGCCCACTGCCCTGGGCAGCCCGTCCCAGTGCTCGACCACCCTCTGGGTGCAGAACCTTTCCCTAACCCCCAGCCTGACCCTCCCCTGTCCCAGCTCCATGCCGTCCCCTCGGGTCCTGTCGCTGTCCCCAGAGAGCAGAGCTCAGCGCCTGCCCCTCCGCTCCCCTCGTAAGGGAGCTGCAGGCCACCATGAGGCCTCCCCTCAGCCCGCTCTGCCCGGGGCTGGACAAACTGAGGGACTTCAGTCACTCTTTGTATGTCTTGCCCACACATTTTACAACAACACTGTCTTTGTTTCCAAGTATCTTTCCTTGTCCCAGAGAGAATAAAAATGAATGCAAAGTATGTTTCAAAATCACACAGGGTTTTGAGATATATATATACATACATATATATATATATATATTTTTTTTTTTAAAGATGCTTTAGTATAGCTCTCAATATACTGAATAGATACAATCAGATGAAACTAATCAAACTTTTTTTTTGTGCAGGTTCAGGAAGAGTATTCACTTTTGTATGAGTTCAGGAATAATGCTTTAACTATTCAGATTACAGTTTCTGCAGCAGTTCAGAAATTTATTGTGTACTCTCTGAAGAGAATTAAAGTGGCTTGTCCTTTACCATACATGTCCTCCACAAATGTACTTAAAAGCACCTCCTTTTTATGTACTACCTTGTTGTTGTTACATAACCAGAATGTTTTCTGAGCCCCCCACAAGCGAGAAAAATCTTTGCTAAAAGATTTTGTTTTGAAAAATCTCCGTAAAAGCTGTATCTGTTTTTCCCCCAAAGAGTGCCTATTTAATCCATAGAATGGAAACGTATGTTACGCCTCACATTTTCTCTACATGTTACTTGGATCCTGATTCATTTGTAATTCATTTTTGCTGGAGCACGCTCCCCAGACAGTTAACATGGCTTACAGTAGTACCTACCCTACATTTCTAAATTTAAATAACAGGACCTTCCAGCACAGGGGGGAGGTATTATGTGTGCATCCAGAAGTCCACACGCATGTTTGACAATAAAGTATAAGTATATTAAGGATATATCAGAACACACAGAAGGTCAAACTTCCATAACTGAGCATACTGTTGACACCGTGTTAAACAGGCAGGCATTTCACTGTGACAGAACAGTGCAATGTGAAAGACCGTATTACATGAAGTGGAGGATGTTAAAGGACTCCTGACATCCTGAATGTTCCTTCAACTCCTCTGCATTTGACAATGAGGATGTTAGTGTTAACAGCACAGGGAAACTGAAAAAGAAATAAGACAGTCTTACTTAAAATTGTTGTTTCACTTTATAGCGTAAATTAAAAATGTAGAGTTTTCTTTCGGCCTATTTCACACCTATGTAGCGATCCCTACAAACCAAGCACTAGATTTAGAAGCCTACGGCGTCAGTGGCATGACCTCAGACAAGAGACGCAGCTATACAGGTCTTCATCACTATTTGCTTCTAACACGTAGCTTAATATGCTTACTCTCTCACAAACAATTAACAGACGTGAGAATGAGCTTGTGTAGATAAATGCACCCTTTCATTTACCCTGGGTAAGTCTGAATGCTCGAGTACTGAACTGTTTGGTGCAGAACACTAGAACGATTACAGCTGGTAAATCCATCTTCTGTACAGAGCATGATGAGTACAACATTTATTTTTACACACAACAGAGTCTTTTGCCTAGCACTAGCACTTCCACCAGCAAGAATAATTCACTCTTTGAGTCTGTTTTTTTGTTCATTAAAAATAGTTGGTGGGCTAACACTTTCAAACACAAACAGAAAACAAAGTCACAATATTAAGAATATGCTTTGAACTCTAAAAAACAGTCTGATAAAGCAGAGAATAATCATCTGCTTCTGTAGAAGCTGTAACAATTCCAATTAGTAATTACAAAGTGTGTTTATTCATATTCCCTCCAGAAGGTATATTTAAATATTTTCTTTACTATTAATGAGAGCTTTCAGTTACAAGCATAAATTCTTGTTATAATACTACCTTGTACTGTAACATCATGTCTCTTTAGATTCATTTTTGACTGAGACTAAAGGGAGAAAGTGCGAGAAACAGAAGCCAATTTTAGAGCAACAAGTTTCCTGGGCCTATTACAACTAGATCATTTTTGGCCTTGTCACAGTATAGGGCAAAGCTCCAAGTAAACAAGGCTACCTCTAGCAGTGAAACATGTACGTGTAGTTTGAACACTAAAAGCAATGTCTTCCGAACTTCCCACAACACACACATTTGCTTCACGATGATAGAAAACTAATCTAAGAAACTGGTGCAATTATCAAAAATTAGCTTTTTTTAAAAACCTGATCGAGAACTTCCAAACATTTGGTTAACGAAGTATAAGTGAGGAAAACTTTCAAATAACTGAGGGTTCAAGATTGTTCTTCCCTTTAAGATCTAATATTTACAACACTTTCTATAGTAATTTAATTTTCAAAATATTTGTCCAAAAAAGTTTAAATACATTTTCAGCCCCACACCTCTAGAGTTAATAGAGTCAAGGCGTCACACTATACACTTTTAACACAAAGTTCTCCTCAAATCTTAACCACATTTCTTCTACTCCTAGCCAAGACCTAAACTATTACGCTCAGGAGAGGCATTCTTGTGTCAGATACTGAACTACTGTAGCAACTACAGCTACAACCAGAGTGCACGACAGTTTCCCACAATCCAACTTTCAGCTAATGCATTTTGCTGTCTCACAGGCTGGCAAGCGTGTTTGACTGGCAACATTCTTGTGGTCCTCCCCCTGCTTTATTTTCCAGGACCTTACTCAAAACAGAAGACAGACGTTTAAAAGAGAACTTTTATTGGTTTTAAGCAAAAAATGATGTTTTAAATCCTTGGAGGTTTCTAAACACATGCTCCAGTGAGACACTTTGCCATCTCCCTCTGTCATACTGTTCGACCAAACAAGCTCTTCCTCCAGTTTTAGCTGCCCTCCTTGATTGCTTTAAACAGAGGTGGAAGAGGCTAAGCTTCACACAGCCAGGCGCACTGTACCAGAGCTTTCCACAGCTTCGCTGCCACGTGCAAGGCTGCTGCAGACACCTCCAGAAGCTGAACTCACCACGCCACTGGAGAGAAGGCCACGAGGATGTCCGTACTTGGCTATGTGAGGCAGCTAGCCACCCAGACAAGTGACAAGGCGCTCCCAGGGCCCTCCTCACCCTCTCAGGGCCCTGCATTTCCCTGCAGACTCCCCAGCAAAGCCTCAGCTGCGGCCACACCGCCTGCTCGCCCCCTCCCCCAGCCTGGCAGGCAGGGAGGAGCCGTGCAGCCCGTGCCACCTGCCAACTCGAGAGGCCAGCTTATAACAACCCCCCCCCAAATACACACACACACACACACCGCACACCCCCCCCCCAGTCCCCAACCCCCATCATCCCCCCCCCCCCCCCCCCCGGCGGCTTCACCCCCACCACCACAACCCCCCGGCCGCCGGCGGGCGCTCGGGCCCGCTCCCCGCCGCTCCTCGCCGTGCCCGGTGCGGCCCCTCACCGCCACAAAGCCTCGCCGTGAGGGGAGCGAGCCGCGACCCCCCCCCACCCTCACACGCCGCCCCCCGCCGCCTCACCGTCTCCTCGGGGTCGATGTCGATGCGGAAGGTCTGCTGCTGCAGCGTCTTCAGCGTGATCTGCATGGCGGCGGCGGGCCGCCCGGCAGCCGAGCCGAGCCGAGCCGAGCCTTTCCCCGGGGCCCCCTCCTCCCCTGGCGGAGGAGCGGCGTGAGGCGGCGCTAACGGCTCCGAGCGGCGGTTGAACGCCGTTGGGGGCGGGGGGGGGGTAACGGTAACCGGGGGGCGGGGGGCGCCGCGGCCGAGGCGGGAGGGAGGGAGGGAGGGAGGGAGCGGGGCGGAGTGCGCCTGCGCAGTGTGTTGCTGGGAAGATCAGGGGGGAGTGAGCGGGGAGGGCGGCGCGCATGCGCAGTTGGCCCGGCTGGGTGGCGCCGGAGTTTGCCCGCCGCGCGTGGCGCATGCGCGGCGGGTGGCGGCGGCGGTTGGTGTGAGGAGCCGGGCGGCGTCGTGTGCGTGACGGGGCGCTTGAGGCTGGCGCCTTCTCCGCCTGCTTAAACTGCAGCGCCTACGTTCGTTGACGAGCCCTGGGGTGCGCCCTCCTCAGAAGAGCAGGCTGGGTCTTCTCACCGCAGGTGTTACTGCCGCTGTTTGTGAGGTGTTAGTGAGGCTTTCCAGAAGTTTCCATCGTCTCGTCAGCGTTAGCCCCCTACGTTAACGTCATCCCCGCGCGCGCAGACCCCCAGCCCAGGTGAGCGGATCCCTCGCAGTGGTGGCAAGAAAGGGACGGTGCAGCGCCTGAACTCTGCCAGCGCCGCTTTTAATGGTTACTGCTCCCGTGCCACGGGTTGTTAACCTCTGTTTCCCTAATATTCCTCAGGCAGTGAAGACAACCCAGCCACAAGGAACGCTTAAAGTTGAGGCAGCTACACAGGGGAACAGAGGTAATGGCCCTGATCTCTCCGAGGCAATTGGCTCCGAGGCAGGCACATTCTGGGCAGGACGAGCAGGGAGGGCCCCTCACCGCTCTTTTGTAGCGGTTTTTCCCAATGGGGCTTGTAACCTGCTCACAAAGAGCCCAGCCATGGTATCCACCCCGCAGAAAGCCATGGCCTCCGCAGCTCTCGCGGCCTCTCCAGCCACAGCTAGCGACGTGGCGACCCAGACGGAGGTGTCGGGGAAACACGCGGCCGTCCCGCTCTTGGGCTGCAGGCTGTGCCCGAGTCTTCTGTCAGTGTCTGACAGCAGCAGCGCTGGGTATGCCTGTGGGAGGTGTGCCCAGGCTGAAGAATTGCTCAGCCTGGTGGCAGAGCTTTGCGAGGAGGTGATGCTGAGGAGCATCAGGGAGTCAGAGAGGGAAACTGGCTGGTAGAAGCATACTTTACCTTCTCTAAGACAAACCCTCAAACCTGCCACAGCAGAAATATCTCCTGCTACACAGAGAAAAGTTTCCTCATCCCACCAGGCAGTAGAAGGGGACCTAGGCCAAGAGGGGGAATGGAAGCAGGTTTCTGTTCAGCATGGTAGGTGAGCCCTCTCCCTGCCCACCTCACCTGCCCCTCTACCCTTATATAACAGGTATGAGGCTCTAGAACTTGACAGTCAAAACAACATTGTAGATGAAAGCCTGTCCCAGTTGGAGAGGGTGCCTAAGGCAAGGCAACCTACCTCCTGCATTTCTACATCTGTCAATAAAGAAAGAAGGGTTATCATCATGAGAGACTCCCTTCTGAAAGGGTCAGAGGGCCCAATATGCCCACCAGACCCAACCCATGTGGAAGTCTGTTGCCTCCCTCGGGCTCGGGTGAGAGACATTGCTAAGAAAGTCACTCGCCTGGTACAGCCCACTGACTACTAGCCGTTACTGGTTTTTCAGGCTGGTAATGATGAGGTAGCAAGGAGAAGTCCAAGAGTGATCAAAACAGACTTCAGGGCTTTAGGGCAACTACTTAAAGGTTCAGGGGTACAGGTTGTGTTTGCCTCTGTCCTTCCGATAGGGGGGACCAGTGTTGACAGGCACACTTGGCGCATCAAAATGTGACTTGGAGACTGGTGCCGTCAGCAAAACTTTGGGTTTGTTGATCATGGGAGGGTCTATGCGATACCGGGCCTGCTGGCACCAGATGGGATGCACCTCTCTCAGAGGGGGAAAATGATTTTTGCCCAGCAGTTGGCAGGGCTGATAGATAGGGCTTTAAACTAGAGTCAAAGGGGGAAAGGCATGAAACCAGCCCTGCTGGTGTTGAGCTAAGGGATACATGCTAGAATCAGCGGTACTGTGGGCTAGGGAGGTCCTTCGGTCTGCTCCGTGAGGTGCTGGGTCCAATGAAGCACATTTGAAGTGCTCCTGTGCAAACGCATGCAGGATGAGGAATAAAGTGGTTGAGCAAGAAGTCTTGGCCCAGTCCCACAGCTACGACATCACTGGCATACGCGGAACGTGATGCGATGAGTCCTGTGACTGGTGTGTTGCAAGGGACGGTTACAGGCTCCTCAGGAGGGACAGGCAGGGCAGGTGAGGCGGTGGGGCGGCGTTGTACGTAAAGGAGGGGCTGGACTGTGTGCAGCTTGCTGTTGGTGATGGCAAAGTTGAGAGCCTCCGGGTAAGGATTAAGGGACAAACAAATATAGGGGATGTCGTCGTGGCAGTCTGTTACAGACCACCTGGCCAGCACGACGACACTGATGAATTAGTCTTTGAGGAACTACGAAATACCTCGAGATCAACTGCCCTTGTCCTTACGGGGGACTTCAAGTTGCCAGACATCAACTGGGATTACCACATGGTCAGCCCAAGCGTGTCCAGGAGGTTCCTAAAGCACCTCTCTGATATCTTCTTGGTGCAGGTGCTAAGGGAGGCAAGTAGGAAAGGTGCCCTCCTAGAGCTGTTGCTGGAGAACAGAGAGGGTCTTGTGGGAGACATGGCAATGGGTGGCCGTCTTGGTCATAGTGACCATGGAGTGGTTGAGTTTAAAATTTTTGGTGACAGGAGGAAAACTGCCACCCAAACTTCAGCCCTGCATGTGGGGAGAGCAGACTGCAGGCTGCTCAGGGAACTAGTTAGCAAGGTGCATCAGGGCTGGTCAGTCTTTAAGCCCTGCCTCCTAAAAGTACAGGATCAGGCAATTCCAAAATATCACAAGTCAAGCAAGCGGCTTGGCTGACCAGGGATCTTCTACTGGAGCTTAGGCATAAAAAGAAAGTGTATGGCTCCTGGAAGCAGGGTCAGGCAACGTGGAAGGAATACAGGGACACTGTTCGCACTTGCAAGGAGAAAATTTGTGTGGCCAAAGCCCAAGTAGAGTTGAAGCTGGCCATGTCTGTGGGAGACAATAAAAAGTGTTTTTTCAGATATGTGAACCAAAAAAGGAGGACCAAAAAAAACATAGGTCCGCTACCTGTTGGGGATGGTTACCTCACAGACAAGGACACGGGCAAAGCAGAGACGTTTAATGCCTTCTTTGCCTCTGTCTTTAACACCGATGATGGGCTTCGGGACCCCCGGTGCCCTGAGATGGAGGACTGTGATGGTGGGAATGACAAACTCCCAACCCACCCTGAACGCGTGCAGGATTTGCTGCTCCACGTGGATCCATACAAGTCCACAGGTGCAGATGGAATTCATCCCAGAGTGCTTAGAGAGCTGGCTGACATCATCACTCAATTATTTTTCAATGGTCTTGGGAATCTGGAGAGGTCCCAGTTGAGTGGAAGCTGGCAAATGTTGTACCTATTTTCAAGAAGGCCAGGAAAGAGGACCCTGGCAACTAATGGCCTGTCAGTCTCACGTCAGTGCCTAGTAAAATTATGGAGAAGATCATCCTGGGAGTTACTGAAGTGCACCTGGGCGACAATGCAGTCATCAGTCCCAGGCAACATGGGTTCATGAGGGGTAGGTCCTGTTTGACAGATTTGATTTCCTTTTATGATAAGATCATCCATCTAGTCGATCAAGGGATGTGATCTTTTTAGACTTCAGCAAGGCTTTTGACATGGTTTCCCATAGGATCCTACTGGACAAAATGTCCAGCATATATCTGGACAAAAACATCATATGATGGGTGAGCAATTGGCTGACAGGCAGGGCTCAAAAGGTAAATGGGCCCACATCTGGCTGGCAGATAGTCACTAGTGGGGTCTCTCAAGGCTCCATTTTAGGGTCAGTCCTCTTCAATATTTTATAAGAGGAAGGTGTTTTGAGCAAATGCCGACGACACCAAACTTGGAGGAGTTGTGGACTTGGATGAGGGTGGAAAGCCCTTGCAGAGAGACCTGGACAGATTGGAGAGCTGGGCAATCACCAACCACATGAAGTTTAACAAGAGCAAGTGCCAGGTCCTTCACCTGGGATGGGGCAACCCTGGCTATACGTACAGACTGGGCGATGAGACGCTAGAGAGCAGCCCTGCAGAGAGAGATCTGGGGTTGTGGCTGACAGCAAGATGAATATGAGCCAGCAGTGTGCCCTGGCAGCCAGGAGGGCCAACCGTGTCCTGGGGTGCATCAAGCACGGCATCGCTAGTAGGTCAAGGGAAGGGATTGTCCCACTTTACTCTGCGCTGGTGCGGCCTCACCTCGAGTACTGTGTGCAGTTCTGGGCACCACAGTATAAAAAGGACATGAAACTGTTGGAGAGTGTCCAGAGGAGGGCAATGAAGATGGTGAAGGGCCTGGAGGGGGAGACGTATGAGGAGTGGCTGAGGGCACTGGGCCTGTTCAGCCTGGAGAAGAGGAGGCTGAGGGGGGACCTCATCACGGTCTACAGCTTCCTCATGAGGGGGAGTGGAGGGGCAGGTGCCAACCAATTCTTAATCACCAGTGATAGGACCGACAGGAATGGAGTGACAGGAGGTTTAGGCTAGACATCAGGAAGAGGTTCTTCACCAAGAGGGTGGTCACACACTGAAACAGGCTCCCCAGGGAAGTAGTCACTGTGCCAAGCCTGTTGGAGTTTAAGAAGCATTTGGACTTAGTCACGTGGTCTAAAATTTTGGGTAGACCTGTGTGGTGCCAAGAGTTGGATTCAATGATCCTTATGGGTCCCTTCCAACTCAGGATATTCTATGATTTCTTAGAGCGGTTTCCATCAGTATGTATGGGGCATTACAAAGCATTTCCTTGGTAACTATGGCTGTCTTTTCTGGCCAAAGAGGATGCAAATACTTGGTGAACATGGTAGTGTAATGTAATTGAACCCCAAATTTCTGGTTGCCATATAATGCTTTGAGAAGTTCTGCTTGGCTGCTTTGTTAGTGTAATTTTTGTCAACAAAAATCATGCTTTAATTCTTTACCACAGTAAACTTGGCTCCACAGTAATTTCTTATTGGAAGCACAGCAGAGCCGAGGCCAGCCAGGCTGCATTGCAGTGCAAAGGAAAAGGGGGAGACACCTCTCCCTCCTGTGGAGTATGAATGTGTACATGTGTTACACGCACAGGTGGTGGTGCTGCTGCTGTCGTCATCCACCTCAGGCTCTGACACGCAGCTGCTAGCCAGCCAAAGCCTCTTAGGGCTTTCGCAATCAAAAAGAAACTGCTGACTGTTGCTAGTAGGAATCCAGTATTCTTGGCAGCACTGAGTAACTTGCTTGCATTGCAAGGAGAGCCATTCAAAAGTAGAGGCATGAGATGAAATACCACTTGCTATTTTTTGCATGGCTGTTTACAACCAAAAATACACTGAGTGCACACTTTCACTATTGCCTTGACACCAGATCTAGTTACATAATAATCTAATAATTATCTAATAACATAAAAGGGATTTTTAGTTTCAACTTCTCATTCAGCAGCCCAATCTATGTTGTGCAGAGCTTTGTGAGAAAATTTACTTTGTGCTGCAGAGTTGTATTGGTTTCACTACTCTTTCCTACTCAGAATATATCAAAAGTAAACTACTCGTATTTTCATTTTTGTGGTTACTGGTTGTAGTGTGAAACAGTTCTGCTCAGTCTGTGGTGGGGCAAGGGTTCGTTTACATGTAGGCTGTTCAGTTCTGCACTAACAGCTTGTGAGAGCCTTAACATTACTGGGAAGCAGCTCCAAAGGCTGTGAACTGCTGAGGATGAAGTTTTTCGTGACTGTTTATTTGAGCTTTGTGCAAAGAGAATGAAGGAAAAAAGCTGTGATTTTTGTCCCCCGGCTGAATCATACAGGAACTTAGGACGACTCATTCTGTGGTGGGTAATTGTCCGGTGTTCAAACTGGCATATCACCCTTATCAAACTTTTTATACTGACTTGGTTGGCATGCAAGCCTCTTCTTTGCAAATAACAAAGCTCATATTGATTAGAAAGAGATGTAAAATGGAGCCTAAAAGTTAGAAAGAGATTTTGGTGGCAAATGGAAACAGTGATTATTTTTTTGTTTTTCAAAACTGGATTTTCTTTTCCAAGTAACTTGATCTCCACCATATGGTTTTGTCCTTCTCAGTTCTCTTCTGTTGCCGGTGATTCCCTAGTAACTACTGTGATGTTATTCTTTCATGTCTCCCAGATGGAGGTATATCATTTTCATATCTAACAAGTTACTAAGTGAAACCAAAATATGTTAGGGGAGATAATTGGAAAGTATTTGTGTCTCCAGTATACCTTTACCTACAGTCAAATTTGTTTACATAAGCCCATCACATCTGGAAGCTGAAAAGATATGTACATGTAAGCCCCTGCAGAGACAGGGATGTTAGTCGCTGCTGTCCCTTTCTGACTGGAACAGCTATACAAAGCTTAGGGTCTTGCTGGTATTTGTCTGACTGCATATACACGATGCAGAGCCTGAACTAGCTAGCAGCTGGCATCTGTGATTTCCCAGGTCTTTCTCCATCATGTTACATTTAGTGGAAAAAGAATTTGGCAGCTGAGACAGTAAACAGGACTGATACAAACCTACATACTTACAAACCTACATACTTACAGAGCGTGCGCAAGGTCCTGATTCTCCGAGCTACTGGCGGCCCGATAAAAAAGTATCACCATTGCTGTTGACAGACCACAGCTAGCTCCTGCTAGCTTTGTCAGGCCTAAGGAGCAGGGCCTGTTAAGCAACTTGTTGTCAGAACCTGCTTTGGGAAAAGAAACTTTGTAGTGAGTGTATCATGTTACAGTGTGGAGTTTAAGGCAGTAGCAGAGGCCTTGAAAACATGGATGTAGTCTGAAAGATTACATCCAAGGATCTAAAAAAAATCACTTAAATGCAGTTACCAGTCAGGATGTACGGCCCTGAGCTAAGCAAAACTGCTGTAAGTATCATAAAGAGGAAAAAAATAAAAAAGAAGGAAGAAGCTTAGCAGGAGAAAGGCTGAGCAACAGGATAACATACCTGACAACCTGGGGAAGTAGCACCTTCAAACAGTGCACAGCATGAGGTCCAGCAGGCAGAGGCCTAAGGCTAAGAACTTGCTTAGAGAGTCAAAAGTCTTAGGGTAAGATCTCACCACAGGGTGTGCTACACACACCAGTCCTAAGCTGTCAGCATACTTCTGGCTTCAAGGACCCTGACTGTTACAGATCTTTAGGCACAACAGCATTATCCAGCACTGTGCAAATTGAGATCAGTGTGAGTACCTCCATGTTTTTTCACCTCAAATTCTGTGTATTCACCTTTTTAACTGCTAAAAAGTCCCTATTGCACATTACTGCAGTCTAGCTGGTTACTCTTGGTAAAAGGCGCTGTGTTTCCTCTTGGACACATATGAACAGATACTTTTATCAGTCTCCACTGCCTGGTAAATCAGTGCATTCAGTCTCTGCAATGATTTGCATTAAGTACCTAGACCCTGTTGCCTGGGTCATCACATTGTCATAGATAACTGCATTTTATTGAGGCTGTCGATCATTTTTTACATTACCATAATTTTTACAAGTCCTGGAGTAGGTGAACCATTACTTAGATTCCAGTTTGCAGGAATTGGTACAGCATAAATTAATTTAATCTAATTTTACGTGTGCTCTGGAGGTTTATTTATGTCCTGATGGCAGCGTACTTCTTTTGCAGCAGCAATGATTTTGATGTTTCCTTGAGAGGCTTCTACTTTAGTACCCATGAAGCTGCTTCTAACCTTCCACAGTCACCCATTTCCACTCCTTTATTCTAAAGACAGCACTGAACCTGCTTCAGTGTTTGTCACAGTAGTGAAGCGCAGCTGTTCAGGTTAACCCAAGTTGTTAGACCATGAGGTAACAGGCAGTGGCCATGGGAGCACTGGTAATTCTCAGCAAGGTGGCAGCAACCTCTTCAGTTGCTACCAGCCACAGCCAGAAGAGGATCTGAATGTGACTTGGTTGGCCTTATCAGTGCCCTCTCACACATGGGTGCCTCAAGGTCTGAAAAAGCTATCAAAAGGGACCGTAGCCTTCAGACTGAGAAATCCCACTCCAAAGCAGTGGTACTGCTTGAACGAAAGATATGATTCGTTTGTGTTTTCAGCACCACACTCACAACCATGGAAATTCCCATTAGAGTTTCCATCAGCGCTGGGATACCACAGATGTTAGCACTGGAGCGTGCACAGATGCAGCTGTAGTTCATACATGCTAACATGTGTGTAGTATGAGATCAAAAGAAAGCCTAGCCTTTAGTATTACATGGGGATTTAAATTTCATGTAAGCAGTGATTCATACTTGTGGGTCTTTTAATTTGAAAGCAATTTGTTTTTTGTTGTTAACCTTTTAGATTGATGGGTGCTCAAATAGCTGACAAGAATATTGGGAATTCACTGTAACATAACAGCATGGCAAGTGCATTAGTCTATCTCTGTGACAGGCTTATATATTTATTACACTAATTATGTGGGTGTAATAATTGCGTTAGAAATATCTCAATGGTATTTTCCATCTATAAAATCACTACCTAGCACGTGGAAGCTGACAAAAGACTTCTCAGCTGATTGAAATCCACAAGTTTGCCGTAAACATAACATAATTTTTCTCACTCGGTACGAAAACCTGTGATTTTTTTTTTTTTCTTTATTGAGTTTCAGCTGCAGTAAATGCAGCAAGTGTATTAAGTTCCAAATTTGAAATCATTGTTAATTCATCTTACCCCATTTATTCAGGATGCAAGGGGTGAGGGGAGAAGTCACTTCAGGGAGTGGCTGTAAGGCATGCTGCCTCTGAAAGCTATTCCTAGGGCATTGCTTCCAACAGTCCAGCTTCACGCCAGCACTGTGCCTGCAGTTAGAATGTAATCTCTTCATATATAGTATTTGTTTTTGTTTATAGGCTCTCCTGTGGTCATATCAGTGTCACTTTGCTACTCCTGGATATGAGGTTTGCCAAGAAAGGCTGTGTGGGAGCTTGCAGTTGAATTCCAGGCTGCATACCACTTGATGCCCAAAGCATTTTAAAGCAAGTATCGTCTTTCTGGCTTGTAACAACCACAGCTAGTGGCTGTGGAAGTTTATACCACCAGTATCAGTGCGCAGAAGAGACTATTGACTGAACATCAAAATTAAACTCTGTGCATCTTTGTATGCAGAAAGACTACGTGTCGATAAAGAGAGGGAGGCTTTGAATTCTACATTCTTCAAGAAAGTTTATGTGGAAGTAAATGAAACCTTTTAACCATTAATAATTTATTTAATCAGTATTTTCTTTTGGAGCACTAGGCAATTGAAAGGGAAGGAAATAAGAATGATTTGGACATGACAAATGCCAGTGTGTGTCTCTGAGGACAGTTAGCTGATGGCTGAGGCTGTTAGGAGGAAGGGGTATTCTCGCTGTAGGGAGATTTTACAACGATTCAGAGTACAGACTCTTTGCCAGCTATTTTAGTATTTAGGCTTACTTTCAACTTCTGTCCTGTCTTTGTCCCTGTCTGTGCTGTAATAACAAGCACAAATGGAAGCCAGAGGCTGCGTGTTGGCCTTCCGTAGTTCAGCAGAGCTGCTGTGAAAAGGCTAGACATCTGAATGCTTCCAAAACAAGACCAATTATTGCATGAGACATTAGAATGCCAAATAATGTGTATACACAAATAATGTGTACACAAATCATGCAGCCCATTGCTATTCCTGTAGTCGGACAATATCACAGTAAGGGTCTTCCCCGCTTCAGGGCTGGACTAAGCAGTTGTGGAATGGCTTGCACTTTGTAGTAGCTCCTAGGGAAATGACATCAGAAATTGGCACCAATTAATCTAGAGTGTTGATTCCAAGAATAATATTTATCTGAAAAATAGTGAATCAAATCATGCAGGTCTAAATGGGCCTACTATGAATAAATTAGACAGTTTATTTTTGTATGAGTCATTAATCATATTACAGTCATCACTGTGGTTATCTGAAAGTATTTTAATTTAATCAAAATACAGTTAAAACTCATTTAAACAAATTTGGCTTTAATTGTCCTGCCTCACACACAGATTAATCTTTTCTAGCACGATGTGAAGAATTAGACACCAACATAGATCTTTTTTTGTACATATCTGACTATGGATTTATGCATTTGTTGGTTTTGAGCATGCACTTTACAGCAGTTTGCTTCTATCCTTACTTTAGGATAAAAGAGAACAGTATGCCATGCTCTGTGGCTTCCGTGACTGTGTGCATAGCTCGTACAGGCCACCTGCTGTGGTGTAACGTAACTGCTGCAGCGCGTTGCTTTCCTGGCATATGCATAACCTAACAGCTGGAGGGTGTGAGCCCTCTGGATTCATCAGGAAATGGCTTTTATGTGCACCTACTCAGTACATTTCAAGCCATTTGTAAAATAATGCTAACTCCTAGGTCACAGGGACCACACCGTCACTGCTGTTTGCAGGGGCATGTGTGGTTTCTCTTCGGAACTTCTGATCAGAGTGCGGTCAAGAACAAATTCAGACCCTAATGCACTGAGCTTTGTTCAGCCAGGATTTGAAAACCTCCAAGGACAGAGACCCCACAGCCTCTCTGACTCCTGCTACTGTGCTTAATTATTCCCACAGTCATTTTTTCTTCTTTCTGTCTATGCTGAACCTCTCTAGTTGCAGGCAATGTCACTGTCTCTTGCCCTCCTAACAGGCACTGCAGGGAAGAGCCCATCCCCATCTACTTGATCCTCGATCATCCGTAGGCAAGGGGATGTTGTTTGGTGCCCCGAAGCCTTCTCTGCTGCAGAAGGGCTGGATCTCATAGGGTTTGCAGAGCCGGGTTAAGGCCTCATGGGTGCTGAGCAAAAGACAGATCATTCCTGCCTCCCCCAGGGAGAAATACAGGGGAAAATCCTTGAGAGCAAGCCTAGGGCTGCTTTTGAACTGGCATGGGAAAAAACAGGGGAGCCCAGAGGGCTGGCCAGCAGTGCTAGAGTGTGTGGAGAGCTTGTGGGACTGTCACGCTGCCTCACAGGCAGGCGTGAGGTTTTATTGAACTCTTGCTGAATGGATTTAGAGATGTGTCATGGTTGGGGTGATCTGATGGTGCTCTGGGAAAATACAGCCAAGATTGCAGTGACTGCTGGGAAACCAATGCTGAGCACAAGATTAATGATGCTGGGGACGGAGTGGTCAGGGGCCCAACACTGGGGCCAGAGCCCTGCCAGAGCGAGCGCTGCGGGGCAGGACGGCCCATTGTGATGGCTCCGAGTGATGCCCTGTGAGAGCCGTGAGCGACGCATTGTGACTGCGTGGCCCTCGCTGCTCATATGCGGGCGCAGAGTCCCACCGCGCCGGCTAGTGCCCGCACTCCGGCTGAGCGGTTCCGTGAGGTCTGGAGTGAGGAGCGAGGTTGGCCTTGGTGCTGGTGTCGTGCCCTGGGAGTTGCTGCAGTAGCTCTCAGTGCCCTTTCCAGAGCCATCGGAGCTTCTTCCGCAGCCCTGCGTCGTTCGGGCCGTCGGGAGACCCAGGACGAGCGCTCAGAGCAGCAGAGGTGAGCTCAGAGCAGCAGCGGTGGGGACACCTTGCCCTGGGCCCTGGGCAGCTGGAAGGGTTTCGTCCTTGAGGGAGCTGCACAACTCTTGCAGCCGCCCCCGGCTCAGCCCATGACCATGGCCTCTTGTCTGCCTTTTGCAGCGTGACTCCTGCTGCTGCAGCGCCGGTGAGAGGGAGCGGCTCGTCATCGCCACTTCTCCCCAGCTCACCTCAGCAGGTGGAGAGCATGGCCACGGAGCTGGACACCCGCTGTCCCATCTGTCTGGACAGCTGGGTGAACCCCAGCTACGTGCTGCCATGCCTCCACCGCTTCTGCTTCGCCTGCATCCAGCGGTGGGCTGAGAGCAAGCCCGAGTGCCCCCTCTGCAAGCGCAGGGTGAGCTCCATCGTGCACTCGGTGCGGGCGGACAACAGCTTCAAGGAGCTCGTCATCCCACCACCTGCGGAGGCACCGGTCAGCACCCACCTTAGACAGAGTGTTTTCATCCACTATCAAGCTACAGCACTACAAGCAGAGGCTGCAAGCCTGCTGCCCAGTGCTCTTGTGGGTGGCCTCCAGTCCCATATCTTTGCATCCCTCTTCAGGGAGCATCGATCTGTATTTCAGCCCCTGCTACCCTGGCCTCACCAGGAGCTGGGGCAGATGTTTGGGGATAATCACCAGGAAGCAACTGGGGTAGAGAGCCTTGTGTTTAACTTGAGCCTCTTTGGTCTGGCTGAGGAACACCAGATGCAGCTGCTGCAGCCTTGCCTGCAAAGGCACACAGCAGGTTTTGTTCGCCGGCTTATTACCATTGCTGTGGAGCAGCGCAATGAGAAGGCACACCATGTGCTGCACAGCCATGCTGCTAGGAGACAGGAGGGCAGCTCTGCTGCTTCCCTGGAAGGGAATCCTGCCCCTGGAGTGGAGCCATCCAGCAGCTTTGCTGTGTCCAGCACACGGGAGCTCCTCACCAGCTTCTCAAATGCCTTCCTGAGGATCCCAGCCATGTCTCCTCCACTTCCAGCCAGTGAAGTGAACCTGCCCCTGTGAGGCCCTGTCGCAGGCAGAAGAGGAGGACCAGCAGCAGAGCCTCATTACCACCCAGCAAGAGGCCACGTCATCTACACTAGAAGGGTCCTCCAGAAGCTAGTGAAACCAGCTGGTCCAAGGGGACCAGGAGGCTTTCCTTAGTAATCTAGAAGTGATGGACACGTAATAAAACAAAGACATTAAAATTACCATATCAGTATATGGCTGCCAAGGACAAAAGTGAAGATGAGTGTCCTATAGTTCCACAGATCATCCACTAGCCTTTAAAGATGGGTGCAACACTTGGCCATCTCTAGTCTCTGGTGCCTGCCCCACGCTTCACAACCTTCCAAAGATGAATGGCCTCACAGTGATACCAGGCAGCCCACTCGGCACCGTCAGACACATTCCATCAGTGCCAAGGGATTTGTATGGCTTAAGTTTTGCTGTTGGAGCAAAAAATGCTCTACCTTGAGTTCCCAGTTTAGCCGTGCCAGTCCTCTGATACATCTGTTTGTTCGTTTGTTTTTCTGAGCATCAGGATGCGCTGTTCTTGTTGTTGGAGAAGATCATACATCATGATGGTCCTTTTGATCTTCTTTACCCTTCAGAGTTGGCTCCCCTAGAGCTGTTCCAGAGCTACCTCTTACCTGAAAAAGCCAAAGCTGTCCTTCCTGAGGCCCAGGGAGTGTTTTGCTACTCTTGCAACTCACCTTCCTCACTCTCTACAGGATCTTGAATTCCTCTGTATCAGGGTTACTACAGTCAAAGCTGCTATTGACAATCACAAGTCTGACCAGTTCCTCCATGCTCATGAGTTACAGATCCAAGACGGCATCACCCCAGGTTGGTGGATCCAGCATCTGTCACCCCTACTCTCTCCAGAAATCACCCTGATAGACTTTCTGTTGCAGCAGATGCCAGGCAGGTTGAAGATTGCCAGGAGAACTAATGTCAGTGATTGGAGAGCAAGTCATGCCAGCAATATTGTACTTCTGTGTCCAGCACAGGTGTTCTAGCTTAAACTTAGCAACGGGGAATGTAATAAGGCAGTACCCGGAGAACCTTTCTCAGGGGTCAACAGGGGTCAAACATACTCCCTTAAAACATCAGAAAACAAAGTAAGGTGGGGTGTTCTGAAGTTTGGTTCATTGGTCGGTTTTTGGTTTGTACTGTTTGTCATTATTGTTCAAGCAATAAAATACGTTCAGTCAGAAACTCTCTTCCTGTCTTACACATGAAGGTATTCTGATCAGTTTAAACCCACTGGCTGTTGGGCTAGCATAGCCTTCCAGCATTTCGGCATTCATACATGAACAGTACTGTCATGTAAGTACATGTACTTACATGAACAGTAAGTACACTAAGTACTTAAAGAGAAGTAAGTGTACCATTTCTCTTGCCTTTCATTTTGTGATTCTAAATATGCTGAACTTTTGTAGTTTTGCCTTCACTCCTCTGATTAGTTGTCCTTTCCCACACCTGCTCAAAATTGATTTAATCTTCCTTGGATTTGAACTGTACCTCACATAAAACCTCATTCACAATTCGTGCCTTTTGTGGTGGTTTCCACTGGGCAGCTGAGCTCCACCACAACTGGTCTCTCACTCCCCCTCCTCAAAGGGAACAGGGGAGAAAATATAATGAAAAGGACTCAGGGGCTGAGGTAACTCAGAGATCTAAGAGATCTCTGACACATAGAGATCACTCAACAGTTATTGTCATGGGCAAAACAGACTCAGCACAGGGAGATGGAAGAAATTCATTATGTATTACTAACAATCGAGAGAAGTTAGAAACAAACTAAAAACACCTGCCTACCACCCACCCTCTTCTTCCTCCTCCCCCCTAAGCAGTGCAGGTGAATGGGGGCTGTGGTCAGTCCCTGACTCTTTGCCTCCTCTGCCCCTTCAGGGTCCCTCCCTGCCCCTGCTCCCCGTGGGGTCCCTCCCATGGATGCCGTCCTTCCCCAACTGAGCCCGCGGGGGCTGCCGACAGGCAGCAGCTCTTCAAGCACTGCTCCCACACGGCTCCATCTCACGGGGTCCATCCATCCATCCCCCAGGAGCAAACTGCTCCAGCACGGGTCCCCCACGGGTGGGCGGCAGCTCCCCCCAGACCCCCTGCTCCACGTGGGCTCCTCTCCACGGGCTGCAGCTCCGGCCCGGGGCCTGCTCCTGCGGGGGCTCTCCATGGGCCGCAGCCTCCTCCAGGCCACATCCACCTGCTCCACCGGGGGCTCCTCCACCCATGGGGGGACTGCAGCGTGGAGATCTGCTCCATGTGGGACCCATGGGCTGCAGGGGGACAGCCTGCTCCACCAGGGGCCTCTCCCTGCACAGCCCGCAGGGGAACTGCTGCTGCCTGCCTGCAGCACCTCCTGCCCTCCTGCGGCACTCACCTGGGGGCTGCAGGGATATAGCTCTCTCATTTCTCACTCCTCTCTCCCAGCTGCTGTTGCACAGCAGTTTCTCCCTTTCTTAAATCTGCTCTCACAGAGGCTCAACTAACCTCACTTATTGACCCATCTCTGGCCAGCAGCAGGTCCCTTTTGGAGTAGCTGGAGCTGGCTCTGGTCTGACGTGGAGCAGCTGCTGGGCTCTGCTCACAGAGACCACCACTGCAGCCCCCTGCTACTAAGCTCTTCCCACAAAAATCCAGTACAATTTCTTATTTATTTACTTCATTCCAGTTCTTGAAGTCAGTTTTTTTTTTTTCCATGTGGACACTGCCTGTAAACTTTGAGCTAGCCACAAAATTTCTGCATGGTGTTTCCAGTTTTTGCAACACAGTCCTTAAAGGAAATTTTCAGTAAAATAGGTCTGAACAACAGACCCTGAAGTATTTCTCTCATAACTTACTTCTGAGCTAATTGATGCTCTGTCATTACAGAGCTCTCTGCAGCTCTTCTCCCCATTTTCTCCAGAGTCACTAGTTATTTCTAAGGTGACACCAAGTCACTTGAATACTGTTTCTGCAGTGCTAAGAGGGTCAACATAACATCCATTAGCTTGTGGTAGCTCCTGGTACAGGACTATTTTTATGCAAGTATAATGGAAGGTGGTATATCCTAGGCTGTGATTGGAAGCACAGATTTTAGATTCCTTCATATGACTTGGGCTGAATGATACTGTTGTGTCCAGGCACACCTGTCACCTATAGATGGGTACACACACACATGTCCCTCCTCTACTGTCCCTAGTAAATTGTCATTTTTAGTAAGGCAGTCACAGAGATCCACATGTAAACTGTCACAGCAAGTGTCTAAATGCTAATGGGGCAGCAGGCTCACTGGGAGTGTGCCTTGCTTCATTAGGTGACTGAGAAGCATGCTCAGCTCTGATTTTTTAGAAGAGATCTGTATGGCTTCTTAGCCGGCTGTAGTACACATTCCAGTTGAGCACTACTTACCAGCCAAATTTCAAGGTTCAGCAAGCAATTCTGCTGGGGCTGAAGGAGTAATTACAGAATTGTGAAAGGCTGAAATGTGAAACAGATGGACAGATTGTTCCTTCCCCCTGCCAACCTTGGAGAGGAAGAAAAAAAAAAGAAAAGAAAAAAGAAAAATCAGCCTCTAGTTAAAAGCAAGCTCTCTTAGCTCAAAAGGACCTTTCCTCCCTCCTGAAGCCATGAACAGCAGTCCTGCACAGAAGACAGCATTGAACACTTTAGTGTCAAACGTTTAGTTAGTGTACTGTGTTTCTGATATTCAGCTTATCATCAGGATTCCTGGCCTCACTGGGGCCAGTGCCAACATCAGGTATCGGTTCCTGCCCTAGGGTGCTGCTACAAACCTGAGTTCAGCAATGCGCCCAGTGGATTGCCTGCTCAGCTGATGCTCAGGGTTGTGTCACTTCTGAACTCCTCATGTAAAGCCTTTTCTAGTGCTAACCAAAGTAGGGATATGTCACATTTAATTCATATGCCCCTTCCCATTACAGCTTTTTAGCTCTGTCTGTACTGCAGAGAGTGATTACAGAACATGCAAGGATGCCAGGTTTGGCTCTATTTCACGACTGCTGCTACAATGAAATATGGAAGGAAAAAAAAAGTTTTTTTTTTTTTTTTTAAAAAAAGAGTTTATTGGGATTTCACAGCATGTTTTTCCTTGTTTACTCTCAGACAATCGGTTTCTCTTCCACCACTGTGTCCCCAAACTTTCCACTGCAAAAAGAGGTGGTTTAGACCAGTGGGTAGGGCATCTGAGTGGAAATCAGGGAGCTTGCCTGTTCATCCTGCCCAACATAACTGCTCATGTACCAATTTTGATTTGAGCTCTGTGTGGTTCTGTTCTCTATGTGGGGAGAACTCAATAGATTTTCAAAGTGCAGACTTCAAAATTAACTTTAAAAAAAATAATAATAATTAAATTGAAGAAGCAAATTAAATCACCAACATTGAGAACAAGAAATAACAATCACCCACTAATTGTTTGTCGGAAGACAAGTTCAATGAAGGGGAAAATCAGATAGGTATTGCTGGGTTTGTCTCTCTACTTTCTTGGCTAAATGGTGTTTTCTAAGATCAAGGAGAAGACAGAACAACCGGGGCAATTCCATTCCAGGACTTAGGGCGGTATTCACTTCTTGCATGTCTGGTTACAAATATTGGTGGTTACAGTAATGCTTGCTTTCTGCTACAATAGTCACACACAAATAAGATAATTGGGGGAGCAAAATGACTGAAAGGGATAATTGGTTTGGTCTGAGTGAAAGAGAAGATGATGAGAAGGACTTCAGAGCTACAAAGCTGACCAGAAACTCTTAGAAGTTAGGCATAAGAGGCAAACTTGAAAACAGGCAGAGCAAGCAGAGCTGAACCCAGCTTCAGTGAGAAGCAGCAGAGAGGTCATGTTGTCCAAGTGAGCCCGCACAAGGGAGAGAAGTTGAAACTTTTGAAGGTAGCAGCAGTTACAAATTATTCTTTCGTCTGCTCACTGCTGCTGCATGGCTGCTGTGAGAGGAGAGAGGAAGAGGATTCGCAGATACTCACACATATACAAAGGAGCAATGGTGGGTGGATAAGGGTAAATGGAGTGAAGCTGGTAGTGTAGCAATACCAGTGCATGATCATTAGCACTTTACATGGAGAAGCAAAAGAACAAAACTGGCAATAACCCTCGTCAGTGTGCTTCTTACAAGAGACAGGGCTTACGTGTTTCCACCTGAGGCATCACGGACGGTACATGTGAATTGCACTCTTCTGCATGTGCACAGGCTATATGATGCACTCCATGTGCAGCAAACTACCTAGACCTGCTGAGGAGACAGGACAGACTATGTGCCCTCTGCGTGGACACAACAATTTTTAGGGGTAGCTGTTCAGCACAGCAGCCACAGAGAATACCTGCAGTTGGTTGCCATGGCTCAAGCAATGCTGTGGTCTCATCAGAGACTTCCAGCAGGGCAGATGCCACTCTTCATTTCCAGCTAGGGAAAAAAAAAAAAAAAAAAAAAAAAGAGCAAAGGACAATCCAAAAGAGCCACTGATCTCCACAACCAGGACTGAAATAAAGATGAGCTTGAGCTGCTCAGGACACTAGTTGGTGGAGTCCCTTGGGAGGCGGTTCTGAAGGGCAGAGGGGTCCAGGAAGGCTGGGCGCTCTTCAAGAGGGAAGTCTTAATGGCGCAGGAACGGTCTGTCCCCACGTGCCCAAAGACGAGCTGGCGGGGAAGAAGACCGGCCTGGCTCAACAGAGAATTGTGGCTTGATCTTGGGAGGAAAAAGAGGGTTTATAAGCTTTGGAAAAGTGGGCAGGCCACTAAGGGGGACTTTAAAGAAGTAGCGAGGCTGTGCAGGGATAAAATTAGGAAGGCCAAAGCTCATCTGGAGCTCAATCTGGCTACTGCCGTTAAAGATAACAAAAAACGTTTCTATAAATACATCAACACAAAAAGGAGGACTAAGGAGAATCTCCATCCTTTTCTGGATGCGGGGGGAAACTTAGTTACAAGAGATGAGGAAAAGGCGGAGGTGCTCAATGCCTTCTTTGCCTCAGTCTTTAGTGGCAATACCGGTTGTTCTCTGGATACTCAGTACCCTGAGCTGGTGGAAGGGGATGGGGAGCAGGATGTGGCCCTCACTATCCATGAAGAACTGGTTGGTGACCTGCTACGGCATTTAGATGTGCACAAGTCGATGGGGCCGGATGGGATCCACCCAAGGGTACTGAGGGAACTGGCAGAGGAGCTGGCCAAGCCACTGTCCATCATTTATCAACAGTCCTGGCTATCCGGGGAGGTCCCAATCGACTGGCGGCTAGCAAATGTGACGCCCATCTACAAGAAGGGCCGGAGGGCAGACCCGGGAAACTACAGGCCTGTCAGTTTGACCTCAGTGCCAGGGAAGCTCATGGAGCAGATCCTCCTGAGAGTCATCATGCAGCACTTGCAGGGGAAGCAGGCGATCAGGCCCAGTCAGCATGGGTTTATGAAAGGCAGGTCATGCCTGACGAACCTGATCTCCTTCTATGACAGAGTGACGCGCTGGGTGGATGAGGGAAAGGCTGTGGATGTGGTCTACCTTGACTTCAGCAAGGCTTTTGACAACGTCTCCCACAGCATTCTCCTCAAGAAACTGGCTGCTCTTGGCTTGGACTGGCGCACGCTTCGTTGGGTTAGAAACTGGCTGGATAGCCGGGCCCAAAGAGTCGTGGTGAATGGAGCCAAGTCCAGTTGGAGGCCAGTCACTAGTGGCGTCCCCCAGGGCTCGGTGCTGGGGCCGGTCCTCTTTAATATCTTCATCGATGATCTGGACGAGGGCATCGAGTGCACCCTCAGTAAGTTCGCAGATGACACCAAGTTAGGTGCGTGTGTCGATCTGCTTGAGGGTAGGAAAGCTCTGCAGGAGGATCTGGGTAGGCTGCACCGATGGGCTAAGGCCAACTGCATGAAGTTCAACAAGGCCAAGTGCTGGGTCCTGCACCTGGGGTGCAATAACCCCAAGCAGAGCTACAGGCTGGGAGAGGAATGGTTGGAGAGCTGCCAGGCAGAGAAGGACCTGGGAGTGATGGTGGATAGTCGGCTGAATATGAGCCAGCAGTGTGCTCAGGTGGCCAAGAAGGCCAACGGCATCCTGGCTTGTATCAGGAACAGTGTGACCAGCAGGGCTAGGGAGGTGATCGTCCCCCTGTACTCAGCTCTGGTGAGGCCGCACCTCGAGTACTGTGCTCAGTTTTGGGCCCCTCGCTACAAGAAGGACATCGAGGTGCTTGAGCGGGTCCAGAGAAGGGCGACGAAGCTGGTGAGGGGCCTGGAGAACAAGTCCTATGAGGAGCGGCTGAGGGAGCTGGGCTTGTTCAGCCTGGAGAAGAGGAGGCTCAGGGGTGACCTTATCGCTCTCTATAGGTACCTCAAGGGAGGCTGTAGCGAGGTGGGGGTTGGCCTGTTCTCCCACGTGCCTGGTGACAGGACGAGGGGGAATGGGTTTAAGTTGAGCCAGGGGAGTTTTAGGTTAGATGTTAGGAAGAACTTCTTCACTGAAAGGGTTGTGAGGCACTGGAACAGGCTGCCCAGGGAAGTGGTGGAGTCACCATCCCTGGAAGTCTTCAAAAGACGCTTAGATGTAGAGCTTAGGGATATGGTTTAGTGGAGGGCTGTTAGCGTTAGGTTGGAGGTTGGACTCGATGACCTTGAGGTCTCTTCCAACCTAGAAATTCTGTGATTCTGTGATTCTGTGATAAAGATGAATTTGATCAGCTGGAAGAATGATGTCTGCATTCCCTGCAGAAAACAAGGGTAAAAGTCAATGATGGTCACCTCTACAGTAAGAATGTAATTTTAATATGGTAAGTGATGATTTTGTCCATTTTAATATGCAAATATTTATTGGGTTTGAAAAAATAGCTGGGTCATGCCATAACATACCTTCCTCAAGTATCTGATTGTTGCTTTAGGAGGAGAATTCCCAAATTTTACTGCTCATCTATTGCACTGTTTCATTTTTCTTCCCCAAATGATGCTGCATTTACTTTTTTAAGAGGGAGAATCATGAAAGGGTTATTGCTTTTGCATAGATTGAAGTATTTAAAGCTCATCAGTGCAAAAGTCCAAATTTGCAGAGAGTGGAAATCTGTAGTCCAGTTAAATAAACTAAAAAATATGCACTTTTTTTGTCTTCAAAGGACATAAACTCCTTCAAAAATCTTTTATCTCTGAAGATTGAATTGTCAATCATCCCATACTTTAAAACACAAATCTTAGATCATCTGTCCTTGTAGTTTTCCTCTAGGTTCTTCTTTATGTCTCTCACCTTCAAGTAGTAAGCTGTCTTGCACAAAGCAAAGCTTAAGTGCTAGGTTTAGGGCCCAAAATTCACTGTCTTGAAAGGAGTCTTGCTGAATAAATTCTTTTTCAAAAGAATTGAATTTGGTGCCCATTTTCTTCTTTCCTGAAATGGATGCTCCCTCTCTGAATGGAAGCAAGATGTCGCTTTGCAGTTTTACATCTTCTTGTATTCATTTTTCTTCCATTCCCTAGTAAGCTGCCCAGTCCCAAGAAGGATTTTTTTTTTTCCTAATTCTGATGTTATCTTGTTAGGAACCAGCAGTTCTGGGGACAGTCCATCTTCAGATTCCCATGTGACAGAATTATCACTTAGAAGTGTCAGGCTCATTGCATTCTTTTTACCCATCCAGCAGATGGCATCTAAGCTTTAGAAAAGGTCATCTTTCTTCATACTCTCAGATCCTGCACAGATTCTTTTTTTGTTTGATATATTCAATAAAAAAGATGCTAAAGGAATTATTTTAGAAGACTTTAGTCTGCTGTTAATTTAGAAACGTATGATGGTAATGTATTTGTATGATTTTATAAGTTGGTGATCTTTTCCTGAAACCTATCAAAATGGGAATTTTAAATTTCTTCTTCAGTCTATTTATAATAAATTTAAGAAGAATTTGTCTTATATTGCTTTCTTATGCAGTTATGTTTTATTCCTCAATTCGAGTCTTGTTTCTCAAGTTCATTGTCAAATGAATGTCCATACTCCAAATATATTCAGTATTCTAGCTATTATGAATACTGACAAGGTGACATAGCAGCTGTTCATCACATGTTTTGAAACTTCTAATTCATATTGCTTCCTGATACTAGATTTCCCAGTGGTGGCCCAGTTTATATATAGAATACAGTAACTTATAAATACCCAGATCAAAACTACTGCTTATACTCATCAATAATAATAAAAATGGTGATACGAAAGCCTATTTTGATCATGTAGGCTTTAAAAAAAAAAATGAATTTACACCATTACATGTTTATTTTAGCTGATTCTAATTCCTATACTTTGTTATGAGAAAGGAATTGTAATTTTCACTTGAATTCTAATGCTCTTTCATTTCCAGGATGTTAAAAGACAGCTGACTGTCTGTGTCTAGTATTGCAGATACTAATCTTCCCAGAAAGACTCTTATGGCAGTTTCTTGACAAGTAAACATTTCTAATAGGTGTCAAGATAACAAGGAGTACTAAATTAGTATTCCTCCTTCTCCTTCTCCTTCTCCTTCTCCTTCTCCTTCTCCTTCTCCTCCTTCTCCTTCTCCTTCTCCTCCTTCTCCTTCTCCTTCTCCTTCTCCTTCTCCTTCTCCTTCTCCTTCTCCTTCTCCTTCTCCTTCTTTCTTCTTCTTTCTCCTTTTTAATAGAGTTACTTTAATACATCTAACCAAAGGAATATTAAGTTACATGTGAGGGGGGGTCAAATTTTATTCAGTTCCATGGAACTTATTTTCAATAGAGGATTTTACTTCTGAACACAGCAATATGCATGTGTAATAGTCCTATAGTAGAAAGATATTGAAGTATGTTTCCTTATGTACCAATTAAATCATCAATGGGCTCATTCTTTGGTTTCAACCAAACACTGAAAGGTGTTATCTTCAGTTTATTTATCTTCAGTTTTGGTTTGAGTCAAACTTAACTTTCAGTCTTCTGTGCTATTTAAACAAGTCTGTTTGTGGTACTCAGATATCTTTTTGTGTCATCTCGACATTAACAGGGGTCAATATTAAGAAGATAGCAGAGGTGAAAATCCACTGTCCCCATAAATCAGGCAGCAAGCTTTATTTTCTGGCAGTGGGAATCTGCCTAACTTTCTTAAACTGGACCTAGACTGACTAGAAATGACTATCTAGTGGATAAGTCATTTTTACTTGTTCTCTGTTTATATGGATTGCAAATAGTTTCCAAGTGACTAAGATATTAGTCAGATTGCTATAGTAAATTTTCTTCAGCAATTGGGGAATTAGTGATTCGGGCACACAAACAGACTGGCAGAATTTTTTAGACCTTGTTCCTAAAGCCAGCAGAACTTTCTTGTTAGAGTCCTGCTCACGAGGCAAGGGAGATGAAGTAGCAAACTCCACTAATGATTTCACCCACTTGGACAGTGAGAATCAAAATAAATCCCAAGGATGGTGGGGTAGCTGTTCCTAGAGATTCATCTGCTACAAGTTCAGGACAGGCTTTATCTTCTGCAAAGTGAAGGCAGGAAAGCAGCTGTCACCTGGGAAAGGAGAATGAAATTACACTTCAAAAATAATCATGCAAAATATAAAAAGGTTCTTTTGCTTCTGAGGAAACATCTCACCTTAAGGATTAACTTTGACTAAAAAAGTGTGGAGTCATTTCAGAAGTGATTTAAGTGACTCAGTGGTTACCCAGTGAAACTAGAGAGTAAGTGCTTAGCTAACTTAATACTACCTGGAAGAACGACTTATCCCTCTATGTGAATTCAATAATCTTTATGTTTAATTATGTAAGATGCATGTGTTATTATGAAATATGCAGAGAGATGTAATGATTCCCACAATTACAGAAGGCTGTACTGTACTTTCTTTCCACTTATAGTTCAGGACACTGCCCTTTTATTTTCTTACCGGATCGGATCAATTGCTAATTAATTCTCTTTTTTCAAACGTTGCTGTTAAGTAGGCAACTGGCTTTGCAGATGAGCAGAGACATGCTAGTTTCATCTTAATTTGTTGTTCCAGTGAGACCTTTTTATGTCTGCCAGTTATCAAGTGATCCGCCACAGACCTTTACTAGTGAAGAACTTCACTAAGAAAAATGGAACAGGACACATTAGGCAATGTGTCCTACAGGATGCTGATCAAGCAGTTCCATTTGCATCACAAATTCAAATGTTCTTCTTTCAAACACTTTTTGTGACGCTTCTCTGAGGGATAAAAGTTCCCAAAGATGTTGATCAAACAACCTTGGACAGAATGATTCTGTAAGACTTCACCTCAAAGGATGACAGTCTGAGTGGTACCATGCTATAGTACTTTTTTTTTTTTTAAGGTTATATTTTATACTCTTCTCACACTCTAACTCTTTCAGAGCTTTTCTAATTAGGGAAGTCTCTAGGGAATTTGTCTGTAAATGACAACCCTGAAAACAATTTGTCCCTAGATGGAAACATGCTTTGGATGAATATACTGACTGTAACATTCAGTATCTTTTTTTTCTTTTTGCTTGTGTCAACACAATTCTGTTTCAAAATATGGATTATTTTTTTTTACCTATGCCCATAAAATGGCATAGGTTTTTCAGAAATGCAGAATGCATAACTTATCACATACTTAGTAAACAAATAAAAATGTCAGTTGCTAATAATATTCCTTTAATGCATATCTTCATTGTTGCATACTTGTGTAACGCTCCAAGAAGACAAATGATACTCATTCTTGAAGGACACTTCTAAAAGATTTTAAATTTCTTAATTACTTATTTCACCAATATATTTATTTTATTGGTAGTCCACCACCGAGGTAAATAAAATTAACAATTGTGGAGAGGAAAAAAAAAAAAAAAAGTGGGAAATACCACCTGATAAGCATTCAATGTGTGCTGAAAATTGCCAATCTAAACAATTGTGTGACTGACTCAGTAGTTTGCTTCTGGAAGCTAGAAGCCCATCCAAAACCTTCTCAGGGCCCCCATGAAGTGCAGCTCCTTCCCAGCTCCACTCCTCCAGTCTGCTGGCTTGCTCTGGGTGGCCAGCTCTTTGGGACAGGGAGTTTAACCACCTCAGAACGGGCAGACATCTCCACCTGAGCTCTCTGTTGCTGCAGTGCACATAATAATGTGCGTCCTTTTGTTCTGGCAAAATTCCTGCTCAGATGAATCTCCTACAGCTCGCGTTTCTGCGAGCTGGAGGGTTGTAATACCCAGATTGCCAATTCTGCTGCAGAACAAGATGAGTTTGCTAGCACATTTCAGCTGCAGGCTCTTTCTTTGCCATCATCAAAGTCAGCAAAATGGTAGGGAGGGTCAAACAGAGGTGAGGCTTGCTTGCAGCCAAATTGTACTGATGTCCCCAGCTTCTTTCTTTGTCATGGAGGCAGTGCAGCCTGTCTATGACTAAGCTTAGAAGGCAAGGTTCAGTCAGCTTTTATTGTCTCTTTCAGTGTCAGCTATACAAAGTAAATGGCAATTAAAAGACCTTCTCTGTTCCTTCAGCTGGTAGCTTTCATTCAGAGTCGTACTCTCCTAACTTAATTGTAAGTGAAAACAGTATTTTTTCCTGCACGTTTCCATGTCCTGAGAGCTTACCTGCAGCTACAGTTTTGGACTGGGTCCCTCTTTCTACAAATGATAGGCTTTCAAAAACACTTGGTGAATTCTTCGCCCTTTTATTTCATCTTACTCAAGAAATTGCATGCAGGCTTGCAGCAAATCCTGCACAGTCATCCAGGGCAGGCTCTGTTCCCATGCTTCTTTGTGTGGAAAACATCCTTTTGTCAGAAGATCCTTCATCTCATTATCAGCAGTTCACACATGTGGCACATGCAAGCAGATACAAATCCTTCATCTGCCCTGACATTTGCTGGGAAAGCAACGTAGTGTTGCACAAATGATTTACACCTCCGTGTACAGGACATAGTGCGTCTTAAGGCAATATACTGCATACGCTATCTGGGAGTGTTGGTCTTCTGGACCTACTGTTCACAAATAGTGAATACTTTCTGGCAGCTTGGTCTACAGCAATGATATGATTGTGAAATGTAATGTCCTAAGGGGCTTGAGGAAGACAAGTAGCAGAATAAAGACCCTGAGATCAAGAAAGGGAGATTTTAGCTTCCTCACAGAAGGGTTAAGGGAGATGCAATGGGAGACAGATTTTCTTGGAGGGCAAAAGAGTTCAGGAGTGCTGGAAGATTGTCAGAGATGGTCTCCTGAAAGCCTAAGAGGGGTCCACACCCTTCATCAGAAAAAAAAGAACAGCCATAACAAGAGAACAGACTCCTACACAGTGAGCTACTTGGAGAGCTTCAGTGTGGAAGAGAAGTATGAGAGAGATCGAAAAGGCAAGACTCCTGCAAAGAAATGCAGAGATACTGCTCTGGCACATGGAGATGTGGTCAGGAAAGTGAAAGCTCAGAAAGAGCTCAAACTAGCAAATGATGTCAAACATAGCAAGAAAGGCTCTTCCAGGTACATTAGCAAGTAGAAGTATCATAGAATCATACCATAGAATCACAGAATGACCTTAAGGATCATCTAATTTCAACTCCCCTGCTCCAGGCAGGGTTGCCAACCACTAGAGCAGGCTGCCCAGAGCTGCATCCAGCCTGGCCTTGAATGCCTCCAGGGATGGGACATCCACAACCTCTCTGGGCAACCTGTGCCAGTGCCTCACCACCCTCTGAGAGAAAAACTTTCTCCTAATTTCCAACCTAAATCTCCCGTCTTAGTTTAAAACCATTCCCCAGATGCCTGCAGGAAAGACAGAAGTACTCAGTCCCTTCCTTGCCTCAGTTCTCCTGGGTGAGACCAGCCCCAAGTCTCTTGTTGAGAAAAAATGAAAAAAAATAAAAATAAAATTAAAAAATGAACTACCAATAGAGGAGAAAGGTTGAATTAGGAACCAAAATGAAAATAAAATTCGCTATGACAACAATTAGACATGGAGTCCCAGAGAAGTGGTGGACTTTCACTTGTTGAAAATATTCAAGACTCAGTGTGGCTGAGCTTGGATAACTTGATCTAAGGCACTGCTTTCCACAAAAGGTTGGACAGGGTGATCTCTAGAGCTGCCCTACAACTTGAACCTTTCTACCATTGTTATGATTCTCTCAGGGTCCAGGTGCAGGATTACAAAGAATAAGAAACAATCTGATTACAAAGCTGTCCTTTACCACTAGGGGCCACTTCAGCAAACATGCAGGCGTATCACAGAATCACAGAGTGACCGAGGTTGGAAGGGACCTCTGGAGACCATTTTGTCCACCCCCCTGCCAAGTAGGGTCCCCTTAAGCATGGTGCACAGGATCACATCCAGGCAGGTTTTAAATATCTCCAGGGAAGGAGACTCCACAGCCTCTCTGGGCAACCTGGTCCAGTAAAGAAGTGTTTTCTCAGATTCATCCAGAACTTTCTGTGTTCCAGTTTGTGCCCATTGCCTCTTACCCTGTTGCTGGGCACCACTGAAAAGAGTCTGGCCCCATCTTCTTGACAGCCTCCATTCAGGTGTTTATACATTGAGCAGATCCCCTCTCACTCTTCTTCTCCAGGCTATCAGGCTCAGCTCTCTCAGCCTCTTGTAGAACAGGTGCTCCAGCCCCCTCATCATCTCTGTAGCCCCCTGATGGACTCTCTCCAGTAGCTCCATGTCCCTCTTGTACTGGGGAGCCCAGAACTGGACACAATCCTCCAGGTGTGGCCTCACCAGGGCTGAGCAGAGGGGCAGGATCACCTCCCTGCTGGCTACACTTTAGCTAATGCACCCCAGGATCCCACTGGCCTTCTTGGCCATAAGGGCCCATTGCTGGCTCATGGTCAGCCTGGACTCCCAGGTCACGAGGACTCCCAGGTCCCTGCCGGCAGAGCTGCTCTCCAGCAGGACAGCCCCCAGCCTGTACCGGTGCTTGGGGTTATTCCTTCCTAGGTGCAGGACCCTGCACTTGCCCGTGTTGAACCTCATGAACCTCATGAACCTCTGGTGTATCAGCCACTCCTCCCAGCTTTGTGTCATCAGCAAACTTGCCGAGGGCGCACTCTATTCCATCAACCAGGTCACTGACAGCTGAACAACTCTGGACCCCAGTACCCCTCTGGGGGACACCGCTAGCTACAGGTCACCAACCAGACTCCACCACTGCTCACAACCCCCTGAGCTCTGCCACCCAGCCAGTTCCCAATCCACCTCACTGTCCACTCATCTAACGCACACTTCCTCAGCTTGCCTTTGAGCTTGCCTACTCATCCCTCTAGTTTCCTCTATATTTCACTTCTTCATGCTTCCCTCCCGATCCTGTGTTCCTCAGTTACAGTCCACATCAGATTCTGTAAAGAAATAGTTTTTGTTCCCCAAAACACTGAAATTCTTATTCTGAATGATTTGCTCACAATGTTCAACCTTTGGCTTCTGGCAAAGGCTATTGTCTTCTGTTCCAGGGACAGTGAAAAAATACCTCTTCTTAAAGGTAAGATTTTGTTCCTGTTTCTGGTGTTTGCAGCTACTCAGCTTATGCCTTCTAGAACAAGATGTGATAACTTCTTCACAGGTCCCACTTGAATCATTTCTACTTTATGGCTGTGTTGTTTTGGTACATCTGTCTCTGCATTTTGGAAAGCTTTTGTGCTACTACATGGAAAGAGCTAGGCAAGCATTTATACCTCAGTTCCAGGAAATTTAGTCCTCAAAACTCTCCCTCAAATGTTTTGGCATGTCTCCTGACATTTGAGGTCTTAGTGAGGAACATGTGAATTTCCATTCTGACCCAGAATTATTTCCAACTAATCTTTACTTTTTTTTTTTTTTTCCATTATTGAATATTTGCTTATCTAAGATGCACTGCAGCCAATTGAGGGGGTTCACCTGACAGCACTAGTGTACTTATCTAACAAAAAGGAAAAGGTTGTGCTGCCACAAACATTCTGATGCTCACCCAACAACCGTTTTTAGTCCCAGTAGACTGAGTCAATGTAAGGTGTAAGGTCCTGCATCTGGGCTGGTGCAATGCCAAGCACAAATAGACACTGGGCTGAGAACGGACTGAGAGCAGCCCTGGGAAGAAGGACCTGGGGGTGTTGGTTGACAAGAAGCTCTGCAAGAGCCAGCACTGTGTGCTTGCAGCCCAGAAAGCCAACCGTATCCTGACTGCACCAAAAGCAGCATGGCCAGCAGGGTTGAGGAGGTGATTGTCCCCCTCTGCTCTGCTCTCGTGAGACCCCACCTGGAGCCCTGCGTTCAGCTCTGGGGCCCCCAGCACAAGAAGGACATGGACCTGTTAGAATGAGTCCAGAGGAGGCCACAGAGATGATGAAGGGTCTGGAGCAGCTCTCCTATGAAGACAGGCTGAGGGAGCTGGGGCCTGGAGAAGAGAAGGCTCTGGGCAGACCTTACAGCAGCCTTCCAGTGCCTAAGGGGGGCCTACGGGAAAACTGGGGAGGGACTCTTTGTCAGGGGGTGTAGTGATAGGACAAGGAGTAAGGGCTTTAAACTAAAAGAGGGTAGGTTTAGGTTAGATATAAGAAGAAAATCTTTACCCTGAGGGTGGTGAGGCCCTGGCACAGGTTGCCCAGAGAGCGCCTCCATCCCTGGAGGTGCTCAAGGCCAGGCTGGATGGGGCTTTGGGCAACCTGGTCTGGTGGGAGGTGTCCCTGCCCATGACAGGACGTGTGTGGAATTAGATTATCTTTAAGGCCCCTTCCAACCCAAGCCTTTCTATGTTTCTGTGATTCTCTGATCCACATTGGGTATGATTTCAGGCTCTGTGTCTGCCTCTTACACATGCCTTGCCACTGAAATTTTTGTGGCAGAATAGTTTCACAGGCCAGCCTCCATGACCAGGGCTGATACCCAATATGCTCCAGCTAACTCCTCTTCCCATAGCTCCAAGCCCCGGAGCTCTCTGAGCTCTCTGTCCAAGTTCTCCCAGGACACACAAGTTCCAGTAATCCTAATTACTTTTTGGCTGATACAGGAAATACAGAGGGGAAAAATAAAAATAAATAAAACCAAAAACAAACAAACAAACAAAAAAGCAATCTGTACACGTTGGCCTGCCTTTGTGCCCTTGTTGCAAAGGAACCTCAGGGTTTAGATTAGACGCTTCTAAACAGACCAGCCTTCCTCCTCTCCCCTTTCCTTCCTGAAAGTACCCTTTCTCTCTCCTTCTTCCAGCCATTTTTCTGCACCCAGTCTTTTCTCATTTTTGATGTGGCTGAAGAGAGAGCCCTTCTTGGATTGCCACTCGTCTCCTTGTCAGGAGCCTCCCAGATCTAACCTGTCAGATGTTCAAAATCCATCACCACCTCATCCGTAGCTCACTTGTCACCCTGCCGAGTTTCAGATTGGAACAATTAGTTTGCCTTGAGCCGTTGCCAATTATTTTGCTGCTGTATGATTAAATGGACTGTAATTGAATAGCTGATCACCAGGATTTAATGACCCTCCACTGTTAAATCTAGCCAAGTTAAAGATTTTTTTCCCTTCTGTCACCTCCCAGGGGACTCTAGCTGAATCCGGAGGCAAAAGGTCACAGAGGAGACAAGCAAACACAACAATGAGAACAGAATTTGCAATGTGATATAAAATACTATAGAGAGTCCCTAATATTAAACAGGATTTATATGCAGAGTGGCTCACAGGTTGTTTTGCACGCACACATGCACACATTGATAAGAAAAGAGCATAGTGGACTTGTGTGTAAGAACTATGTGTTCTTTCCCAATCAAGAAAACCCTGTTATTTAGTATACAATCCAGTTGGATTGAAACATACTCTTAGAGTTAAATATATGATTATACACTCAGAAAGATGGATTCTTTGTCTATGACTAATATTCTTATACTAATAAGTATCTGTTTTCCCAAAACCATCTCCCAGAACCTAGACGTTATCAGTTTCTAAGTTGAAAAACAAAATAAAACAGAATGAAATAAAATGAAATAAAACAGAATGAAATAAAATAAAACAGAATGAAATAAAATGAAATAAAACAGAATGAAATAAAATAAAATAAAATAAAATAAAATAAAATAAAATAAAATAAAATAAAATAAAATAAAATAAAATAAAATAAAATAAAATAAAATAAAATAAAATAAAATAAATAAAATAATGGGTAAAAAAAGGCATAGTTTGTTTTTAATGTGTCTATAGCAAGTTTTCTTTAATGCATATGTAGCTCAGATGTTGGAACTGTTACGAAATTAGATTTTTTTTAAAGTCTTAGACTAAAACTACAGCATTGTGGATAATTATCCTACAGTCTGAACCAGCACACTTGAACACATCAGGAATGTGTGTTAATGGCCCGGTGTCTTGTTTAGAAAAGAAACCATGGTGCCCTTATACTACATTCTGCTAAGCAAAGCTTTCAGCAAATGTTTGTGCGTGCTCAGCATCAGCACTGACATGACTGACTTTTACAGTTGCAGGGTAGGTCTGATCTATTAACTCAATCGTGCATGTGAAGCTGCCTCTCCTACATTCCTTGATACTGCAAAGAGCCAACCAATGATTCATCCATCTGAAGACCTCTTTATGAAAAAACTGAATCACTGAAGCCCTACTATGTTCAAAATAATGAGGCAAAAGATGCTATCACTCATTCATACCTATGTATTGTAGGTACTGCTTACACATGTAATGGCATGTTCCTGAAACATTCCCAGCTTAAAAGGCAGAGTTTTTTAGAGTGTACAATGTTGATACAACGTGAAGGTCCTGGACCAGCAAGATAAATACAAATCGTACTTCTTTGCATCGTTACTGGTTTGGGGCTGTTACTGATCATTGTTGGTTAATAAGTGGCCTTACCAAGATTGACAGGACTGTTCCTGGGCTCAGGTTTTTCTCAAGACTTCAGTATAATATGCTAACAAGAAAAACAGTATCTGAAATAGAAATTAAATTTTTAAAATGATCTAAGCAATGTTAAATCCTATTGACCATGAAAATAAGATAGCTAGGTAATGAAACATTGAATCTAGGCAAGGTACACTGGATGAATTTACTGAAAATCCATTCCATGAACACGTGAAACACAACAGTGTTTTCCTGCATGGAAGCTCCAATAACCAGTGGGACAAGCTCATGGAGTTGGAGACATACTGGCACTGATGCTCTCTTCCCTGTCAATACACATATTTTCATGAATCTAACGAGAACATCATTGTCGAGTTTGGTTGAAATTAGAAAAACATTTTGGAGGTCATGCAGACCATCTTCACAGAAGTATCATGACCTACTTACAGCAGGTCCAGTACACCTGCAGGTGCTTCTGTCTGCATTCATAGATCGATTTTTGCTAATTACAGTTATTCAGGTGCAGGTAAAAACATTGTTGGATTTAATGTAATCTCTAGGTAAACCTGGGTAGGATTCAGAAATCTTGTTTTGCTTCTTCAGAAGGTGATTATGTGCACATCCATCTGTGCAAAAGAAATATGATTCCCTCCTGCAGACAGCTGGTAAATATCATGTAGGCTCCCCTCAGCTGCAGAATCCCTGGCTGATCCAGTTATCTTTCTCTCGTTGTTATTCTCTCTGGCAGCAGGAGCCCTTAGCAGTCCTTACTTTGGGCCCTAAGTGGGAGGTAGAGTGCGAGGCACTCAGCCACAGCACCCCCAGGCATATCCTCATCTCCATTTCACCAGGGACCAGCACTGGGAACCTGAGCACAACACTTCATTTGTGGTCTGCTGGCTTCTTCTCCACATTTTTTGTCTCTCTTGTCTATTCAGCCTGTAATCTTTTCAAAGGCTGGGACTGTCTCTGACTGTCTAGACACACAGGACCTGTTACAATGGGACATTGATTTCTGATGGGGTCTCCATCTGCTTACTGTATTGCAAATGACTACTGCTAACTTTAAAAGAGCTACATTTCAGCATCAGGGTTCAGCAGTAATAAGAACATTTGGACTTTGTTACAAAGCTAAATAATGTCTCATACTAGTGAAGAGAGAAATAATTTATTTCAAAATCAAAGTTTTTAGGCTAGCAGTGAATTATGTGGCTTTCATGCTTGGCTAGTGATGTATGTTCTTGCTTTCTTTCTCTGCTATCTGCTAAAGCTAACTTGAAATGTCTGACAAGTTGCTGAGATTTTCTGTGCAGTATCTGCTATATATATTGTTATTTTTAGCACTGTTTCTGTTGTTCTTATTGCTGCAGCATCTGAACATCTCAAAACAGCTGAAGAATGTGCCTACAATACATAAATGCTATTACACCCATTTTACAGGCAGAAATACAAAGGCATGGAGTGATTTATCCATAATCATGTAAAAAATACATTGCATTGCTTGGAACTGCAGAACTCCAGAGCCCTTGTTTAATCCTTCGTCTTGGGTCTAGCCTTTCTACAGTGCTGGATTTTATTTCAAAACCTCCAGGAAGCCTCTCAAGATCTCCTGTTTCTCCTTGACATATGAAAAATATTAAGTGTGATTCATCCCTAGAGTATTTTTGAAGTTGACAAAACCATTGGCACCTGAAACCTGTTCCCAGAATTGCATCTTTTGTCTGATTTTTCACATCCTTTGGTTCTGTTTATGTAGCAAAAAAAAGATTTTGAGAAGATGCAGCTTCCTTTAAAATATTCCTTTCTCCCCCATCTAACAAAGTAAAGGAGAGAGACAGGACAGACAGAATGATTGGCACAGGGTAAATTAATAGGAAGAGATAGCTCTCTGTCCCTTTATAGGTTAACAGCTGCAACACCATCACAGGCTCCAAGAAGACAGAAATAATGTGTCTGTGGTCATTGTTCAGCCTTGGCAAGCAACTCTGGAGATTCAGTGTTAGCAGCTATTGATACCAAGAGCAACGCTGTCTTCCTGCTTTTGTGAGAGTACCCTTTGGATTACCCAGGGTGCTCTGCAGTCGTGCTTTTGAAACATGCCTGGCTCACAAGTCATCCCAACCCGGAGAAAAAAAGAAAAAAAAAAAAAATCAGCAAAGCCTGCTATGCAGAGCAGCGTCTGAATAGCCAACAGCCAATTTGCCAGCACAACAATTCTGCATTGAGCCGATTGCTAGATATGAATATCCCTTTCAGGGACAGCTTCCCAAATGAGGGAAATCCAGAAGCTGGCTTTTGAAAGTGAAATTCCCTGGGAATGCAGCATAAGGCTTTGCCTGGCAACATTCCCACCCAAGAACCAACAAAAAGCAACTGGCTCTAATCCTTCTCCTTATGTATTTTGGCAGCTTTCTTCCATTTAAAAAGAAAATAAAAATAAAAATCCATCTTGCTCCCATATTGGAAAGAGTCCAAGATACACACATTGGGAGTACAGGAACTGGCATTTAAAGTCCTCCTGATGCTTTTTATGCTGGGTCTTTGATCACATAGAAGAAGGCAGATTATTTTTGCCTTTTACGGTCTTAAGACAAAAAGTTGCTCTTGGAAGCTGTCTGTAATGCAATTTGGTGCTCAGCTTTCCTGATTAAACTGTTCTAAATAGTGCCATAAAACAAAAAAACACCATAATAATCCTGATTCTGGCCTCCCTTATGTCTCTTCTGAACCATGAATTTAGAGAAGATTAAAACAAATGTGAGCCCTTCATTTTCTTTTGTTGTTTGTGTGACCATTGAACAGTTTTTATAAGATGCTATTTTTTAAAAGCAGCAACTGTTTGTGAGTTCAAGACTGTGCTGAGATGCAAGCACACATGCTTTTAATGTTATAAGTGCTATTGCGTTTCAGATAAGATGAAGTCTGAGATAAAGCTGTGGGGAAGATATAGTGTGAGACGATGGCGAAAAGCCATTTATGCCACTTCTTCTGCCCTTCAGGCAAGCTGCCTGCAGACAGGCATATCAGAAAATCTGATCCAAGATGTTTATAAACTCTGCTGCTATGTCTGGATCTGCTCTAAGTGATGTGTTGTCTCTATCAGGCATTTAGTCATGCAGAGTGTTAGCTCCTACTATTTGTAGAGGTCTTGTATTCACTAGTACAATTTGACCTTTATATGAGAGCAAAAATAAGAGAATGCAGTTGTCCAAGCGATGGATAGTAAAGATATTACAAATTGACATTTAAAATAGGTATCTTTCTCATGTAGCAAATATCAGGCCTTGCATTTCATCATCAGATACCACGTCTTAATTTGGATGTTAGGGAAAAGTCACATCTTACCAACACGAAATAATCTTATTGATTCCAGCAGCAATTTAAGAACAGAAACCAACAGATATAGCCACAAGAGAAATGCTGAGATGTCCAACTTTAAAAGCCACGTTTTCAGATGGTGTAATCACCTAGAATCAGTGGAAAAAATCTCAGGTTTACACCTACAGAATGTGCAGCGACTGTGGAATTTGAGAACTCTGGAAATAGCAAATCAGAACTACAAAGCACTGGAGTGAAATGTATGCTCTAACAGATCTATCAGACAAGGATCAGTGAAGCAAAATTCAGTGCTCCTTTTAAATGGAAGCTGGCAACATATGAGATCTTGTCTAGCAGATTTTAATACTCTGACAAGAAAGGCTAAGCTGAACAGATAAACCATGGTGATTTCTGCCAACGTCTCCAGCCAGGCTGAGTATTTCAGTGCTGGTGCATCTGGGCTGATGGAGCTGGCATTGCTCAGGTAGGTTGGCTGATGGAGCACTATGCTGCCATGTCATTCTTAGCAATGTAATTTTTGTTAAATAAAAGACAATTGGGCAGATAAAAAAAAAAAAAAAAAGTGTAATTGGGAGAATTAGCAGAACTAAGCTTACATGAAGATACTTTTTCAGAATCTTGCTTACATGAGTCTATGTGTGGTCCGTGGGCCAGTAAAGATCCCATGGTCTGGAAGATGCTTTCCTCTTCATCAGCCTAGTCCACCTCTGCCCAAAGTGGAGGATAGAGATAACAACTCTGCCTCAGGGGACACCTGGCCATGGAGAACCTCCAGGGATGCCTGCGACCATGCTTTCATGGCCAGAGGCATGTGAGTTCATGCTCAGTACCCTGCTTCTCTAGATCACTGTTCCTGTCCACAGAGAAAAGAAAACTGGTTTTCTGCAATTTTGTAGTTCTGTATTATTGGCCACTCTTTCACTGAGGTGATGACCCACACAGACTACAGCGTCATAGTGAGTCTAACTTCAGCGACACCTGACTCTGCTTGACCTAGTCATCATAGAAGGGCAAGAAAAGCCCACAGACTGCACAAAGGTGATCTTTCAGGCAGGAATAAGATGGGGCACAGCACACCCCTACAGCTAGCCCCTGTCCTAGATGGCAGAGCTGAAGGGGTGTACAAGTAGGGGGGCACTCCTGTTGTAGGACAGGCTGGGGAGGTGCCTTCAGAGAACACTGCTGTCAGCACATACAGGTGCAGCCACTGAAAAACTGTCCCAGCAAAAAAAAAAAAAAAAGGGGAGAGAGGAGGGGCCTTACCACCTCAAATCCTTGTCAGCATCCTTCATTTGAATGAAACCTGCTGCTTTCCTCTGTGGTTTCCTCTTTCTCAGTAACATTTGACTTCTTCCAGGTTTAACTTAGTTCTTAAAGTTTTCTTCAGCCATTTCACTTGACAGACTAATTGATTGGAAGTGGTTTGGAGCCAAATCAAACAGCAAACAAATTAAGTTCATAGGAAAAGAGTACAATTTAGGTCTGCAGTTCTTTTGTTCTTCTGATACACTGTATTAAACCTTGCTGAAAACTGACTCCACTGCCCCAGTGTTGTAAGGCTCAAAGCCTCAGAAAGCCCATAGGTCGCTGCTGAGTGAGCAGTGACTCTTGTCAAGCTGATGAAGGTTAGATACAGCTCAGTTTGTGTCTTGATCTGTAAGACAAGGAGCTCTTCTTAAGAGGTAACATTGACCAGAGCAGGAGCTGATCTTTCAATCTCCCCTTGGGAAAAAGTAAACACATCAACAGTGAGGTTGTTCAGGGCAACAGGCAACAAGAAAATCTACTGATATTCCATGAGATGTCTAGGTAAGCAGACAGCAAATAATGCATGGCATTTTACTGCAGCAAGTCATGGTCCAGCCTAGATCTCTGTGTGTGCTACGCAGTTTACAGATGGCAGAATTTTCAACCTGGAAAGAAAAAAAGTACTCTGCTTCTGCCCAATAGTACTGGTTTTCCAGAGAACAGGCAGTTTTAATGGCACTTTTGCTCCCAAACCTGCCAACATTTTGTCCTCTGTACCTTCTTTTCTATAGTAAAAATATTTTTGATAAAACAGCACTAGAAAAATAGCACATTCTGAGATCTGACCCTGTCCTTCTCCAGTTGCATTGTGCTGGTTTTCATACTCTGCAACATCCAAAAATGCACCACAATGTTGGTTTCACTGTGCAGCAAGTGCAGGTTGCACCCTTACTCTGCAATATGACTGTTCAGTGACGGTCTTGGAACAAAATCTGGTTTCACTTCTGCAGGTGCAAATCTGGAAGTTGCATCTGTCTAGCAAAATTTGGCTGCAGATTAAGCTGAAGCGCCCCAGAATAGATTGTGTGGTATTACTTTCTAACCACAAGTCAGCAGTAATGGAATGATGTTTCACAATATTTGTCGAAGTAAGACATCCAGCAAAACTTGTCATAGGTATCAGAGACTGCACGTTTAGGGTGAGACAGTTCTCAAACAACAGCCAGTAATGAAGATTTGGCTGTTTTTTACCACAGTACTGAACTGCTGTGGGGTATCAGTACACTTTGGTTAGCGTGCTGTACCTGGATAATCACACCCATGGTCTCAAATTTCATTATTAGTCCTCTGTGCTGTGCCTGCCTGATGCTGGCCTTTTATTGAGAAACTGTTTTTCAAGACTCTGGTGTGTGTCCTGTCTCAACCTTGGCATGGGCTGAGGTGTAGCTTGCTTTCAGTCTCTAGCTACCAGAGATTTCTTCTTACATGGCAGGAGAAGGGGTCATGTGTCTTGTCTCAGCTGCCACCACTGACAGCCCAGTGTGGTCACTACAGGCAAAGCTAAAATACTGACCACATGTAGAATGGCACAGGCACATGCTCTGGTCTCCTTCTCCCTCAATGTGCCCTGTAGAGACAATCAGCTTTAGCCCTTTCAGTGACAGAGAAATTCTCTGAGACATAAGGAAGACATTACTCAACACAACAATGCCTTATTCACCTGGCAGAGGTCCTAAGAAAGGAAATTAAGATACACTTCCACTTTGTGGCATGGTAGCCCAAAGCTAGTGGTTGCCAAAAGGTCAGAAGTTGCCATGCTCTGTGTTAATAGCCATGTCAGATGCTTTTACCTGCAGTAAATGCACAGTAATGCCAAGTACCTTCTGTCAGCAAAAAAAGAAATGAGGCCTTTTATTTGCTGCAAAATGCCATGGAAAGAGCATGCACACTGACAGCTGGTGCTGCATAGCTAATGTATGGTACCCAACGTAAGAATGATACTGACAATCTCATGAGCCTGCATTAAAGAGAGAGAAAGAGGGAAATGATCATATTATGAAAATCCTCATGATATTAGAACTTCAGAAGGATACAGTAAAGATGGCTCAACACTACTATAAAAAAAATAAAAGTGTTTCCTGTTTTGGACAGCTATAAATATTGAAGGCCTGGATAAAGATAGAGTACAAGAGAGCAGCTTGATATGCAGGTGGGCCCCATGCTATCATGGACATGATAATTGCACATTTTTCTTTCTGGCAGACAAGGAGGAACCTGTCACACCATTTTCCTGTGAACAGAGCTATAAGGGATAAAGCTATAAATGTTGTGCCACACACAGACCTCTTTTCCTTGCTTAGTAAGAGTTCCTAGTTCCTCTCTTCTCCGAGAAACTGCTCTATGCCCTGGCATTTGTGATGTCTCAAGGTCAAAACAGAAACTGTCTGGCCTCAGATTTTGGGAGTGATGAGACCTTAGTCATGAGAGAGTGGAAGTACATGAGTCAGCACAGGATCACCTAACTGTCCCCTTTGCTTTTCTTATTTCCTTTTTTTTTTCCCCCCCACAAAATGCTAACCACTTAACCCTGAAGTTGAAGTGAGAATTGTCTCTCTTGCTGTGTCTGGTAGAGCCACACTCCGTATGGAAATGCCTGGGTGTCTATTACTCCCTGGCAGAGCTTTTGCAGGAATCTTACTCTCAGCTAGCTCTGCTGCAGTGTAGGAGCAATCAGGCACTGCTGCTCAATGAGAGATGGCAACTTCCATCTCAGGAGCAACAACTTCAAGCTGTTCTTAAAGCCACTTCAGCTCAGTAGCTCATAATCATCAGATGAAATCCACACCGTGAAGGTAATCTCAGAAAAAACACTGAAGTCATTTTGTCTCCTGTATTTCAGGCCAGACTAGGACCTTGATTTGCATTTAACAAGCCATTGGACTGTCCCACCAGCAAGAGAAAGTAGAGGCCATCTCTAAGCCATTCTCACCCTCAAGGGCACCCAGCAGCTGGAGCAAATGTGCCGGGATATACCCGTGCACACCGATCCCATTGCAAAGATGTTTTTGTGTGCTGGATGTCCTGTACTTATTTCTGGTAGGAGACCCATTCATAGGATGTACTGTGCCCCAAAAGAATTAATTCTAGCCCCTCTCCCCGTGCCTCCTTCTGACCTTTAGCCAGGCTATTTTTGCAGTGGGTTTCTTTACTTCACAGGCTATGAAAAAGCAACAGCATAATGTAGTGATTTCAGGCAAAGAGATCTTTGTGGAGTTACTCAAAGCTCTTGAAGTGAGGGTACCTTAACATTCCTTTCACTATACTAATAATCTTCTCAGTTTTGTACTCTTGTAAGCCTGCCTTCTGTTGGGATTGCAGCCTTGGCAGCTGTAGGTGAACCAGATAAGGACACTTCTCAATAGCCCCCCTTCCAGCTCAGACAGGGTGCTTAAAAGTTCAAGGATCCAGCTTCCTTCCTGAAGTCCAACACAAAGCAAACAAATAGAAGTGGGGAGGACAGGGCTCTGTCCATGTCTTCCATGGGCATGTGTTAGAGTAGTCCTGGAGCCACTGCTTGAGACCAGGTGCCATACCAGCACTTGGTAAGGTCTCTTACACACAGACCTTTGCCAATGCAGTTTGCACACAGAGGAATCAGCTTGCCCAGAGCCCTGCAGACACAGCCACATCACCTCTGCAGGACAGCAATGCCTTTGTCAAGACACCTCAGTGAATTCCAGATATGAATCCTCTACATTTGCCTCTGTCATTTTTGCTACAGTCCAGCTACATGGGCTGACCTTCGGTGTGTTTTTTGTTTGTTTGTTTGTCTTTTTCCTGTAGAAATTCCTGAAACTCTTCCAAGAGTTTAGCAAAATGCTATCTTGCAGTATCTTGCAGAACTGCCAGCATACCAGGTAGAGACAATCTTGGGAGATCAAACAGTCCTTAGAGCTTCCTGCCGGCAACTGCTTCTGAGAGCAGCTTGTAAAAATCAGTGCTGATGACTGTGAACACGACCCCTAGTCTTGCTTTGGTCCCAGTCCAAGCCCAGAGTCATTGCCTACACCTAATCCAGATCCAGCCTGACATTTGCAGAGTATCGCAATCTTCTCATCTGCACAACATGATAATTGGGGTGCCTATAAAGGATCAGGAAACCAATACCACGTTTGAAGAACAGTCCTTTTCCTTGAAATCAGAAAAATAATTCCCTTCAGGATTTCAGAATGTGAAAACTTGGATGAGCTCTTACATTCACACATAATAATATTTTTAATGTCCTTGTTTAGGGCCAAACACTGATCCATTTGCTCAGTTTTCAGACAGGCTGCTTATTCCTTGGCATAGCCTCTCTGCTTCGCAAGTACCTGGCAGAGCAGCCCGTCAGCCAGAACCTGGCACTCCTTCTGCAGGCAACAGGATGCAGAGGGGAGAGAAATGTGATTTTGTGATCTCCAGTTCCGCTGGCAGCTCAGCACAGCCAGCCTGGAAGAGAAGAGCAAATAAACAAGAGCCAGAATAGGGTCAAGAGCTGATCATTTTTCTCCCTCAGAGCGAAGTGAACAAGCTAGTGATGGCATCGTTTCTTACCATGGGCTGTTAGCAACACCTTCCTACATATGCATGTATTTAACATTGATTGGTCCTGGAGATCATTAATTTTTGTGTCCTTCTGTCCCATTCACAAGCAAGCCAAATCCTTACTGGCAGGAATCTTGAGTTCCTCTTGATCCTCCACTTGATCACTGGAGTTGCTGATACTGATAAGAAAGAGTAATGCTCATACCACTTCTCCCAGTGGGAATTTCAGTAAAAAGCTTCCCTCTATACTTGAGACAGTTCCCATAACTAATTCCCTCTGCCATATTTAGGCACTTCCTCATTTATTTATTTTTTATTCGCTGTGGTATTAAGAGCCAATATTCAAGGTGGGGTTTTTTTGTTTGTTTGTTTGTTTGTTTGTTTGTTTAATAAAAGGGAAACTAAAGCAATGTTGTGCTCTCATTGATGCAGCACTTCTAGATTCAGGTTTTTGCCTTTTTGTCCATTATTTTGCAGCCCCCAGAGAGGAAGCACATAGGAGTCATTCTGGTCCAGAGCAGCCCACCTGAAATCCAAAGATACACCACGGGAACAAGATACTGCTGCTTTCTCCCCACTCCTAAGGGGACTCATTGCTGCTGGCCTGCAGCAAGCAAGAGGAAACTTTGCTTCCTTCTGCCTGACCAGCAAATGGAAGGGTCGGTGCACTGACCTCCTCCTTGCTGCTTCTTGCAGCAGCGCTGTCCTTCTGAGGCCCCAGCTCTGCTCCTGCTCCTGCGGGTGAGCAGGCAGCCTTCGTCACACCTTGAACCCAGCATCTGCCCAGCCCGTGCATTGTTCAGATGATGCATCCTTTTCCCTTTGCCCTGCTTCCACCCGCACTTGCCTCTGTCCTCCTCAAGGTTTGCCTCATTTCCTTTTCCTTTTCCTGCTCAGGGCACCCATTGAAATGGAGCAGAAGAGGAAAAGAGTTGTCTTGTACAAATAGGCATGGAGGTGGGTCACTGTTCAGGAGCTTTCCTCTTCCAAGAACTGGGATTTTTCAGCTGGGATGCAGTCAGGTTATAAATCTGCTACTGGACGTGTTCGTGGCAGTGTAAGCAATCAACAAATTAGCACTGTTTAATTTCTTGTTGTTGCATCTGTTGGGCCCCATCCCATTCTCAGAAAAGAGGGTAGGACTTTTTTTCTTTTCTTTTGTTTTCTTTTTCTTCTTTTACTTTTTTTTTTGTTTTGTTTTGTTTTGTTTGTTCTGTTTTGCTTTGTTTTACCCTTGGAGCTCTCCAAGCAATACAGCCATGCTGCATCCATGCTCTGGCACCAGGCCGTGCAGACCGCACAGGGAGGGAAGGTCAGGGAGGGGGCAAGCTCCAAATTTGTGCACAGTGCCAGACAAGGCAGATGTGCAAGTGCCTTGGCAGAGCTAGCCCACCAACACGCTCAGTGTGCAGAGAGCTCTTCCTGGCAAGTGGGACAGCCGGAACGTGGCTTTGGCTGAGCAACCAAGCAGCTCCACGCTGGAAGCAATGAGTCAACGAGTCAATGAGTCAGTAAGTCAATGAGTCCTGTGCCAGAGGTGATGAGCAGCACTCATGGACATTTATGGACATGGCAAGAGGGTGCCCCAGTGGATCCTCACCAAGGTTGTTCCAGGGTGCACTCTTTTCCCTGTCATCTTCCACATCTTACTCTAGAAATCACCTGAGCTGTATAAATGCTTTTCTATTTCAGTTAATGGGATTTCTTCCCATTTGCAGCAGAATAGCTCTGATTTCCATCTCTGCAACTAAGGTCAAAATCAGATCTATGTTCTGATTCTGTAGGGAATTTTTCCATGTCTTTTACAGCTGTTGGCCACTTCATCAACTTTTAGGCAAGCACAAGAGTGTTTTCATTGACTGTGGGGGATGTCCTAGTTGAAGTAAGATGACAAGCAGGTTCTTTGGCTTTGAAAAAAAGAAGGTCTAAAAGCTATAAGACTAGAAGTCTGTTAAAATGCAATTTACTTTACTGGGCTACCTTCTTTATTTGTAATTATGAGGCTTTTTATCTGGTGGGTGACATTTGGCAAGCCACTTTAGCTGCCTTGCTCCCTTTTAGCCTGTATTAACCTTCCCTGTCTATTTTTAGACCCAAAAGTCTGCAAAGCCAGTGGTGTGCTTCAGTTTGTGGTTGCTCAGACGTTGTCTCCAGCCTGCAATCCAGAGTAATAACGTAGAGGTGAAAATGTTCGGGCAGGACCTGGACATGGCCGCAAAACACAAATCTGCTACTTAGCCTGTGTAAAATGTAACCTGTATTTTCCTCATCTGCTCTGCCCGGCAGACCTGCCAGGGTCTTTCTTCCTGAAATGGTGAGTAAAGTGAGTACTTTTCTGTGGCCAAAGGCTGTCAGATGGAAAGTTGTTAAGTGTTCGTTTGATTGATTAAAGGTGCATTAGTACAGAGAAAGAGGTCATCTTATTTATTATAAAGCAGAATAATATCCTAGTTTAGTGAGAACTGAGGTGGAAAATTATTTGTTTTGGGACCTTATCCTAGATGTTTGCCAAGGGGGCTGAGCTATGGTATCAGTCTTGCAATGCATACCCAGCAGCAAACTGACCTGAAGGCTTTGGCTAATGTCAGGGTAAAAATCAGTGAGTGCCCATAATAAATGCCCATACATACAGCTGTTGTGGTAATAACCAGCAGTCACTTGACATGAAATAGGCAGCAGCCACTGCAAGCTGAAAAAACAGTTAGACTTCCTTAACACAGGAGTTATGAGATAAACTATGAGTTATGAAGCAGAAAAAAAAAAAAAAAAAAAAAAAATGATCTTGTATGAGTGCATGGATGAAAGAGACAGTAGCATTAAGCTGTGGCATATTAAAATGCCATGCAGGTGAGACAGGCTAGCAGCAAGCCAGATCCTGCTGAAATGACTCCTTACACTTAAAGAACTGCCCCAGCTCATCTCCAGTCTCAGCCCACTTCTGCTGTTGTTGTTATTTTCCAGTGTAAAACTAGGCAAGTTGCTTAACTACAAGGTATCTAAGTTACCCAGCCCAGGAGTTGACCTGTGTGGTACTTTCTGCCATTCTTCCTCTTGTCTCTAGAGACCAGGAACCTTCATTTTATCATGCACCTTATGAGTCCTAGCAAAACAGAGCCCTAAGCTTACTTGTGTTTTCAAATGTTGGTATTACAGAAATAACTGTGATTGGGTTTTGTTTGCTTTTGTCTTTGTGCCTAAACCTGCCCCCATCCAAGTAGGGGGATGCTTGTAACACGCCAGCTGATTGCACGCTGCATGGAAGTATTTCATCTGTGTTAGGGAAAGATTTCTTGCATTAGCACAAGCTGTCAAAGTGGGAGCTTTGAAGTGGGTCTGAGTAAGGAGTCTCAGCCCAGCATCAAAGTGGACAGCAAGAGCTTAAAGGGTAAGTTTGTGCAAGCAAATATGGGGCTTACGCTGTCTTTTTTTATTATTTTATTTTTCACTGGCATAGGTCTATTCTGTGAGCTATCACATTTTCCACAGCATCTGAGTGCACGTAATAAAAACATACCTTTCCCATCACTTAAACCAACAAAGGATGGCAAACTGTATGTGCAACAAAAGCACAGGAGCAGCAGCATGCAGATGAAGCTGGCGCTCTGCTGCAGGAGGCTGCAGAAGCAAAAGGGCCCCTTTTGTTCCCTGGGAACACTGAAGGACTGGCTTTCTTCTCCTTTCTCCCCCTTCTGTCCTGTTTTCTTTGTGATGCATATTTTTATGTCTGTGGTTACGGAACACCCAGCAAAATCAAGTCACTGAGCAGGCATGCGCCAGCAGCCCTCACTTCTAAATCTCTCCTTCTCTCTGTAGTGTCAGTTTCTGCTGTAGCTGCTCAAGTTTTGCTGAGGAAGCTCTGTACTGCACTGAAAATCTGTTACAAAGAGTAAAGGCTCTCACTTCCATGAAGGAGATGGACGGAGGATTTTGCGAGTTGGTGAGGACACTTCTAGGGCACCGCTCTCCTCAGGATGTGAAATTTCTGATGGAGTGGTTGGAAAGCTAAAGAAAAGGCTTGTCTAGACTGAGACAAAAGGTGTGATGTTAGTGCACCGAGACACACATGCTCCAACATGTTTAAAGGATCTTTTAATGCACGCAACAGCTAGAGGAAAGTCCATATGCCAATCACATTGCACTTACGTCCATTTTTGCTAAGTTGTTTCTATTGGATTGCAAAACCTCAGGTATCTGGCATTTGCTTGAAAGTCACTAGAGGCAGGAGTTAGGTGACTTTGTGACAAACGCCCACACCCCCACGCCCACCTCTCACATCCTTGCTGAGACAAGGTATGTGCGTGGAGGTGCCTGGCAGGGTTTTGAGGTCGCAGCACCTCGGGTCTGCGAGTGGGCCTCCAGACACAGCCGCTGGGCAGAACAGTTTGGTTCACGTGCCCCACTTTGGAAGCACTGCTGGAGATCGAGGGATTCACCCTGCACCTCTGCTAACAGCAGAGCAGCACACACGCCAGCTCCCAGCTCCATCCTGGGCAGAGCTGAGCAGTCCATATGTAGCTTTTAATTTGATTATCAAAAATCGAAGTTGCCACCTTTTGTCTGCTTTGCAGGACATACTGAAACAGAGATGCAATTGCTCAGGCGGTGGAGCCCCGCACAGCCCAAATCCAGGTGGGCAGCCAGTCGAATTCACCCCTGCCACCCTTTAAAAAGGGCTGTTCAATTTGCACCAGCCTTTGGGAGGGCAGCCACAGCCCTTGCAGATGGCTGCTGCAGCAGGTCAGGAGCTGAGAGGAGACAGCAGAAGTGTGCACTGAGGGGGGAAATCAAGAAAAAGTAAAGAAGTTAGTAACCTGCGAACGTTTTTTTTTTTACATATTTGCAACACGCTTAAAGCAATTCCCTGCTCCACCTCATGGTAGCAGTGCTGCATCCCTTTTTGGACACAATTCCTGGTCCGTAGGTCAGCAGTGGAAATAATGAAATCTACAAAGTGGCAGGCTGGGAGAAAGATCGTCTCTGTTGAGACGAGATGAACGTGGCAGATAGTTTCCAATAGATGGGAAGGAGAGGGAGAGAGAATAACCCTGCACATCTGGAGGTGAGGAGCTCCAGCGAAGGCAGTGAGTCCTGGAGGAGCCCTGAGGGAAACCTTCCTGCAGCAGTGAGGCACCGGGAGGAGTGCTGGGGCCTCTCTCAAGGGGCCTTTTCAAGAGCAGCTCAGGCTAACATCCGTGGGGAATAATCCAGATACAGCTGAGTCTGTCTTGTGCCCCGAAAGTGGACTTAATGGATTTCTGCTGTCTGTCCTGAAGGATTCGTTTGCCCATTTTACTTTTTTTTTTACTGCCCATTTTTATGTTTATCTGGGGGAGTGGAGGGATGGTGATCAGTCCTTCCTTCCAGGGATGCAGATGAGCACCGTGGCCTGGACATAAAGACCCGGAGAACCATTTTGCAGTCACTTAACCCAGGGTGCAGTGGCATCAGTTCCCAAGGGCTGGGAGCTGCTGTCCTGAAATGGAGCAGCCCCCAGAGCAATGAAACAGCTACGCAGGCTGAACATGTTCAAGCTTCTCATCATGTCATTACACTGGTATTTAATGGTGACTCACCAGCAGCATGGCAGTGATGATGGCAGCTGCATTAATGCCTGTGGCTTCTATCACCCACCAGCACAAATATTTTTACCACTGTTGTCTTGTAAATAACGTTTAAAACATCTGAGCTCTGCCTAGAGAAGCAGTTGTCTCCTTGCAAGTCTCTGCTGTGGAAAGCACACTAAGTTTCCCCAGTTTGATGTACTGTGCTTATCAAATGGAGATAATATATCTGACTTCTCTCCTCAGTAATTCTTTAATGCTTGAGGCTCCTCTCCCAAGTTTCATTTCTGCATACCCTGTGAGGAGGCAGGCAACTGCAGCGATGCTTGTACCCATGCTGATACCTTATTACAAGGCATGCCTTTCTAAAAAGCAGTGGTAGCACCACAGTACCTAAGCACAGAAGCCCTTGATGTTGTTGTTCTGCTTTCCTGCACACATTCCTTGCTCATTCCAGCACATCACACTTCATCTAGTCAGTTCTGGAGCATAGAGACCATATCTCTCTTTTTCTTCTCTGAAAGGCCATTTCAGAAACTGCTTGCCCAGGCCAAAAATAACAATGAATGCCTGAGTGTCTCTCCCCAGTGAAGAGAAGCATATGGAGCAGCTGAGTACACGACCCTCCAAGCATCACCTCTCTGGTAAACCCCAGCAGGTCATGAGCTGCTACAGGCTCACCCATACAATCTTTTAGGTCCTAGATGAAGCTGCATGGTTTCTCCCACAGAAGCCTGAAGCCACAATCTCCCTGTCCGCTGCCAGCCAGCGGGGCTGAGCTGGGTATGTAGGTCCTATGACTCACAGTGCCTCAGTGTCTGAGTAACACTTGGGGATGTTTCCTCAGAGCCTGATAGTGATAGGGGTTGTACCTCCACATGTGGTTTATGTGGCAAGGTTTTGGTAGCCAGGGGCTTCAGCAGTGGCCTCTGAGAAGAGTCCTGAAGTCCCAAAGGTCCTCACTGACCTTTTGCAAATCAGGTCTTCAGTTGCCGAAGCCACTAGACCATCTTCCTCTCTTTCTTCAGCACACAGCACAGATCATTTGCTTAACTGTTACTAATTCATTGTGGATTATGATCCCACCCAGAAGTGGCGGGGATACCTTCTTCTCCTTTTTCCAGTGAAGAAAATTTACAGCAAGAGAAAAAGAATAGATAAAAGGTTTTGGTGTTTTTCCCTCCTCTCTCTCTCTTTCTTTCTTTCTTTCTTTCTTTCTTTCTTTCTTTCTTTCTTTCTTTCTTTCTTTCTTTCTTTCTTTCTTTCTTTCTTTCTCTTTACCTACCTTCCTTCCTTCCTTCCTTCCTTCCTTCCTTCCTTCCTTCCTTCCTTCCTTCCTTCCTTCCTTCCTTTCTTCCTTTCCTTCTCTCTCTCTTTCTCTCTTTCTCTTTCTTTCTCTCTTTCTCTTTCTTTCTCTCTTTCTTTCTTTCTCTCTCTCTTTCTCTCTTCTTTCTCTCTCTCCCTCTCTCTTTCTCTCTCTCTTTCTCTCTCTCTCTCTCTCTCTTTTTCTTTCTGAAAAGAAATTTAAGTGGAAGAGCATTTTTAAAGGATGTTTAGTTTTGCTGGAGACAATCTGGTTTTGATGATCAAAATGTCAATTTCAAAGTAAAATATCTCATTTTCTATATGAAGTCAGTTTCAGTTCTCATTCTTACCAGTCCAAACTGTGAAGGGTTTTTCATGTTTGTTTTCCTCAACTACAGCAAAGCAATTCTTAACTTGTGTCCAAAACCGCTGGGGGGAGGTGAAGAACCCATATCCACTGCAGCTGCTCTAGTGGCAGCACTGGCTGGCTTTTTGCACCTGTCTGCTTTATGGCGTTATGACTACATGAGTATGACCGCCCCAGCTCTCAGTGGGAGCTGCTCAGCACGAAATACTGAGTGCTCTGGTCAGCAGCGGATGCCTCCCATGGGGGCCCATTCTGCAACCAGGCAGACAGTCATGCCAGCAGTGGGGAACCTTATTTATTTGTTTGTTTGTTTGTTTTTAATGTTGAATTTGTAACACAAAGGCTGGGAAAGTGGTTCTTTACAATAATGTCAGTAAAAAGACCTAGGGTGTAAAAATCAGCTTTGTGCTCCTTTGGTCTGTGTTTTATAAACAAGCAAACAAAAAGCATCTTTAGGCATGGAAATTTCTTCTTTTTGCAAAATCAACACCACCACACACTGGTGGTTGGGATTGTGGTAAGACAGCATGGGACAGGCAGAACAACTGCACACGCTGTTTTGCTGTGCTGATAGAGACACTAGGGAGAAAACACACACAAGGGAGAGTATCTTTGCTGCAACTGAGTTGCTGGGCGTTTTGTTCTGGGAGTTAGTAAGTTGATTTCAGAGTGAAGCTGATTCTCACTTACAATCCATTCCCCCCTTTTACCCTTATCCCAGAATAGAGCCAAAGAGATCCTCAGTGTGAGTGGGGATTGCATTGACCTGGAATGAGGAAGCAGCCAAAGGATTTGAGCATAGTGATAATGTTTCCAGTTCCGTTGTCTTTATCCTGAAGCTCTTCCAAAGTGGAGCCAGTTTCATTTAGCTTACTAATACCCTTCATCAGATGTCTTCTGGTGGGTGCTAGGACATCCAAAATTAGCCACTGCAAAGAGAACAGCCGAGACAAACAGAAAGAAGAAAAGGAAAATTCTGTTCCTATTAATTGCAGAGGAAAAGAGATTGAAAAATCTAAATTCAGGTGATAGTGAAAAGAAACAGCTAGTGCTACTTATTAAGCTAATACTTGTTAGCTGATGAGCTGTTCCCAGAATCTTCCAAGTCCCATTCTGTCACCCTATTTGTGTTCTCCACCTTGTAGTTCTTGCATTGCCCAAAAATCCAAAAATGTTTATTGAAAGTAGGGAAAAGAAAATGGGCCCAAGATATGGAAAGGCTATTAAAGAAAAGATTTTTAAAAGCCTGAGTTTCAATTTCTGCTTCAGGTGTGATAATTCAATATCTTTCACCAGACCAGGATGTTTGCAATCTTTTCCTCAAAACAAAACAAACAAACAAAACCAATCAACCAACCAAAAAAAAAAAAAAAAAAAAAAAAAAACACAGGAAAGGCTCCAACTCAGAGACTGAGTAGCTCAGAGCAAGACAGATGGTGTTCACTGCCACTGCAGTTACTAATATGCTGTCAAGCCTAAAAACAGTAAACAGCTTCAGCATCAAGGCCAGCAGGATGTTTTGCTAAACCTCTGGATGCAGAACAAAGTAAGCCAAGACTAGTGTCCTGCTTTCTTTCACCAGGCTGCTACCCAGCTTCTGTCCACTCAGGCAGGACCCCACCACTGCTATGATTCACATGTGGTGGAGATGTGACTCTCGCCATTTCATTCCTACTGATTTTTATATATATATATTTTTTTGAAACATGAATGTGAAGCTTATCATTCCAGATCAAGAAAATCATTCGTCCTTCCCTCCAGACTCAGAAAGCCTTCAAGTCACAGATTAATGGCACAGCTCAAGGCGATGCAGGGGAGTGTTTTTGGCATTCAGCTGGCCCCTGTGGGTGTGCAGACCTAGACCTCTGCTTTCTCGTGGATCATGGTCAGAGAACAAGACCTACCCTGATGTGTAGGGCTGATTCTTTGACCAAGTGAAGAGCAAATCCAACAAACCTCAGAGAACTGCCAAGCAGAGGGGGGAAAATATGGAGCTGGTGAGGGGTCAGATTTGGTTAGCCCTGTGCTGGCAGGGTGTTTCCAAAGAGACATGCTCCTTGCCATGTTCAGCAGCAGCTCATAGACTGTGCAAAACCAAGAGGTGAAAGGAGTGAAGATCTAAAGGGAGGAGAATAAACTTTGTATTCCTTTTATTTGTCTTATGGAAATTATTAATGGATCACCTTAACATTTACCTGCATTCCTTACATAGGTTTACCCTTCTCCAGCTCTGTGCTCCATCACAGCAGGAACAGAGAGTACAATATCAATATCCTGCTGTCCAGCCTGGCAGGTCTGTGCTGTGATAAAGCTTTTACAGCCAATAAGTATCTGTAATGTAGGAAAGGCTGGGTTAATAGGACCGAGAACCACCACTTTAGATTAAAAGCTCCTCAGGCAGCAAGTGTCTCTTCGTTCAAGTGTGTGAATGAAGGGATGCAAGACACAGACTCCTGATGGCTCTTGAGCAGAAGGCCTTTATTGCCCTTTTTCACTACTACATATACTTTCCCCATAGCCCCACGTGCTGCCCACGCATCTGAATCTGTCATAAAATTGGTTAGAGACCCTTGACACACGCCTCGAGCCAGCCAGCAATTGGCCACTGCCCCAAAGCTCATCTTTAACACTGTAGCCAATTTTCTTTATCTGGACCTTGCTCAAGTTTTTGCTTCTACCACTTGTTTCCTCATTGTCTCTAATCCAGGGACATGTGAAACAGCATGGAGTCACCTGCAAATTCCTTTCCCACATGTGAAGAACCTATCTTGAGGTATTGTTTGGGACCTTGAGGTAACACTGCTATAAGGATAAGTTGTGACTTCTTTTCTAGTTCCTCCCTGTCCAAACAAACAGTAGGGGAATACACAAGAAAACTTCCCTTTCCACCAGCATGCAGCGAGGGGCATAATAAGGGCAGCCTGCAGGTCTGGCCACCCAGGCTTACCAGTAGGAGGAAACGTGTGCTGCTCTCAGCACCAACAGGCACAGCCCACTGTACAGCCTCTGAGGTTTTCTTGGCGAGTGCCTTCCCTACAGCTCCCATGGGGGCCTTGCGCAGATAATTTCAATGTCCGTCAGCATAAGGCTATCCATTAATATCCAACTCAATGTCATGCTACGTGGGTCTTTCCTGGCTTTAAATATTACTTCTTTCTGCATTGATTCTATTTCATTATTTTGTTACTAATTTCTATTCAAACTATAGCAGGGAAAAAAAAAAAAAAAAAAGTAATGCAGTATACAATAGAAAAAAAAAATCCTTAAATTGGACAAATCCAACAGCAGCATTAAAAATCTCTTTGGAGGTTCCTGCTTTTTCTGATGCACCTTTAAATAGAAAATGCTTACAAAAAGAAAATAAGGTTTGACTTCTGTTGTTATTCAAGTGACAAAACTTCAACAGTCCCCTTGTACAAGTCAGATTTTCATCCTGTGACTTTTAGTTACCTTTGTCACAGTAACAATCCTGCTTAATGAAGTAGCCTGTTAGCAAAATCATATCAGACATAATCAAAACAGCTTGACTATCTGTCCTCCTTGCATTTGCAAAAATGTCATAATTAAATTTATTTTAAATTTTTGGGGGGAGGGGAGACAAACAGCTAAGTCTCACATTCGCCTCCTGATTTTTCAGGGTGGAAATTTCATGGGTTTAACAAGACAGAAAATTTCAGTGTGTTGTCCTCACAAATGCGTGGGGGAAGGAGGGATGGGAAGAAAACAGTGGTGCATAGGTCCATGGTCTAAATACTTCTGGAAGTCCACAGGGTGGATTCAGACCTGGGGCACAATGCCAGCTGGATTTCCCAAGGCACTGAGCATGGCAGGCCCCTCTCCCAGCTCTCCTTCCTCAAACCCACCAGTGGGAAGACCAGTGCTTGTCAGGAGCAGCATTGACCTGGTGAGTCTCCTGTGTGATGGGGGTCCAGAAGGGGTCTGGGAGTCCTCCCTGGGATAGTTTTTAGAGGTGTACAAGCTGGTGGATGTGTGTGTGCCTGTTGTTGCTTCTCTGCCTGACAGGCCTGCAGGCCCAAGTGCAGGCAGAAGTGTCTGCACAGCATGGAGCTGCTACGAGTCACCTGTCCACAGCCATAAGGTGTGAGGAAGCAGCAAAGGCACAGCTGGACACCACTATCTGCCATTACCTCCACTCCATGGGCACGTGGAGTGAGGAGCCCACACCAGACCTCAATACAGGAGCCTTGTGACCAGGAAGCAGCAATGGCCAAGGTCATACAAACAGTACAAAAGGGCCAAGCAAACATTTTGGTCAAGAAGGGATTGACATTGCCTTGAGCCAGAAGGGCTGGACTAGGCAGGCAGCAAGAGGTTCCTGTGGTGGATCTGTCTCTGGGGTTCTTCAGCTCAGTGGGACAGTGGAGAAGCAACATCTCTCTGCAGCAAGCAAAGTAGGGGACACAGCAGCTGTCCACCAGCAGCACACAGAGATCTACCACAGGCCTGCACCAAGCCACCTCCCAAAAGAAGTCAGAGGAGAGAAGCTTCTCCTCTTGTCCAAGATGGTCTCAGCACCATCTTACCACAACAACTCAGTGAGACAGAGAGGGAAGGGAAGGGAAGGGAAGGGAAGGGAAGGGAAGGGAAGGGAAGGGAAGGGAAGGGAAGGGAAGGGAAGGGAAGGGAAGGGAAGGGAAGGGAAGGGAAGGGAAGGGAAGGGAAGGGAAGGGAAGGGAAGGGAAGGGAAGGGAAGGGAAGGGAAGGGAAGGGAAGGGAAGGGAAGGGAAGGGAAGGGACAACTGTAGATCTACAGAGAGGGGTACAAAAGACAGCCCAACTGCTTGCCGACATTTGCCCGTAATGCTTGGGTTACATCTTGGGGATCACCAGTTGCCAGGGATAGTTAATGTGCTCCATCTCTCTGTGCCAGAATGGTTTCTCTGAGGCGTAAATTTCAGACACCTGGGAGCTATTAATGCTTAGTGCTGAGACTCTCCTACTGCATATTCTTCCATTCCTACACTGAGGTGAATTACTAAAAAGAAAAAAAAAAAAAAAAAACAACACATCATGAGGTGACTTCCCTACCTCTGCTTGGCTTCATTGCCAATCATCATTTGTAGGTGAAGGATAAACTTGGAATTTCATTTGTAAAAAGCCCACTGGTGGCTGACCAATCCTTTCAGACTGAAGTTTTCACATGGTCATTCAGAATGATGAGTACAGGAACACTTGGGTGTGTATTGAAAGGGTTAAGTTTCCTGAGATTCACATGCTTGGCAGGCAGCTTGGCTCAAAGCAAGCTCCCTCGCCAAAGAGAGTTTTCCCAAGCTTTTATGGCCCACAAGACAAAAAAGGCATGTGTTCATGTCGGGGGGAGTGGTGCAGGCTAGGCAGGGTGGAATAAAAAGGATGGGTCTGCAAGGCTGCTGCCACTGAACCACCCGCAGCATCTATTTCCAGGTCTGAAGAGGCTTCACGGGTGAGGACTAGGGACTGCACGACTGACACCAGGTGTTCAAAAGCCAGGAGCTGCCACCCAGACAGCACAGGGCTAACCCAACCCAAGCATTTTGAGTCTGAAGCTGAAACACTCAAATGATTGCTCAATTCACGAAAAGGAGGCTGCCATACAAATGCCAAGGCCTCCAAGGACTCTGGTGGCATGTTGCATGGGAACAGCAGTGGATCAATGCAGACGGCTTAAAACCAAGCAAGCCAAAGATTCTCAGTGTCTGAATTCCAAGTTTCATTTCCAGGCCTGCATTATTATTTTTTAAATCCAAGGCAGCAGGCTCTTGTCCCAGGTGGTATTTCTCCTCCTTGTCCCATCTGTAGGCTGAGGCTTAGAGAGCTGAGCTGTCCCATTTCCTCCACTAATCCACAGAACACTGTTCCTACAGCCTTGGGACTGTGTGGGCAGACTGATTCGTGGGTCCGAGGTCACACTTGGGTGGTTGGAGCTCAGCCAGGGTGAGTGCAGGGAAGGCAAAGGCGCAGGCATAGGGCCAGAGCGCGGTGAGAAAGCGTGCTGGAGGGTGGCTCTGGGTACAAGTTCAAGAGCCTGCCCTGCACTTTCTGCACTTCTTGATTCCAGACAGAGGCAGAGAAAACTGCTTCCAGAGAGTCTCCCTGCTGTCCAAGATAACCTCCTTCTGCTTGTCCTCCCGGGGTAAGACATGATCCTATTCAGAGCTGATCTCATCTTCACAGTTTGAGGGAGAAAACATGGACAGAATAGCTTTTAAACCGACCAGAGAAAGAATGGTAGAGTTCAGTAAGTGCCTTCTAATTTAGGTACTTTTGAACAATGAATCCAAACGGTGTGTGGATGGGATTTCTGAATGCCATGGGTTTCAGCCTAACTGAAAGATGAAGTCAGCAGGAATTTTACTATTGATTAACAATGGGAACTTGACTGAAGTCAAGGCTGAGCCTTTTTGCAAACCCCTCCTTTACAGAGCAGTATTGTTCCTTCCCTCCAGAGCTGAGCAGAGGCACGTTTCAGATAATCAGCAAAGAAAACCTGCATTTGACATCAGCCAACGGGGGAAAAATGTTAAAAACCTCCTATAAACCATGGCATGTACAATCAGAAGAGGAGGCTTCACTTCACAAGGGATGAAAAGATACACTGGGTGAAGGCATAGTTCACAAGGACTCTGACAAAGAAAGAGGGAAGGAAGGGAAGAGGGAGCAAGCAAGCTTTGGGAACAGAAGGCCAAACAAACTCTGATCCTACATGAGCTCGAGCTCCCACAGATCCTGCTGCAGTCAGTAGTAGCTGACTGCATCCCCTGGAGGCAAATCTGGGGAGGATGCCATCAGTTGCCTTTTCTTTTCTTTACCACAGGGGAATGTTTTATTTACACACCTACCCTGTCTGGTAGCTGTGCTGCAAGTGTCTGGGTGCAGCAAACAACTGATCTTTGCTGGAGGGAAAATTAAAAAAAAAAAAAAAAAAAAAAAAAGTGCCAGCTACCAAACCAAAAGGATAACATTAGTAAGATGAAATTGTATACACCCTTAAAAAAATTGCTGCACTGCCTGAGTTAATATCTAGTCTATTCCTATAAGGCATCCACAGCTGTGTTGCTTCAGATCATTACTTCAATACTAACACTGAACAATAATTAAAAGAAATAAAATCCAGAGATGAAAATGTATTGCTTGCCTCTTTCTTTGATATTTGTAGTGGTGAATAGACCTCTAGTGGCAACAGTAAAAATATCTTATCAAGTATAAATAAGTTACTTCAGTAAGCAAATACACTGTAGATAAAAATTCTGAACAGAGGTGAAAGCAAGAAGCAAATACATTGAGTAATCAAGCATAAGATCTTTTGCTTGTGAATAGCAGAGTAATAATTATTTTTGTGTGCTATTAATTGTCCAGTAATCATTGCCATTTTTGCCAGGGTGAATAACATTGTTAGCTGTGAAAAACAGTGGAAACTTTTCTTCTGTTTAATAGCCATAATTCATTTTGTACCTCCTCTAATATTTTTTTTGTGTAATTGCATCAAGATTAGCTTTTGTTCTTGAAGGTGAATTTTGTACCTTTGAAATACAGAACTCTAAAATGCTGCAGAAGATCAGTAGTTATTTGATCCATACCCAAAGTGGTAGGACAGCATTGCAGAGCTGGAACACCTGATGTCCTTTCACAAACGCTAGCAAATGAAGTGGGAAAAGATTAAGACAGAAAACTAGGAAGAAATAAATAAAATTTTTACCTTCAACTACATCTTCTTATTCTCACTTATCATTGCAGAAACACATGTTTCTCATTAGGAACAGGATAGGTGCATGAATTCATCTCTCTAATGACACTTCAAAGATAGGCAGTTTACATCTCATTTTCAAAAGAGAATCAAAAAATTAAAATCCTATGTCCTATTTACTTTCAGTAAAGCACTATGTTCCCAAGAGGTTAAGATGGTTTTGAAAATGACAGTGAAGCACCCAAAATTTTCTGTTTAAACCTGTTTAAACTGGCAAAAGTTGCTGTTTTGCAGCTAAGGATCACAAGTAGTAGAAGAGCACTGTTACAGCAAGGAACTAGGAAGGGGAGGCAGAATGAAAAACAAATATGAAGGGAAGATGGAAAAAGATAGCCTAACAGAAATGTAAATATAACCATACATATGTATACACATACGCTAAATGAAGTGTCCATTTGTGTAATTTGGCTGTGTGCCAAGGGATATTGCCTATCGCTAATATGAAACACAGACTTCTGTTTAGCTTAAAAACAACGTTTCAGGGTCAGATTACACACTGCCTCACACACAGCCCCAAAGAAAAGCTCATGCACAGGGCCCTCAGTCCTGGGCCTCTGAGGCTGGTGTCTTCAGCAGTCTGGGGCAGGGGTGGGGGGGAGCCGGGTCCTCGGGGCTTCATGGACAGCGTTGCAAAGGGCTTTGTGCCAAGGGAGGTCCCTCAGTGCTGTTCCTCCAGCTTGTTCTCTTAAAGGCCCCCAGCTGGGTTTCTAGAGTCTTTCTGTTAAATGTTTGGCTACAAAACCTTTGAATATCAGAGGTTTTATCTCTGGCATTGACCTCAACATTCAGATCCTTGCCTGAAATAAGGCTCCTTTGTGTTACCTCAGTAGCAAAGGGCAAACACTGAATAAAGAATAGTCCCAGATTGTCTCCATCGGTTTACTGATAGAGATGCTGTGAGGGATCCTACTGCAGCATGACTATGTCTTGAAGAAACCATAATCAGACCAACCCACACAATACTGCTGTGCCTCCAGAGCAGGACCTGAGTAGCTGATATTTTTCATTTTCCCATGGGGAGGTGGGATGGGGAAGTTGTGATATTCCTTTCTTCAGGTGTGGACCTGCTGCACCAAAGGACTAAGCAGGCTCATGTGAAACACCCACCGGTGGAACAGGGAGCTGAGTGGAGGTGTTTTGGGTTTGCCACCACCCACCAGTGCCTCCAGCCTCCCCAGGAGACACCTCTGTAGGGTAGGTCCCTGTAGGACCTGGGGAGGCATCAACCAGCTGTGGTGCAAGCGCCCCCACCTGCAGCAGGATTAGATATGCATCCACAATTCCTCAAGCCAGTGAAAGGCTATTTGGCCAAATACTTGGCTGTCTGTATTGCTGCTGTCTATGTGTGATAAAGTGCATGAGCTGGATCTCCTTTTGGATCCTTATGGGGCAAGTATTTGATCTCCGGGTGCTGCTAATTCACTCCTTCTGTCTGCAGATACAGAGTCAGACCATGCTTTCAATTTCAAGAGTCCATAGTTTGGTGGTTTGTTTTTTTTGTGTGTGTGTTTTTTTGTTTGTTTGTTTTTTGGTCTTTTCTCCTGGAGGTTAATATCACACTTGTCATCCCTGTCTTGGTCTTCTTCCAGCAATGTTGTGGTAGTGGCAGAGCTAGCAATGCTGGGCAGCACCCTAGCTCCACTCCATCAGGTGCTGCAACAGTAGGCTGCTCCACTCTGTGGTGTGGCTTTCCCTTTTCTGGCCCCTTTTTGGTGCTTGTGCAGAATGAAAGGGTGGGAGCAGAGCATGGCTGCGCATCTGTGGTTCCCTGGGTAAGCCAGATCTCTGAGGGATGCTCACAACGTCCTCACGCATCTCCCTGCACCCTCCTCCTTGTTGAGGGGCACATTGGGAAGCACGTCCAGCCTCTCTGCTTTTCTGTGATTATCTGCTGGCAGGTTGCAGAAAGGGAAATAATGGTGTATTCAGGCTTAACTTTAGATAAAAGATCTCTCTCTGGTCATGAGGGAGCTGTATCACCCACATAGCTGTGGTACACTGGGGACTGCCAGGCACAGAAGGCCACCATTCATCTTCATCCTATTTCTAACTGTGTCAGCACTGATTGTTCAGAAGAGCAAAGTGGGCCCAACAGACTCCCAGAATGGTTGAGGTTGGAAGGGACCTCTGGAGGCCTTCTGCTCAAGCAGGGCCACCTACAGCAGGATGCTCAGGACCATCTCCAGGTGGTTTCTGAAGATCTCCAAAGAGGAGATACCACAACCTCTCTGGGCAACCTGTGCTTGGTCACCCACACAGCACAGAAGTGCTTCCTGGTGTTCAGAGGGAACCTCCTGTGTTTCAGCTTGTGCCCACTGCCTCTTGTCCAGTCCCTGGGCACAACTGAAGACAGCCTGGTTACATCCTCTTTGCAACCCCCCTCCAGGTGCTTACAGACATTGATAAGATCCCCTCTGAGCCTCTTCTTCTCTCAGCTGTACAGACCCAGCTCTCTCAGCCTCTCCTTAAAGGAGAGGTGCTCCAGTCCCTTCATCATCTTGGTGGCCCTCTGTTGGTCCGTGCACCAAGAACATGTCCTTGTTGTGCTAGGACCTGTACAAAGCACTCTTGTTTGCTGTAAGAGTTAAGAGCAGAGGGGAGACATCGAGGAGCCAGGGTGAGCCATCAGCCTGCCCAGCCCTGGGACAGATGCTTTCTCAGCAGGAGTGAGATGCCTCTGGGCAGGCCCGAGGAGCCCACATTGGTCCTGTTATCTCTTTGCAAAGGGGCTTGTTTTAACAGACTGTAAGGATGTGGTGCAGATCAAATGCTTATTTCTCACCAGCACAGAGTTATTATTAGCCAATGTGCTCTACTAGCTGGGTGGAGCTCTTCTCTTCCACCACGTTGCTGACAGTGCAAAACCTACTCAACCAAAGCATTTAGGAAACCTCTGTCTATAGCACAGAGCAAATTAAAACGTAACTCATTAGGAAGGTGTTTGTTGTTCTTGTTGTTGCTGTTGTTGTTATTAGGGGGAGGAAGGGAAGATCAAGAGAAACCAATCACCTTTTGACCCACTATTGCCTGAACAACACATTTTGATTTCTCATTTCAAAATGAAAACCATTACCAAAACTCTTTACATTTATTTATTTGTTTTCCAAACTGAAGTCTCAGCTAAAAACAAATATTTGATGTCAAGGCTAACGATTTGCTTGACTCAAAATGAGCTTTTCCCACTATTTTCTATCTTTTATTTGTATTGGTAAGGATACAGTCAAACTGAAGGTAGAGGTTTAAACATTTTTACTGTTTCACATGACCAGGAAAACCAAAATGAGTGTGAAGACCTAATTTTCACAAAGTTCCAGGCTTAACAACCTTTCATGTAACTAGAGTCCTACAGACTCAAGCATCTCTTGCCTTCTCCCAAACTTAACCACATAGCATGTTATCATATGCTAAAATACACATGCAAAAACTGGAGACTCAACAGTGCCAAAGCAATGTGGGAGAATAAACCTCACTGAATGTCATGGGGAGGTCAGAACATTATAGCCTTCTTCAGTGGTTTTAAACCTTGATTTAAATCTGCAAATACCTGACTGAATGTTATTTGTAATCCTTATGTGCCCCTCTACTCTTCAAAAATTTAATTGTAGCATGATGAAAAAATAACCCCTCCTCTTCACCACATACTGTCTTGCAATATACATATTACAGACTTATAGCACATCAGCTATCATTCTGTGGTTACTGGTGTCAGATACTTCTCCATATGTATGTTTAATATCCACACCATGTTCCCAAGTTTTGTTCAGGTTTCCAGCCTCTTCAGAAATGTCATAAAGAAATAAGCAAAGAGGTTATCAAAATCCTTACAATAAACACCATTTTTTGGTGTTTGTTTGCTGTTAAAAGTTTACTAAATCCTCTAGTGTTAATAAGCTGTTGAAGTCCATGTTTGTACTGTAAAAATAATTAAAATATCACCTATGGGAATCTGCCCCTGTGTGAACAAATGCTTGTATGACAATTAATGTAGTAGTGAGTTTTGCTCCTAGAAACAATTAAGATATAATTGGATGAGTTGATCCAGAAAGCATATGATTTATTTATAAGGAGGTGGAGGGGGAAGAAAGCAGCTACTTTCAACATGGCACAAATTAGAACACGGGAACAGACTACATTATTGCACTCTAATTAATTGAACAATTTAACGTCTATTTTTAATTTAGGTTTTATCACAGGGAGAAAATCGCCTAATCATATGATTTCACAGCCTCATTTTCACCTCCACAGCTCCTTGTACAGCCAGATGATGCCATCCTCAAACAGGTAGCGAAGCAACCCTTTGTTGGAATAAACACTGCCAGCACTACCTCCCTTCTCCTTGTGGGTTTATGCACGTGGAGCTGTCCTCTCCTACCACTGAAATAAACTAATGCAAGGTAGAGCCCATCACATGATGACAGGAGTATGGTTTGGCAGCACACAAGAAGGCTGGGACTGTTGGAGGCAGTTTAAAAGATGCCCTGGGGACAGCCAGCTACTGGATTACACACTAAGCCTTCCACCTCTCTGTCCAGACAAGATTTGTATTCAGAAAGCTGATCAGAATACTGGGGATTAACCAGCTCTTCAGTGGGAGACCCCAGTTCATCTTCTTTGCTGTGCTCCTGACCAGGGGCTGTATTCACTTGCTACCTTCTGTGTTGTTGGTTGATGGGCCATAAATCTAGAGGACCACGTTAGACTGTTAGACATCCAAAATTAGGCTAGAATCATTTTCATCTGGTGTCTATCACCTGATTTTCTAATTTATAAAACAGAAGAAATAATGTGTACCTGGTTCAATGAAACCATCTGTAGCTGGAAGTGACATTGTGCAGAGATGGCCCTAAAAGATGGCTATAATGTAAAAAAGTGTCAGACTAAGTGAACTCTCAGACCTCCTCCCTGTAGACTTAAGGGTAGTCTTTTTTGTTTTAGGATTGGTGGTGACCCAAAATAGGGCAACATGATTCACACCAAAAGAGCACTCCTACACTTGCAAAATAACAAGCAATAAACAACACCCTATATCCCACTGAGAAAGACTCAGTGTCTTGAGAGGAACTCCCAAACTCACTGTGAGAAGGATGAGATGAGGTCACAATGACTGGAAGAATCTTAATGTTCACAATAGGCAGAAAATAATTCAATTCACATAAATTTCCCCCTCGTTGACGTCCTCTTTTCAGAAGAAAAGTTCTTTGAAAATGAACTGGTACCATGAAATGTTAGGTCCATGCAGTTGCTGTAGGTCAGATCAGTTGAAGCCTGGTGGCCTCCACCCCAGTCAGTATGGACTTGCCTGGTTTAATGGTGCACAGGACTGCAAAATACTGGAAGAGACAAGCTACATTCACACTGCACAGATTTTGACTCGAGTCTCTTCTGGACTCAGTATCAGGAGAGAAAACAGAAGTGTGAACAGTGGTTCATTTTGCCATTGGGCACTTCAGATACTGCTTGTTACTTTCCCACTGAAAGTAGAACATCCTGTCTCAACCTTTAGTAGAGCCTAAATAAGACTCTGGGCTGCTGCAAACAAAAGATTAGAGAGAGCCCCAGTTGTCCTCCACTTATTTTTAAAGTCTTCTCCTTGCTACACTGGGCATGCTGGAAGGAGGTTATAAAGCTAGCTGTGCTGGCACCAAATATTTTTCCAAAGTGACATCATCAGCTCTAGTTTCAATGCAGTTTTCTATCCTAGGTTGTTCTAAAAGACAGAAATCTTGCCTATGTGTTTCCAAAGGGTGCCTAATTATAAGCTCAGAGGATATGAATTTTCAGTGTATGTCAAAAAATGGGATTCTAGAAGCACATCTGGATGCTTGCAAGATACACTTGAGTCAGTATTCTGTCGGAAAACAGGCTTTAATGACTACTACATTTGAAAAAAATCCCCCTTTTTCTCTCATTAAATATATACTTTGCAGTCAAGTCAACAACACAGTTTCAAATTGACAGGGTAAACAGGATCCTCTTCTACAAATTGGTGTGTTCTGTTACGAGTGAGATAAAATATAGGTGTTATTCCTAAAGAAGTTCTGAACTTTAGCAAACTAGTTCAAGTCCTGAAAAAGTTGGAGGTTTCTTATATAACAAAGCATCAGCTAAAAGAATCAGTAATAAATAGGTGTCTTAGGCCATATCTTTGGCTGGTAGAACATGCAGACAGATCCATTATCACCTTTTCTCTTTTTATACGAGCCCTTCCACCTCTGGCTGTTGCAATAAGAATGGATTCAAGAATCAAAGGAATTCATACAAGCACTGGGGAACATAAAGACCTGTAGTATGCATAGGAAATACTTGTGGTAACAGATAGTCTTGAGCAGCTTGTGAAATTATTGGTGAATGTTAAAGGAGGTTTAGGATCCCTGACAAGCAGTAAAAGGAAATGAAGGAATGGCACTTTTTTGTCCCTTTGCAATGCCGAGTGAGTCACCATAGGCTGGCAGGCTGTGATTGTTGCATTCTTGGTTATAATGCTTGGTGAGGAAGAGATTCCTAATGTTTTTATCGAGCTTGGTGAGACCCAAAGCCAGCTTGAAAACCCAAGCTATAAGCCAGGTCTACAGCTAAACTCTGCTTCTTCTACTTGCACAAGTCTCTGTTCCTATGATCCATGTCTGAAATTGGCTGTAGACTGCATGAGGCAAAACTGAGACATCTCTGTTTTCACCTTCCTAGAGAAATGTTATTCTGTGGGATGGAGGTTACCTTGTCTTGTGATCTGGGTCAGCTGTCCTGGCTGTGTCCCCTCCCAGCTCCTGGTGCATCCCCAGCCTCCTTGCTGGCAGGGCCATGTGAGGAGCTCAAAAGTCCTTGGCTCTGTGTAAGCACTGCTCTGCAATAGGTAAAAACATCAGTGTGTTATCAACATTACTATCATCCTAAATCCAAATCAGCACCATATCATCTACTAGGAAGAAAATCTACTCTATCCAGGACTCCTTGGCATAATTAATAAAAAGTGAGTTCGCAACAATATTCAGATAAAGACTGTGGTCACCCTTCTACTATTCAGTATTTTTATTAGCATACCAGCTGAGGGACTGGAAATTGTAGCCATTGGGTTGGAGATGATAAGGAAGAGGGGCAGTGAGCTTTCAAAAACAAAGCTGAGAACTCAAACTGATCATCTTCTCTCACATCAAGAAATAACGTAGAAAAAGAGTTTAAAAAGCAACATAATTGTCTTTAAAATAGTCTTAAAAGTAGAAGACAACCAGGCAGGAATAATCAACAACACAAATGCAGGCTAAAATGTTCTGGGGGCTACAGCTGATTACAAATTATGTGTAAGGCAGATGTGATACAGGCAATATACGTCTGGATACAAGTATGCAGGTGCCATATCTATGGTCTGAAGTCACCCTTCTGCTTCTTCACACTGGTTAGGATTCATATGTACTTACCTGGCTGGGCATTTTGAGGCATCCCCTTTCAAGGAAAATGTGAGTATATTCTAGTAATGCAGAGAAGAGTGGCAGCATGACTGAAGCCTGGAAAACATGACCTACAAGGGCAGACTACAAGTGCCAGTGGCTGCTCTGCTCAGAGAGCAGCGAAGGCAGGTATGAGAGCAGTCCTCAGCTATCTCCCAGACTGCTGTAAGAAAGAATGGAATAAATTGCTTTCCATTTCCATTGCAAATGTTTTGTGGTTTAACCAGGCCGGCAACTAAACACCACACAGCCATTTGCTAACCCTCCCCCTTCCCTCTCTGGGATGGGGGAGGAAAATGGGAAAGTGAAGCCCGTGAGTTGAGATAAAGACAGTTTATTAAGACAGAAAAATAATACTAAGAATAATAATAATAACAATAATGATGATAATAGTACTACTAATAATAATGTGTACAAATAAGTGATGCACAATGCAATTGCTCACTACCTGCTGACCAATGCCCAGCCTAACCCCAAGCAGTCCGGCCCCTCATCCCCAGCTAGCTACCCCTATATATTGTTCAGCATGACCCCATATGGTACAGAATACCTCTTTGGGCAGTTTGGGTCAGCTGTCCTGGGTCTGTCCCCTCCCAGCTCCTGCTGCACCCCCAGCCTGCCTGCTGGCAGGACAGAGTGAGAAGCTGAAATGTCCTTGGCTTGGTGTAAGCACTGCTCCGCAACAATTAAAACATCAGCATGTTATCAGCACTCTTCTCATACTAATCCAAAACATAGCACCCTACCAGCTACTAGGGGGAAAATTAACTCTGTCCTAATTGAAACCATGGCAAGATGGGACACAAAATTATGCTGTAAATTGCAGGAAAAGGTCTTTAGGTCAGGCCTCAGGAAATAAACATTCAAGCAGGAGGAATAGCTAAGCCCTGGAGCATGTGTCACACCTACTTCTCTGGAGAGATTGAAGAAGAGATTAAACAAACATCTACCCTGGATAATTTGGGCAAGGCTGAACCAGCCTTGAGGCACAGTGATGGAGGAGATACCTCTTCCAGACCTATAGTCAGTGGTTTCCTTTTTACAAATTAACTTTTTAAATAAATCACCTTCATCAAAAGATTATTTTACTCTTAGCTGTATGGATCGGTTACTGATTCTGACTCACTTGCTCTGTTTTTCTCAGGCTCATTTGTGGATTTCACATTGCAGGCAACCTGGGAGCAAACTCTTTTAACCATCTGATCACTGTGAGGGTCTCTTCTTTGGAGACTGACACAGACCTGAGAGCAGTAGAGAGGCTCACAATACATAAGGTGGAAGTATCCTGAAGTCTCTGAGATCAATCACAAAGTGACATTACTCTGCTTAATGAGTTCCTCGGAGTCAGCCTAACCCACAACAAAACCCAAAGTGAGGGCAGAGATCTGATGTGAGGAGTCTGAGCTGGCCAGCCTGACCTCTGTGCTGGAACAGGATGAGCACTCAGCTGTAAGCTACTACAGCTCAGCAGGTGTAGGGGCTCTCCTCTAGCTGTGGCTGATATGTGCCTGAACCCCGAGTACCTTGATGTCACCTCCTGAACTCCATTTGCTTCTGAGCAGCATGAAAATCCTGGGGCAGCAGTGCTTAGAAAAATCACACCCCTCCCTATCCATGTGTGCTGGAGGTCTACATGGAGGCAGAGCTCGAAATTTCACTTGGTTTTGGTAGAGATGAGTTTTAAATTAATGAACATTTTATTTCTCTCCTTAAACAGCCACAAATAATTCAGCTTCTGCTCCCAGCTTTCATGCGTCTAGTAGCTAGGAGTGCCCAACCCAGAAATTATGGGCTTGCTTGCCAGCTTCAGGGAAATCAGTGTGAAATCAACAGTTTGAAGCCCTGTGAATTATGTTCCTGCAATGGATCATTTCCTCTGTGCTGGCCATTCAGATGCAAGATCGCACAAGCTAATTTAGATAAGAAGGAACTTTACAGCAGGGCTGTGTGATAAGAGGATCCAGAAACCAGTGCTGAGGGGACGAGAACACTCAGAAGAAGGAAGGGGTAGGAGGAATTTCCTGTTGAATGCATACACACACACACAATCAAAATAGCAGCCAGAAACCCACAAAACATATGGCTTACCCCAAAGCTGATACTCACTTTTACGATTCCTTAAGGGACATGAGAGAAGGATGCATACATTGTATGGAAGGATGGAAAACCATCACCCTATCCAAAGCCATCGCTTTTAATGGAAAGTCATCTATCAACATCAGTAGTCATGGTGTTTTAAAGGGCTTGACCTGATTTGTGGCAATTGTTGGATAGGAAAACTTCTGTTCCATCCATCAGTCTGGGTGGATAAGGGCCCACATCCTCAGCTGCTGTCCAAAAGCTGTGTAGCTCATGATCGTCTGTGCAGATATGCTTTCCCCAACACAAAGCTTAGCTGCCTGCCAGCTAGTTCCCTCACTCTAATTTTGGACATGAGATAGGAGAAATATTCCCAGCAGTGTTGCTGTGGCACTTGGATCAAAATGAGTGTTATCAGGAGAAGGGGGAGGAGGAATCAAAATGCTTTTTTCCCCAGTGTCTCTTCCTTCTCCTTATCTTTTTGTCTCACAGCCTGAAAAGTGGTAGCTAGAATTTGGTTTAAAAATAAAAATAAAAATAAAAATAAAAATAATAATAATAATAATAATAATAATAATAATAGCCCCAAAAGCACAGTAAATCTTATCGTTTGGATTTTTCTTCCAAAAGTTTGTAGGAAACTACCTTTTTCACTTCAGAGAAGCATCCAACACACACGCACAATTCCCTCCAAATACAGCATTTCTAAAGGCCAATTGTTGTCATACTTAAAGCAATCTGATAAATATGGAAATGATCAGGAACTCTACTAAAAAGGGTGTTTCTTCTTAAGAATATCAAAGCTATGAAGTTCTTCTTACACTGCATATGATATTATCACTGCTACTTTATTTCTTTGGCAATAACACTTAGCAACCTCAATCATTTTGGCAGATGTTATGTAAACATATAGGTTCATTTACACTTTTCTGCATGTCAGCCAATGAGCTCTTCTTCTGCTGTTGGGACTTATTTGCATAGCTGGTTAGTGTTATTATGTCACCTCCTTTCAGACACCCTTGTCTTGGCCAGATCTCTCAGGGAGTTTCTCTAAGTTTGAACAAGCCAAGACTTGGTTAAATATCTCTTCAAACTATCACACTCCCAAAACATCCTCAGGCAGTTTTTTCTTGCCTTTGGGTTGCCTCTTTTCAAAATGGGATTCACCAACATAGATAGATGAGAAGAGCCCAGTGCTTTCTAAGTGCTTGCTGGGCAGTATGTCATTTATATTCTCCTCACTTTTAGAAGCCCTTCTCAGGGCTCTGTTTGCTTTTCCACTGCTGCCAAACATTGTCCAGATGGTCTTAATGTCACATCACTGTAGGTCTTTTATTTTCTAGTCTGTGCTCTGTTTTGTCCTTCCTTCTAAGCTAATGTCTCTAGGATTATTTTTGGCCCCTTACTTCATTTCCTCTCCCTTCTGTGCATCAAGCTGGGTGAGTCACACTCATCCGTCCAGGAAACCTCATCTTTTACCCAAATGGTTTTGAATTGAAAGGAGAAGAGCAGCTATCTTCAGACGACTCTGTTTGCACTACCCCTAGGTGGCTCACCAAGGCTTTAGGTGTTTAACACCAAGTTTCTCTGAGCACACACAAGGCTGCCTGAGGGTGTGTAACAGCACTGACTGCACCTCCAGAAAAGTGCTTTGGAGAAGGACATCTTGCCAGGCCCCTATGGCTATCACATGCTGCTGTATTTTCTAAAAACCCCAGGAGATCCAATCCCACCTACACACTCACGCAAAAGGTACCCGTCTATGCCAAAAGTCCTACTGTAAACTCAGCTGAGACTGCTCCACATGCAGAATAGATAAAGAAAGATACACAAAATCTGTGGATCTTAAATTCATACAAGTAGATACGTTTCTCTAGTATGTTTCTTATCATCAAGATGATCAGAAACCTTTGTTTCCTTTTCTTGAATTCTCTCCTGTATCACAAGGAACTATTCACTGTATGTATAACCCCATTATATTTCTCCCTTTCTCATTCCTTTTGTCCTGCTCCCACTTTCAGGGAAGAAAGCTCTAATGCGTTTACTACTCCCTTCTAAACTCTAACATATGATTTTTCCAAGCCTATTGCTCTCATCATTGTCCTTAGTTTCAGTTTGGCCCTAACTGCTCAGATTTAAGAACAAATCCTATCTAAATATCACATGCCTCCAGAACAGGCAACTCTTTCTCCGGGATGCTACCATCAGTAACTGCAAACATGAAGGCAAAGCAATGGTGTAACCCTCAAGGAACAGCCCACCCCACTTTTCAGGTGTAGAAAAAAGATGGACATAGGGGTTTTGGAGACAAAGCTGTGCACGGCAGCCACCTAAAGTCTTAGACCTTGATGTAGCAACCCTGATTTATGAAGGAAGGGTGAAATCTTTATGATTTAAATAGATAAGTCTGTGTTCTGCCTCTCAGTTGAGGAAGAACTTTGTCATCAGACTCTGAGCATGCAGTGCCACACTCTTTCCCCAGCCTCCAATAATGGAAATGTCAGGTACAGTGACTGCTACTCACCAGATGAACTTGTTCCTACTCCATAAATCCAAAAATTTAGTCAAAATTATGGAAGAATAATGCGGCTCTGCATTCAGTACAATTAAAGTAACATGAAACAATACTCAGAACACCTCAAACTGTAGATGTCTTGTCATGTTTTGATGGTCAGTTGCAGTAAACTGGTGAATTTTGGTGAAAGTCTGAGGATCTGCAACTTTAAAGCCAGGGAAGATGGGCTCCATTCCCATTACTGAGTCCAAACCTGTCATCCCTCTTGTTCCTAGCTGGCCCATTGCTCAGTAACTAGTTGTATGAGAGAAGTCGAGTTTGTCAAAACATCCACTTGGGTGCAGTTCAGAGATGTTCAAACCTGTGGCAACCAACCTTGCTCTGGCATGAGAACAACCCCATCAGTGTTGCACCCAGGCTAACACGAGCGGGGAATTGCAAACACTTTGTAAATGGAACAGCTGATTGGTGCTGCTGCAGGAGTCCCCACATTACGTGCAGCTGCCATCAGATCTTGTAAGCCATGGAGCTAAGTTCTCACCCTGCTTACCCCCTAGTGCAGATAAAATCCCCTCTAATTCCAGAGAAATCACTTTAGGGTCACAAGACACCATGATAGACTGTTCCCAAGAGGAGAACTTGGTGTCATATAGATTAATTTTTGTAAGGAAGGAAGTTTATTCCCTTCAATCAAAAAAATAAAAATAAAAAATCTACTCCATGGAAACCCCAGACTGACCTGATTTTTCTGAAAGCAACCAATTCCCATAAATCAAAGACACCTGCAACCATTCTGCATCTTTGTAAAATCAGAACAAATTGTGCTTTTTTCTTATTTCCAAGTGTAATATAATACAGCAAATGCCAGCAGAAGGATCCCTCCCAGTCTGCCTAGTAATCTCCTGAGAGCCATCCTGTACGGACTAACACAAAGCCACCAGCCCACTGATGGGATCAAATAGCATCCAGGTTAAAGCCAAAACAATGTGGAGAACAATGGTTTCAAACTCAGTGGGGTGGGAAGTGGAAGGTATGTTGATCCTTTTTTTTCTTTTTCTTACATGCACAATGTGACCTTAGGAAATGAGAGTGAAATTCTCACAGGTCACCCACTACTTATCACCACCAAGACAAAGATAAGGAGACTAATAGTTCAAACCACAGAGAAGGACATAGGAGCTTATAAAGACCAAAATTAAGTAGAGACCTATTTTTACAAAAATTAAATTAAAGGAAAAAAAGCAGTATATGATTTAGGGGAAGAAACTTTATAAATCCCATTTCTCACCAGGTTTTGAGTACTGGGGGAGTGCAGTGACAGAGGCTTGGGACTACAATACCTAAAATCCTTAGGCACAATGAATGACTTTGGACTTATCTCTGTACATAACACAGCTTCCTCTTGTAGAAAGCAGAGACAACACAGCTTCCTCTTGCAGAAAGCAGAGACAATGATCCTGACATCTTCAGTAAAACTCAGTAAAAATTGTACTGTGTTGTGTACAGCAAAAATATATCCAGAGCCGAGATCAGGGGCCTGAATCCCATCATCCTGGATGAGAAGGCTGCAAATAGACCCTTCTGTAGAAAGTGTTGATATTCAACATGAGAAAGGCACATATTGTTTGGGGAGAGTACAGAAACAACAAATCCATTGGTCAAGGCAGGTCAACAAATGCTCTCAACACACCAGAAATCCAGCAAACATGGAGGGGATTTAGAGGACTTCACAGCAAATATGTCTTAAAAAACAATTTGGAGGAGAAGAAAGAGAACATTTGTTCTACATTTGCAATACAGCAAATGAGGAATGGACCAGAGAAGACATTCAGGTTATTGTTGAATCATCTCCCAAGCACGAGTGTGGGCTGGATGGGATGTTCAATAGAACCCGAGAGCTAAGGGAAAAAGCAGTGTTGTGACTGATGCTGAAGAGAAGGAGCAGCTAATGAAAAAATGCAAAGACAGCTAAACAGTCTCCGCTGTGATGGTCTAGACAGAAATGAGTAAGGCACAGAGGTTTTTTTGTTTGGTTGGTTGGTTGGTTTTTTAAGATCAGAGTGTGTTTTTTTTTTAAGATCAAATAAATTTTTTGGTAGTATGCACAACAGTTTTATTTGTGGGGGAAGTAAAAAAATAGGTTGATTTTTGAGGTGTTACATCAGAACATGTTTGATGAGAATCCCAAATCAAAAACACTCAAAAATGGTTTTCTTATCCACCTCTATTATTATTATTGGTGCTGTTGTTGCTGTTGTTATTGCATCAGTTCTCATGGTTACATTTATTCTCCATCTGTTAGGGAGCTGCTGCAGAGCAAAGATCCTCCAGTTATATTCAGCTTCTTTGGTAACTCAGGTAGTTACAGAAGTACTTCATAGCTTTTTTTTTTCTCCCGTAGGCACCACAGAGGTGACATCCCTGAGACAGCATGAACCAGGTTTGATCTGTGGCTGCGTATCACCAACAAATTGTTTCCTGAGCTCCTGTTGCCACCCCGTAAAGATTACTGTGAGTGGAATCGAAAGCAGCTTTGCTCTCAGACCCTTCGCCGCTTTTGCTTGCACAGGAGGATGAGCACATCCCACGTGGTCCCAGCACTCGAGGCAGAGCAGGCAAGACTGTCAGGTGAGTAGTAAGGGGCATTTCATTGTACGTTGATGTGCAGTGGATGAGGAGGTCACTGGTGAACTGAGCATGCAACTCCACCGTGCACTTCTCCAGGCACTTCTGAGAACAGAGCTGTATTTCGACAGGGTAAGGCTGAGCCTTGGTCAGGGACATCTCTTTGTCAAGGAGAAGTGGATGTTCCTTGTTTTCACACCAGCGGGAAGCAGAACACAATGCGAGCGCTACCATTGTCCTACCATGCATTGAATACATTGTGTCAAGTAACACTCAACCTCAGAAGGCAACACTCAGACACCGCTAAGTCTGCACTACTCATCCCACTTCACGTACAGACATTCAGCACCATTACGCGAGACCCCTCAGCTTAGCAGGAGCTCCAGCAGCACTCTGTGCTTTTGAAGTGATACATGGAGTGAGCTCGTGAAAGATCCTCCGCTACTGCACTCCCAGTGCTGGGAGCCGCGGCGCACCAACCACCGCAGAGTTACGAGCCACAATTCACTCCATGGCAATTGCCACCAGAAACATTTAAGAGCTACATCTAGCTAGCTATTTATAGAGCGACATCTGAGCACCTTCCAAGCTGCTGGAACAGCTCGGGGATGAATCATTTTGTCACTGGAACCAAGGGGTGGGATTTCAAAGTACCTGGCCACGCAGATCTACACCCTTGTGCACCCACGGAGCCACAAAGGGCAGCATGTGCCTCAGGCCTGCACAAAGGGAAGTAAATCCATCTGTGTCAGCAGGGAGATGCTGATTTATGCCAGTGGAAGGGCCAGTCCCTTGGGGGAACTTCACAAGTGCTTTAGTCACACATTCCAGTTCTTCAGGAAATTTCTTTTGCAGAGACACTGCAAAATGCGTGTGTGTGCATGTGTGGAGCTCTTGTCAGGGCTTTGGAGCAAAGCTGTTTTTCTTTGCTGCCTCTGGGTGGGAATAGTATTACCATGGCTGCTTATGGGGTGCATCCCAGTTATTCATCCACAAGGTCTTGCCCCACCCCACTTTTGGGTCCATGCTCTGTCATCACCCCCCTCTGTCTATGTTCACGTTCCCTGCTACATCTGCATTTGCCTGGCCATCACCTTCACCCAGTAACCACACCCTCTACAACCTTATGCCACCCCACATATTCTCTGTTTTCTCTTGCCCAATGCATCTTCTTCATCTTGTGTTGTGCACCACCTACCTGCCACATCTTTGCCCTGGCAAAGCCTTAGGCCACAGGAATCAGAGGTCAGCAACTCTGCTGCCACTGCGTTGAGATTATGAAATATCATCCAGGAGATGTCCTTCCATTGCATTAGTTTTTCTCCCTTTTTGCAATAAACTTTTAATTATACTCAGAGTCTGACTGTATTTTTGCATCTTCCTAGACATAATTTGGCAGAACTCATCACCTTTTTCTGCATCAACCTAAATTGCTAGAGGAGGCAAGAGCTGTGAGTGAGAAATTAAATGCTGACAAAACTTATGTTTTATTATGTGTGTGTTTTGTTGGTATTGGTTTTGTTCGTTTGTTTTCATTTTTATTCACTGAAAGAAACAGGCCACAGACATAGAGTTGAGCAAGAGAGGTGTCATTGCAAGGGGACACTACAGTCCTTGGCACTGTCATTCTTGGATGTTCCTGCACTAAGAAAACCTCTGTGCAATGAGAAAGAATATGCAGTATTCAGAAAAGCGAGTCCACCGACAGCCAAAAACTTTGTTTACTGCCTTTGGTTAAATCCACTTCACTGCACCAAATTCTCTGGTGTTGCACAGACATTGTCAAGACCCAGACAGAGGAAATGCTGCAGCTTTCAGGCAGGAGCTGGTTGTAGGTGGCATAGGGAAGGGAAACATCAGCAGCAGGGTGCTTACATGTCTGAGGGCATGTTCCAGATCCCTGACACGTTGGTATTTTTCAGCAAGACATCGTGAAGTGCATGCACTTCATCAGGATCCATTGTTTGTGTGATTCCCTCACATCCCCCCTGGGCTTCAGAAGGTGAGAAACCGAGCCTAATGAGGTCATGGAAAAACACCAGAGAAACACTGCCTGACATGCTCTGCCTTTCCTCAGCCTGCGCTGTTTCTGTAATCCTGACCTCATCCCTTTCTCTGGTGTCCAACCTGGATCCAGAGATGGTAACAGAAGCTTGTCATCTCAGTTGCCTGCCACTTTACCAAGGCTCAGGGAAGTTGTTGGTGTGAAGGTGACGATTCCCTGCCTCCTCTGCTACTGTGGTGGAGGTGCTGCCAAGCTTTGAATTCCCCTTCTCCCTGCCCCTCTGCTCCAGGGCCACAGAGGCGAGAGGACACAGCTTTAATCCGTCCTGTTCACTCTGCTCCTGCCCTCTGCACTAGTTTTAATAGAAATCGGAGAAGATGGGTTCCTACCACTGGGTATTGATTTCACTTTAGTTAAGTCTCTGGTTGTAAAAGGGTATCGGGTGTCCCCTGCACCAAGACAGGCAGATTTGTGGGACTGGGTGAAACCGAGGATTGTGCAAGGAACAAAACAGAAGAGCAGGGCACCGGCCCCACAGTGGGTCTGAGGAGCAGCAGTCCCCAGGCAGGGCCCTGCCAGCTGCAGCTGAGCCACCACGCTGCTGGTACACAGCTGAGGGAGGTGTGTGCCAGCTCCCACAGAGGAAAACCTGGGGCCTCTCTCCATTCTCCATCACCTCAAGCTTTGGCTCCTCAGGTGCTGACATGTGGTCAGAGGTGCTGAGCTGCTGCAGGCATCCAGCACCAGGCAGAAGGTGCAGAGGTGCCTCCCAGGGACAAGGAAGGAAACCATATTTCAGTCAAAATTAAAATCTCCTATTTCAAAATGGACTTTTAGCAGTGTGTTATCTCCAAAAAACAATAAAGCCCATCCCTTTCAGGACTTCAAACCACTGAAACCGATTGTTTTGATTCACAAGTAGATTCCAGCCAGAACAATCCTCCTGCATGGCAGGTTTTGTGATTCCTTGAATCAGCACCTCCCAGAAGAAAACCTTGCCTTTGGAAAGCTTCCAACCACCTCCGCTGCAGAGACGGTGCTCAGGGCAAATCACACTGCCACTTCAACGCTGAATCACAGTTCAGAGGGAGAGAGAAGCCCAGAGGATTTCCACAGCAAGTTGTCCTACCACGCCCTCGATGCAAAATTGTTTTCCCACTTCCAGTTCTTGCAAAGGGCAACGAGCATTGTTGCAAGTGTTTATGTTGTTGCTTTCTGCCAAATTAACATGATCATGCTATTCACTCTTACCACCTTAGGGACTTCTGGGTAATGCTAATTACTTGCAAGAAACAGCCTTAGAAGCCCTAAAAGGAACCAGGATAAATGGTTTCATTTCACTATAACTTCAGCAAAAAACTCCACTCTGACAAACAAGCTCACACTGTAAATTTTGCAAAAACACCAGTATTTCAGATACTTCCCAGTTTTGTAAAAGCAGATAACTTTGAGCACATATTTTGTCGTTCTTTGCTCTTTGAGACATCAGTCCGTGGTTGCTGTTGTATCAGAAAGCAGGCAGTAAGAAGTAAGCAACAAACAACTTAAAATACCAGGACACGTCATGGACAAGGTTTACAGAGACCACTTGAATACTGCCTGCTTTTCAAAAGTCACCCTTTGCCTACCTTGAGCTGTTGAGGGATTTACTTTCGCTTGTATTCCAGTTGTGTAAGGCAGCAGAGTCTCCACTGAATTAAAGACAAATCATTGTGTGGTGTAGAAGAGCAAATACCATTCATCTGAACTCTACCCCCAAGTCTGACCTTTAAGACTATTTTCCCTCTTTTGGTTGCATGCTGCAAGTCTCCATATATCATCATCACTGGGAAATATGCCGTAGCTCCAGAGCAGGACAATCACAGGGAGATTATGTGGGTAACTGAGACAGCGCACCCCTGTCAGAACCATGGCAGCTGATGAGGGCAACTTCATGGTTTGACTTTATTCACATACTTGTAAATTATCATCCTTATGTGTATGTTCTTGTGGGTACACAAACCAGCACAGACTTCTGAGAATTTTTTATTATTATTTTTATCATTCTGTGGTGAAAATACTGAAAGAAGCATTTCACCCATGAATTTAGCTGGAAAGGGAATAAAACTGGTGGAGTACTTTCCAAAGTTTCTAAAATGGGTTAAAGAAAGGCATTCCTTCAAGAATATTAAAATTACCACGTCAATGTAAGGAGTAACACACCTCCTTAGACTGCCTGTACCTCCTTTAAATTAGAGTTAGAGAATCACAGAATGGTTTAGGTTGGAAGGAACCCTAAAGATTATCTAATTCCAACCCTCTGCCATGGGCAAGGACACCTTCCACTAGGCCAAGTTGCTCAAAGCTCCATACAGCCTGGTCTTAAATTCTTCATGTTGAGCTTCTCATCAGCCAACACCCCCAGGTCCTTCTCCTCAGGGCTGTTCCCAATCCATGTTCTGCCCAACCTCTCTTTATCCTTGGCAATGCCCCGGCCTAGATGCATGACCTTGCACTTGGCCTTGTGGAATGTCATGGTGTTCACATAGGCCCACCTCTCACACCTGCCCAGGTCCCTCTGAATGGCATGCCTTCCCTCCAGTGTGTCATCCCTTCCCACACAGCTCAGTGTCATCGGCAAACTTGCTGAGGGTGCACTTGATCACACTGCCCATGTCACTTACAAAGATGTTAAACAGCACCGGTCCCAGTACCGACCCCTGAGGAACACCACTCATTACTCATCTCCACCTGTACATTGGGCTGTTGATCACAACTCTTTGAGTGTGATCATCCAGCCAATTCCTTACCCACCGAGTGGTCCATCCATCAAATCCACACCTCTCCAATTTAAAGACAAGGACGTCATGGAGGACAATGACAAACGCTTTGCAGAAGTCCAAGTCCAAGTCAAAGAAATCCAGTTACTTGGGCTAGACAGACATCTAGTTTTTCTAAACTTTGAAAAACTTCTATTAACTTTCACAAACAAAGAGAGAAGAAGAACCCGGACACTGTGAACATAACATTTTTAATGCTGAACAGTTCTGAAGAAAAAAAGAAATGACAATCATGACAAGAATGGGTAAAGCAATGGGGGAGCAGGGATCTCCCCATTTCTGCAGAGGTCTGAATGCTTTGTGGCTTCAGCTAAAATTTGGATCGGATTCATGGCTGGTCTCAGCCCACATCGCTGCATTAGGTCTTCATCACCCTGTGAGGATAAAGCACTTCTCTTGCCCCCGTGCCTTCCTACAGCTTCGCACAGGCTGCAGCAGCCCAGACCCAAGCCTCTGCTGAAATATGTGGTACTGCCTAGGGGACTGAGTTTCCCAAGTCTTGTTAAAATCAATGTCTCAATATCCTTGAATCTGCCCGTGAAGTTTTGACCATGCTTCATCAGTAAGATAGGATGATATATACTATCTTGTAGCAGGAATATTAATTAGTTACTGTTTCTGAAGTGCCTTGAAAATGAAAATCTTCCATCTCATTGTATCTCTGTCTTTTCTTATCTTCAATAAGAGATTTCAAGCTTCTCTAACTACCCTGGTCAATATTTCATATAAACCTGGAGTGCAAATCCTACACTGACATCTTAGAGGATAAGCCAAGTGACTATCATTCAAATATTTATTTCATGTGAAGTCAGAACATTTTGCACTTTCCTCCACAACTCTTTCAAAAGCAGCTCATTTCTTCTTGCTGGAAGAATGCCCGTGGTTCATTTGACACTAAAGATAGGGCTCTGCTGTTTTCTTTTAAGTCAGTGATTGGAGGGTGGGGAGCAGAGAGGGAGTTAAGCTTTATTATGCTGCCTTGTCAAAAGGATACAACATTATGCAAAAGGAATGATATGGAACAAAAATTGCTTTCTTTTCCATGCACTCTCTCTCACTGGCATACAGATTTCAAACAATCTTCCTATGCTTTGCCTGGTAGATTGGATTTCAGATAGCTGTGTCAATTAAATGGCAGGCACTTTGTGCACCTTGCTGTCTCAATCTTCGAGGAAGCAGCAATCAGTTTTCTGTTGCCCTCAGAATTTCCCAATTAATGAGGCAGAAGGGTGGTGCTGTTTGTCTGTTTATAAATCTATCTTAAATATGCATTTGATCGCTTGTTGGAGGAGTCTACGGTCTGGAATGAACAGTATTCCCTGGGAGTAAAGACTGGCACAGTGCTAAATCCATGGAGGGGCAAGTGCAGCACAGAGGCACTCAGTGATTTGCCTGAGGCCATGCCATGATTGCACGGAGATACAAAGTCCTGGGCTTATGCTTTCCGTACCTTCAAACAATCAGACACAGAGGGAGTGTGTGATCTACCAAGAGAAAAGAGGACAGCCTGTTGCTTTTCTCTGCGGCTTCGCAGAACAGAACAGAGAGCACTGAGTTATGCCCCTCCTGAGTTCTGTTTCTAACAACACATCCCTACCTCCCAGTTGCTTGCCTCACTGCAGCAGGATCATTTTATAGCCAATAAAGTGATTCTCCTCGTGTGTTTATCAGCTCTAAACGTGGAATCCCTTATGGCTGAGTGAAGCTTGCACGGAACGCTGTGGGAAACGCGTGGCAGGCTCCAGGAGAATTCCAGTGTTGAATGTGATTAGTTTCCCTATACCTCTGAGGAATACCACCAGGAAATTGCTAACAATGTAAATTGTCTCAAATATGCACTTACTAAAGCCTTTAAAGAGCAATTACGGTATGTTAACTGAACACCAATCAACTGTAAAAACAGCAGTTATGTGGGTTTAATAGGTATATAAAGGAGAAAATCTCACCGCCCTGCAATTAATTCCAAATCACATAAAAAGTGTAACTTGTACACTTATTGCTTATTAATACATAAAACATGTACAGCATGTTAAAACATTTAATTAGCACTTACATAATAGGCTAAAAGTTAAGTATCAAATTATCACTAAAATACTGTTGAGCTCTTCATTAAACACATGAAACAACCCCCCAACAAGCAGTGTTCAGGTCGTTCTAGCAATTAGGTGCTTTCAGCTACTGCTCAGTAATTTTATGTCAGCAAAGGGTCCCGTGCTGTGTCAGTAGTAGTGATATATTGTCTGGTTTCACTGTCCCCAGAAAGGACAGCGGGAAGAGATGCTCCTGAGCAAGATCTTCAGCTCTTGTCTCCTTGAAGCTGTGCTTAAAAATATGGCCATATATTATATTATATATATTATATAATAAAGATATATTAATGACAAATCCCAAGCTGGAGAACCTTGGAAAACTATAGGGAGAGATCAGAGCCAATCAACAGTGAGGAAGAGCCTATCACACAGCAGAGGAAGAGGTCAGTGGTAAAAGGCACAGACAGTGCAATCGGCAGGCATGCTCATGGCAGAGGCCAGGGCAGAGGGGGCTGAAACCAGAGAGGCCTCCAGCATCGCCAGGAGGGGGTGACTAGATACTGCAACAGGTGTTTGAAAATGTAGAAAAGAGGGGATACCTTAGACTTGACTTGGAATCAAGATGGGTGCTTGCTAGGGTTCTCGGAGAGAAGGAAAATAATAGCTGATATATGCCACTGGGAGCTCCAACCAACCACGCAGCCTGTTGACAGAAGGAAACCACAATGTAGGATTACCCTTTGTTTAGTCTAAATCAGCTGCCAGTATGCACATACACCACATGAAAGGAGAAACCTGAACACATTCCCAGAACGTCTTCCTGAAAAAGCCATCTGCTGCCCAAGCTAATGTTACCATCCTCCTCATCACAACGAGTTTTAAAAGGATAAATTCCATTTTCTGGGCAAGATAACATCCTCACCTCAACAACACAGCTCTGAGCTGCCAAGTGCAGTCAAGAGTCTGGTTTCTTCACAGAGGCTCTCAGCTATTGCATGCAAACTCACAAGAAAGGCACTGGTGAGAAAGGGGTTTGCAAGCAACCAGCATGGTCTATCACTCCTGTGCAGAGGGCTGTGGGACCAAACTTGGAGGAGTTGTGGACTCGAATGAGGGTGTAAAGGCCTTGCAGAGCAATCTGGATAGGTTGGAGAGCTGGGCGATCACCAACCACATGAAGTTCAATAAGAGCAAGTGCCGGGTCCTGCACCTGGGACGGGGAAACCCTGGCTGCACGTACAGACTGGGCAATGAGACGCTGGAGAGCAGCCTAGAAGAGAGGGATCTGGGGGTCGTGGTAGACAGCAAGTTGAATATGAGCCAGCAGTGTGCCCTGGCAGCCAGGAGGGCCAACCGTGTCCTGGGGTGCATCAAGCACGGCATCGCTAGTAGGTCAAGGGAGGTGATTGTCCCGCTCTACTCTGCGCTGGTGCAGCCTCACCTCGAGTACTGTGTGCAGTTCTGGGCACCACAGTATAAAAAGGACATGAAACTGTTGGAAAGTGTCCAGAGGAGGGCTATGAAGATGGTGAAAGGCCTGGAGGGGAAGACGTACGAAGAACGGCTGAGGTCACTGGGCCTGTTCAGCCTGGAGAAGAGGAGGCTGAGGGGAGACCTCATCACAGTCTACAACTTCCTCGTAAGGGGGTGTCGAGAGGCAGGAGACCTTTTCTCCATTAACACCAGTGACAGAACCCGCGGGAACGGGGTTAAGCTGAGGCAGGGGAAATTTAGGCTTGACGTCAGGAGGGGGTTCTTCACAGAGAGGGTGGTTGCACACTGGAACAGGCTCCCCAGGGAAGTGGTCACTGCACTGAGCCTGTCTGAATTTAAGAAGAGATTGGACTGTGCACTTAGTCACATGGTCTGAACTTTTGGGTAGACCTGTGCGGTGTCAAGAGTTGGACTTGATGATCCTTAAGGGTCCCTTCCAACTGAGGATATTCTATGATTCTATGATTCTATGATTGCTAAGGGTCAGCACCACTAGCACCAGATTAAGGCAAAGGAGGGGTTTACCACAAGGAGAGCTGTGCTGTCATGTTTCTGCACTTGCAGAAGGTGGTGGGAGAGAACAGACATCCAGTCAGTCCCCCTGACTTCTGCAGGGCTGGTGTGGAAGTGCCTTGTCAAGGTGAAGGTCCAACAAGTAAGGGCCTTCTCTCAGCCCCAGCCATATGGATGCATGGGGGCTTCTCACCAGAGGACAGTGTCCCTTTTCCCAGAAGCTCTATTAACAGACCCCATGCAGGTGGGAAGATCTGTTTTCCCTCAGGAAAGAGGGAAATCGCTAATTTTGCCTAAATTCTTTGACTATATTGTATTGCATTTTAACTCATCTTTAAAGTAAACCTGAACCCATGGCAGCACAGCAGCTTTGAAGATATGTTATACAAATAAAATAAAATTGTGTCTTTCATGCACAAAATTTAAACTTAAAGCAAATATTTAACTTAGAGCTTTTTTTTTTCTCTTGATATAGCTGCATCCATACACTTACCAAGAGGACAGATTTAAATGTGAGCAGTGGTGGAACCAAGAGACAGATAGTTCATAACCCCTAGCATACCAACTCTCCAATAACCACCAGCAAAAGTACCAGCAGTCCTGATATCATCTAACCTGCAAAGTAACAAATGTGTGTCCTTATCAAGTGTTTGGACAACATGATACTGCTCAAAGACAACAAGTAGCTTGCCAAAGGAACATATTGCTCCTCTCCCCTGTAGCTGAATGTTTTTTGCAAGTCCTTGGAGTAAGCTGGTTCTTTTTACACTAAGAAATGGCATATTCAGGTCTATATTCTTTACCCAAGGGATTTATTCTTGATCTGGCATTTGTTGCCTAGCTCTGGGGTGGGCTTATTATCCTTCTGTGTACAGATGTGCACAGGAGCAGATGTTTAGTCTTTTTTTCAGGGCTGAACCAATTTTATGTTTAGTTCAGTTTGGCTGGACCCTTCTCCATGATGCAGACACTCCCTTCTGGGTTTACATGCTTGTTCTGGTTAAAAAGAGAAAAGAAGAAGAAGAAAAAACGGGAAGTGCTTCATCATAAAGTGATGAACAAGGGCCCAACTCACAAGAGCTTATGTCCCAGTTATGATAGACTTCCCCAAGACAATATTATTTCCTATTCTTCCTGCACCAGTTCTCCATCTAGTAAATGGAGCTATTGAAACCTCTTTCTTCTCCAACACCAACACACAGCATATTTGTCCCTCTGATTGTAAGATTTCTTTTAGATGGAGAGTTTGTGCTCTGTTCATACTACAGCAAGCACTACAAAAATACTTCTGTGGCATGACTTCTGTATGCTATTGTCATGTACAAAAAGAATAGTGTCTTGTTCCTTTTTTTATTCCATCCTCTAACTATAAATTACTGCGTCTGAGGGTGCACGAGCGACAGAGGATACTAGCATGAAATACTAACTGGCTTTTGCTGAAATTATGACTACCATTGCTGAAAAGAAACATGAGAATTAAAATAATTGAAACACTTCATTAACAGCAGAAGCCTTCCCAGTGCTATGGATCCTTCATAAAGCAGACCTTGAAATGGTGATAGGAGACATTTATAAATAGGTTTTAAGCCCTTGTCTGTCACTGGAGTATAAACAGGAATTAAGGTTTAGGAGTTTTGAATGCAAGTTTGTACAACTCTTCCTGCTCAAATTCTTTGAAAGGACTCAAAGTCTAAATATTATATATTTCATGAATGTACTTCAGAACACATGAAAGCTAGTCAAGAGGGCAGTTTCACTACCTTTTAAAGACTGAAATCCCAGTATGAAATTGGACACAATATGGACTAACTAAAGCTGCACTGGAAACCTTCCGTTGGAGAAGCAAACAAGATTTATCACTCTTCACAGACAGCTAAAGAGGTCTGGAAAGCCGTGAAGTCCAACAATGAAGCAGCTGCACAGAGAGATTATTTAGGAACCATCAATTTAGATGTTCAGATTAGAGATGGATTCAGGACATAGGACTTTGATCAGGATTCAGACATGCTGTAAGTTTTCAGTCTGACCTGCCATAGGGACTGGGCGGTATTCAGCTCCTGACTTCTCCAAAGTTTATGCAGAATTTGGATCTGAGAGATAGATTGCACCCAACTGCAGCTCCTAGAGGTCAGGTGCCTCAGTGTTGAAAAGAAGTGCTTGCACCTTGAGTCACTTCATCAGTGGCTTTGAGGTCTGTAAGGAAAAGCACTGTGTCAGTATGGTTGACAGTCACAGGTAACAACAGCAATGGACTGAAATTGAGAAGCAAGCATGTGGCATGGCTCCGTGTGTTTACATTTTCTCTTTTCCATCATTAGCTTTCAGATGACACTAGACATCTGGAAAATATAAGCATAATGGCCAGGTTTGAGATACCTAATCTATCATAAAAAGGCAAGCGACCTACAAATGCATAAGATCCAACCATGAAATGAAGTCCTTGTTTTTTGAAGAAAGTGTGACTAAAACTCAGAATCTGTCAGTAAAACTTGCATAAGGCAGAAACTCACCTGAGTGCTGGAGAACAGCTCATTTGTATTACATGCATGCTGCTTCCTTAAAGCCTTTGCTTGTGTTCTTATCAGCATGCAGCTCTCTGAGTATGATCATTTTAATTGAGAAAACTTGAGGGTTCATACTATTCAAGGAAAATCAAAATGAACTCCTCTTTCATGAAAAGATTAGCCACCTGTGAACACAGCACTTTCCACTGCTGACAGGTGGCTGTATCTTATCAGGCTCCTACGTGCATGTGGAGCAAGTAATGATGGAGTTTGGTCTCATCAGTATTACACCAAGGCGGAAGTCTCCTATTCTTTACGAGGCTGAAAGGTTTGCTGTAAGTGACTGAAGTCTTCTGCTCCAGTTGAACGGAGACACATATGAAAAGTAGACACTTCCCTGCCTACAGTCAGAGATGTACTAGGAGGCCCTCTCAGTCACCATCACACCTATAATACAAACTCCCTTATTAACTCCTGAGCTGACATCTCCTGCAGTGGAAAGTAGGATTTTTGGATGTTTTTGAAACCACTCAGGTGCCAAAGGATTCCAACAGGCCCCTGGAAATAGAAGTTTCAAACTTCTTAAAATCTCAAGCTGACATTTCAGCTGTTGAAAGGCAAGTAGGCTGCCAAGGAAGTAGTGCGTTTGCTTACTTTTGCCACCATGTGTGTCATTAGCATATTGTTTGGAGAGCCTTATCCCTTATTCCTCTTTTCCATCTCACTCTCAGGCTATCCCAGCTTGCGCAGTGTTCCTGTGAGCAGCCCACCCACTCAGGGTCAACACCCATTTGATTTAAATTAATGGGAAAACAGCATTTCCTTTTCAACTTTCCAATTCCATTACATTGAAAGAAATCTAAGCTACAGCATGCCTGAGGGGATGAATGAGGTCCTAATTGTTAAACATGTATGTTAAATGGATTAAATAACATACATTTAATCTGATTATAAGAATATAATTACACTTTTATTGCTCCTGTTAATTAATTACATAGGATATGTACGGCTATATCTAGAGCAGATCGCCTGTTCCTCCTGCTTTTGGTGGATAGGACAGATGACCAGCCTGCTCCTGAGAGATGGATCAGGCACATTTACATTCTTTCACTCCTCCAAATCTTTTTTCTGTGTGTGAGCTGAAACAGCAGACATCCTGTTTGCACCTCTGCTCCAGAGCTGATCAGAAGGACTGTTGAAGGCAAGAACAACTGCTCTTTTGATTGCCATGTGCGTTGTGTCTCGTCCCAACTAGACATAGCCCAGCAGATAGCTCTGCTTGCTTGCCTTGCTGCATGCTCCACCCTTCCAGGCAGGGACAGTGCCTGCACAGTCGGTCATGCCCATACACAAGCATGGAATCCCTGTAGCACCAGGAACCACATTGACTTTCTCACTCTCCTAAGGATAATAGCTGAACTCCTACCAGTTCTAGTGTGGCCAGGGTTTGTCATCTGATTACTAGGAGCAACCCTGCAAAGGAAAGTGGAATAGGTAATTACAGGAGCAGCTGGGGCAAGGGGGAGGCAAACCTCATTTTCTGACCGTTTTCCAGTAGGAGACCTCCTATAACAATAGCAAGAAATACCTGGTAGCTGCAGCAAGATGTCTCAAAGACCTTTTTTTTTTTTTTTTTTTTTTTCCTGCAGACGTCCTTTTTAATGCCACATATTTATTTACCTATGGGAAACCAACTCCTTTGTACTTCTGAGTTATTATCATTACCTAAATTGTGTGGTTTCAACAATCACATACCTGAGGTTCTGAAGAGCCTAAGCAGAGGAAAACAGTCTCTGGAAATAACACATAAAATGCTCATTGCTTTACAGAGCCTGCTGTCTAATTATCCACTGTTACATACAGACCAAAACTACCACTTCTCTTACTGCAGCATCTCTGATAGAACTCTTTGGTGACTCCAGTCTAAATGACTCCACAGACCCAAAACATCATTTGGCTCAGGAGCTTAATATGATTTCCTTCCGCTGCAGAGAAAAGTTGAAATTTCAGTCCAACATTTTCAACACAAGCTAAATTAATTTGCGGCATAGCTGGTAAATATATTCCTCTCTTTAAACACTACCGAGAGCACAACAGAACAGCTGCAAAGAGACACATTTTGCTTAGATTTGGAAGTCATGCATGTACAGTTGGCTAGACTAAGCTAAGCTCTTCATTAATAGAAGAGTAAACTCAATAGAGAATTCAAGAATCAAGCTGAGCCATATTTGCTTTTACACTAAACTATTCAAAGAGGCAAATTATTTGAGAAGAACAGAAGCACATCTCTTCTCATTCCAGCGGATGACTTCATTTTTTCCTAAGCATCCTAGCTGAAATGAATCAACTGGAATTCTTGACAGATTATTTTATAGACATAAAAAAAATGCTTTCTATGGACAACATAAGAATAACAAGAGTTCACACAACTAACTTTCAGGATAACTAAAATTACTAAATTAATTTCAACACACAAAAATATTTTACTTGTCAATTCTCATCACAGAAACCAAGAGTTCAGTAAAATTTACAATGGAATTTGTAGTGAAACTACAACATATTATGGAAAATGAATGTGAAAGAGGTAGGGCTCTTTATGTTTCTGAGCATGAAACTGTCTTCAGAATGGATTAGGATGACATTTTCATTAGGGACACGCTATTCTCTTCCTGTTCAGCAGTCAATATTCTGCTTTTTCCTTCAGGAGTCAAGACCCTGACGTAGTCAGACACATGATCTGATCAACTCTCCCATTCCTCCATGGGACTTGATGAAATGCATTCCCAAGTTCTAAGGAAACTGGTGGATGTAGTGGTTAAGCTGGAGTCCATCACAGTTAAGAAACCATTGCAGAGCAGTAAAGTTCCTACTGACTGGAGAAGAAGAAACATAATCCCCATTTTTAACAAGAGAAGGAAGGAGGAAGTACAGGCCAGTCAGTCTCACCTGTGCGCCTGGCAAGATCATGGAGCAGATCCTCCTAGAAACTAGGCTAAGGCACACGGAAAATAAGGTTACTGTTGACAGCCAACATGGCTTCACTAAGGGCCTTTTTACTATGGGGTTACAGCATTGGTGGATAGGGGAAGAGCAACTGACATCATCTACTTGGACTTGTGCAAAGCATTTGTCATTATCCCCCATGATGTCCTTGTCTCTAAATTGGAGAGATGTGGATTTGATGGATGGATCATTCGGTGGGTAAGGAATTGGCTGGATGATCACAAAGAGTTTTGGCCAACGGCTCAATGTCCAGGTGGAGACCAGAAACAAGTGGTGTTCCTCAGAGGTTGGTACTGGGACCAACCTCAGTTGGTCCTGCTTTCATCAGACCTCACAGTGGCCTTCCAGTGCCTAAAGGGGGCCTATGGGAAAGCTGAGGAGGGACTTTTTGTCAGGAGGTGTAGAGATAGGACAAGGAGCAATGATTTTAAATTAAAAGAAGGTAGATTTAGATATAAGGAAGAAATTCTTCACTCTGGGGGTGGTGAGGCACTGGCACAGGTTGCCCAGAGAAGCTGTGGATGACTTGAACCTGGAATTATTCAAGGCCAGGATGGATGGGGTTTGAGCAACCTGGTGTGGTGAGAGGTGTTCCTGCCCATGGCAGAGTGTTGGAACTGGGTGATCTTGAAGGTCCCTTCCAACCCAAACCATTCAGTGATTCTATGATTCTGCTAGCAGAAAATAGTTCTCAAATGTAGAAGAAGAATAGCCAATAGTGCTACCTGACTCTTAGCTGTGCAGTCTATCTGTTGCTACACAATGGAGTACATTGCATGAGAAGTTATTTGTTCATGTTTTTTTTTTCTTGATGTTTTCATTCATTCTATTCTAAAACATCATTCTTGATGTTTTTTTGTTGTTGTTGTTGTTTTTTAAGTTGACAGAACTTTGGATGGGATTCTTCCAGTTGTAACAAGTGAGAATGCTGGCTCAATCGCAAAAGCAAAGCAAAAACAAAACCCCACCACACTGACACTAGTTTTGGTTTTTTGTTTGTTTGTTTTTGTTTTTTTAATTATTATTTTATTTCACTTGATTTGTAGCATATTGCGGGAGTGCTGGAGAAAAGGAATTGTGAGATTCAAGGCTGAACTAATTAAACAGTTTGGGCCAAGAAGAAACCCAGAAGCACAGAGAGATATCTTCTACTATTTGATAGCCGTTTTCTACATCTAAGCACTGTTCAGTGCTGTCCCTAGCTAATGATGAAAATTAACCCACACAGAAAGTCTGCTAAAAATTTTCTTTGATCCTGCCATGAGATCTTTGCCGTAGGAGCATTACATCACTGAGCATATATTTGTATTGGTTAAGAGTGAGTGGACGTAGGATAGACAGAAATGCTGAGTTCAGAGAAGAACTCATAAGTCAATGAGCACATCCTTAAAGTATTTCATACCAAAAACATGGACTTGCAAAAAGTCAGGGGAAATTTATCTTGAAATAGGAAATGGGTCTGAGAGGGATTTTTGGAGGTCTCTGGTCTAATCTCTTGCTAAGAGCAGAATTATTGACAATGCTAGACTAGATCAGTCATGGCTTTCATGTGTTTGATAAAACAAAGGTGAAGATTCCATATCCTCCCTGGGTGACCTGCTCCATTGCTGTCCCACTCTGCTGTTCAGGAAGTTGTTCTGTTACTCTATCCAAATTCCTTCTCCCTTTCTATCCACACTCACACAACCTGCAAGACTGATGAATCAGACTTCCTTCTCTTCCTGCACCCTTGCAAAAGGTGTACTGCATTTTCACATACAGGTAAGTAACTGCAGACAGAGCAAGAGGAATGATGCCTTCAGCTAGGTTCTCCAAACCTCTGTTGATCAAAACAGGCATCATCCTTCTTTACCAAAAATTTAATCAGGATGCTTGCTCTTTTACTTATGCCCCCCAGCCCTGCCTTTGACTCATAGGGTTGTTTGACACCACCCATTTATCTGAGGGCAGTCTGATAAGTGACAGACAAGACAACATCAAAAGGTCTATTTGTTGCGTCCCGGGAGGACTGTAGCCTTCATGCTGAAGGTTGCACTCTAGACTGCTCAAACTGAAATCCCTTTTTCCAGTGGCAGTTGGTGTGGGGGCAGTGCAATTAACCACTCTGAAAACAAAGAGAGGTTTCTGTAACATCTTAAGCCTATCTTGGATTACACATTCCCTTTTTCCAAAATCTTCTTACCCAGAATCATTTCCTATTCAGTAATCTGGTTGCTTTGGAGCCAGACTGTTGGCTCACATGGTGGAAAAGTGCTGTGTTATCAGAAGAAGTATTGAACAAAACACATTTCAGGGTAGGGAGGAGAGGACAAGCTTGGGGCAGTTTTCATTGAAATGTACCAAACATCTGTAATTGAGATATTTTCTTGAAGCCAGGAGACTGACTTTCACTGTTTAAGTTCACATGAAGTCTTCCATAAGGCACCAGTTTCCAAGATAACATAGGTACAGGTACAGGTAGGTCACTGGCCCTGTTCAGCCTGGAGAAGAGGAGGCTGAGGGGTGACCTCATCACGGTCTACAACTTCCTCATGAGAGGGAGTGGAGAGGCAGGTGACCTATTCTCTGTAAACACCAGTGATAGGACCTGCGGGAATGGTGTTTAAGCTGAGGCAGGGGAAGTTTAGGCTGGACATCAGGAAGAGGTTCTTCACAGAGAGGGTGGTTGCACACTGGAACAGGCTCCGCAGGGAAGTAGTCACTGCACCAAGCCTGTCTGAATTTAAAAAGCGTTTGGACTGTGCACTTAGTCATGTGGTCTAAACTTTTGGGTAGACCTGTGTGGTGCCAGGAGTTGGACTGGATGATCCTTATGGGTCGCTTCCAACTCGGGATATTCTATGATCCTAAGTATCACATAGGTCCCACTCATTTTGCAAATGGTAGACTTTCCGCTGAAAGCCCTGCAGTACTGAACTTATAATCTTTATTGTGACATTGCCAATTCTCAGTTTTGGTCCCTAAGTCACCGGGTAACCTGTGGCCTAGGCTGCTCAACCCAACTCTAGGGAGGCTGTGTGTTTGCAAGAGGGAGACCACCCTTCCCATAGCAACTCCAGCAAAGCCTTTGCACCAGTGTGAGAACCTCAAGGCCAAAAGAAAATGCCAGGAGTCAGCTAGCAATAAGGTAGTAAACATTTACCCAGACTTCTTAAGAAAAGGAAGGACAATGAGCCTGGGAACACTGTGTGCAGAGCACCAGTTGTCTAACAGCATGAATGCTTGTTGTGAAGCCCACGGCTTCCAGTTACGAAAAAAAAAAAAAAAAAAAAAAAAAAAGGAATTGGGGAATTTCAAGTAAAGACTCATAATAGCAACTACTTCCTTTGCCTCTTCTTCCCCCAAGTTGTATTTTAATTCAGAACAGGAATTTCAAGACAGGTGAGCCAGTCCTGTAAAGCCAGAAACCTGTAACTGGGAAGACAGCGCTTTATTTCAATTTCACTTACACCTGTCCCTGAGGTGAATGGGATAACAGAACTGTAATGCTCTAGAAGTCATTGCAAGGTCTTTCATTATGTCAGTGATGTAATTCTTGTTAGTGGCTGATCACTGAGCAACCCTTTCTCTTTTCAAAGTGCAGGTTAGTTCTGGGGTAGAACATAGTGTGCAAATTATTTGTAGGCCTCCCTCATGGACAAAGGTTTCCAGAAAACATTGTCAATAAAAGACAATGTCTAAAAGCCTAAAATGTTTTTTTTTTGTTTTGTTTTTTGTTTTTTTGTATAGATAGGCTAAAGAATTAGTTATTTTAAGACACATGGAAAATAAGGAGGTGATTGAGTGGGGGAGGGGGACACTTCTGACATCTTTTCAATGTGCTTTTAAAAATCTATACTTTGGAAAGAAAGATTCCAAGACAACACCACAAGCATCATTTAAAGTTTTCAACAGAGGAAAGAGCAAAAACGTAACCCCCATTGCTCCAGCTAACTGGGCGTATATTCAAGTCTGATTAAGCACAGTCTCAGGTCATCAGATACTGGAGCAAACAGTATCTCAAATCATGAAGAGACTGAGTTGATAATCCAAATAGTGGCCTGTCTCTATCTATTTTGATCCTTCAAGACAGACTGCAAAATTTCTTCATTTCCATGTTTGGGTTCAGGCAGAGTCATCAGACTTTGGCAACATGCCCTTGTCCTCTAATGGATATCAGGCTGAGCGGATATCCAAGGCATTCCTCGGGGATGTGGCAGACCCCTCACCCTGTGTGAGCTAGGTAAGAGTCACCCCACCCCACCTGTAAATCCGAAGTTCTGCGTCTGTGAAATAGGGGGAGAAAGGATGAAGAGAGGAAAGAGATGCTTTGATCCCTCCCAGAGATGTTAAATGCAGAACCAGTCACATAGATATTTCCATAGTCCCACCACGAGAGTAGCCAATACAGAACAAAACACACACAGGCACACACTCTTAAAAAGTTTTTATTAATTTTCATTGTTTTGTTTTTTTTAAAAAAAAACAAACCCGTCAGTGCAACAGTTCAGTATCCCCTTCCTATCCCCCATCAGTAAGCAGTAATTTTAAAATCAGGAAATACCGAGTGCTGAAGCCAATGGGTTAGCATTTTGCTATTTAATTCCTTCTGTCAAACTCTGAAAAAGTCCTCTGTATAAATTAAACAATGAAAAAAATGTTATTTTCAATTCTATGTCATTACAGTCAACAGAATCATAATAATGCATCTAAAATGTGTGTCCACAATATATCAGGTATACATTTTTGGGAAAAGAAAGAAAAGGAAAACAATATGACATTCTAAGATTGTTAAAAGGATAATGGTCCCGTATGTTTTATTAACAGGTTAGCAAAACAAAATCCAATGGATTACAATATTTACATGTTATTTGAAAAATAAAGTAGTGATAAAAGCATGTCACAATCATTTATTTCTTTTTTTTTTTCTTTTTTTTTCTTTTTTGGTAACCATTACAAACACCCAATCCAGGTATGGAACTGTTGAAATACATTTGAAATGAGGCCAATTAAAAACAAATACAGACACAAAATGTGTATTTATATTTGTCCCTCCAATGTGTTTTTCACATGACGTTCCCTCCCTACTTCAAAAAAAGGCAAAAAAGTTGGAAAAAAAAAAATCAAAGGAATCCCCCTACCCCACAACTGATGAATCCTCAAACGCAAAACACCATGCTTCTCAAGTAGCACTTATTCTACAAATGCAATATTTTTGCCATCAATTTTATGTGAAGCTCTCTGGGACACCATTTTCCCAGCAGCTTCCTCTTTTCCCCCCTCCCCCTCCCATAGATCCCCCCCAAAACAAACGAAAATAAAAAAAAAAAAAAAAAAAAAAAACAAAGACACATGCATTTCTAAAACTAGGTTTCAGTCAAGTACTTTCTACTTTTTGGAAAGAAACTCTTTTTTGTTCACAATCAGAACATACCATGGGCACCAGATCCTGTATTCCCTGTTCAAAATCCCCTTAAGTTTGGTAGGCTTTCCATTCCAGGAAAAGTGCAGGATCAGCCACTTAGGTATGCAGGTTCCTATTCATTCTACGCTGCTCCCCTCATGCTAAAAGCTAAGGAGGAGGGGAAAAACTCAGCAACTCCACCTTGAATCGAGTAAAGTAGTTCTCCAGGCTCAATGTCATATGTAACTATTACATCTCCACTTGCAAAAAGATGTGTTAACAAACACCCCTCCCCTCCCACCACACCAAAACAAAAAAGAAAGCACGCACACCACGGACAGAAGAAAACAAGGCAGCCAGTCTTAACAAAAAGTTACTGGTGTGAGACTGATAGATGTTAATATGACAAGCAACAGAACGGTTATGAGGACCTATGTGTTTGGCCCGCAAGCTGCATAGCTGTGCTGTAAGTTTGGTTCTTTAGTCTTAAAAAAAAAAAAAGTTAAAACATCTTTGTTATTTACGTATGTTTAAAATTAACAGCAACAACAACAACAGCAACAAAAAGTTCTATTCACAAGATCTAGTCTCCTTTCCCTGTCCCCCCTTGAAAAGAAATAATTCATTTTACATGACAAACTTAATTGTGCTGTATTTGTAACACCTCAGGCTGATAGAAAATAAATGTGGCAAACAAAACCGCACAATCAGTCACATGAAATCTATCAAATCCTAAAATTATAACTGAATACTAACAAACAGCTTACCTGGAATAAAGGATGACAATTCACAAACAGTTATCTAGGAATTAAAGTCTCTCTCTTTTTTTTTGTTTTTTTTTTACTAAAATAATTAAAAAAATCACAGTATTTTAAGAAATAAAACCCACACTGGGATTTTAAGCACAATTTGTTTCTTTCTTTAAAACTTTTTTCTTCTTCCATTCACCACCTTGCCCAGCAGTCTCTCTACATTTAACCACAATGACAACAGGTAGTACTGACAAATGCAGAGATCTCCCTTGGTTAATTTTGAGGTACTAGGAAACAGGTGACTGTTTTAAGCAAAGCAGTTTCTGTTTTGTTTTTGTTTTCTTTTTTTTTTTTTTTTTTTTTTCTTTTCATTTCTAAAGCAGTTGCATTCAGTCTGGAAAAGCATTATGTATTAAAACTAGAAAAACGCACCAAAATTTGTGCGTTGAAAAGTTATCCCCCTTACTTCTTCCACGCTCACGATGCTTCCATTCACAACCAATCCAAGTCTCCACTGCAAAGCACGTTGTGTAATGTAGGAATATGGGGAGTTTCTTCATTAGTCCAAGATGAATGTAACTTCCCATTGTCAAGATCCAGAAGAAAAGATGCAGTGATGTAATGGAGCCACTTATTCCACCACTTAAATAACTTTAATACACACACACTCACACAGGTACCAGTGCTTTGAAAATAGATCATTCAGTCCTAAAAGCAGCTTTATTTCTTCCGTCTGCCCGCCCCACCCGCCCTCCCCATGCCACTCATTACTGTTCAAGTACGTTGGTTAAAATCACACCAAATGCTTATTCGTTTTTGGCCTCCGGGTTTTCTTGGAGAGGTTTGTCAGCAGCTACCACACTGACTACTGTTTCACTGTTGTGGGAATAGTCCAGCACCATTTTCTCAATGCTTTCTTTTTCTTCTGGCAGTGTGCTAACGGTCTCCTCCACGTCCTCCTTCGTCTGGCTGTCCTCGCTGGTCCCATGCTTACTTTCATTCAGTGCCCTGAAAGCCAAGCAGCAGAATACAGAAACATTTGCAGTCAACACAGAGAACAGCAAAGCCAATCCATGCATATCACAGAAGGGGGAAAAACAGACCTCTTCCTAAAAAAGTTGACACAAGCAGCCACACCTTTGCTACCTCATGCTTAAGAGGAGAGGTAGTGGAATGAAGCTGCCAGTGGGACCCATGACATTACAGCTCAAAAAAAGGCACAGGAAAAGAGTATTTTTCCGAAAGAGTTAAAGATCTGATAAAACTTTTTCTAGCTTTCAACATTTCAAATACTCTTATCTAGGTGGACAAGATTAAAGGTATTAAGATTAAAGTATTTTTCATCCTGCCACATTTAAGTTACAATATTGTATTTAAATGTCTTCTGCAGGACAGCAACCTTGAACAAGATCTGTTCTTTGAAGAAACTCTTGTCAGCAAAGACATCTCTACTACAGAACTGATCTTCATCAAGAGAAGGAAAATTAAGCGTTCCAGAGACAGCTATCTTATCTGTGACGCGTATCATCCCACAGTGTACAAACTACAGTAGAAAGACAAAGATCTTTGCTATGCACTTCACTATGCTCATTTTAAGAGGAGTTCATTACAATTTTAACCTCCCTTTAAGGTCTTACCATAATTTCTCTGCACCTAATCCTTCACACTGTTCTACATGTTTAGCTGCAAGCATGCAAAAGAAACATAATAAGAAAGATAGGAGAAAAAAAAAATGGTGCTTCCTAGAACATTCCTCGTAATTTTTTTGCCATTTTTAAGTTGCTCTACTGGCAGTCAAAGTCAACAGCACACTCTGATGAAGTCAATCCTGGGGCAACTACGTGGTATTCACTTAGGGACAGCCCTATAGTCTACAGCCACTCCGAGCTGTTAAAAAAGGCCAAACTGGAAATTCTCATACAGAGATATCCAATAATTGCAGCAACACTTACGATAGAATTCTTCCTTCATGTAAACATGTTTGCCTTCCTCATGGGACTTGCTGGCAGGTGAGAATACAGTGGGGGAATACACTACTACTGTTACCTCTGGCTCTTTGGTGAAGGAGTATAAACCAACTTACATGCCATGTCTCAGCACATGTCGCTCCCACTCAGAGCCTTCTGTAAACGATCGGCCACAGAACTCACAAGGGAAGCGTTTCTCCGGAGGACCAGTGTCAGAAAACATCATGGGATCTGGAAAAGGTCAGCACAGCCTGTGAATTTTTATGTCCCAGGGCAAAAAGGGACCACTGCGATCCTACTCTGATCCCTTCTGCTGCTCCAAGAGAGAAAAAGTATCTCTAAGAAGCAAAAGGACATACCCATCAACTATTGTGTTTGTGAAAATGCAATTCCCCCAAAGCAAAATGACACTGCCAAGTAACATATTCCATCCTAAATCTTAGAACATCCCTGCAAAGAAACGTAACAGAGTTACTTATTACACCCTGTCCTTGTATTTCAATAAATGAAGGGACTGTGGAGTTTTAATTCAAAACTAACACTGAGATGAGCTTATGGTTAAAATAACTTGAAAGAAAAATGAAAAAAAGGCCATCTACATTTGAATTTTTTGAATTGGTTGTACACAAACTCTGAGAGCAGCCCTGAGGAGGACTTAGGGGTGTTGGCTGATAAGAAGCTCAACACAAGCCAGCACTGTGCGCTTACAGCCGAGAAAAGCCAGCTGTATCTTGGCTGCACCAAAAAGCAGCGTGGCCAGCAGGGCTGGGGAGCTGATTGTCCCCCTCTGCTCTGCTCTCGTGACACCCCACCTGGAGCACTGCATTCTGCTCTGGGGCGCCCTTCACAAGACCTCTTAACATGGACCTGTTAAGGGTGAGCCAAGAGGAGGCCACAGAGGTGATGAAGGGTCTGGAGCACCAACCCAAACCATTCTATGATTCTGTGACTAACATGTGATCCTCAGAAGAAATAGATGGTTCATTATGAAGTCTTACAAGCTAGAGTATCTCTAAAAGTCTTGCATCATAACTGCATAGGTGTTTCATCCCATCCTAGCCTTTTTATATGAAGGCCTTGGGGCCTCATTTGCAGAAGTGTCTAGCACCTAGTAATACAAGTGAACTCAGTGGCAGCTGAGGGAGCAGTATTTCTGAAAGCCAAAACCCACGTGAACACAGCCAGCTTTAACAAAAGATGAAACATTTTCTCACAAATTAAGAAGATCACCACACAAGCCATTAAAAATAATTGCATGGACTATCTCACTTGATTCTTTTGCTGGATATGAGACAGCACCATCTGCTCAGAGCATTAATTCCTTAGCAGGGATTATCTTAAGCAAGAAATCAACAGAATGTCTTTCTGACTCCTCCCAAACTACATAATAAAAGGGATTTTGCTTCTTTCTAGTTCTGATCTCTGCTCACTTGATTTCTTCACTCACAGATTTACTCTGTTCAAGATCAGCCTATGATCCTAAAACTGTCCATGCAAGCACTAGTATCCATATGTAAAGTTCTGTAAAGGTATTTTTGTGACACATATCCCACTTTACTAAAGTTCTATATGAAATTATTCTTAACACCATTTGTTGCTTCTTCCCCCTCAAAGAAACACCCTCACTTCCTATTTTTTACTGTTGGTGATTTATTTTGCAGATAAACATCACAAAGCAAGGTGCTGTGTCAAGAGGAACACCAGAAATTAAATCAATACCATTAATTCAGTTTACACAGAATCACAGAATGGTTCCAACCCCCCTGCCATAGGCTGGGACACCTCCCACCAGACCAGGTTGCCTAAAACCCCATCCAATTTGTCTCTGAGCTCTTCCAGGGATGGGGAAATCCATCTGGATCTTAATACCATGTGTGTGGTACAAATTTGTAAGTACACTGCAACACACAGACATGGTACAGGGACAAATATTTGTAGAGGGCAGATGTTCTGGAAGCAGAAGTTGCTCTACTGTACAAGAAATACGCCTGCCATATAGTACACAATAGGAACTTCATTCTGGGCCTCTACAAATAAGAGATATGTACTACAGAGGATATTTTGCTGAAACAAATAGGGAGGATTTGTATTTGCAATTCCCATTAAGATTTGCAAGTGCTACTCTAGTAAATCCACCAGCTCTTCAGAATACACTCTATTGTTCACCCTACTTCCTGATCATTTTCGCTTCTAGGGCTGTGAATTTGGACTGCTTCCCTGGAGGAGTATCAGAAGCTGCTCTTCTCTGGGGCCTGAGAATGAGAGGGATGAGAGGTAACAAACCACACAGACACCTGACATGTTTTCATTTTTGGTGGTGTTTTGTTAGGTTGGTTGGTTTGTTTTTGTTTTGTTGTTGTTTTTGGTTGCTTGGTTTGGTTTAGTTTGCTTGTTTGTGTTTTGTTTGTTTGTTTTTGTTTTTGCATAATATTATGTACAAGAACTTCTGGATCCTTCCCCGTCCCACCCCCCCATGCTTCTACCATGGAAGTAGATTCTGGTGAGACAGAGGTCATCTGGGACGCAGTCTCTAGCAGGGGCAGTGTTTCCTTTTGTGTTGTACAACAAACACCCTCTTTTTCCTCTCCAGCCCCTGCCATCTTCTTCATCCCAGGTCATTATGTTTTCTGCTGTCCTTCACCAGAAGCAAAACATTGTTTTCCTTTCCCATCAAAGACAGCTGTTCAGCTCTGCTGAGGGGACATACCCATCTCTGTCTGCTCGCTTGGGCACTAGTTCTTCTTTGGTACACTGCCCCAGTAGTCCATCTGGAGAAGCAACATGCTCCTCTCTGAACCTTCAGTACTGTGCATTCCAGTCTCAAGTCAAAGCGGTGAATCTAGGCCGCTTGTTTGACTCACAGAAAGAAACCTTGGTTCTGCCAAAGTCACAGAGGGTTCAGGCAGCATTTGCTTCCAGATACTCAGAGCACAAAGAGACACTCTCAGCAAATCCCACTTCCTGCTAACACCACAAAGGCTAGAATCATCAAAAGCACCCCCCAAGAGGAATATAGTTTCATGTGGTTTGAAAGCTGTGACACCATTAGCCACTGTGACAGTCAATATTTAAAAGCATGGGTCTGGTTTTCTGCTAACACAGCAAACCATTTCTACGTTAGAAGTATCTTCTAAAAATCCATTGGGAGACGATGTCAACATGCAACTCTGCATCCAATCACACTTTTAGCTCCTGTCTCACTGGGACATTTTTCTAAAGTGTACTTTGGATCTTGCACCTTAAAGTAGTAAACTACAACTTGGCAAGAAAAATACAGTAAATATGACTTCTGCAGTAGGCATAAATGTTTTCCTGTTCAACCCTGTTCAACCTATTATAGTATAAAATATTACAAGTTGTAATAGATTAAAAGGAGAAAAATTAGTAATGGCGAAAAATCACCCATATGGTCCAGTCAGGAAAGAATGCCTGCAAAACAAGCCAGAAAATACATGTGCTTTTTAAAAATTGGTCATCTAAACAATCATGCACAAGTCCCTCTTTAGCCAGCCTCTGATGAGAAATACACAGGTGGCAAGTACAGAATAAAACTTAGAAGTGTTCACACACTATCCCTTGCTTAACTATAGATCACATAAAGCACAGAGATAACACTTATCTATTTTCCCTGTAAGTTTAAATCTCCAGCATAGAAGGCGACATTTTTACATTTGCACAATAAATGTAACAAAATGAAGCATCCTAAAGCTAATTTAACCAATGAACTTCACCTTGGGCTGTCCCCCTCCCTACAGCACATTTACAGGGATTTGTAAGGCCTGGCAGACTGCATCTTCTTCCCCTTCGACTGGGTGTCACAGTTTCCATGGTCACTTCAGTACCATTGCTTCTATGTAATGCTAAGGTAATCCTCACAAGGTCAGCATGACTCTTCATCCTTTACTAGCTGTGGGTCTATACAAAACATTAATCACTGTGCTGTATCTGCAACTGGGGGGGAGGGGTGGTTCTGTAGGCAACGTGTTCCAGCCATGAGCCTCTGAGGGTTGAAGCTCTGCCTGAACTGACACCTGAGCAGGCTTTCAACACAACTTAATAACCCTGAACTTTGAAATGCATATGGAGCTAATATCCCTTTAGCGGGTCCTCTGATTTTTCTACTGCTACTACCTAAGATCTTGTGAAGGATACTTTTCATTAAAATGTAAATGGCTTCCTATCCAACTAGCTTCCTTTCTCATTTAAATAAAAACTATCATTAACTACACTTGAAGTGAAGTGCTACTGATAAGCACAGACTGAATTTATGCTGCAGGAACACTAAACAAAAGCCAAGACACTGAGGCCTGGCTATTAAGACGTGAGAGAAATGAGCTACACCTCTCTTGTGCTGAAAACAATTTGTGAATCCAGAAATTTTAATTTTTCAAGGTCTATAATGATTCGGGGAGACACTTCTTTTGTGAACAACTCCTGTATGAGTTGGAAATCAGTCTTCCACTGAAAGTTGAAAATTCAGGAGGAAGAAGATAAACATCATGGCATATCTTTACTTAAGTACATACAAACTTAGCTAACTGCAGTCATTGGCACCTGGAGGGTGAATGACCCCCAAGACCCCAACATCAAGGCATCACAGGGCTTATTAAAGAGTCATGAACATACTGTATTTGACCAATGAACCAAACACCAGAGCAAACTAAACAACACACAATTTAGACCAGAAACTTGCAATAGGTTGGTTTTCAGACTGGGAGAGGGCAAGGACAACATACAGTTTGATTTATAAGGGTATTACTTTTTCCCTATTGATATAACTTTGACCAAAACAAATGCATTAGAGAGTACATGCCCTACCCTTGCTGAAATAAGTGGGATTATTCATAGAAATGCACTTATGCACATAAATACACAATGGTATATATTGGACATGGACCTACCCTAGCTCTAGAGTTGCCAACTGCAACAACTACAACAGGACTAGCTCTCTAACAAGGAAGGAATGCTGGGCACAGAGTTAGGAACAGCCCATAAAAAAAAAAAGTTTGGCCATGACTCCTTCGTCCCTTGCTTGATCACTGCCAACTGAGAAGCTAAAAACTGGTTACCAACACAGAAAATCTGTCAGACCACTAAAGTACTCCCCGCTTGCATAGTTTTCCAAGACCTTATAGATGTTATCTGTATGTGCAGATAAAGTCAAAGATCCTATCTGCATTTTCTCATAGTACGTATTTTCTTAACAGACTGAAAACTTGCAATAAGGATTAGAAACATGAGATTCCCCCAGGAATGGTGTCTTCACAAAAGCTCCATTCTGTTCCTCCTGGCATGCCTACATGACTTTACTGGAATGTGCTGTAGAGTCAACAGCTGACCTTCCTTGTTGGGACTGGTGGGGCACATTGCCGTGTCTTAAAAGAAAAAGAAAAAAAAGCACTGTACTGACCTCTCTCTTCAGTTTTGGGGCTTAACTCTTCTTCTTTTTCTTCCTCATCACTGCTGGAGCTCTCTGTTTTTCCCTTCATTTGTTCCAACTGGTCCAAGTTAACCCGTCCAACCAGCTCAAAGTTACGACTCACCTTTGACAAAAACACTTTTGTCAGCAATCAGCACAACCATCAGCTACTCAGAAAAAAACACCACATATGCAAAATGAAATCCAGTACACCCCAAAGCCTACTCAGCCACAGTTGACATGCAGATCTAGTCAAATTAACACATTTATTTTCACTAACAACAATTCATTTTTCACTGTTTCATCTGTGTTTCTCATTTTGTGGTTTTCAAAAAGTAATACCATTCAATAAATTATCCTAATTTCTTCCTGGTTTTGAGGCATTAAAACTAAAGAAGTCCAAGAACTGTAAAGCACTAAGTTGTATCCTACTTTTACAGGATCATTCAACTATGATGATCAAACATTGCCATTACACAATTATATTGAAGGAAAATTGTTTGTGGCTGGTTCATTCAGCCTCACGCATGAAAGGATGAGTCCTTTACTAAGCACGTGGCTGCTGCACACCATGTACACTTTCACTCATTAATAACAGATTAATTCTCACGAACAGCTCCAAAGTGCTTTGCAAACTGATATATAGACTATAATGTGAACACTTCACCCAGCAGTTAAACTCAGCAAACCCTAGGGTAAAATGCACCAGCACTTAATAGCTCAAGGCAGCAATATGTAAGCAGCAGCTTAGGGCACAGAAATCAGGAACTCTACCACATTCACTAGAAACAGCAGAGGAACAGTCCAGATTTACAGTAGAGGCAGACAGTGGGAGCATGACCAGGAAACTATGGCTAATACTTGTTTGATGACGAGAGCCCTCTGAGCTCATTGATCACTGCTGGTAAGCATTTTGGATTCATCTTTCACACAAAAAGATAGCCCTCCAGCAGCACAGGCACTGAGCTACAGAGGCAGAGAGGATGAAGACAGGAATGAGTGCAGTAAAACACCTCCTGCAAGATGCTGAATGAAATACCAACCCCCACTGACTATCTTTTATGCCTCTGCAGAAAAGGGAATCTGAATGAACCTAAGGGTCATATGAATTAGACTCTAGTATATGTCCAAATAGCAATCTATCCTAAACGCAGTGGTGTACAAGTAATCAGGTCCTTAGAACTACTACCTACAGACACCTGGGATGAGCTTCTCTGACTTGACATGTTACCCACGGAGACTTAAACAGACAAGATGATGTGGAAGGCATTTAATTCAACCCAGTTCATGCACAGGAACTCTTTAAGGTGCAACATATCATTTGGGTAACTGAGCCCAGAACTTGGACACAAATTAGTAAGATATGAATTAGTGAAGAGAGACATAGAAAAGATACTGTAAACTATTGGGATCATTATTGCAGGACCAAACTGGAAAAAAAAGTTAGGTGAGGAATAATATTCCCATTCTGATCCACTGTGAAAAGAATGAGGATTAACATCTCCTGGATATGCCAGAGCTTTTGTTGTGGTGATTGGAAAAGGAGGAGCATCTCATGTACCACATGAATTGCAGAAGACTCTGGTGGAGTTATAAAGAAGAAGACAAACAAAAATAAGCACATCAGGCCAACATTAGGTTTACAGAGTTTGTTTTTACAAGACAGCCAAACGTTTATGTGTTTGCCTTTGTGTTGGTTTTTTTTTTTTTGTTTTTGTTGTTTTATGTTTGTTTTTTTTTCTTGTGCAAAGAGTTTTGCTGGGACTTCTGATCTGCTAATACTGTCAACATAAACATGTTGACATGGGCAGTGTTGTTCAGTTAACGAAGTGAGAGTGAGTTTTAATGAGGACTTGGGCAGCTCAGCTCCAATAGATGGAAGCAAATAGCTGCCTCCCCTGGAAACGTAACAAGAAAATACTTTGATAAATACTCCAAAATACAACTAAATCCTAGAACTTCAGTGTTTCCCAGATACACAGTTCACAGCTACAGAAATTCAAAGTTAACAGGAGTCTGTGGGAAGTCTTGTAACAGCTTCTTAAAGACTGGATTAGGTCAGTACTCATGGACTCCACAAAAACTCCAAAGCAGTTTTAAACTAGGACCTAATTACAGTTACTGTTTATCTTTCCTGTGTTAAATGTAAACGGAAGGTATTGCCCACTTTGTTATTAAAATATGCATGGCACTTCATGCTGCTGAAGTTGCCAGACCAATCTTATGTTCGGAATCTCCTGCCTTTTAGAAAGCTGAATCATACAGCCTTCATATTGTTTTCTAATGCTTTTTTCTTTTTTTTTCCTTTAAAAAAATAGCATTCATAAGTGCCTTTTCCAGATGATCACATTCTGCAGAAAATAGTTTGCCAATTCTGATCAATCTAACAGTTTTAGAAACTCTCAGTTCTGACTTTCTAAAGAAAAAACAACAACAACAACAACAGGAAGTGAAATACAACATGGCGTTAGTTTCCAGATTGTCATGGGGTGGGAGGAAGAGAAGGCAGGTTGTCTTAATCAGAGTTAACATGCAAGTAAACTAAATACTTCCTTTTCAAGAGTAGACTGTTACAAATTAAAACTATTTTGTAATTACCTTGTGCTCATCTCGAAGGTGAGCATCTAGCTCTTCTGTGTGTTTGGTCTCATAGTAGCAGAGTTGGCATTTGTAAGGTTTCAGTTCATTGTGCTTCTCTATGTGCTGCTGCAAGCTCTCATCACTGGAGCAGGTAAAGGTACACTTATCACAGCGGAAAACAACTCCCTGCAAGTACTTTGACAGTTTGGAACGGCAGACTTCAATGGGGACGACCCGCTCTTCTGTAGAAACAGGACAACATTCACTTAACAAATTTTATGAAAGGCCACGTGTCAACAGCTTGGGAACTACCTCCCACACAAACAACAGAATCTTGTATAAGGCTATGCAAATCCACCTACATAGGAGTGGGTCCCAAACTGGAGTAACACACCAAAAAAAAAAAAAAATTCTCTGCAACAACAGGGTTAATCCCCTAAGGCTACAGATGCACACAAATGTAACCACTCATTGGATAAAGAGGATGGGAATGGAGCTTTTGGAGCAAATGATATTCAAAGCTACTCACTGGTGACTGTGAGGGCAAGTAACGCAGCACCTTTTTCTGGAAGAGACTGTGCAGTTCAGCCAGCACCAGAAACTCCCAACACATCCATAACTGCTAGAAAGCTCAGATTCAAAATCTACACACACATCATGTCACACCTCCCACAGTTCAGATCAAGGATACAAGCATGTACTGCAAATGCTCTTGCTGAGTTTTTAAACTCTCAGCTTCTCAAACAAAATACAGATGTTTAACAGAGCAGCAATTAGTTTCAGCCTTTCGACAGAACCAGAATCTGACGTAACACTCATCCACTGTGTTCCCCAAACTGTGTGCACAAGGGAAATCCCAAATTTGACCCTTCAGCTGAGGGTCACCAGAAGGTCCTCATTATGGGATTTTGTTACTCAACTGGCCTTTTTTAATTAGAACACTGAAATTTAGTACTGTTTTCCCTTATGGACTGCAGATTAAAGGAGGAGTTTGATCCTCCTCATGCAGGTCATCCTTAACATATTAAAACAAATTATTAAAAAAAAAAAAAAAAAGCCTGAATATCTCAGGGGGTTGACAAGGAGGGTACAGGAATGAGATGTGGTAATCCACATACAAATCTGAGCAAATGGGCCCTTCTCTTTAGTGAGGAGGGTAATATCACAACACAAGACAACCAAAGAAATACAAAGTCCCTTATGGCTTCTGGAAGGTGGTAAAAGTGTAGACTTCTTCAGGCTTTAGCTGTGTCTAAATTAATCTAATTTGGTGGTGGCGTCACCATTCCTGGGTGTGTTCAAGGAAAGGTTGGACCTGGCTCTTAGGGACATGGTTTAGTGGGTGACATTGGTAGAAGGGTGATAGTTGGACCAGATGATCTTGAAGGTCCAACTTAATGATTCTATGAAACAAAGACTTCTATATATGTTTCATGGAAAAGATGTCATGAATTGTGGAGTAGTAACAAGAGGTCTAAGAAAAAAACAAGAACAACAAAATAAACACCTAAGCAGCATCAACTTGGTTTAAGAAATTCAATCATAAATTAGACTCAAACATTCAGCTTAATCCAGTGCAGATCAGAGAAGACACTGAAAGGCCATTGACGCGCTAGTTATTTGCTACTTAAAGCAGACATACATTTTTTGTCTAGAGTCATAAAAAAGACCATGACTCTATCAGTCCTTAGTTAACAAGGAAAATTATTTACTCACCAACAGACCATAGCACACACAACTCATTTCCTTCCCTTAAATGTAATGCAAGTGCAAATAAAATAGTTCTACTATCTGCTGAGCCTACAGAAAAGTTATTCGGTACTGTTGGGTGTTTGCACATACGCATTTTTTGCCTGTAATGAATGTAAATACAAACTACAGTCACAGAACACACAGCATTTTGTGTTTCATTAGCCAAAAGCAAGTAGACTACAAGGGTTCTGCATGTATGAATGAAGTTGTGTGTACAAGGGATGACAGCAGAAACAACCATGTGTAAGGAACATGGCAGCAATGAAGTCTTCTGGGGGGTAGATTAAGTTGGAAATTTGAATTTTTTATCTTGAACTTACTATTTGAGAGAAATCAGTGCAGTTTGTATTAAATGGAAGAACAAAATCATCATTTCAACCAGCAAGAGAGTAAAATGATCACTAAAAGAAGAAAATATAATTCCCCAAGGACTTTAAAGTAGACCTAACACTGATCTTGGTAAGTTGCATTCAGCCCTGGAAAAATATCAATGTGTTCCAAAATGCTACTGGACAGGATAATGTAACCTAATCACACTGTCCAGACTAAGTTAAAGGCCAGTAGTTCTGCTGGCCATGGAGTGAGATTTCTGTTTCCTCTGTAGAAGGTTCCCATGCTTGCCTGCCAGAAAAGCTAGAAAGAACTCAAGAACCACACTCTGTCTCTTCACCTGCCCACACAGCTGAGGATCAAATCCTCTAGATGTGTCAGTCCCCAGATATGGCCCACCAAAAGGCAACAAATCTGTGCTCCACCTGTGCCTGCAAAAGGGATGGTGAACAGCTTTTAAACTGATAAGGAATTGATTGAACAGAATAGGTTACACGTGCAAGAAGGCTCTTGAAGGCATCCTGTTTGCCCGTGTCCTCAAGGTGAAGCAAATTTGTTTTCTAATTATTTCTCACAAGCCATTCAGCCTTAGAGCTTATAATGCTTTAGGCCTGTAAAAGTCAACTTTCGCAGACCCTAATTAAGAGGCAAATATACTCTCTATTTCAAGTGCATGCTGTTTCAGGAAGGACTACAGGTGCAACAATTTGGAAGTAATGTAACAGTTATGCATCTGTAAATGTGCCTTTTTACACAGGCGGAACATGAAATGGATCAAATCCTTCACTCTTGATTTTACACACTGCACCACGCTATCTACCTAAAAACTGATCTTCTTTGACCACAGATCACAACTGTACTCTTATTTTATCAGTGCAATGACTATAAAAGAAGAAGGCTATTCCAGACTGTATTCACCATCTCTCATTCTCTCTCGGTGCATGTTACTTCTTGTCAAAATCATCTGCTTTTCCCGCCAAATAATAAACAAAATTGTAGGGGTGCCTTTTTTTCTTTTTTATTTTTTATTGTTGTTCTGTTTTGTTTATTAAAACTTTTACTGTTTTACCTCTTCCAGTGCTCTAGCAGGTTGTTTTTTTGTTTTGTTTTGTTTTGTTTTGTTTTGTTTTTCCAGCAGCACTATGGCTCAAGGCTAGTTTGTGCATTTGAAACAACAGGAAAACAAAAGAACAGGTCCAGAGTGTCCCCTACTCAGGAGGTAACCACCTCCTTGCAATGGGTCAGAAACACCTCTGTAAAGGCAGCACAGCTGCATGAAGTGCTCTTTCGCTACTGCAACTAGATACTCCCAGTGTAAAGTCTATGTTTGATGGAAACTTTCCTAACTGAACCCATCATGTTCTTTCCTCCATCTGTCTATCTGTATTTTAAATGTTTGGTAGCATTCACTGGTGCGCTGGCACAGCCACAAACAAGAGCACACCTTGGCATCACTTGGAATCACACAGTCTACTGTACAGGGGTTAACTAAACCTTCCTCTCTTCTGAAGAGAGATAATTGTGAAATATGCCCTGAAGCTGGGCAAAATCTGACACTGCAACACCTTCAAAGACAGGAAGTAAAAGCATCTGCCAAACTTTTACAACCAAATAAGGCAGCTTTGTGATGTGCTTTTTGAATCACTGACAGGTCATTTTTTCCCAGATGTTTCATCAGAATAGCTGTGCTAGGAGATAGAAATATGTATCAAGTCTGCCAACCTCACTCCTTTGGTACAAGAAGGACTTTAACCAACAGTGGTAAGTGCTATGTTATAAGGAATTATGATAGCGCTTGTCACACCAGGATCTTCTCCAGGAAAAAGATGGCATGCAAAACTTGTGTTTGCACACCACCAGTATCCTACTGTGAAACTCTGCCCAACCTGCAAGCAGGCAGAGTGCCATCCCAACACATGGGTTTGGATTTCGGCAGCCAACAGACCATCTACAAGCATCAAATGTGATAGCTATGGGCAGGAATCCCAGCCCAGAGAGCCCAAACAGCTGTCTCTTCTGAGCTAGCAAGCCTGCAGTTAATACAATATAGAAATCCCTAATCCCATTTTTAGCTGGGTTAAAAAAAGAAGGGAGAAGAGCAGAAAGAAATGAAGTCTTAAAGAAAAATAAAATATGATCATTCTTGTTTTGATCCTAAGAACAGTGACACATAATGAAGAGAAAGATTTCAAGCAAGTAATCAAGAGATATTCTGGGTCCGCTACAGTAAGTTGGTATACTGTGCCCCAGAGTTTTTGATAGCAAGGACTTTACAATAACAAAGGACAAAAGCAGGATACAACTTTGGCCTAGATCAAAGCTGTAAATTAGTGCTACTCTTGGTAAATAGGTGCTTGAAGACTATTAAAACTGTTTTTAAGCTTTACTTTAGAGAGGTTGAATTTGTCCTGTTTCAACAGATTTGAATTTTACAGGAAACTTTAAAGATGTATCATTTAGAAAATAACAAAAAATACTGAAGGCCTGATGTCCTATTGGTATCCTAATGGCCTATTCAACATACTTGTGCTCAAGCACAGAGAGGTGAAAATTTAATGAAGCCAGTCTGGAACACATGGATGTTGTTCAACATTTCCCTCATCAGACAGACACATAAAGGGATATTATTACCTCTGTGCAGAACTATGTGGTCAATCATGTTGCGTTTGTATTTGGTGTGATATAGGCAAAGAGGACAGCGAAGGTCTTTGGGTCCTTCCTCAGGAACTGCCGAATGCCCAGCTTCCACGTGCATAGTAAAAGCAGATCTGTGAAACAGGAGGGAGAGATGGAAGCAGTCAAAAGAGGTGTGCAGTGAACGATGAAGTGTCACAGCTCTATAAGGAATGTGTCTTGTAAAATGGTACAGATACCACTCAGTCTTGTCTTCACAGTGCCACATGGCATTGCTGTAGGGCGACTCACATGAGTAACACATGAGCAAAAGTATTTGCAGGCTTGTATCCTCAAGTAACTGGCACACATTCTGACAATATATTCTGCATGGATTGCTCTATAGTCACATTGCTATAGTTAAGATAGCAAAAGAATTGCCGTCTTCTATGTTCATTATTTGTCCTCAGGCTGAAATATTCTGTGTATTTTTTCTAACAAAAAATATTTGTTAGCAACTAACTGTTCTGGACTGCAGGGGTGAATACAGACGTATTTTTGGAGGCAAATAATATTCTTAACCACCTCTGTCTTTGTAAGACAAGACCATTGTGATATTACATTACAGGCATACTTAGAAGTTGTAAGAGACGTGCAACTCTTCCTCCATACAGAGGAAAGTAACTATATATCTACCTAACTCAACTACTGAAATGAGAGTTCTCTGTTAAATTGGGAGGATTTAGTTGTTTTGTTGTTGTTTTTTGTTTTTTGTTTTTTCCTAAGGTAGTGATAAAGTCTGCAAAAACTAGTGAGATTGCCACACTGAACTTGAGTTAAAAGTCCTCACTTAAATTCTGCAAGACTGCTAGCTTGAACAACTTACTAACACAAGTGGCTCTGGGCAAAACCAAGTGATCATCGAATTTTACAGGTGTATTTCTATCAACTTCAGTGAGTGCTTTCATGCATTTAAGTTTCTACAGTGATTTTAAGAGGGGGTTTGTATGGGCTTTTTTACCCCTTTTCTTTAAAGGGAGAAAACATAGTGTACTTCCACAAGAAAACTTAGTTCTTGAAAGTTTGAGACACCACATGAAGAAATACAACTCCTTTATGCAAGTATGTGTATCTTTAATTGCCATTTGATTTAAGATGATTTCAATTAATCTCAGTAAAAGGCACTAGGAAGATGTGAGCAGATTTAATGTATCTAATGATAACTGGTAATCTTTAAGACAGATAGCAATAATGGTATAAAGCATAATTGTACCATAAAGGCAGGGGGGGTCTGAAGGTATAAATAAATAATAAATTTAAAAAGGTTGTTCTTGTGGAGATTTATAAGGTTTGTGCTCAACATTTCCTTTAACACAACATCTTTCCTGTACCCAATCATACTATTTACTGTCACCAGTCTCCTAAGTACTTAACACATTTCAGAACTCAAATGGCAGCTAGGGAACTTAGGCTTGAGGGTCCAGCATATCAGAGTGAAATGATGCACAGGTGCATAAGCCTTTTATCCTTAGGGAACAACAGCTAAAATACACACACAATGACAGCTGAGATTTTACATTCTGCAACATCTAATTGGATTTGCTGAAATGTCTCTGTGTGCTATCAGTTACTCTGGAGAACACACTCCAGCTAGATAAACAATGGGAGAAATAAAATTACATGAGAGAGGTTTCTTCAGAAAGGGATATAACTTTTCATATCTCCTTAAAACACTTGTGTGTTGTTTTTTTTTCTCGTGCTTCATGCCAGTTGCACCGGGAAATGACCTTTTTTTTTAAGAGAACATTTTCACACCTGAGGATAAGGAAAACCCTCTGCTTGTGTATGTCAAGGAAAAAGCACTACCTGTACCATCTCCTTCAGCAAGTAAAAGCTACTGCAAGGACTCACTGTGCTTTCGTCTGCAGCAGATGGTACCGGCTGTTGTAAGAGAGAGGAAAATGGATTACATGGATGCTGCTGTGATCTGGCATGGCATTTCCTATATTCCTCTCTCTGGTCAGCAGTGGCCATGTTTCTGTTAGCTACAGCCAGCTCTCAAAGATCTCAGAAGTCTTTTCAAGTGCTAAAAAATCCTTGTGAGTTCAGTTTATCTGTTTTCCACAGTACTTACTTAAAGCCTGTATAAAAGGAACAATCTTTGCACTTGAAGAGTTTTTTCCCTCCATGCTTGTCACGGTAATGACGCCGAATGCTCTGTATGTAACCCGAGGAGAATTCACAAAATTCACAGTTAAGGATGGCTTCCGTTTTTTCCATTCCTGAAGCACTCCCTGAAAGTGGGATTGGACTGACATTGTTGTTGTTCCTGGCTAAAGCTGCAGACTGGTAGTGGTTCAACTGCTGTTGAACATCAGGAGGCTCTGAGTATGAAGAGTCTGTAGAGAAACAGAGAGCAGCTATTATTCCATGTGGATCAGCAAACCTAAAAAGGTTCAAGACATGCTCCAGCACCTATTGGCCTTTAGAGGGGGTTGACCAGGGGAAAGACGTCAGTTATGAAATCCGCTGACAGCATTCTGAAGGGCTTAAGAAGAAGAGGTATATCAATTCTATACCTAACATGCAATCTACAATATAAAAGTTGATCAGTATAAATTATGCTTTTTAAAATCTGATTTGGGGAGGAAAAAAAGAAGTGACAGGTTTAAGTTAAAAGTAGTTTAAAAAGAAGTCTTAAGACATTTTTAATTTATGAAGGTAAACCATATTAATCATACTGCTGAGCACTTATGCATTTGGCACGTCAGTCAGAACAGGTTCTTTCAAATTTTTTATGCCAATTCATGCCAGGTAAAAATCTGGCATAGGATACATGTGAGTTGCCTGTGTAATAGGGGAAAAAATGGTAAAGAACTCTTCCCTAATCATTCATGGAGTTATTTGAGAAACCCACACAGAAAGTTAACTAGAGAAAAGATGAAATTTTACTTTGTCATATTTGAAGAGGTCTTCACAAAACATATTCAAGTACTCTGAGTTGAGGATGTTTGAAATCAAGTCATCAAGGAAAAAAGATATTTTCTTATAAATTTCAGTAAAGCAACCTTCTAAACCACATTTCCTTAGAAGTTACTAAGCTTTGATATACTGAGAAAAAGATAAATCTGTATAGCCACCTCCATTCTACAAGCCAGCAAAACTCTGTCACACCATTTTAATGGCATGTGGAAAAACACAGTCCAGAGGTATCTCAGTACTGACACTAAAAGCTGTAATACTTCTACTTGGACCCTGCAAAAAAGGGAGGTGTGGGTGTTGAAAGTTTTCCGGCACACTGCTTATATGTGGAGGTTAGGAATTCATCTCTTTGTCCTGTGTAACCCACAGCTGCCCATGAATGGCACAAGTGAAAGCAAATGAATAAAGCACAGATGAATTTCAGTGTAACTTTCATGAAAAGAAGACAAAAGACTCTTTTCTTAAGCTTTTTGGAAGAAGGAAAAAAAGAAGAGAGAAAAAGAAAAGAAGTCGGGATACAAACTGTACCAGCCAGCTCCTGCTTTGATGGGTACTTCATTTTCCAAAGCTTAATTCCCTGAGGCTAGATATGCAGGAATTCTCTAACAGACATACTTGCGGGAACTTAATACCATCCATTCTAACCAATTAGTAAGGAGAAACAAAAGGCAAACAGGCCTATACAGCACTCAGCATGGGGACTTCTCCACCTGTCTTCAAAAGAGTAAAATGTTCACCCCTCATTTCTCATTACTACAAAAGAGGGTTATACATGCCTGAGAAACAAAAAAAAAAAAAAAAAAAAAAAAAAAAAAAAAAAAAAAAAAAAAAAAAAAAAAATAAGCTGGAGATAAATGTCTCCAGGCTCCCCTGGCTTCATCTCCAGGTGTACAACAAAGACAAAAGCAGAGACATGAAAGATTCTGGTTAAATTAAATACTTTTTGTTTTTCCTATCCAAGTCTCATGAACAGAGGCTGGATTACAATACAGCATTTATCAAGTCTTGTTTTCACCAATTCTACAGCAGGTTCCCTCACCAAGGAGGACTCACAGTGAGCTCTACCAATTCAAATGTCAAGTCTTTCTTTTCCCTTTTGTTTGAAGCAGGCTCCCACTAGATTAAAGTTTAGTTAGTAATTTACTGTTCTCTTCCTCCGAAAGAAGGCATCAAAATTTTACAACACATCATGAAGATTCCCAGCCAAGGCCTCAGTGATGTCCACCAGTTAGAAATCTGTGGGTTTAAAAAAGATGTCTGGTGTCTATTATTCCAGTTTTGGAACTTTCAATTGGGTATTTATATACTTTTGTGGAATCTGGCACATGAAAATTGCAGAAGTAGATGGCTACATGATTATTCCCACAGGAAGAAAAGTGTACAAGGTAGCTTTCCTTGTCATCAGGAACAGCCAAAACCAAATCCTACCTTTAAATATTTACACTGGTCACCTTATAATTTTTAGTGGATCATTCTGTTACAACTAACACAGTTATGATACAGGGGAAAAAAAAATCTGAAGAGCTTATATGAAGAGTCTTAAACAATGGTAACATGCCTGTTCCTAGCTCTGCCTGAATATTCTTCCATTTTTGCCTTGCCAAAAGCTATCATTATTTTACTACCCTTCTGAAGTACAAGATTTAGTACTTCCTTAAGAAAAATACCCATCATTAACACGTGTATTTGGCTTCTGTCAGTTTCTGAGGATCAGCTGGCCAGACAGCTATTCTAGCATGCAGGTGCAACCCAGCTCCACCAGGAACACTTTGGATAAAGTTCAAAGCCAAATAAAGGCATGTGAGGTTTTCCATGAACTTTCAGTGAGCACCAAACCACACAGTGCTCATGCCCACTCTGAAATGAGTGAAGGTAGTGGAAGGATGGAAACTGCCTTGAGTTGCTTCCAACCATGCCATTTAGCACACAGCACAGATGGGAATGTGAGAAAGTAAGAAACAGGTGATGGGGGCTGGAAGTTGAGATTTAAAAACAACAACAATCAAACAAACAAACAACAACACAGCAACTGAGGAAAGGACTAGTGAGACAAATCAAAAATTAAAAAATCAAAAAGTCACGGACAATGAGCAATGGTACAGTGACTTTTAAGGAACAGCACTGCCTCAAACTGGCAAAGCACTTCCATGTGTGCACCTACTCTACACCTGCTGGAAGAGCAGGCTGATGTTCCAAACTACTCTGCGTATGCCAAACTGACTTAGATGATAACAAAGTACCATAAGTGCCTTTGCATTTACTCAGGCCTTGAGCTGGTGTGCATCAAAATGATGGACACCTTTTGCTGGTGTTGCTGCAACAACAAAATGCCCGGATGTTAAGACTGAAGAAGGAAGTAAGAAAAGAGAAGAATTTTATCCTCAAAACTGCCCAACAACTGAGTAATGGCTACACGCAACGTAAGTTCCACTTCGGTCTTCCTGCTTGTATCCATGGCTAAAAGGGTTGGGATTACACAAGGAGATCATTAACAATCTTGGTCAGAAGCAGAAAGATGGTCCAGCCACTCATGTGTGAAAAAAATAAAGTGGCCATAGAAGACTATATCAAAGTCAGAAAACAGAAGAAAGTCATTAAAATAAGCAAAGGGAAGAGTTAATGAAATTATATGAAGCAATGTAGAACAAGAAGTAAAAAAGAAAACATACAGAGGGAGAAAATGAAGAAAAATTAAACACTAGGAAGTACTGATTACATGTTAACAAAAAAAATGATGTTTTCTTTTTCATAAAACAGCCTCAAAGTACCACAAGAAAATAAATGACAGAATACTTAGCCCTGGTAACTTAATAAAACACACACACAGAATCCATTTTTAAAAATTATTTTATCCAAAGTGAAATAAGGACCTAACTGTGCAACTCCAAAAGAAAGCTAATGGCATGGGATATTCTGAGGTAAAAGAAGAACACCTATAGTCATGCCAAGAGGCAAAAATTAAAGGTAATTGATGCAGTCGAACACAGAAGAACAGTGGCAATGTTGCAAATCTTATGACTAGAATTTTGAACTAACATCTCTACCTACAGATTACCTGCACAGGAAGAATAACAATGTTAGCAGGCAGTTTAATCCATGCCAGCACATGTGGATCTAAAAGACCACAGCATTCACCCTTGCTATACAACAACACTCTCATATCCAAATGAGAAAATGACTAGCTGAAAGGAAAGCAGAAGAAAAGACTGCCTGCATGGTGTCCCATTAACACAGCCATATCTGAATTACTGCCATGTGCTGGTAACAATGCATTAGAAAGTCTCATAGTGGCTCCGCAAGGGGGGAGGAAAAACAGCATTTCCAGAAGTGCCTAAAACACTTCAGTGCCAGATAAGTGATTTTGCCATTCTGAAAACTTTACCCAGAGTGCAAACACAAAGTGGCATGAAGTGCCTGTCCTATCTACTGAAAGTCACTACCTTGTCCAAAAAGGCATTCACAGTCTCCCCTTCAATGCAATGGTGAAAATGCAACTTGATATACACCTGCGTACTTTGAGACTATACACAAGTAAAGAATATACAGCAAAAACAAACCACAAAAGCAAAATGAAAATTCAATTTTCAGGGATCCTGTGCAGCATATTACATGCATATAGCAAGTGTTTCAGATACCTAAAGAAGGAAAACTTAGGTATTTTCAGAAGAAAAATGTAAATAAAGATTCTGATCCAGTTACATAAATTTGCTTGGAAGTTAAATGATGTTTTAGCCATTTTTAGGTGTTTTCAAAACTATCAATAACCATGGACACAAAAACAAAACAGACAAGAACACGGCACCTAAAAGAAACAAGATCAGAGCAACACCTGGAAATGTCTAAGTAATGAACACTGAGCATCAGGTGAGAGATAGAAGGAAAATTATCTATTAAAGGAAAGAAATCAAACCATTGCTTCATCTTTTTGTGGTAAGTAGAACTTGATACATCTAATGTGGCTATTTACATTTGCATAATCAGAGATTTGCAAATGGATGGAGGGAGAAATATTTTTCAAGAGAGAAACTGTTCAACTACACTGGAAAGCATCTTTATTGCATGCACATCTACAAATAATCAAATAGCTGAATGACCAGAAGAAGACAGATAAAAATGAGGACATCATTCTTTCCTGGTAAATCCATATGGCAGCATCAACCAAAGTCAAAAAAGAGTAGCAACTGTGAGACAAATGAAACTGCAGAAGGCAATGTTTGGCTCCTGAGATAAGAACACTCAAGACAGAATGTATAAATAACTAAAATAACTCTATGGGGAAAAATATTACATAATACCAATACAAGTCTAAGACATAAGAAAAAGTCCCAAAGAGACCAAAAGGAAAAACTTGGAATGCTATTTAATTTATTCTGAGTTCATTCATACAAAGAGATTTCTATGAAGAAGGCCATAGAAATTCCAAGGAATTAAGAAAAGCACTAGACAAATGGAAACACATTTATGAAACCAAATCAAGATGCAATACTAGGTTTAAAAAAAAAAAAAAAAAAAAAATGCATGTTTAAAAGCAAAGAGTATTGAACTACTAGTAACAATTATTTTTAAATGAGTAAGTTATGGCTACTAAGTTCAGAGTAGAGATGAGAAGACTCCAGAGGAACCTTACAGTGTCTTTCCAATTCCTAAACAGAGCCTACAGGCAATCTCTTTACCAGGGAGTGTAGTGATAGGATAAGGGGTAACAGTTTTAAACTAAAAGAGGGTAGATTTAGGTTAGGAAGAAATTTTTTACTCTGAGGGTGGTGAGGCACTGGAACAGGTTGCCCAGAGAAGCTGTGGATGCCCGATCTCTGAACTGTTCAGAGGCCAGACCGGATGGGGCTATGGGCAACCTGAGCTTAGTAGGAAGTAATCTTTAAGGTCCCATCCAACCTAAACCATCCTATGGTACTATGAAGGCTAAGAGTGGAGCTTATGAGATTTAAGTACGAAATCCCTTCTGAAATTCAATGGAAATCAAAATTACTAGCTCAACAAATGGCAGGAAAGCATACAGTCATGAATGGCAACAGCTTGAAAAGTGGGAAGGTGGCAAAGCAGAGTGTCATACAAAGACTGTCAAGACTACACACATTTGTTCACTTTATGCCATGCAGCACTGACCTGGAAGGAAGAATATGTGGGAGGGTGAAATGTTCTGGCAGTAAATTAACTGAGGGAAGAGGATGATAGAACAGTATAAAATTCAGAGGGATGCAACAAAACATACATGAAAATGCTTAAGAAACCACACTATATATGTTTTATTCATTGCGAGTTTAAAAACAGATTATGAACCTACTCCTTTACTTAATTCTGTTTTTTACCGAAGAACGTTTACATTGCTAGGATGTTATGAATGAATTGGAAAGGAAATAAACTTTGTATCCTTGTTCACACACTCCAAAGAGTAATCACATGGGAAAGAAAATAAACCCTTTTAATTAAATAACTATTTAAAGGATTTCAAATAAATGAATAGATAAATAAAACAAAGAGCCTTCTTAGAGGAATTTATTTCAGCACTATCTGTAAATCCACTTTTGGATAACTTTGGACTAGCTTGTATGTTTAAGAGAAAGATATTACATATCTGTCCAAGGTTCAGAAGAAGGAAACCAGAAGGGTACATGGGCTGTGCAGTCTTACTCAGAAGAGGTGATGTCCAGGGATCAGTAACAAATGGTGTTCCTCAGGGGTCAGTATTGGGAACAGCACTTTGTAACATCTTTGTCAGTGATGTGGGCAACGAAATCAAGTGCATTCAGCTCTGGGTCCCCCAGCACAAGAAGGACATGGACCTGTTACAATGAGTCCAGAGGAGGCCACAAAGATGATGAAAAGTCTGGAGCAGCTCTCCTACGAAGGCAGGCTGAGGGAGTTGGGGTTGTTCAATCTGGAGAAGAGAAGGCCCCGGGCAGACTTTACAGTGGCCTTCCAGTACCTAAAAGGGGCCTATGGGAAAGCTGAGAATGGACTCTTTGTCAGGGAGTGCAGTGACAGGACAAGGAGCAAAAGGCTTTGAACTAAAAGAAGTTAGGTTTAGATTAGACAATAGGAAGAAATTCTTATACTCTGAGGGTGGTGAGGCACTGGCACAAGTTGCCAGAGAAGCTGTGGATGCCCCATCCCTGGAAGTGTTCAAGGCCAGGCTGGATGGGGCTTTGAGCAACCTGATCTGGTGGGAGGTGTCCTGCCCATGGCAGTGGGGTTGCAATTAGATGATCTTTAAGGTCCCTTCCAACCCAACCCATTCTATGATTCCTTATAACTTCGAATTCTCTTTTATGTGCATACCTGTCTGAGAATGGAACTGAGACAGGATATATTCTATGCAGATTCTTGTGCTAATATCAAAATCGCACAGAAGGGATATAAATTGAATCTGAAGAAAATAAATAATTTTATCTTATGAATTCCTCTACACTGCCAGGCCCACACTGCTGTCTAGTAAAGCATCTTGGAGTTTCATAATGGAGATCAAGGATAAAGTGATTATAAGATAAGATGCAAAGAAAAGCAGTAGAAATTATAAAAGGCCTGGTGAGGATTAATACAATCAATGAAATACATTGGACCATGTTCCTTCCCTCAGAAGAGAAGGACCAGTTCAAGATCTTCATATGTGCTCCCATTTTTGAGTTTCTAAAACTACCAGGTCCTATTAACATTATCTTTAAAGACTTCCATCCATCCTTAGGCAAAGCATAACATGATCACGAACACTGCCCAATTCCTTACCATACTCTACCAATGCTGTGATTTGGAAGGATCTGTTTAGGGTGTCCATGAAACACTCCATCATATAGCCACTTAATTTCTAGTTATCCCTCTCCCACAGCAGAGTTTCTTACTTGGCTTCAACTCAGTTTAATTTTCATTCAGTTCTTCAGGTGATTTGGTCACTTATTAGTTTTTACACTGTATACAATCCTCCCTTTAAAATCTGGGCTTTTTAGGTAGCTACTCTACTGCTTGCAATTGTTGCAACATCAGTGGCAAAGTCAGTATACCATTTTAACCCCACCAGTTGCTTTGTCTATTGCCATTTCCCCTACAATAGAGAGATGCTCCGTGCAGTTTGCATTGTGTTTCCCTGCTGCATTTATGTTCTTCCATGTCTGTTTACCCACTGCCTTCTTTTAAAGTAAGAACATTGCAGGCTGAGAATCTACTGCTACCCACCTATATTGAGTGAATAGTTCAACCTGTCGGTCATGTTTCAACCGTGTGTTCTTATAATTTGTTATTGATAAAATAAAAATACATTTCTGAATATAATGCGTCAGATAAAAACAAGCCTTCTGTCTACATGTCAAACATTGAGACTCATGTGCTTATCAATTTCCATACCATGCATAAACTAAAAGTTGTCTAGCTGTTTCTTACTCTGTTGAATTAAATTCAATCTCCTAATGAAACCACACTTACAGAATATAGGAACACAAGTAGCTTTAGCAAGATGCTTATTTACCCAATCTGTCCACAGGTAAACAGTTCTTTTCTGAAATGACCCTTTACTCAGGCAATAATCTATCAAGTTTTATTGTTGTTTTGTTTTGTTTCATTTTTGTTTGGGCACTGGTAACCAAACAAGCCTTGTGATTTCCTTCTCATTTTTAAGGGCAACTCACCAGGTATTTTTTTCAGGATCATTTCAGGTTTCCCTCTCTATTTTCCTGCCCCTTTAATCACAGAACCAGAAAGTATCGTCAACTGGATGGGAATCATGAGGATCACCAAGTCCAACTCCCGACTCCTCACAGTGCAACCTAAGTTAAACAGCATCTAAGGACATTGTTGAAAAGATTCTGAAACACTGACAGATTTGGGCCATGACCACTGCCCTGGGGAGCGTGTCCCAGTGCCCAACCACCCTCTGGGTGCAGAACCTTTCCCTAGACCCCAGCCTGACCCTCCCCTGTCCCAGCTCCATGCCATTCCCTCGGGTCCTGTCGCTGTCCCCAGAGAGCAGAGCTCAGCGCCTGCCCCTCTGCTCCCCTTGTGAGGGAGCTGCAGGCTGTCATGAGGCCTTCCTCCCCTCAGTTTCTTCTCTGGGCTGACAAACCCAGGGACCTCAGCTGCTCCTCATATGTCTTGCCCTCTAGACCCATTGCTATCTTTACAACCTCCTTGGGACACTCTCCAATAGTTTTATGTCCTTCTTACACTGTGGCACCCAAAACTGTTCACAGTACATCAAGTTAGTCTGCACCAGAGCAGAGTAAAGCAGGACAATCACTTCTTTTGACTAGATATCTCTAGTAACACTAGATGTGCTCAGTGCACCCCAACTGAGCACACTAGATGTGCTCAATGCACCCCAAGATACCGTTGGTCCTTTTGGCCGTCACAGCACATTGTTGACTTATACTGAGCTTGCCACCAACAACCCACCCCAGATCCCTCTCAGCAGGGTTGCATTCCAACACTTGTCCTCCAACCTATACATAAGCCAGGATTGCCCCATCCCAGGTGCAGAATATGGCACTTACTTTTGTTAAATTTGATATGGTTGGTGATGGCCTAGCACTGCAATCTATCAGGATCTCTCTGCAAGGCGTTTCTACCTCAAGAGAGTCAACAGCTCCTCCTAACTTAGTATCATCTGCAAACTTACTTATTGTGCACTCAACTTCTGTGTCCAGGTGATTGATTTAAAAAAAAAAAAAAAAAAAAAAAAAAAACTTGAAGAAAATAGGCCCTTAAAATTGAGCTCTAGGGAACAGCCCCGGTTACTGGCTGTTATCCCATTTACCCTAGCTCTTTGAGTCAGACCCTTCAGCCAATTGTTCACCCGTTGTATTTGTTGATGTCTTGCTATATGCTGGACATTTTGTCCAGAAGGATACTGTGCAAGACAGTATCAAAAGCTTTACTAAAATTAAAAAACAAAAACAAAACAAACAAACAAACAAAAAAAACCTTCCACTGCATTCCCTTTTCCACTAGGCAGGCAACCTTGTCATAAAAGAATATTAGGTTTGTATGGCATGACTTTCCCTTCAACAACACATGTTGGGTTTAGTATAAATATTAATACAAATACACAGAAACACACATGCTGCTGTCATCTAAATGCTTCACTTGTCTCTAAACTTGAGATGTAGAGGGAAAAGAAATTCAGCTCTATGAAGTGCTACATTTTTGCATTCTACTTTAAAACTGGCCCTATTAATGCAGTGAAAATACATGGGTGCTGAGGATCCATTCTACGTTTTAATGTTTTAGTCCTATGACAAAGTACCGCCACGTTCATGCTTCAATTCTACATAAAGCAAACATCTTAATTAACACCATGTAGTTAGAATAGAACAGTTATAGCTGGAAGGGACCTATAAGGATCTGTGAGTCCAACAGTAATTCTAATAATATTCTACAGAAAATAATATTATAATCATAGAGCTCAGCAACTTGTAATTTGTTCAGGAGACCTGAAGCATACGCCTTGGCATTATTATTGCTGCCAATGGAAAGACTTCATCTCTATCCCTAGATCTGAGTCATCTCAGATCACTGCAGGCAGCATTTTCAAACATTGGAGCTGAAACATAGTAACATTTCTTAAAGAAAAAATAAACCCAGCTATTTAAATGTCAAACCTCCAGCCGCCAACTATGTTGATGCTAAAACGTATGCCCATTTCAAAACAGCTAAAATGAGCAAAGGCATTTTACCTCTCTGTCAAACATCAAATCCCTCTAGCAAGTTTTAGATCAATGAAAAGCAACTGGTGTCTCAGGAAACAGGGAGAATATCAGTTAGCTTACACATGAAGACTACTAACATGCCTGCAGAAACACTACCTTGCACAGCGTTGGTCAAGTCATATCACATACTTCTTCTGAGCAACAGCATCCTATTTACTTTGTAGAGAGTTTTCACAAATTCCAGGGACGACAGTAGAAGTGTCACTACCATTTTGTCTCCTACCCTAGGTATAACAACCAGTACCAAGAATGAGCAAAACCCTCAAGAAATAAATAAAGGGATCTCCATATGCTTCTTTCTTTTTCTTGTAGGTGCAATGAGGTCTGTTTCTGGCTAACAGGAAGGAATCCAGCAGATGTTTCTTCCTTTATTACTCAATCCATCCTCACAACTTGTTCTATCTTCTAGCCACTCTGGGCAAGTCTTTCAGTATCACTTCAACCCTATCACAGCAGGCTGGCCAAATCCATACAAAGAGTGGCAGCAACATCCTTCTCCCAGCTGCCCAAGTTCCTGTCTCCATCCTGTTCAATCTCAATTTTGCCTCTGCACATTCAGTTCAAGCACAAAAAAACTCAGGACCAGAAAGGAGCACAATGAACAGCAAGTTGACACCCCCACAGAGCACAACCAGTGATGGAATAAACATCTTCCTCTGTTCCACTGGCCACAAAACTTTTCTTAAAATGCTGCAGGAAAAGGCCAAAAGCCAAAAATCCATACACCAGTGGAAGAGAGCTGCAGAGAACAAGGGCATCATTAGTGCCCTAGGGCCTTGAAACAGTGGGAAGTTTGTTCAGTAAACTTTGAGGTGAACAAGCCCTGCACTTGTTCTGCCAGTCCTTGCCAATCTGATGCAGGAGAAAAGTTCCCATCTGATCCCACATCTGATAATTAGCTAAATGCTGACCACAAGAAATAAGACACACCAACAAGTACCTGAGAGTTTTAACAAGTATTGGCAAGCAGTGTGGCCACTGACAGCACTTCTGGGAAGCCAAACTCTTGGGAAAGCAACAACTAGCTCTACGTTTGGGAAACAAAGAACACGGCTGGGTAAGGAATGTGGCTCGGGAAGGGCTACAAGGAAGAAGCATTAATCTGGTACTTGAGATTTAGGAGGTGGGCATGCAGTATTACTCCTACAGGGTACAAAGCCAGGGAAACAGGCAGAACAGGGAGACATCCCTGTGAACCCTGACTATAACTACAAAAGCAGAGGCATCTTCTGTTCAGCAGTATGCAGACCACAATCTTGCATCCTTAACATGGACACTACTCTTCCAATTCACCTTGCAATTGAAGAGTTTATGCATTAAAACATCACCTAAATTTGCCCTGTAGTCACTGCTGGCTGGCTGGCTGCCCAGTCAAACAACAGTCAAAGAAAAGGGTATCATACTCCAAAAGAGTGGGGTCCAAACTCCCTCACCTCAACAAACAAACAAACAACACAAACAAATGAACAAACAACACAAATCCCAACTTAAAATACAACAGAAAGGCTATTCTGCTCAAAGATGAGGCTTCCAGGATTCTGACATTCCCTGGTTTTCCCTAAAAATGGTAGCCATAAAACACTAAGATGCAATAGCAACGAGACAGAAACAGCAACAAAGGTGAAGATTGATGCTCTTAGGGATTGTGCTTCTGCCCTGGTTGGAAGGCTGGAAAAACATACTTTATTAATTGCTTTTTTGCTATTCATACTTTTTACTTTGTTACAAACTAAGAAATTGATTAAAAAAAAAAAAAAAAAATCAGGGGTAGCATGTCTAAGCATATGTAAAGCATGCCTCTTCCCTAAAGTAGAAGAGGGAGCCGAGTGATTCTAGGGCTTACTGGATCACAGTAACAATCCTGTGTCACTGGCACCAGCTGAGAGAATTTTACTGAAAAGCCTCCTTGCTTCCACACAGGTCTCCTCTTATTCTGGCAGTATGTGAAATTGCTTCAGCAAACCTGCTAAAGATCCTCTGCACCCTTCAAGATTTCCTCTGACAAGCAACATAGGAGAAACACACCCTGATTTTGTGTTACATATTTTGAAAAAATGTACAGGAATAGGAAGGGATTTACAGTTCTTAAACAACAGTCCCAGAGACACTACTTAGTCAACCCTTTTTGTACCCTACTTAGCTCCGGCAAAGCATGCAGGTGTATTTAAATTCCAGTTTCTAGATGAGACAAAGTTCTTTTCCACTGGCAAAGGCTAAAGTTCAGAAAAAGCTGGAACAGGGTAATTGGTGTTTCACTTAGCAGGTCATGCAGCCAGTGCTCCATTTAATTAAATGTAATTTAGATGTTGACATAGCACGCACTGGGAAATTTTAAAAAATCTTCTAACTCTGACTCTGCATGTGTTTTGTGATGTGTGCTGTTATTAATGATAGATACTGTTTGGTTTGCATAATAGTGAAAAGTGTGACTATTGAGCTTCAAGGGCAGACATGAACGGTGCTGCTTTCTACATTTCAAGAGCTGCTTACCACTAAAAAGGAATGATCTTGTGCAATGGCAGCATGACTGAGAAGACATTGGAAGCCACATCCAGATCTATTTAGTTTATCACTTGCACTTAGTACTGTGTTATTCCTGCAACTCATTATGTTAATCAGTAAAATTAAAGAACTATTATTTTGAATTACTGCACACAGTTGTGATACAAACAAATTTATGAGGCTCCAAGTCTGCTAGCCATATGAATATAGAGTGGTATTCTGCTCTACAACACAGTTAGGCCAGAGGGTTTTGTTTTGTTGTTTTTTAAAGAGCTACTCAAAAAAGCAACAGTATTAGCCAGGGCAATTTAGAGCAAGTATTTTATAAATTCCCAACAAGCTTTTGCTTAAGGGTGAAGTAATAATATGAAACCATTTATCCATCTTTTGAGTCATTTTGCTTTATGGCTTTAAGACAATTGGCTACATTCATGGATTTCTCCAGTTTATACAAAAAGGAAGGAAGGCAGTCCACCACCTCCACAGCTCTCGAATACAAGCAAACATGCATAACCTCGGTGCTTATACAAGCAGTGCCTCTCCACGTATGCTTTCTCCTTAGTTGATGATCACATTGCAGGTAATACTTGTTCCTCTGTTTTCTTGTGTTCAGTCACACGATTTTTGTGCTTGACTTGCTTTCAATTCTTTCTTACTGAAAGTGACAGTGGTCTTTTTAGTGGACTTGAACATACAGACCCTGGGAATCCATTGCCCCACACCCAAGTCAACAGAGCTAACTCTTCACCCTGTAGTACTGGAAACCCTTATCTTTGATACATATTGCTACAACATGATAGTACCATCAATAAAGCCATACAATCTTTCTGGACAGAGAGTAATACGAATTTAAGTTCTGCTTCTCAAAAGGACTGAAAGAACACACAAATCTTGTTAGGTAATTCATCCACTACTCCTACTAACAGTTTGAAGTCTTTCAATATGCACTTTTAATTTTTACTGTGTAAGACAGCAAATCTGTTAAGCCACACTGTAACTGCTAAATCAGTGTAAAGAGTAAATAAGGAAGAAAAAAGAATAACCACACAACAGCAAATAGTCACAACACCACTATCTCTATTTTTGCAAGAAGACAAATACTTGTAAATTATCAGGAGTGCAAAAGAACAATTTACCACAACAGCAATCTTACCGTTTTAAGAAGAGTTGGACACCACAAATTACTCAATGCCCTTATGTTATGCAAAATAGAGAGAAGTTGCAGAGGTGATCAACACTTGTTGATCTTTTGTGTCTCTCTTTTTATTTGAAAAAAAAATGTTTTACATCTAGTTAGATTAGGATACAATAAAAATAGGTTCCTTACATATCTAAAAATCACACAACATGCAAGTAGGGTACAAAGAACAGCATTAAAAACAAAACAAAACCACCAATGACTATAAGAAAGCCTGCACTGCTGACTCTTTGCTGAGATGGATGCAAACACCTTCTTACACTACTGCCCTGAGAGAAGCATACAAGCATTAAAGTGGCTGTTATGCTTTCTAAGGACAATGTAGTTGCTGGGGATGGCCTGCCTCAACCTCTCAGTATCTACCTTCCTTAAACTTCACTTCCGCAGAAAATACATCAAGCACCCAAAACACATCCAGGATATACAGTTGAACACTTCAGATATGCTTGCTGCTACCCACATAGAACTGAGTCACACAAATTCAAATATATTTGCAACTTTTAATGAATGGATCAATCTAGCAGAACAAAAGAAATGTTCTAAGAAAGGCCCCTCAGGGAACAATTTCTGCACGGAAAAAAAAAAAAAAAAAAAAAAAAAAAAGTATCAGCAGAAGATCCACTGCACTCTTGTCCCAGAACAGTTCTGTTCAGACATGCACTCTGCTATTACAATTTAGGTACCCTTTTTCCTTTTCTCCATTTTTATAATGCTCAGCAATGGACAAGAGGAATTCTATTATACCCTCAAATCTCCACAAGCCATCCAGCTCCCTATCTTCTTCCAACTATGATATTAATCCAAAGACAAAAACAAAACTTTTTCTGCAGCCATTTCAATTATACTGTATGCTGTATGCCTTCCAGCCTACAAAACAAGTCCATAACAATGTGAGGCAGCATTTTGACAGTCACTCACCCCCTCCCTAATTCAATTTTGTATCCCAAGTGAATTAACTTGATCAGAGCCCATGTGTAGATTATTTATACACAGAAAAACAATCAAAATCCAACTACACCTTGTATGAGCCCCTCTTATTGGCTCCAAGAGGACATAACAGAACCTCTAACATAGACATGCATTTCCGATTATTGGGACCAGTCTTTTATGTAGCTTTATGTATCACCTGCAATTTGCAGGCCTAGGTCACATACAGCTTATTTTATTCCCTTTTAAAAACCAAAAATAAATGATGTCATAAGAGCCTCTGCCATTACCTTGATCTACAGCCAACTTCCTAATGAAAAAAAAAAATTAATTAAATCAGGTTATTCCTTCCTCAAACAATGCTGAAAATGTTAACACTATTATTATAACACCTGTACTCATATGACTAGCTCCCCAGTGGGTGGCTTCTATTATTGTCAAAGTGACTTAACCACTAACCCTGTTTAAAGATGATCAAGCTAATTGGGACAAATTCTGCCTTGGTCTCTGGCTGCAATACAAATCTAGGTAACAGAGTCAACCTCATAAGGTGTTTTTGTTAACAGATTCATCTCCTTTTATTTACTTTAGGAAGAATTTATATTAAAGATTATAAAATCATATTCTTTACTTGAATTTTTGACTTCTGCACTTGAAATTTTTACTTCACTAATCATGACTTTGAGCTATGGGATAAGCAAAAAAGGTGTAAGTGTACCATTTTTTCCAAATTCAAATACTGTCCTTCTGTATGTCTCAATACCACTAAAAGATTGCTAATACACAGTGAAGAGTAGGACAGCCACTAAAAATTATTCTCTACTTCTTGAAAGTCAGCAGCTGATTTTTTTTTTAGCAATTAAAAAGCAGAATACAATCACAAGATGTACTCTGCTTGTTGGATTAGCTTAAGCTAGCATTAGCAAAAATAAAAGCTCAGTTAGTAAGTCTCCATCATACTGTTCCAGACAACCCTTTTACAAAAGGCAGTCTGAGAGCAGCTGGTCAAAATCGTTTGATAAAGATTCTGATTCTGACCCCAGAAGTGACTTGCTTAACCACAAAAATATTATTCACTTCTCTCTTTTTCTTCAACTAAGTGTTTCTATGCCAATTTTTTTTTTCTTTAAATTCCTTTCTGCCGTTTTCTGAACTTCCTTCTTATCTTTCACTTTATCATTTCACACTTTTTTTTTTAGGAGAGAAATGAAAGAAAGGAAGATGGGAGATCAGAAATGCTACAAAATGACTACTGATAGTATTCAGAACATCCCCCCTCATTTTGCCAGTAATGAAGGAAAAAAGGAAAAAAAAAAAAAAAAAAGGTTTTTACCAAGAAACAAAACAAAAACAAACAAATCCATCAAGAACCTGGCAAACTTCTGGATTTTTCCCTCCTTTTCTAATACCTCTCATGCCAGTTCCCTGAACATCTGCAGATCTCAAACTTTTCTTTATATTCACCTACATTCTCTACCCATTTAACGCAACTCATCTAGGAATCAACATTTTTTTTGCCCAAAGACCAATTCTCTTGATTGCAAGGAAGTGACACCCAAAACTTGCCTCTTAAGCTACCCATTAAAAAGTCTTAACACTTTCTATGATACCACACAACATTTTTTTTTTCTAGAAGTCTCTTTTCTCTGTTCACAGCACCCTTCCTCTCCTGCTTTTTAAATATCTTCTATGTACTTCCCTAGCACTAGGTGAACAGGTTTGAAGAAAAGTGTAGGAAAGAAACAGTTTCTCACTCTTGCAGATGCAGCCTAGTATCTGGAGGTACTGTTTGTGTCCTCTGTAGCAAGAGCAAGAATTTTATTATTTTTTATTTATTTTATTTAAGTTTTTATTATCACTACAGGTCTGCATTTTAAGCTTAATCATATGGTTTCATTGAAGTTCTCCAACAGGACAAAGAACTGTTTTTCAGGTGCATGGATGGAATTATATGATTCCTTTCCCACTGGTTATCAATAGGAGTTCTACATTTGAAAATTTTCTGCAACTTAAATCTTTCCTAAGAAGTAAAGCCAGCACTGATATATTCCAAAGTCAACTGGTGACAGGACAAGTTAATGAGGTATGCACTGGTGAAGGTCATGACCCAAAACACCACGTTTATTCTTGGTTTTGATGCAACTTCAGATTTTTATTAATAATCAAATGAAGTTGCTTTTTGGACAAGCTGCCTGCTGGTTTTCTTTTTTTTTTTTTTTTTTTTTTGTAATCAATATATTAAGTGGCACCTTAGAAAATTAAATTCTTGCTCTGAGGCACCTCTTACCATTAGAGTCCTCCACTTCTTCAGCAGGAGTGTGGTTCTTGGAGGTGTGGTGGGCGTGTGAGGCTGCAAGGTTGACAATGCGGGGTCTTGGTAGTGTCAGTGCTTTCCCATGCACTTTCAAGGAGTGCTCTTTCAGCTGGCTGATTGTCATGGTGGAAAATGAGCAGGAGGAACATTTGTAGGCATGTTCACCTGGGTGAGCGAAATACAGGCAAGTCATCAGCTCACAAAAGAAACAAAATGGGGTCCCCATACTTCTCCTATTGAACTTGGAAGTAAAGTTCACATGGATTCCTTCAGCACTAGATTGATCCCAAAGAGAACAAGGTACGTGCACCTCCTTGTTGGAGCAGCCTGAAGTCTGTGGGTACAGACACCTGCTTTGGAACAAAGTATTGCTTTTGGACAACTGCAGATCCTTGTGAAGTGACTGATGTCAAAAAAACAGAGACCAGACTATTAGCATGCCTGTGTTGCATGGTATGAGAAGAAAACAAACTCTGAGATGAAAATGGAGTCACTTAACTATAGCTTTCCAAACTTTTTTGGGAGCACAGCAGCTATAGAGAGTGAAATCACTTGTTTCTGCATGCAGCACGTTCAGCATCATTATTAAAGAACAAAGAAGGATACTACAAAATTATATCAAAGGTTCCTCAGAAAACCAAAGACAAACAAACAAATGAACAAAGCAAAACAAAAAAAAATTACATTTGGGGAACGTCACATTTTCTCCTTATCAAAAATTTCCCATTAGGCAGGAATAATCTCCACAGAACTGGTAACAAAGTCAAAGTTGTTTTACAACAAGAAGTGAACATGGCAATACCAAGAACAGCGCGTATCTGTAGGGCTATGTGTGTTATGAGAAAGCACTAATAAAAGAAGTGAAAGAAAAGAAGTAATGAACAGTAGTGAACTTAATTTTGAATACATTCCAAGCTACAGAGACAGCAAACCAGGGGAAACAAATCTTGAGATAAGATTTGTTTTGCATTAAGCATGGAGGCAATTGGAACACAAAGTGAAACTCTCCCAACACAAACAATGTGATAGTAACAGGTGCCAAGTTGTTGTTTTGGAAGTACCACTTCCATGTACACTGGCCACATATGAGCTGTATATAAAGAGCCACAACTCATATTGGAGTAAAATATTCATGAACAGTACAGCAGACCAAGGGCTCTGGTAATGAACAAGGCAGAAAATGTTTTCCATCTCTCAAATTTAGCAAGCAGGATTCTCAAATAGCATCATTTCCAACACCACAAATATATGAACCAAAACAGCATGTGTAAACATGCATATTACAAGTCAGAATAAGCACACCTGAAAAAATCAGCAACCATCTTACAAAAAAAAAAAAAATAACTCCCAACCCTCTCTTTCTGAAAAACTATGCTAATCATGGGGACAAAACATAAACTTAAAAAGACTCTTTTGGTACATCTGAAAGAGAATAGATCACAGACTCTGAAGAAGTAAAACAAGAAATTGTCCCATTTCTTCAAATGGTATTTCTCACCTGCATATTACATCAGTTATGTATTACCTTTATACAAACAGAAATAAAGCACTTTTTGGATAGCATGTACAACAAGCTGCTTAATGGAACACAAGAATGTAATGCCACAATAAACTCCCAAAGTATAAGATACCAGCGAGATTCAGATATAAACCTTCACAGTTTAAGAAATTGCCGGACAATGGTAGGCAACAACCATGAACTTATAAGCATCACAAGACATTCAAGGAAAGACGATGATTACATATTAAGAAGGCTGGACACGACTAAAAAATATACGTGCTATCCATCAATAACAGTTCAGGTAGACTTCAACATGAAAGGATGTAGTAGCTTCTAGAGGCAAGACTACAGTTTGACTCAATATAAGACTTTGCATGTTTTCAACTGCCAGTTTTTCATTTCATAAAAAATATTGTATAAATATACATACAAATAAATACATCTAAAATTTTCAGGGGGCAGTAGGGGAGAGTACTCTCAGCACTTGATATATACTTGGAGCATTACATTTCAGATTATGTAGAATGCAAACAGGGCCAATACTCTTCCACTTCAGGATCTGGGATTTTAGTGCATTTTAAAAGATCTCCAGGAGACTAGATAAATGAATAAAGGGGCACAGAAATTTCTACTTCTAAACAAACTGATAATGAGAAGATTGACAACAGAGAAAAAATGTTAACAAAAGAGGTTCAGAGAACCACTGTGTCACTGAAAAACTGGGGAGTCTGAGGAGAAGTTTTCATAGAATGTTTATTCACTATCATATATTTCTGAAGGACTGACTCAATACACAACAAAGCAAATCTCTGACTGAAAAACATCTGAGCAATTTTCTGTGATGTGAAAATTTGGTAGAAATGGACTGAGGCAGAAACAGATCATAAGCCTCTGAAAACCCTATTACACAAGTCATTGTGCAAAACACTATCTAGGCAACCATGAAATTGTGTTCTTGTATGATGCAAAACATGGCCCTTCGAGGAGTGTCCACTAATCAAGTTCAATAGCATGACTTCATACTAAGTAAATCAATAACCTACATGAAGAGGAGTGTGAAGTAAATATCAGTTGCATGCAAACTTCAGATCTAAAAATCTGGCAGGTTTGAACACAGTAACACAAAGAAGCCCGGCTTTACAATAGCGTAGAGAAAACATTTTATGGTTGGTGAAGATGAAGAAACATGTCATCTCTGTACAGGATGTGGGATTCTATAAACTGAAACTGCTGCATGTAGTTGGACTGCTTTGGAAGTAGAGAATGCCATAGTCATATACAGATGAGGTTGGCAATAGACAAGCTAATCCACAACACCCATCCAAGTACAGAGAAGGGTCCTAGCAGAAGCTCTGTGAAATCTGAAACCAGCATAGGAAATGGAGTACAAGAAAGACCAACAATCCCTCCTACATTTTGTAGACAAAAAGTGTCTTGGATCAAGGGTGATAATTACCTTTATTAAAAATTATCAGACAGTTATGAATTCCTCCTATCTTTTCTCCTCATTTTCACATCTTCCTCCTCCATACCATCTTGAATATAACAAGATGTGAACAAATAATAAAGGAATGTACTTCTAGACCTTTGTTATCTGTGCCAGTAGTTTCTGCACGTGAGTTGGAAACAACTGATCTACTTTGCAGTCTTTTAGATCAGCCAATAGTATGTCATGTGTATCAGAGTGGATGTCTGGACAGTGGTTTGGGGTTCGTTTTTTTGTCTGTTATCCAGGAAGATGCAACAATTGCAGACAGAAACAGCGGTTCTTGCCTCCAGTTTTCTGATAACTTTTCAATGCATGATGCATGACACTGCCAAGAATCTAGGGCCATGGAGTGAAGACAAGACACCTACCAGGATATTTTGAGCATCAAGTTTTTTAACAATCACATGTGCAATACTCTGTGGTGATCTATCTTGTATGATATATCACCTTCCCAGTTCTTGTTTAATAGAAGCATGTTTGCATGCTCACTTGTATGGATTCTGTACTGCAATACAGAGAACTCCAAGATAAATTTCCATGTGCAATAATGGAATGATGATGTTCTCAGTCTGCTGAACACAGACTTGAATCCCAAAACTTCCAGTGTTTGGCTTTACCATGAAAGCCAGCATAGGAATCCACCAAAACCAAGATTCAGTCCACAACTGTTTTCCCACTTAAAGCACAAACATAAATACAAACATAATAGAGCAAAGTTCAGACAGTGGTATAAGCTGACTAGATTTACCTGGAAACATGCAAGCATAATAAGAACAAATCATTTACAAAAATGAAATCAGAAGAAAAGGAAAAATTTCTAGAAGTACTCATCACAGTTTTATAATTTTTTTCTTTCTGAAAATGTTATCCAAATTTCTACTGATTCCAATAGGTGCACAGGTTGGCCAATCCTGACTTGCCATTGAAATCTTACCCAAATCTGGTGACAAAACACGTGACTCGAACCAGCATCTCTCATCAGCAACAAGAATACATGGGCCATTTCTGCTGCTGCACTGCAAAACTGGGAGAGAAAACTTACCAGCATGAGCCTTGAGTATATGGGTTTTCAGGCGGCTATTATAAGAGGACTTGAATGGGCACAACTTGCAACGGAACGGCTTATGATGTCCATGGTGGGTCTGCATGTGACGATCCAGACTTGAAAAGAGAAAGACAAAAAAGGGAAACACAAAAAGGTAAATAATTTCAACTATTCCTTCAGATGCAAGGCAAAACAGTTACAGCATTAATTAAATAAGAGCCAAACCAGGCTCAATTACAATTTCTCATACAATCTCTTTAAATTCAACAGGTCTACCTACAGATAAAGTAGAATCTAATTTGAGGAAAAGGAGCAGAGCTGACACCAATTCTGTTATGCAGAAAGCAAGCCTCTTAAATAACTTCTAGTGCAAAATTAGTATAAATTAAATTATACCTGATTTAGACTTAAAGGAACAGTTGAAAGAAACAAGTAGCAGATGAAAACAGTAAAATTATCATTACAGAATATTTTTCCTTGGAAACATTTTTGTGGAAGTATGCCCCCCTTTGTCCTCTTGAAAAAAAAAAAAAAAAAAAAAGAGAGGAGAGAAAAAGGAAAAATAAAAAAAAGATATTTTTGACCAGCTTTAATGAGGAAGACTTTTGGTTACAGCAGCAAAAGCAGATTAGAGATCCTGCTCTGGGGAGGGTGCCAGCAGGCTGCAGTTGATGAGTTCCAGGATTAAAAGGCAACAGAGTTTCAGGCAGAACAGAGTGGGATATGCTGCACAAAGCTCAACAAGAGAAGAAGGGGTGGCTAAGACCAGCCTCTACTTTCTTCAGGGAAACTGGAAGCTACTGACAGCTTGATAACCAGGGTGTGATCAGAACCTGCTCTCTCTCCACAGCTTCTTTTAACAGTTCAGTAAAATTTAGATGGGGGAAAAAAAAAAAAAAAAAAAAAGGAAAGAAAAAAAAAGGACATTGCCACAGTTTTTACCAAAAGATCAAATTCATTCTAAAGTCCTGCAGAGCTCTGCAGTTTCTATGCTGTGTCTCACAGTCAAGAGTTCACAGTCTCCAGGTGGTAAGTAAGTAGCTTCAGCTTGTGTTGTAAACATTTCCAGTACAGCCTCTTCCCTGGAAACATTAATGCTTTGTGATCTAGTTTTCGCTTGAGTCTCCTTACACGTGGCGATAGAACAAAAAGGTAGTTAGAGAGGGCTGTAGGAGTAGTAATTTGACAGAACTGTCCCCCACTTGCCACCTTATTCTAGACATATTTTAGGCTTATTTCCTTGTTTTACCTAAATCATCACGTTCTTCTTTACTGAATATCAACATGGAATCAAGCGCAGGCTGTTCCAGCCCTCTCTCACTACACAGATTGTCATGGGATCTTTAGTCCCACACTGACAGAGCTTAAACCAGAACATCCCTGTTTACAAGACCTAACACTAAAGTCTGTGTCTTCAAAAATCTGATGGTTTAAAAAAAAAAAAAAAAAAAAAAAAAAAATAGAAATAAACTTATGTCCCTCTCAGGGCCGCTTCAAATAAATACAACTTAAAACAAATCCAGGATGAAGTTTGCAGCATGACAAACTGTTCAGCTTTTCCAGAGAAATAGGAAAAGATGTCTCAATATGCAGACTGGACCCACTTCTTAGGGACATCTGCTGCTTCATTGGGACCCCAATTAAAGTTGTGAAGACAAAGCTTCCTACTCTGTCTGATGCAGCCCTCAGGTTATTATCCATTATTGATTTTTCAGGCTAGTAACGCTGAAGTTTCAAAGTCTGAGGGCAATCAAGAGAGACTTCAGAGCCTTGTGCCAACTGGTTAAGGGATCAGGAGCACAAGTAGCATTCTCCCCTATCCCTCCAGTTGCAGGGAATGATGAGGGGAGAAACAGGAAGAATCAGCAGGTCAATACCTGGCTCTGAGCCTCGTATCACTGGCAGGACTTTGGATCATGGGTTGTTGTACAGGATACCAGGTCTGCTGGCAACAGATGGGGTAGACCCATCTCAAAGGGGGAAAAGAATTTTTGCACAGGAGTTACCAAAGCTCACTGAGGGAGATTTAAAGTAGATTTGAAGGGGGAAATGGATAAAACCAGGCTCACTAGAGACAAGTCTGAGGTCAACATACCAGTGGTTGTGGGACAGCGTGCTAGCAAGGTCCTATGGTCTGCCATCCCAGCAACGTTAGGGGATGGAGAGCCATGTGACAGAAAAGGCACAAGAGATATTGTTGATGGGTGACATCACTGAAGTGCCTGAGAATGGTCACATAGTAATTAAAACTTCTTCCCCCCAAAAGGTGACAGAATCAGTAGCCCAATTGAAGTGCATCTACACCAATGAACACAACATGAGCAACAAACAGGAAGAACTGGAAGCCATTGTGCAGCAGGAAAACGAATATAGTTGCCATCACAGAAATATGGTGGGATGACTGGAGTACTGCAAAGAATGGCTATAAATTCTTCTGATGCTAGAGAGTCAGTGGTGAGCCCTGTATGTTAGGGAGTGGTTTGACTGTCTTGAGTTTCATGATGGTGAAAACAGAGTTGAGTGCTTATGGGTAAAAATCAGGGGGAAGGCCAACAAGGCAGATGTCATGGTGGATTTCTGTTAAAGACCATCCAACCAGGCTGACAAAGTTCCTGGAGTCCATGGAAGATAACTTCCTGACTGAGCTGATGAGTGAGTCAACAAGGGACGGCGCCCTACTGTACAATTTGCTTGTGCACAAAGAAGGACTTGAGGGTGATGTGAAGGCTGGAGGCTGTCTTGGGCATAGTGATCACAAAATGATAGTTTTCAATTCTTGGAAAAGTAAAGAAGGAGGTTAGTGGAACTGCCACCCTGGACTTCCAGAGTACAGACAGCCTGCTTAGAAGAGTGGTTGGTGAAGTCCCTTGGGAGGCAGTCCTGAAGGGCAAAGGTGTCCAGGAAGGCTGGACACTCTTGAAAATGTAAGTCTTAAATGCAAAAGGGGTTCCCATACCCCTGAGCTGGAACATAGGGATAGGAAGCAGAATGAAGCCCCCATAATCCAAGACAAAATGGTTAGCGACCTGCTACACATCTTAGACACATACAAGTCTATGGGGCCGAATGGGATCACCCAAGGGTAATGAGGGAGCTGGAAAAAGTGTTCACCCAGCCACTTTCCATCATTTATCAGCAGTCCTGGGGCTAGCCTGGGAGATGCCAGTTGGATGGAGGAAGCAAGTGTGATGCAAAACTCCAGGAAAGGCTCGAAGGAGAATCCAGTGAATGTACTGGCCTGTCAGTCTGACCTCAGTGCCAGCAAAGATTATGGAGTAGATCATCCTGACTGCCATCATATAGCACATACAGGATAACCAGGTGATCAGGCCCAGTCAGCAGTGGTTTATGAAACTGTGGCTAACCTGATCTCGTTCTGCCACAAGGTGACCTGCTTAGTAGATGAGAGAAATGCTGTGGATGTTGTCTACGTAGACCTCAGGAAAGCTTTTGACCCTGTTTCCCACAGCATTCTCCCGGAAAAACTGGCTGCTCATGGCCTGGATAGGCATATGCTCTGCTGAGTGAAAAACTGGCTGGGTCCAAAGAGTTGTAAGTGGAGTTAAATCCAGTTGGCAGCTGGTCACAAGTGGTGTCCGCCAAGGCTCAGTACTGGGACCAGTTCTTTTTAATATGTTTATCAATGATCTAGACAAAGAGATCAAGTGCACCCTTTGTAATTTCACAGATGACACCAAGTTAGGAGGGAGTGTTAAACAGCTTGAGGGTAGGAAGGCTCTACAGAGGGATCTGGATAGGCTGGATCAATGGGCCAAGGCCAACTGTATGAAGTTCAACAAGGCCAAGTGCCAGGTCATGTAGCTGGGGCACAACAACCCCATCCAACACTACAGGCTGGGTGAAGAGTGGCTGGAAAGCTGGCCAGTGGAAAAGGGTCTGGAGCTATCGGTTGATCGCCAGCTGAATACAAGCCAGCTCTGGTGGCCAAGGCCAGCAGCATCCTGGCTTGTGTCAGAAGTAGCATGGCCAGAAGGACTAGGTAAGTGATTGTTCCTCTGTACTTGGCTTTGTTGAGGCCGCAGCTTGAATAGTGCATTCAGTTTTGGGTCCCTCACTACAAGAAAGACATTGAGGTGCTGGAGCATGTCCAACGAAGGGCAACAAAGCTGATGAAGGGTCTAGAGAACATGCCTTATGAGGACTGGCTGAGAGAACTAGGGTTACTCAACCTAAAGAAAAGAAGGCTCAGGGGAGACCTTATCACTCTCTACAACTACCTGAAAGGAGGCTGTAGCGAGGTGGGGGTTGGTCTCTTCTCCCAAGCAACAAACAGTAGGACAAGAAGAAATGGCCTCAGAGTTGTCAGGGAAGATTTGGGTTGGATATTAGGAAAAGTTTCTTCACTGAAAGGGTTGTGAAGCATTCAAACAGGCTGCCAGGGAAGTGGTTGAGTCACCATCCCTCGAGGCATTTAAAAGTCACGCAGATGTGGTGCTTAGGGACATAGTTTAATTGCAGACTTGACAGTGCTAGGTTAAAGGTTGGACTTGATCTTAGAGGTCTTTTCCAACCTAAATGATTCCATGAAATCTCTCAAATAGTAAGATACTGAATGCTTGCAGCAAATACTTGTAGCAAATATTAAAACATGTTTTAAACAGCTGATAGGCAATGAGCTTGCTGAACAATTAAAGCACACTGTCAAAGATGTGTATAACACGTCTAAGCTATTCTAAAATACATACCTTAAGATGTTCAACATTATAATATTTAAAACTGTATTCATGACCACATATGTTGCCAGCACAATTCTTCCAAGGGCACGTTTTTAAGTTTTGGTAAGATTCAGGAAAACAGTGTGTCAATTAAACACTGGTTTGGTTTCTTTCATGAACTTAATCTCTCAAGACAACAGTTGCATCGGGATCAAAAATAAAAGATAAAGCAGACCACCTCAACAATAGCAACAGCACCTATTATCAAACTAGGTGGTAACTGTAGTGTTCTTTGCTGCTATTCACTACTTTCTGACTTCCAATCCTTCTACTTGTAGGATAATACTTTATTCATTTCCTAGGTAGAAAACAGAGTAACCAGAGACAAAACTCAACACAAGTCTGATTTTGGAAGCAAACCAATTTACTAGGCAAACAGCAGGCTTGGCTTTGTGAGACAAGAGAGGTCAGGACATCCCCATTGTTGGCCTCAACAAAGATGGGTGGCGTATGCACAGTAGTATCCATGCTTCCCCCACCCTATGGATCTTTCTAACATGGCACACCAAACTGTGGCATCAGTTTGTCATGACACTAGTAGAAAACTCGGTTTCCAGTGTAAGGAGTATAAAAACACTTTGTATTGTGCTTGTCTCCCACATACATTTAAAGGCAAAACAGCAACACATTGAACAAATTTGAGAGTGCTGTTGATAGTGCTACAAAATGTCTATGTTGAATGAGCATGTTAATCATCTCTTCTTTTGTTAAAATGGTAAAGGAGCAGCTCTTTACCAAGAAACTAGAAAAATGTGTGTCACATATGATACATGTCACACAGAAAACTCTGTGTGTCAGTCCAACATACTCCATTTTTTGGGGGAAGGTTTATATATATATATATATATATATATATATATATATACAAATATATATATATTTGTGTGTGTGTGTGTATATATATGTACGTGTGTGTGTGATGGTAAGAATTTTAATAACTACCCATCTGATGGCGAACTCAACCTGTAGGAACAAAATCATAAGAATTCCAACTATTTTTGATGACTACAAATTTTTCACATGCTGCATGAGACAAGGAAACAACTGATGGAATCATAAGTATACCATGCTGGTGTGAAATTGAAATATTTTAGAGTGAAATTGCACACCATGATTAAGGAAAAAAATCTATTTTTAAGGAATCTTATGATAGCTATTTAACATTAGATATGAAAACTCAATGATCAAGGAGTTGTAGTAGTTACAAACGCGTAATTGTGTGCAGCAGAAGTTCATTGCGTATTAACGATTAAAAAGAAACATACTTCTCTTCTTGACCTGTTAGGTCTCATACATTTGACATGGCTTCATAAGTGGTAAGCTTCAATGTGTACCTACTGAAAAGAGTTGTATTATTTGGATTGCATGCTTTTTCCCCTACATGCAACAAAAAGGGGCTTAAATAAATTCAAGAAGATATAAAGATGTGACATTTTAGAAGCAGTTACAAGTAATGATGGCTAAAGGGTTTGCAGCACATAAGATACCTAAATGCTGAGAAAATGGTTGCTAAAAATCAAGTTGAGTGTACTCCTCTTCACTGTCAACCTATAGAACAGTAGTGCTAATCTGTGCTTCTTTTGAAAACAAAAATAAAAGCCAGAACTTACTTGTGCCTGAAAGCAGAGACAAAGGAGCAATACTGGCAGCTGTACTTGTCTTCCCGGGTAAACATGGCCAGAGCCAAGTGACTCCTCTCGTGAGATCGCAGACCCTGCATAGACATCAAAACCCGGTCACACTGGCTGCAGTGGTAGCCCCCAGGCCTGGTTTCATCTTCCAAGGATGCTCCAGATTCAGCTTCTGTAAATTCCACAATGCCAGGGTCTTTGGCTCCCTCACAACCCTCCAAAGTTGTGTTTGAAGAATCTTCAGCTTCCTGCTAAAAAACACATACCCCCCCAAAGCCATCAATTCTCTCACCCTTCTGCCCTTCAGGCTTTCCCACGTGTTCATCTTAATTCCTAGGTTTCCCACTACGCTGTTTTTCTAAATATATCCCTACACAAGCTCCATATTAATGGCTTTCTGAAAAAAGAGCCTATTCTCGGGAGTGGAAGAGGTAATTGTATGTATACATACATGTTAAAAAAAAATCTCTCTGCACAATAAAATAATGAATGCAAAGAGATCAGAAACTAAATCAACTCTCTCTCAATAGTATTTATATGAATCTTCTAGACTTTATCAGTGAAACCTTAGTATGGTATAGAGCAAGTTCATTTTAGTTTATATTGCTCTAGCTTATAGTGTAGCTACTTTACAGACTGATAGAGTAGTCCGTCTTACCACATAGACTTTGCCCATCAGTGTCAAATTCATAAGAAAGAAGCAGGTGCTCTAAGATCCCAGAATCCTTCTTAAAAACAAAAAGCAAACAGAAAAGGTCTTTTCTTATTCCTTTTCTTAACTGATCTGTCCTTTCTCTCTTCTAACTAAAGCATGTGTATTTGCAGCAACTTTAAAAACCCGTAAGAATATCTGCATCATGTTCTTTCAGCCTTGGATTTCAACTTTTGTTCCCTGCTGCATAACATCTATTTATTCAAAAGATGGCATTGACCCCACATTAACTTCATAACTTCATGTGAGAAGCTGGGAGGAGAGGAAATGGTCTGATAGGAGGGAAACATCACTGTCTATTAGCAGTAAGGTAAGATTAAAAAAAAAAAAGGCACATGGGAGGGCAATTAAATCTCTCTGAGGCTGCATGAGTTTCCTCAAAGCACACAGCTAGTGTCACAAAAGAGGCACCCTAAGTCAGGCACTGAAACCTGCAGCAGGAGCACAAGGAAAAGGAATACAGACCTAGCTCCTGCAGCTTTATTGCACCTGCACTGCCCCTTACAATACCGTGGAAATCAGTCTGTGGAGCATGGTCTATCCTTGGAGATGTCCTAGAAGATGTTCTCTTTCACAGGGAGAAAGGAACAACTTTTACAACTAATCACCTGAATGGTACCACCATCTCAGCTGGCCGTTTCAATGTTTTGTCTGGAGCCAGTAAGGAAATCAGAGAACCGTAGAACAGCTTGGGTTGGAAGGAACCTTAAAGGTCATCTAGTTCCAACCCCCCTCCCATGAGCAGGGACACCTCCCACTAGAACAGGTTGCCCAGGGCCTCATCCAACCTGGTCTTGAACACTTTGAGGGATGGGGCAACCACAGTTTCTCTAAGCAACCGGGTCCACTGCCTCACCACTTACAGAATGAAGAATTTCCTCCTAACATCTAATCTAAATCTACCATCTTTTAATTTAAAGGCATTCTCCCTCATCTTGTCATTGTCTGCCCAAGCAAAGAGTTGCTCTCCATCTTTTTTATAAGCCCCCTTCAGCTATTGAAAAGCTGCAATGAGGTCTCCCCAGAGCCTTCTCTTCTTCAGGCTGAACATCCCCAGGTCTCTCAGCCTGTCTTCATAGGAGAGGTGCTCCAGCCCTCTGATCATCTTCGTGGCCCTCCTCTGGACCCAAAATTTCATGTGCAAAGGTATACCATAAGCAAGTTCACAATTCACCCATTTGAACGCACACTTACTCTTCTTAAAAGAAGAAACAAAAACAAAAACAAACAAAAAAGGAAAGCAGGTCTTTTATGTTTTAACTAAGCAGAAATGTAGCCCAGAATAGCTGAGAGAAAGCCTCCTGCTCATAAACCAAGTCTTTCGGTCATCAACGACATCAATTCCTTTGTGGCTGAGAAGAAATGAGAATTAAATAGTCTTCGTGCCCCTAGATCAAGAGTGGAAAAAAGTTAAAACATCTTAAAATAAACCAAATACACTGAAGAAACTTAATGTTTAAATGACTGAAACATTACACTGAACTAAAACACCCAGCTCAAAATCCATTCAACTTCACAAGAGCAGGTTTTCAACGAGTCCTTCATTTTAAACAATGTTAAAAGGTTTAATTACAGTTTTAAAATTCTCACCTTTACTGTAGCTGACACAGAAGAGACATTTCCATACTGGACATGCTTGCGGAGGTGATTACAGATGGCTCGAAGTGTTGGATGGACTTCCACACAAAATTTACATTTGTAGCCAACCACTTTCCGCTCTTTAAGTTTTGAAACATCTTCCAAGTGCCCAAAAGCCTATGAGTACACAAGCATAAATCAATTCGTATGCTAAATTGGGCTTTGATATCTCATTTTTAGAAATGCAGGCCAGATTTTGCAGCTGAAGGGAAATTATGTTTGATATGCACATGTCCTGTTTTGCAGGACTGTAAGACCAATTTTTGTTGATGTCTATCACTGCCTCTAGAACAAGTGGGCAAGGCATCTGTGCAGGAGAGACCTTCAGGTCTTGCATAACAGTGGTTCTCCAGAAGACTATTCAATCTGGCCTTAAACTGCTCTTTCACGACCCCACCACATCCCCAACAGCTGTGAGGGGCTTTTCTGCAGCAACTATATTCCAAATCAAAGCAGAATGAAGGGAGTGAGCGAGCAGGAAAAAGAACACAATTTGGTCTTCCAGTGATGGTGCACTAGTCCAAAGCTTCAGTCATCAGATAGATTCGTGTCATGTTAATATTGAGCGCTTTATCAGTGAACACACTGGAAGAGATGAGCTTGAGAAGTAAACTGACGCGTTACTCAGAGGTACTCTTAAAAAGGAAATTGGACATTTTGTGAAGAGTATGCAACAAAGTAAATGGCAGCCTTGCAACACAAGAACTAGGAACTGTCAGATACAGATGGCCTTCCAGAAGGGTGGGAGGAAGGGAAGGAGATACAGAAAATAGCAGTAGGAAAGGATAGGGCTTCCCATGGAACCTAGGGAGGGGTGGAGGATGAAGGAAAGGATGAGGAAATTAAAGCAGAATGTATAATTGACTTATGGAGCTCACTGACACACTGAGTCATTCATTAGCCTGTGGTCATTTGGCTGTCAAAGAGAACATGCAAGTGGGCATTAGTAATAGGCAGCCTCTTGGGGTGCAGAAGGGTAGTGTTTTTGTTTCTTTCCCCTGGCAGGGCAGGGAGAAGAGGGAAAGAGACCAGACACAGAGATCCTTACCCTCTCTTGTTTGAAATCTGCAAAAGCACCATCTGCATATTTTTGCTTGCTCAGAAGCTGCTTCCTCCTCTCCTGACGTTTGGCACGCTTCTGGAATTCCTCGTTGTGACCATTCAAGTGTGCAGTCAGCTCTGCCGTGCTATGCAATTTCATATCACAGTGCTTGCACTGGTAGACAGCATTCTGAGAGCGGGTGCCACTTCCCAGTATGGTAAAGTCTCTCTTCAAATCCTTGCTGTGGTGGTCAGTGTAATGCATGCACAGCAGCTCTGCTGTGCTGAAGGACAGCTTGAAACATTTTATGCACCTGAATGGAAGCCACTCAATTTCCTGAGCCTCACTCTCCACCTCAGGCTTCTCAAATTCATTCCTCTCCTCAGTTGGAGTTGGCTTTTCATGCTCATCGGCATATACGGCAGTGAAGTAACCCCCCAGTTTGCTTGCATGCTGCTTCTTCGGGAAAACACCAGGGTGACGCTTCATGTAGTGAGACACAATACCCTTTTTGCTGAAGGACTGGAAGGAACAAAGCGAGCATTTCTTCTTCTCTACAGCCCTTCTCAGCTCCTCACTCAACTGAGGAGTGTCATCTTTGGGAGGAGATGGAATGATCACTTTATTGGGTTTGTCGCTTACTGTCCTGGAGGCTGCTAAGCAGTGAGTGTAGTAAGCATCAATGTCATGTCTTTTCTGGTAGTGTGCCGCAAGCCCTTTGCGGATAGGGTTGGTGTAGGAACATAAAGCACATTTGAAGAGGTTGTTCTTGCCCTCTGGCTGTGCCCGTACATTGTTATGTTTGATGCGGTAGTGCCTCGCTATCCCCTTCCGGGTAGAGCAGAAATATTTGCAGAGCTGACACCGGAAAACTGTGTGAGACACTAAATGAGAACTGGAGAAATGAGGTGCTGCAACAGAGATTTCTCCAACATCCTCAGCAGCAATTTCTGGGGAGGCCTTGATTTCAGTCACCATGTCTGGCTCCAGTGAGGCAGACACCTTTGGTGGTGACTGGGCAAAAACATCAAATTCAGGTTGATTGTGGTATTTCTCATAGTGAATTTTGAGCTTCTCCAGTGTACCATGGGTATAAGGGCACAGCTTGCACCTGTAAGCACCATAGCCTTGCTTGAAAATCCTGCTCGTCTCTTCCACATCATTCTGAGCAATATCATTTGACTGCTCCACATCATGCACAAAGTCTTCAGCAGTGACCTTTATTGATGGGTGCCGTTTCTGGTAGTGTGTGAGAACGCCATGAATGCGTGTGTTAATGTATGGGCAATGTCTACACTTATATACAGCCCCTGGGTTAATGTCTATATCCTGAGCAAAATCTGCAGCTTTCACTTTCATGCCAGGATGCTTTTTGCCATAATGTGTCAGAAGGCCATGCAAGTTGTTGTATTCAGACTGGCAAACTGTACACTGATATGGAGTAGAGGAGATGGCAGGGTTTGCAGAAGACAGCTGCACCGTTTTCTCCTGGGAAAGACTGGGATCCTCTGCACACTCTGTATCCTGGTCCATCTGTGACGTTGTTATCTGGTCTTCAGAATCCATCCTGATTCCAGCTTCATCAGGCTGTGTGCCAGACTTCTCAGCAGCATCTTTCTCCTTAATGATATCTAACAGCACAGATTCATCCCCATTCATGGCCCAAGGGTGAAAAGCTTGGTAGTGATTAGTAATATCCCAAATGGAAGATGCTTCAAAAATGCAATCTCTGCATTTATAGGACTTTGCCTCTGTTGGCATCACTAGGGCAGGAGGGGAAGGATCAGGACCTGCCCAGAGTTTAGTTGCCATGTAAGTATAATCAACGTAATGCTCAGGATGTCTCCTTTGGTAATGCACAAGCAAACCACTTGGCTCTGTGTGTGAATAAATGCACCATTCACAGTGATAACCAGCTTCTATCAAGCCATCCAAAAATGCCCATCTGAGAATGGATGTGACTGTAGCTTTCAGTGTCGGGTGATCTTTCTTGATATGCTTCCTCAATGCATAGAAGTAAGGTGAAGTATAGCTACACTGCCTGCACTTGAGGGCTCTCAGCTTTGACTTGTCCCGTTCGGTGCTAGAGGTGTGAGCAGGCACGTTGCCAGTTGACTTCTTCTGGCTACGATCACAAAGGCTTCTAATGGTGGCTGTATGCTGTCTAATCACATCTGCATTAGCTTTGAAGTCGCGATGCTTCTTTTGATAATGAATGAGCACACCTTTCACGGTCCTGTTTCCATAATCACAGTGCTGGCAGAAAAACATTTCATTCTCAGGAGGATTCACAGAGGTCTCGGAACCACCTCGGCTCAACTGCTGCATTGACACTGGTGGCCTCTGAATACCAGGTGGCAGCTCACCAGCCCTCATCATTGCTGCAGTGGGAGGTGCCTGTCTGATATATTTGGCAGTGACCTTTATCTCTGGGTGCCTCTTCTGATAGTGGACAAGCACTCCAACAACTGAGCGGTTGCTGTATGAACAGTGTTTGCAGTAGTAGAGTTCAGTAGCAAGGTCTGGGGGTGGTGGTGGGGGAGGTGGAGGCTGAGAAGCCAAGTTGGACAGTTTTGGGGAGACAGGTGTCCCCATCTCAAAAGACATCTGAGCCAGGGCAGAGCCCCTATCAACAGAGACAACACGCATGGTCTTCTGAATTCTGAAATATGATGCTTTTTCTTCGGGGTGCTTTTTCTGGTAATGAACCAAAACTGAATGCATGTTAGGGCTTGCAAATGAACACACGTCACAGTCATAAACAACCACAGTATTGACGGAAGGTTCCTTCTGATTTTCACATTCAGGACTAAAACTCTTGGCGGCACTTTTGTTAAAGCCAGCTGGCACACCAGCCCCGCGAGCCACGGGGGTGGAGGTTGCCATAGTTTTTGGAGCAGAATTCAAGATCTCTCTCAGTGTCTGAGACTCTGTGTTCAGCCCTTCTTGCTGCTCAACAACGTAGCTTGAAAATATCATTGCATTGTTAATTTTCACGGTGGGATGCATTCTTTGGTAATGTGGCATTAGACTTCTAACATTCGGGCTTGTGTAAGAGCAGAAGCGACAGCGGTAGATCAGATCAGAATGATCAAAGTTCAGTACATTCATAGCTTCAGGGTGATGCTCTCCATAATGCTGCTGCAGGTCTTCAAAGTTTGTATAGTCAATATAGCACTCAAGACACCGGTATACTGCACTGTGATCATTGGGATCCAGGATATATCTAAAGCTGAATTTAATATAGGGGTGCATTCGCTGGTAGTGGGTGCTAACGCTCCGGGCAGATTTGTTGCTGAAATCACAGTGTTTACAATAGTAAAGCCTGCCAGAGTCATTAAACTCTGCATTCTCATTGTTCTGATCAGTACCATACATGTTTGACTGGCCCCCCAGAACAGAGGCATTAGGGCTCTGATGTTCTTTCATGCTGACAGAAGAATAATAGTCTTCCTCATCTTCTGATAAAGTGAGCTCAATCTCTGCTCCATTGGCAGAATTGTAATCATGCTGCAAGCTTCTGAAGTTTGCCTCCTTCTGGGAATCATTAGCCTCTCTTCCCCACATTTGCTGTGGTGCATAAGAACTGGAAACATCTATCATTGGTTCTGTTTGCTCTTCTTCTCTGTCTAACTCAACTTCTATCTCCACCTCATTGTCTTCCTCCTCTTCCTCATCATCCTCTACATTAATCACAGCATCTTCTTGCTGTTTGTTTTGGTTGATTTTGCTCTGCAGGTTGCTCGCTATTTCGTCAATCCTAGTTCTCTTTTTCACTGGTGAGAGATCTAAAGGGAAATCATTTGACACCTTCCGAGGGGCCTTTGCAACAAAGTTATTTTTAGATGACAGCCCAAGGATCGAGGTCTGGCTCTTCTTCACTGTGCTGGCAGAGGTGTGAGCATCTGCCTCGCTCTCTTGTGGTGTGTTGGATGGTGGTCCATCATATTTCGGCAGGTTGTCACAGAATGAGTGCTTGTGCTGCTGATGAACTCTGAGGCCTTTCAAAGTTGTGGTGGAATAGTTGCACATTGTGCACTTATATGGATGCTGTGAATGGGGCTGGGGTGATTGCTGCTGTTGTTGTTGTTGCTGCTGCTGCTGCTGCACTGGCTCCATCATCCCAGTTGACTTCCTGCCATTTATATTTCCACTCTCATAAGACACAGCACTGTCGTTCAAAGAAGAGGCGATGCTTTCAGTCTGAGAGTTCACAGTGTCCCAGTCTGATGTTGTACCTGTATGACATTGCTTGTGGGCACCAAGCTTTAATGAACTCTTGCAAGTGAAAGGGCATTCGTCACACTTGTACACAGCCGTCTTTCCAGACAGGTGGATGTTCTCAATGTGACGGGAAATGCTTCGGCGGTGCATAGTCAGGAAAGGACAAAAAGGACACTGGAACCTGTTCATATACCTTCTAAAGGGGATCCCCTTTGTTTCCAGGAGCTTGTTGCCATCAGATCCCATCAGCTGCTCTGCCGACATTCCTGTGGTCTGGTGATCCATGGAGTTCAAGCCATTCTCGCTGTCCATTTCATTTAGCTCTTCATCTGAGCTGGAGTCATTTAGCATACTGTTTGTTTCCAGGTCAGCAGAAGAATTTGTCATATCAGCAATTCCATAGCGGGATCTGTCAGACAAATTAACCATGCCCGAGTTGTGAGGTGACTTAGGCTTCATTTGAGGATAAGACACGGAAGAAAACTTGGAAGATGTAGAAGAGTTGGGCCTGATAAGGGAATTGCCCATAGAGCTTCTAAAGTTTGAGACATTAGCGTTCGACATCTCACGTCCTGTCGTATTCACGGACATATAGTTAGAGTTTGGGGAGGCATTCTGGACACTCTTGTTCTGTACATCAGTTGCACTGGTTCCTTCTTGTTGCTGCCTCAGGCTTGACAGTATTTTTACCATACTGCGGTGCTTTTTCATCATGTGGTCACACCAGCGCTCCCTTCGAGGTGTCTGGTAGCTGCACCATTCACAGCAAAAGTTGCCCCTCGACTTTGTCAGGGGCTTGACCATGGACTCCAAAATGCTCCGCTCCACCACCTCTGCAGGCAGCTCCTTGCAGGGTTCCTGCACTGGCACAGAAGCAGATGTTGATTCAGATATAGCAGTGGCAGCTGTAGGGGGAGTTGAACTCTCTTTCAGGTTGTTTTTGTGATACATTTTCTGGTGCTTAATAATCCTCGCACGCCTGGGTGACTTGTAGGTGCAGAACTGGCAACTGAAAACTTTGCCAAACCCTTCATGCATCATGATGTTGTAATTTAAGGAACTAGCGGTTGGTGGCCCCACTGAGCTCCCCCCAGCCTGTGTTCCATGAACCTTGCGTGTGTGCTCTATGAGGAGGTTTTTGGAACGGAAGTAGCGCACACAGAACTTGCACTGGAAAAATTTGTTGGTTGGTTTAGGATTTGGAGCCATATGCTGACCATAGAAAGTCTGGCTCTGGCTATAGTAACTTCCAGTCCCCATCTGACTTGTTGCATTTTGCCCTAAAATGAGAATTAAGGTGAATATATAAATAAATAAAATCAAATATTGAGGCTTTTTCTCCACCCACCCTATATGCATAAGAACACAACTGCATCTTGAACAACTATCCATCACACCAGGGTTCTCTTACTTACTTATGACTTAAGTACACTCTCCGTAGAGAGTACACTCTCTACACTTATCTATATATCTGGCGACTTTCAGAAAAATGGCCATTGTCCATAACATAGACATATACATGCTGTGGTGTAAACTTTGGGATGGACCATTTCCAAAATAATCTTCTTTGGGAAAAAAGAAAGCTAGTACACTAATAAGGTTGAAAATTTTAAGGTGGTTCACAGTGGTGAAGAACCATGAAAATCTGACAAACAAAAAGCATTATGAAGAAATACACTAAAAGCGGCTAATAAAACCACCCTCCACATTTCTATTTACAGGAAGAGCTGTGGTCAGAATCAATATGGCTGAAGCTAGATATCTGCTTTGCTGTCACAGCAGTAAGAATAATTGACTTTTTACAATCACATTAAAAGTATTAACTAATATGTACTAAAATAAGCCACATGTGAAATTGATGGTTAGAGCTGAGATTTACCTGCTATTTCATCTGCAATCGTAAATTCATCCTTTACAGAAGAAAACTCAACCTCAGTCTGGTTGCTAGCATTCATGGAACCAGACCTTGGCTGGCTAGGGCTTTCCTCCGAGACATCGGTTGGCTGCAGGAAAGCAGTGTGAACATCCTGAATATGAGCTTTAAGGTCTTCATACGATGGAGCTCGAAAATCACAGCCATCACACTGCAACACCTCCATGGTTCAAGAACGATCTTTCACATGAGAAAATTCTGCAAGAAAAAGAGAGGGAGAAGAAGAGAGAGGTTTTAGAGCAATGCCATTTTAAAAAATTCTGAAACAGGTAATATCATGCTTGTAAAGACAGTCGTTTCCAGATATTCCATTTACTGCAGTGTAAAACTCAACCTGTGCTTGCTATATGAAGATGCCTCAGTTCGGATTCACATGAAGTCCTACCTAGGTAGCTCACAAGTTGCTGACTCAACACTACAGTCAACGTTCTGACAAATGACTACTGACTCTGTGGACTTTGTCCTCTTGACTTTTCCATTATATAGGACAAGGCTGTTGTTCAGAAGTTTGTCTTGTTCAAAGACCACAAACAGTATTCCAGAGAAATAACACATTACTCCCAAACAGCTGTGTACTCAATTTTACAATTAGAAGACAATGGCTTCTGCCTCTGTGAATCTCACTAACACTTCTTGGAAGTGGAAAAGTATTGCCTGCTTTATCCGCCACAGATTAAAAGCCTCTACAGGAAAAAAAAAAAAATCTGCCTTTCTTCTCAATATCCTCTCAGTTCTGAGGTTGATGAAAAACCTAGACAACACTGCAATTTGAGATGCAGCCACATGCACTCAAAGTAGTATGGTTTGTTCTACCTTACTTCCACCGTGCCTTGCAAGGGCATCTCCATTCTTTGTTAAAATGTTTACTGCTTAATTTGAGTCTGTTCTGGGGACACAGCCTTTGCAAGATAGCAGTCTTTTGGGAAGGCAAGAACTGGAGGATGGGAAAGACAGCAAAGGAAATAGGAATTTTGCAAAAGTACAACAGAAGTATGAGTAACAAAGACTTTCCTCAGAAACATCATGTCTTCTTTGATTTATTCAAATGCTCTACGTATCTTGAAGTACCAAATAACACAAGATATGGCAATGTGAATTATGGAAGTTTGGTTTGTGACCAACTAACCCTGCTTCAGAGAGTTGTATATTTATGCATTGCCATGAAAGAGAGGAGACACAAAACACAAGCAAGACAAAAGTCTTAGACTGTCCTACTTCATGCAGTATTTAGACACAAGAGCAACTTTCCTATATCAATGAAAGAATTACTTCTTTAAGTTTCCACATGCTGTGCTGGTACAGGGATAATCTGGGCAGTCCAGAGGTCCAGTATACAAGGGCTGCCTCAAAAGCTGAAAATTCCATGTTTTTTGCACATAAAGTACAAAGCTACTTCTGCAGTGAGGAGAATGCTCCAAAACATTAGTGCAATGATATTAGAGAGGACACTACATCAGGATTTTACATGAAAGAATGCTTCTTCTGATAGCCTGCTAAAATTAACTTCTAGCAAGTCAAATTCTGGACAGTCTGAGCACACAGGCTCTCCACATATTTACCTACATTATTTTGCAGGCTGCACTGTGTCCTTTCTCTTCCAACCCCCCTCTCTCCCTCCCACCACCAATAAAGAAAATGAACGCTGTACCAGCTTCTTTTCGGCTAACAAAGTTACAATAATCGAGATACTCAAGCTTTTATGTGCAAGCACCAGACCAAATTGTGTGGAAGAGGTTGCTATCTGCTCTGGATCAAATTACAGCAGTGAGTGAAGCCCCACCCCACGTCTCCTTTAGCACAGTCCATTAGACCTGAAAACAAATTTTTCCATGGAGCAGACGACTCCTGCATTTAGAGCACTTCACAGAAAAGCAGATCATCCAGTTTTCACTACCCATCCCCCAAGCTTAGTCCTTTCATCTCAGCCAAACAAGCCACAGCTCTGCTGAATGTGTTTATCACACTTTCAAGAGATATGAGCCCCTGCGTCACTGAAGCTTTAAGACTCACTAAGCTGCCCTAGTCCTCTGAGCTTTGGGAGCAGCCATTTTAACTCAGACAACTCCTGCACTGAGAGGCTCAGAGCTTCTCGCCCGTGCACAACATGGCCTCACTTATCTCAGCTTCATCTCCAGCACACCAGGGTTTTTCCTTTTTTTTTTTTTCCTTTCTTTTTTCTTTCCTCCTCCTTCTTGGGTCACGCTTGAAAAATCAGCATCCCCAGAACACACCTCCCCTTCTCCTGCGTGACTTGCACCCCAAACCATGTCACTGGTGTCCCCCTGCACTGCCCAAGCAGCACCTTCTCTCCCTGAGCAGATCGCCGGCAAGCATCTCCTAGGGTTGGTTCCCCTGTCCCATGGATGACAAATGTGATGATTCAATCCAGAAACACAGCATTACAGCATCAAGACACTGGTCCAAGCTGTCCTACAGACAGAGGCAACACAGAGCCGAGCCTCCCAGGAGGAGGCGGGGTTGGGGGGAGGCAGGCGGGGGGCCTCCAGCCTGCCCTGTCCCTGGGGAGCCCTCTTGCTCAGCGCAGAAGACACACCACCCCACTCCCCTGCCAGATTCCAAAGTCTAATGACCTTTGTTAATCACCAGCCAGCCTGTCTGCATCAGCAAACCCTGCCAGCAGACACACCCTTCAACACAAAGGCTGTAGCTATGCCTTTTAAGAGAGGTTCTCTGAAAGCTCCATTGTGTAGAAGAGAGGAAAAACAACACACACACCACACACACACATGCACAAATCCACCCCCTCTGCCCCCCAGCCCCCGAAATCTTCGGACCCTTTAGAAAACACCACCACGAAACGCTTTCAGCTGTCTCTTTCAGAAACTTCGGGACAGCTTACAAAGCAGAAAAAAACAGGGAGGGCAAACCTGAAGTTCTGAAAAAATTGTAATTCTGGCAGCTTCAAGAGGTTAAAAACACCACCATCCCCACCTCCAGCAGTCACAGTTCTTTCATGAGCTGACAACCAGAGAAGGTATCCTCAAGGATGCTTGCTGTTGTCTAGACGATCTTAGATCAACAACAGCATCTTTCTGCTATAAATCAGAAGGATGAGTTGGAAGATCATGACCAACTGCTGATTACAAAACCTGATGGGGTCTTTCTCATGGGTTCTAGCTTTAATGTCTGCAGGATCTCTATCACAAAGGTAGTACCAAGTGATAGAAGAGGTTAATGTTATTGCAGCTGAGAGGAACAAACATCAGGTACAGCTGCATGGACTTCAATTTTACGTTTTCACCAAGCATGAGGCTGAAAGCAGGATGAAGCATTTTATAAGGAATTCTGCCCTACTATTTCCACATTTTTCCTTAAAATTCAGGCATTTCACAAAGGCAAGAAAAACAGTGCTAGTTTGAGATCATATATCAAAAGAAACTGAAACACAATATGTGTCTTTCTCTCTTCTTTATTGTCTGCATGGAATACAGAAGAGAGAGAGATCCACCTAGCCACCAGTGAAGCGCATTTTAACTGTAACACTTTCCATACATACAAACAATACTACTTTCTACATTTAACTTTCTTAAAAAATAAAAAATAAAAATAATAATAAAAAAAAAAACTACAGTCCATAATCCCTTAAATTTTTGAACAGCACGATAAAAAACTGTAAGGGGGAACAGAGGTGGATTGTGAAGGGAATGAAGGGAATTAGCAAATCCGTTAACTCAAAAGCAGAACAGGAAGCCTGGAAAGAAAACAAACAAACAAACCGACCAACAAAACAAACAAAAATAAGCAAACAACCACCATGAAATGAATCCATAAATCCCACAAGCCCTCTAACATATTCACAACCAGTCTCTTGAGACCACATTGCCCACAGATAATGTGACTTCTAAAATACCCTTACTAATGTGATGCTAACTTCACCAGATTATTAAAATGCCATTGTCTGACTAATTTTCATTTACAACCTCTTCTTAAAATACATGGTTTTAATGCTGAATACGGAGAAGAGGTATTCTTATTTCCTTTATGAGTGAAAAGCTTCCAAAACATTGAGCTCAAGAGATTCTCAAAGTTTTCATAGTTTTAAAGACCCAAGCTAAGTTTTCAAATTGTCTTTGACATACTCCTCTACGCTCCTGAACATGCGAGGAGAACATCAGAGAGAGAGTTGCATTAGATTTCTAAGTTTTTAAAAATCCAAAACAAAAGATAATTGTGCTTGTTGAACAACAGTCATTACAGAATTTGGCAGCAGCCAAAGTAGTACAAATCATTATGTTTAAGTTTGGTTTTAAAGCTTCAAAATACAAAATTAATTGTGAAGCCCAAGGCACTGACCTCAAAATTGAGCTTCTGTGGTTGACTACCCATCCGTTATATTTTGAGATGGAGTCAACGCTGCTTCTAGAAGTTAAGAATATGCACATGCACAACCACAGCTGAAAAGGTCACTCAGACCACACACACTATATCTGAACTTCCACCTCAATATTTTTAACATCGCAGTTAAAATAAAGAAATCTCCAGTTTTCCAATCCTTGCCACACTCTGATGATCAGACATGTCTTCATCCCTACCTCACACATGCAGGTTGCACTCAGCGGTTTTCACTTTACTCATTGCCAAAGGCGAAGCTGAAACACAGCAATCCTGGCGTTACGCTCATGGCGCCAGAGGCAACAACACCGTCCAAGCCTGTTTCCACATTACAAAGCTCCCCTGGAGGCACAGACTCTGTCAGGGCACTGAGGGCACCCACAAGCTTTGATGTCCCTGCCTGGTCCCCTGGGCCTCCCCCTAACTGCCCACAGCCTAAGACCCCATCTCAGCCCCATTCAGGTCTTCACCACCTTGCCCATGGCCTAGGATCCCCCCATGGCCCTCATGCCTGCCCAGCGAGAGCAAGGCGGGTCCCCGGCTGCCCCCAAATCTGCCCTGAGATCAGCTCTTTCCCCAGGAAGGTGCCTGATGCCCGGGCGCTGGGACAGGCCTGGCTGCCAGGCCCTGCACTGAGGTTCCGGGGGGGGGGGGTGTCTCCATGGCACCTGCCCATATTAAAGCGTATCAGCGTAAACAAAACATTCTCACAGAGGCTGGAGTCATGCATCAGGGTGATATTTTTCCTTTAAAACATGCAGGAAGCTTCAGCATTGGTCTACTGTTCCCTCGCCACCATTTTTTTGTTTGTTTGTTTCCTATTGGAGATTAGTCCACCAGAAATGAACTATCAGACACTAAAACAATGTGATTAGCATGTAACTAACCATAGACACATTTTTCAAGAATCCCATGGATAACACCACAAGCCAGGCAATTTTCCCTGCTGCACAAGCTGGGATTTCATGAGAAGCTAGTGCCTACAGGCTTGGTGGGTTCTCAGAGGCACTGCTTGGGCTCCTGACAGTACTTGCTTCAGATGGTCTGATGACCTCAGGTTTAGGGCTTTTTCCTTCTTTAAAAGCAACAAACAAAACCAACAAAAACACAACCTCTTTTTATAAAACAAGATTGCAATAGGGAAAATGGGCAAAACAAGTAAAATTACAGGAACGGTGAAAAATCTGAGGAACTGGAAACCTGAAGACTGTTGTAAGTGAATGAAGACATCCTCATTTTTCATTTATGAGAGAACATAATTAGTGAGGAACTCCATGAGTAAATTCAACTCTCAACTAAAGTCAGACAAGCCTATTCAACTCATGGGTCTTTTTTAATGACTATATTCCATTCAAACTATAGCAGTTCTTGGTCCTCCAAGGGTTGACTTTGGAGCCACTCATCCAAGCTCATATAAAAATAAACTGAATTGAAACACTGGTTCTTTTCCACTTTTTTTTTTTTCCTTGAGGGGATGAGGGGAGATAGGAGACTTGATAGAACTGGACATTGATAGGAGCCTATGGGTTGAGTTGCAACTGTCCACTCACATAAGGTTAATTCATGGTTCCTATTTTCATGTAAAGCATTTATGGTAAAATATTATCACCAGATATAGGTTTTACTGTCAAAATTTCCATTCTGATATCCAGTTTGGGACCATTTATGACATTTTGAAACTCAACAGTTATACCTTTGAGAGTAATATGTTGTCTGAGATATGTGATCCTCATTTCTGTTGCCCATTTCTTCCAGTAAATATTTTACCATTTTATTCTGGTTTATTGACCAACAAGGAAATTTATAGCATATTACAATATAAGATGTTGTCAAAGTTTTTGGAAAGAAACTTCTATTAGAGATGCATTACAACTCAACAATAAAAATGATCTAAACTGAGAAGAGACAGACCCACCCACCTTTTTTTTTTTTTTTTTTTTTTTTTTTTCCCCTCCTCTAAAATGTCCACTTGGAAGACCGCTTGAACTTCAGGTGAGTTCCAGGTTAGATTCCTTCTTTGCACAATATACATCAAACTTGTCAAAAATCTCCCTGTCACAGAAAACAGGATGACCAACTTGTTCATCCCTATGAAGTCACCGTTTGCTTCAGTTGCATCTCTGTACTTCAATGCAAGCATTCATTTAACATACAAGATACCATACTATGGGTCACTGTAAAGCTACAGCATAGCTTGCAAAATCTTCAACACTAGAGGAAATATAAACCACATTACTCTTAAAACTTGGAGCAACACAGGAGCAGCTATGCTGGTAGCTGCCCAGCAACATGGATGGCTTTTTTAGTTAGAGAACAATGATTCACAGAACTTCTGGTTATTTTTCCCGGAGAACTCAATAGGTAAACATATAAACGACCTGAAGCAGGTCCATCAGTATCAGTTCAACCAGTTCCCCAAGACTATGACTTTTCAAAAAAAAAAAAAAAAAAAAAAAGGAACATGGTGTCAGTTTTAGCAATGTATCAATAAAAAAGACTGCAGTCCCCAGCCTCAAGCAGACACAGCAACTGAAAATTATCTCACTGCAGAAAAAAAAACCTCAAACTTCCCCACCAGGGAAGACAAAAATCAAGGATCATAGAATCATAGAATAATTAAGGTGGGAAAAGACCTCCAAGATCATCTGGTCCAACCATCACCCTACGAACAATGTCACCCACTAAACTATGTCTCTAAGCACCAAGTCCAATCGTTACTTAAACACCCCCAATGACGGTGACTCCACCACTTCCCTGAACAACCAATTCCAATGCCTGACTACTCTTTCTGAGAAGAAATGTCTCCTAATTTCTAACCTGAACTTCTCCTGGCACAACTCTAGTCCTATCATTAGTTACCTGCGAGAAGAGGCAGACCCCCAGCTCCCCACACCTTCCTTTCAGGTAGCTGTGGAGAGCAATAAAGTCTTCCCTGAGCCTCCTTTTCTCCAGACTAAACAACCTCAGTTCCTTCAGCCTCTCCTCATAGGACTTGTGTTCCAGGCCCTTCACCAGCTCCATAGCCCTTCTCTGGACATGGTCCAGGGCCTCGATGTCCTTGTAGTGAGGGGCCCCAGACTGCACACAGTACTCGAGGTGTGGCCTCACCAGAGCTGAAAACAGGGGGGCAGTCACCTCCCTGGTCCTGCTGGCTACACTATTCCTGATACAAGCCAGGATGCTGTTGGCCTTCTTGGCCACCTGGGCACACTGCTGGCTCATGTTCAGGTGAGCATTGATCAGCATCCCCAGGTCCTTTTCCTCTGTACAGCTTTCCAGCCACTCTGCCCCAAGCCTGTAGCGCTGCATGGGGTTGTTGTGTCCGAAGTGCAGTACCTGGCAGTTAGCCACGTTGAACCTCATCCCACTGGCCTCTGCCCATCCACCCATCCTGTCCAGGTCCCTCTGCAGGGCCTTCCAGCCCTCTGACAAATTGACTCTTCCCTGCAACTTGGTGGATGGAACACTTCATCCTAAACCCAGGTGTTCCTTACAACAAAATCAAATCAATGAAGACAATTTAGATATACGTAACTTAAAAGAGCCATGAGGCGGGGGCTTTACTTTTTTTTTTTTTTTTGAGCCATGAGGTTCATTCAAGTTACCTAAATGCTGATCAATCAATTTGAAATTCTCACAAATAACTTCTTTAACTTTTTCTTTGGTATCCTATTTGGTATAAATATATATTTGTTCTTTATGAGAAAAAAAAAAAAAGTGCCTGAAAAGCAGATTGTAAATATGACGGCACTACTTAATTAAAATTAAGAAAGCATCTTCCAAATGTACCTCTTCCCTTCCTGACAGTTAGCTGTCAAGCATTACGTGATACAGAGCATGGACAACTGAGATGTAGGATGAAAAACTTCAGGACTATGAGAATGCTCTCAAATATTAAATTATTTTGCTCCAAACAAGACTAGGATATACTTTTCTCATTTACTAAATTACCTTCTTGGAAAGTTATTAGTCTGTACAGAAATCATGGCTCTAAATGTATGTTCAAGGCTTAACAACTAATGGTCAGAGTAGAACTTTATTACATATGTCAGTTACTCCATTTACTGTACAAAAGTAGTTGTGGAGGTTCAAGGATAGACACAGTTTTGTCAGCTTTTCCTTTGGTTCACAGATTCAATAAACAGTATACTGCCCTGGCTACATGTTTCCTGAAGATGCAACAACTATGCTAAGGAAGGAGGTCATTCTGATCATATATGCTCCTTTTCCACAGAATGAATTTAGTTTCCTTTCTGACCAGGAAAAGAAGAAGAAAACAAAACACACATACAAAATGCAGTAAACCATTTTCTCAGTCAAAACCTTCAAAGAAAATATGTATTTCAAACCTGAAGTTAATCTAATACAAATTTAAAATAAATAAATAAATAAATAAATAAAGGAATATGGAAGAGCACAGAGCAAAACTGTAGAGCACAAATGAGGTGTGCTACTTGGTTCCTATACTAAATGATCACAGGAAATGAGCTGCCACCCACCTCAGAAAAACTCACCTCAGTGACACTACCCAAACTCTCAACACACTGTTCTGCACAGACATGGTGAAAAGGCAAATGGGCTGCCCCCCTCTACCCCCCAAGAGAACAGGTAGCAGAGTAAATCAATTTTGCATTTGTACCCTGCTCCTCATTGCTCACACAAGGCATAGTAGAAGTTGAAAGCAGTGAGTCTGGAGTTTCTTATTTTGAGCCAAGAGTATATTGTTAATTACTGCAAGAAATCCAGTTCCTGTGATGTGAGAAGTGGACTCTCCTGTGTACATGGACTTGGGAGAGAAAGATGTCAGTAGGTGGTGCTGAAGAACACGGCAGTGCTTTGCCTGGGTACTCCAGAGACAACCCAATTCCTTCTCATGCATTGCAAATAACATCTTCCAGCAGCTCTTTACACAAAGGGTGCATTACCAGCCTCACCCTCATAGGAGCAGGGGGAGGAGCAGACTCCTCAGCCTGGCATAACCCCAGCAAAGATCTCTTTCTTGCCAAGGAAAGTCAGACCTGTTATAAATGGTGTCCTGACAGTAGCAAATCAGATATGACAAATTCAACCACATACCCTGCTACACCATGAACTGAAGAGGGAAAGAGCAGAGCTGTGGCTGAAGACAAAAAAGATTATCTCCTGATGGCCATCTGCCCTTAAATGAACCCTTAAACAGCCTTGCATAGTCTGTACTGCCTTTAAAAGCAATCTTGCCATTCACCCAAAAGTACATACTCCACTGCACGGTCTGATCACTTACAGTGCTGTGGCTGATGAGTTGCAAGCATGCTATAAAGAGAACTGATCTTAGTTTGCAAAGAGCATGGTGTTTTTACAAAGGCTAAATACAGCTTAAAAACTGGTGACAGAGATAAACTATGGGAACACATGAACTGCTGGATTATTTAGAGGCCACAGAATTTTAATCCTGGAGATCTGAGATTAGACTGGCCAACACAGTTGGTTTAAAACATGAGCAGGTACTCTCAGTGAAGTCACAGAGGTAGACAACAAGTCACTAGCACTCATAAAGTACCAACTAAAAGAGTAAAGCAATGTTGAAACTGATACAGAAGTTGTCAAGAAGGCAAAATTAAGAGAGAGCATCTTGTAAGGCAAATTTGAAAAACTGCTTTTCTGGACACATGTTCCTCCTTGAAGTACAGAGCCTGGTCCTATGTCACAGCAGGGCTGACAGAAACTAAATTGGGCTGCTGGGAAGACTAACCTTTCAGCCACAGTTTCAAACACCACACATCGTTTCCAAAATACAGTGTCCACTTTGGTAGAAATACGGGACTCCCTAAATAAGAGAAATTCACAGGACAGTTGGGAACTGATCCAAGAAAGTGAAAGGCCACTGCCTGCTTTCATCACCAACATGGGTTCAGCTTAGTAAGGACCCTGGGGACGGCGCAGTCCTCTCCCTCAGTCTGTCCTGAGATCCTACATGCTCCAGATGTAATGCGTCTCATCAGTCCTCTTTCAAAGGGTACATGCAGACAGCATATGGACAGGATGAAAAAGGGCATTCAGAATAACAGTTTTAACCCTGTAAAACCAAACATCAGAAGTCACGTTCTGTACCAACAAACAAAGTTGAGTAGAATAGCACCATCATCTCATGCAAACCCAAACCCATCTCATGCATGAATATGATCCTATAAAGCAGGATCTGTGGCTGAAATCCTACCGGAGAACAAGAACACACTGATTAGCAAAGTCTAAATATTGCTCTGTGTTCCCAGTACACTCCTCAGAAAATCTTATTTGTTTGAGGAGCTAGCTCCATTGACAACCTGGCTGCTTTACCACTCCCTGCATCTCCAGCTATCCATCCTCTTCCCCTAAGCTTCTTGCTATATCTGACATTTGCTGGGCAGCCAGCAGAAGCCTTTTTGTCAGCCAGTTCATTTCCTCAGGTAATACAAATCCATCACTGACCCATTTTTAATGCCAGACAGAATTCATGGTTTTATTTGCCCACTGACTCACTCACAGTATGGCAGCCAGCATCTTTGCCCCAGGTAAAAGAATATATATTTTTCCAGTATTTGACAGATCTCAGACTAGTGATTACCACTAGTCTGCCACCCTTCATTCACCCTGCCACCCCTCCAAGAAGATCTTTTCCACCTGTGCAAGTGAAGATCCTCTGTTTGGGACGGCAGCAGCAAGATGCTGGTACCATCATTGACTTTGCTGAAAAGTGATACCACTATAAAAAAAAAAAAGGAACTACAGCTAACATTTACATGTTATTCAAAATATGTTGTCCCAAAACTGTATATATACTTCACTGGATTACACATTGGGATGCAATATATAAACACTGAAATGCAATATCCTGCATCCAAATGAGAACCTTGTTTCTTTTACTCCCCCCTTCAACCTCCATCTCCACCCACTTGGTTCTTCCAGGAAAAAAGTTTTTGCAGTTGCTGTAATATATAAGGCCCGAGTACAAACCATTTTAAATAAGGGAAGACTGCTGACTAGATCATCATTTTTGTGATCTGCAGGTATCAGTATCTAAAAGGAACTACATGGAACATCTACAATGCACTTCAAGGACAAGAAGAAAAAAAAAAAAAAGTAGAGAATTTGGAGTGCTCCCAGCATTTTGCTTCACAGCATCTATGAGTTAACCAAGGTTAATGTAAGGTCTCCAGCTAGAAGGTGTCTAGATCAAAGAGATGTTAGAAAAAACTGCATCAAAAATAGGGAAAAGCTGCTATTCCCTGTCTGTGAAAGAAGTATACTTTGTTACTCAGATAATAATTAAGAATAATCTACCTCACAAAACAAAACAGAGCCAAAACAAACAAAGAAAACCACCTCATCCTTCCAATAATAAGCAGCCCTTTCCTCTAACTGTTCTGGACATATTCAAATTAAAGAGTATTATTAAAGCTGAATTATATCAAAAGTTGAAGCTTCTAATGAAGGTTTGTCCCAGCCTATTCCTTTTTCCCCTGAAATAACCTATTTGAGGGTCAACCACTAAAATCCAATTTCTTTTGCTTCCTCCTAAGGAATACCCAAACAGGAAATGAACTACAAAGAAAAATAACTAAGACTTTATTTGTAATATGGCCCACAGCTAAGGAGGGCTGAGATAATAACCAACTTCATCCTTCAAAAGCTACACTCCTTGAAAGCATGTAGACATTAAAGAACTACTGTGGCTTGTTTTCTCTTTGCACACTTTTTTTTTTCTTCCCCTACTATGGTAAATGATTCACATTTAACAATACAAAGCTGCAAATTTTTCTAGAATTTTAAGTACTAAGGTTACAAAATCTAATCTTAGACTAAAAAAATCAGTTCCTATTAACATCAGATTACCTTCATTTTGAAGAAAGTGGGACCATTCTGCCTTTATCCTAAAGATACAAAGTGAAAGCTGACAAAAGAGAAACTACTATCCAAAACTTTATTCCAGAATATGCACACCAACGGCAAACTACATAAAAATAAAATTATCTTTATTGTCATGAGTTCAGGTCAAGACTAGTTTATCAATATAAAAAGTGTCCCTTTGAGAAGAAATTAAAGGGAGACCATGATGGTATATTTTCCAGACACCTACTCTTCCCATTTAATGTACTGAATTAAACTAACAACTTCATGTAATTTACAAATAGATCATTAATGATTTTAGCTACCTCAGGCCATCAAGAATTTGAAACGTGGCTGTCATGTTTTATTCAAACACTCTAAAAGAGGATAGTGTATCTTCATTATGCAAAAAGAAAAGCATAGGACAATCCACTTCAGAGAAAGGCTCCAGATAATTTAGATTCCATAACCTTTGGAAATCTGTATAACTTGTAATCTGAATCCAAATGCGTGATTTATTTATTTATTTATTTATTTATTTATTTATTTATTTATTTATTAAGAGGCAGGATGTAGAAAACTCAGCTTAGGTCCCTAGAGAGCACCGTCTAAGTTAAGGTGAAGCACAGAAAAAATCTTGTTTCCCTGGCTTAAGAAAAGAGACTTCTTGGGCAACTTTAAGGCAGGATTTTTTTTTTTTTTTTGGGAGGGGGAGGGGGGAAAGCTCTCATAATTGTGCCTAGTGAATGAGGAAAAAATACCAGTACAAAATAAATAAATAAAATTTTAAAATAAAAATAATCACAACCAAGATACTTGGACAATTTCAAGAAAAGGCAGAGATCGCAACAGCAGGAAAAACCTAGATTTCACCATGATTTTGGGTTTGCACAAAAATACTAAGCAAGAAAAAGCAGTCTGAAGAGAAACATTAGATAAATTGCCAAGAAATTTAATTAATCTGAAACCAGTTCACTAATGTTCTGAAAGTAAGGAAAGGGTAATCTGGCTCATAATGTTTTCAACAAAGAGAAAGAATATTCACATATGGTACTGACAAAAACATGATGCAGTGCACTGCAGTTCCAAAGCAAAGAGGCACGTCATTGACAAAGCTTTTATTGATGGTTATGCAGCCACCTAAAGGAAGGAGCTAAAGTCTGACTTAAGGGGAAGAAACTTACAAAATTCCCAACTTACTGATTTCCCAAGAGGTATACATAAATAGTTTAGGTAGACCAAAGGTCATTAAAATCTCCAGCTCAAGAGAAGGATATAAAATGAACTAGGTTTCCTTTAAAGCAGAACCATATATAAAAATTCTCTTTTGTACTTGTCACTTCTCACTAAAGTAACTAAGGTAGAAACAAGCAAGCAATAATTAAAAAAAAAAAAAAAAAAAAAAAAAAAAAAAAAAAAGTAATTAAGAAAAATAAAAATAAAAAGAAAAAATACTCAACAAGAAAGACTGTAGATTGAACAGTTACAAAATTACATGTCCTCGGATCTATGCTGGTCAAAAGGGACAGATGCATCTTTTCAATTACACATGGAAAGGAGACATGGACAATCACAAAGATAAATATGTCTCTTTCCAGTAAAAGTCCAGCTAAGTGAACAGTCCTTCAGGTGCTTCATTCAACGACACTACTTGCCAATCAGGTGAATCTTCTAGCTGCTTTTTCATCCCAAAAGAGACATATATAAACCATATGACAGTAAAATATAATGAATTTTTAAAACTTCCTTTATGTTAGCCAGTATCCTTTAAGAAAAAAAAAAAAAAAAAAAGTTTTGTAGTCTATTCTGGACATTTTTTTCTTTAAAACTCATTTGATTAAAAGCCACTTGTAGTCTTTTATTTGTTTCTTGCAACAAGCATTCATTCAAGCGTGGGCTCTTGTTAGCAAGAATGTATGCAGAGTTTCACATTCATTTAGGACTTCATTGACAAAAGAGTCTATGCCAAAAGTATACAATCAGTCCTGCAGAAATTTCATTTTTCCTTCTGCTGTTCATGGAACACCAAAGTGACACAAGACAGTATCATATGTCTCTGGTTTCCATTCATTTGTCATAAACAAGTCATTTAAACCAGCAGAAGTGACTTGCTCTCGGAGACAGTAAGCCAGAAGTAGTCCTGTGGTTTTCAGACAGATACAGATTATTGAACATTAGCTGTGGACTTGCAACTTGTAAATAATACATAAAGAAAAAAAAATGTAGAATTAAATATATCAAGCAGCAATACTGATACATTGTTCCATACAGTTGCTACCTATTTGTTGGAATCATATAACTTCAGGCCACACTGTGGTAGGTCTCACTGTGTGAAAAGCAAGAGGAGCAAGTCTTCACCATGAAGAGCCTTCTTCCTTTACCTGGTGATAGGGAAGCACAAGGAGGTGAAGTGGCCTGGCTACAGGTTGCACAAGTAGCCTAAAAGAAAGTGGGCTTCCAAATTCCATCCCTTCCTCATTATGCCATGCTATCTTTCTATGCCATTGGCTGTAAAATCCCAGTGCTAACTTCCCACAACAATTATAAATGCAAAGTTCTCCAGCACAATGGAAGTAAAAATTTTGGTAGCAGGGGTAAATCATACACCACCCACAAGTATATAACCAATGTTCTTTATTAATCATCTTTGTGTTTACTTTTTAACTGGAGTTGCCGTTTCTAGCTTTCTGCACAGAATCCAAGTCTTTTGCTGAAGAATTTAGGTCAACTCAGCAAAATGCCTGCAGAGCTGAAGAAAAGAATACCAGGGGAGGCAGAGGTTAGGGATGGTGATCATGGTCTAACCCTTATATTACTTGAGATCACAGGAGTTCAAGAGGGAGAAAGGAGATGGAAAAAAGGGAGGCAGTTCAAAAAAGGACCTTTATAGTGGAGTGGGAAAGGAAATTTGTTTCCAAGGACTGACACTGGGTAAAATTCAAGGACTGACACTGGGTAAAATTCAAATTACTGTGAGGTCTGAGGGGCAGTTCTCTTGAGACAACTTTACCGAAACTGCTGAATCCTTATGCTCTTATCAAACTCTTCTAAATATTGGACAGTGTATTCATAATTTCTTTGTTCTGGTAAATGTCCAGGAGAGGGAAAAAGAAATAATAACAATAATAATAATAAAAGATTATATTATTTTCTTTATAGCACCTTTATAAAAATATCTGTAAGAGGAACACTCTAGATCTTCCTCAATGTCTTCTGTAAGCAGGAGATATTCATGACCAAAGAAGAGGAAGTGTGATTTAATCAGACCTCTTTTACACATGCTAGCTGGAGCCACAAAGCTTGTGCACACTTCCACTGCACCCTGGCTAACATAATTTATGAGAACAACCCAGGCAATTAAGTTTTCACATGTTGACAATTGCACTTACCCTTCATTGTTAGGACAACACCATAAAAAGAACAAAAAAAAAAAAAAAAAAAAAAAAAAAAAATATTTAGATATTTTATGGATTTTTTTAAAAAAAAACAAAGTTCAGATTGCAAGTGAATCAAGTCTTAGAAAACCTCTAGTCTACAGCACCACCTTCACTGTATGTTCAGCTAGTACATTTTTCCTGAAAAACTTCAGTAAAATAAATATCCTATCTTGACAGTCTGGATGTCAAACACGTTTTTCCAAAAATGGCAATTAGCCTCTGCTGAGAGCCATATACAACCTGCCAATGACTCCTGATCCTGTTTAATGTGAACCCAAATTCTGCAGGAGCTTACAGACACAAAACATTCTCTGTAGTAATCCAAGATACTGCTGGCATTCCAGCTGAAGGAAGCATACTGATCGTGCTTCATCCTACTTCTGCAGAGCACAACCAGCCTAAGCTCTGCCAAAAGCCAAGTGTGTCATGGGCAGCTCTAACTTACTTGGCCTGGGCAAAGATATGAAGTGGTAACACCTCTTCTTTGTTTTTGTTTTTTTTTGTTCCCCTATAGCTGTCAACCCACATATACAAACATGCTTGCTGCAGCTGGAAAAAGCCTACCTAAAAATCGATTTTGAGTTTTCTATGAGGGACATCTTGGAATCAGGGATTTTTCTAGAAACAGCATCTGCCAAATCTCTGCAGTCAAAAAAAAAAAGTAGTCTTCAATATTTTAGCACTCTAGCTTAAGGCAGCATACAGGCAGATGGACTGTGCACATCTTATATCTACAGACAGCTTTCTTGTTGTGTCACCTGAAAGAAACAAACCCCCCTGCTACCTCACAGCAAGCCACTGGAGGAATCTTTACTTCCCAACTCTGCCAATCCAGCTCATAATTTTCTGGAGAAGTCTGGAAGTAGATATGACATCAGCCTTTTGAGGAAGTAGGTAAAGAGTTCTTTTCTTTTTTAAGAACATTCCTTTCTAACATAAACTATCTCACCTTCCAAGCTGTATTCCTGCCATAAAAATATGGCTTTTCTGCCATATTTTTCCTGGTCTACCTACTCCTTGTTCTGTGGGCCACTCCTTCTCCAGGTCTTTAGGAAAGATGCAAACTGGTCATCTGCTATTGTTATTTCCACAGCCTAGCAAAGAATGATGCTGGTGACATACAACTTCAGTGTAGCTCTGAAGTCAAAGGAACTGGTCTTTCATTTCTTCTGTGTATGTTTGGTGTGCTAGTCCCGAAGTACACAGGATGAAATAAAAGCTACTGCTTTCATTTCCTAAGAAAGGAACATAGTAGGGCAGAAAAAATAAGGGAGAGAAAAGGGAGGGTTGGGAATGCACTACAGCAGACACCACCAGGAATGACCAAAAGTCATCTGGTTTGACTGTCTCTCAGCCCTGCTGGTGAGGAAGGGCCTCCCATGTACTCCACAATCTGGTATCTGAGCCTGCAACAGTCTTATATTTCTTCCTCTTTCTTTTTGAGGAACAAGACTCCCTTTTTGGTTCTTATTGTCTATTGCTCTGAACTCAGTAACTGATACAACTGTGGTCAGTCAAGATATTGCATATGTGTGTGTGTGCGTGTACGCTATGTCTGGATCCTCAGGAAGGCAGCCTGGTATTTTATTTTTAAACTTTGGCTCCTGTTGCACAGCCCCACATATAATGGCTTCACTCCTGAAGGTTGGATACTCTTCTGATATCAGTTTTCAAAGAAAAACAAAGCCATGCAAGCCAATACTACCAAGAGAACAGGAGCGAAGTTCTCTCCTAAAGATTTTCTTTCCCTCGTGAAAAAACAAGAGACCACAGAAAGATTAAGCCATCAGTGTCATTCCAACTTCCTGCTCCTGTATTCTTATGAGCTGCAGAATATTGTAAAAATTCCAGTACCTATGGTGCTTTTTGAGATTTCTCCATTTTTATTTATTTATTTATTTTTATTTCTTGCTGGAATTCTGCCAATTTTCCCCAGCTGAGGAACAGACCCATATGTGGATCAGTACTTACTGATTGGCTTTTATTACAAAATAGAGGGTCAAAATGGGAATCTGTTTCTCCTTACCTGAAAGCAGAACTTGCAATGGATCTTCAAGGTCTTGGAAGCTAAAGGAGACAGAACCAGACTTGGCTAATCATAGGATTGGTGCTACAGCTTACCCTTCCTTCACCCTTCCTGAAGAGTTTGCCCTTCAGACGTGTTCCAAAGTTGACAAACTAACTTGTATCATATACCTCTAGCCACCTGCAGTCCAAGATCATTTTGGCAGTGAAGTTTCACTGTCAAAAAAAAAAAAAAAAAGTGGTTTCCTTTTCAGCTGAGCATACAGGGGCTATATCTGTAGGCTTGATTAGAAGAAGAAAGGAAATGTTCAAGTTAAAGACAAGAAGGTTCCTTTGCAACCATGCAAAAGGAAGAAAAGATTTGAAACTGAATATAGAAGATAAATGGATTGGGAACAGTTGGAAGAGAGGAAGTCACCTTCTATCTTAACTTCACTTGCATTTCATGATGGAAGACAGCTGTTATGAGTTAAAATAATCACACATTCCCAAGGAAATACAGAAAAAACAGCTCCCCCTTCTTCGAGAAATGCTTTGTTCTGCCATTGTCTTCTAACTCCTCCAATTAGACTACTGCAATAGTGTTCTGAATCTTAAAAGCCTTCCAAAACTAAAACTACAAATTAAAAACTGCAAATATTTTGACAACTAAGGAGTCAAAACTCTCCTTCATCCTGTTGTAATAAGAATTTTACAATAATAATAATAATAATAAAGAAAAGCATTTATAGTGAGGACTTTTCTGCAGCATGACCTTCAAAAGAAGCTAATATACTATTTTTCCCAGATATTGACTCATTTGTGTATCAGTTATCAAGAAACCCAGAAGATCTAATGACAGTGCTAATTTTTAAAGTGCTTTGATAAGCACAGAAGACAAGAAAGTTAATCTCTAAGTTTTCTAGATGTATCATCCTTATCAGAATAAATATGGTTTTGAAAGGTGCCTAACAAAAAACTGATAGATTACTATTGAAAGGTATTATGAATTGGTTATTGTGAAATTATGACTATTATGAAAACTGGTTATTATGAAATCACAATATAATTGGTGGGGTATTTTTAATAGAAAGTTAGGTTGCTCTAGGAAATCAACATGTTTACAAACTGATTTTTTTATGCAACAACCACCTCTGTGGTAACTGAAGGACCAAAGTCTGTAGTTCCTGTCTGTAAAACCAGGACTTAAGTTCTGGGTGACTAAAGTGCTGGTCTGTAGAGTCCAGAGGAAACCAGAGGTCTTCTGTTTGGGGGATTTACTGTCCTTTAGAAACCACAATATGCAAGTCTGTAGCAGCTCAGCTCTGTCAAGACTGTATAAAAACTCTGTTCTATTTCTTCTGTTCCTCTAAGATAACAGGAAAACGCACCTACTTTGTAAGAGGCAGGCAGCTTCCACCAACCTTGTACATAGATTCCACGTTGAGAATTAAGTGCAAATTGTTTATCCTTAGTTCTAAGCCTAAGATGGGGAAGTGGAGGAAAACCCGGGAGAGAGATAATCAAACATCAACTGATACTACAAACCTGCAGTCTGCCTTATTATTTCATTTAACTGGTTATTTGCTTCACTCTGATATGCCTGGGAGAAAAGATTCTCAGCGCATGTTCCAGTAAAACTCGAGTACCTCTTTAGATTTCCTACATTTCAAAGCTCCAGCATTCTCATCAGCTATTCTTTAAGACAACTTACCCCTGACCTGGCATGAGATAAGTACAGTCACCTTGCTCAAAGTTCACCATCTACAACTAGGCAGTTGTCCTCATCCAACTCATTGATAGTACTCTACAGCCTGTCTCTCAGCATGGCTTCTAGGGAGAGCCTACAGGCTTCATGCCTTAGGACTTTCTACTCAGTCCATTAGTTATTCCGATAGCTCCTAATCTTTTTCCACTATTAAATTAGAAATAAATAACTATTTATATAGCAAACATTTTCTAGTCTTAGATTCCAGACACTGCATCTTGTTACAGTTTGGTACAGATTCCAGATTCCTATAATATCGGGCATAGCCTGGCAAATTAACTGCTTTTAGCCTCCTAAATGTCACTTCTGAAATCCTCTGAAAGGGGAGAATGGACTATCTGTAAGTTCTCGCTGTGAAGCACAATTTTCCAGAGTTCAAATCATTGCTATCCTCAGCATATCTACCCTTATTTTTAAAGACATGCCAACTTCAGGAATGGATTTAATATTCCAAGAGTAGTACTTGCACAGATCAGCAGAGGAATGACAGTATCCTCTGTATTTATATATCTGAGTGCTGTAGTAGTCCGTTTAGCTGTTCTAACCATTTTGAATGATATCTACTCCTTTACAGTATTTCTGTTTTCTAATTCAAGAGAAAGATGGGACTCTTGAAGTCAACATTGGCCATCAAGCCAAGGCATTACATTACTCAAGTGATTCACAGAGCATTTTCTATTCTATATTTTCTGTTCATTACAGGTAAAAACTGAATGAGATTTTAGGTCTGTTTTATTTCTAAATATAAATTACTGGTGTGGAGAACAGAAGGAAAAAGGAAAAGTCTCTTTAAATCCTATCAGATACCCCTCTTTTCTGACCTGTGGGATGCTTTTGTTTGCAGTGGAACAAGTCCAAAAGGAAAAGGAAGACCCTTGCTCTTCTCTTTGGGATCAAGGGCTCTCAAAGGCACAGTGCTGGTTTTATCTGTTTGATCTATTAAAGCAAGGTCAGTATTTACTTTGGTCATGGAAAGCCCCCAAAGTATTTTCTGATATACTAGAAAGCGAGTATCCAATAAGACCTGTGATTCTTCTGTGCTCTCTGCATGAGGTTTTCTTATCCCAGAATCCTCCTCTTCTAGAGATGCAAAAGCAGGTACCTCCATCTGTATAACCCCAAGGAAATGACTCAATTTTCCATCCCTTTTAATGGAAGAAAAATAAATAGATAAATAAATGTTAGGCTGAGTTTTAAAGATTGTACAAATACATGTTTTGATAACTCCTCATCAGCTTGGCTCCTTTGTGAATATTTGAGGACAGCCCTCTCACCCTTTTCCCCCAAATGACAATTGCCGTGTAAGGATACTGGATACATTCCAAAAATCAGCGTTTACCCACAAGAACTTCAAATATCTACCTTCCTTAGCCTGGATAGATGAATGACTGAGAAACACAGTGTTCTTGCTTATTGCACATTTCAAAGTTTCATACAAGCCAACCCTTCTTGGTTCCTCTGTTATCTAAGCCATAACATACTCTGTATTTTGTGAAAACATTACCATAATTATAATTGGTAGTGTTCTGACTTTCTAGAAAACAGTGATGGGTCCAACTGTCTTGTATCTTAAGGAGTTCTATTGTTAGGAACACACTAAAATAAAATCCCACAAAGCAAAGATGAGATCTGCTTAATATAAGGTTGGCATATGTAACAGCTTCAATGGATCTCCCAAACTAGCCAACATCCTCTGCTGTGCCTCCTGTTTCCTGAATAGGCAAGCAGAACACAATAAGAAATGTTATTGCAGCCTTCGTTGATAGACAATTGACTTTTTGTCTCTGCTTAGCATCAAGCTGATCGTGTTCTTTTCAGAAAGTGCTCCTTCTCAGAACCACTTGGAAGAATGCTTCATGATTTGTGTGTGAGATTTATGTCCACCCAGGAGATTTTTCATCCAGTCCTCACACCCAGGTATTATTTGAAACTTAACTCTTTTCCAACAGACTATATATGTAGCTTTGGTTACCCTGCCCAAAGCTGATTTAGTTTAGACATGGTGCAACCACAATTGAATAATGGAGGCAAAGAAGCCACAAAAGCTCAGCCATGGAGCAACCTGTATCATCATTTCCTCTCCCAGCAGTATTTCCTCTAGGTCAAGACAGCTGGAAACCCATACTGAAGGATATTTTGGGTCAAATCCAGCATGGCACATCCTCTGGGGCTGCATTTAACTCCTTCCTAGGCAAAAGAAGATGGAACTTTCACAATTGCTTTTGGATACTAAACAAGGTGATTATGATGGCCCAGAAACCACATATTTAGAAGTTTCAACATAAGGTTCCTCTCAAGGGGTCTGATGACTTTCTGACGTGCTTTTCTAAGCAGGCTCCTAAAGAAGCATCTTCATCCCCACTGCAAGGTAGCGATGGACTGTGTCCGTATCTTGTGGAACTAATTACATCTCTGTAGAATTCATATTACCTTCTAGATAGTTTGTTGGAGAACAAAGAATGGAAGAGATCTCATGGATAACCAAGATTCATTCTCTTGTTATTACACATACAAATCCCAAATCAATTAACTTAAAGAAAAAAAACAGCATGCTTACTAAAGAAATGAGGCTATGGGTCCCTGAACCAAGGAAAGCCTGGTTTTAAAGAGAAGGAATTATATATTATAGTCTTCTGATAACCAGAAATTTAACTGATAGCAACTGCTAGTCCCAGTGACCACACAAAAAGGTAACACACAGAGATCTAACCAACTATTATACTGACGTAAGTCCTACACCCCTCCCTATAAAGGATTCACTTCTCAGCTGTAATCCCCCTTGAGGGTGGAAGTCAAATCTTACAGCTCTGGAACATGATGTAACCCTCAGTTCTACTCACCTTATCAAAAATTCCTGTTCTGCTCCCTCTCTTCTCACATTTCCTTGGCCTCATTATGGCTTTAAAAAGGAAGCTTGCTGCTAAAATCCCACTTGGGCTAATTTGCCTATGACAGCTTGACAGCTGTAGCAAGAGAAACAGAGGGATTCTTCCAAGCAAATGATGATTCTGACTGTCCCATTAATTTGATCAGCCCAGCTCTTCCTATATAAAAATCCCACCAGGAACACAACTGAGAGGTATCCCAGAACACATGGACAGATTATTCAGAAGAGACAAAGGAAAAGGGAAGAAGGAAAAAAGAGAATGAGAAAGGGGAGGGAGGAAGGGAAGGAGGGAGGAAGGGAGGAAGGGAAGAAAAAACTCTGAAATTTTGTTCATGCAAAGAAAGTCTTAAATCATTCTTTACTGGCAGGTAAATTGGTCTTCTGCATGCACTGAGCTCCCTTCAAGGTAGGTTTGGTCCCATATTGCAAGCATGGTATATTTCTTCTGCCTTCTAATAACAGTTAGGACTTTCTAAGCAAGCTACAGAAGAGAAAGTACTTGTTCAATACCAGTAGCCCATTGCCACACTTTCCTATTACAAGCTTGTCAGCCTGCCAACACAGAGAACTTCCAGAAATCCTGCTTGCTCTCTTCCCACATAACACAAAGCAGCATATTCCTTCAGAAGCTCTATTCAACCTCCCTTTCTTCCCTGTAAGCTTGCATCTTTGAGACAATGGATAAGAGGAGCCCTTCCTCCATTCATTTGCTCAGCCTGCTGAAGCATCAGATCTGTCTGATCTTGCAGCAGAAGCATTATCCTTTGTTCTGATCAGGTTGCACAAATAGCTGTGCTTGTGTCAGTCCCCAGAGCAGATATTTTTTTCATGACCAATATGATTACATCTCACACACCACATTGTGTCCACCTAAAAATGTTGTGGTTTGTTTTCCCCAAGATCCAGGAGATCTACAAAAATACCACTCAGTGTTATGCACAAAGAAAGAAGGAGAATCTGTGCAACACTGTCACTACATGTATCCTAAACAAATAAGGATACAAATAAGCCAAAATATTCATATGCATATACCAAATAAGTAAAGAGTTATAAGGCTCACATGAAGGGCCTCAGCAAGTTGAAGGATTTATAGGGGTAAAAGTTGATTACAAAACCCAAGACATCCCACTACTTCTCTGCAGATTACATACTCCCCATGCTGATAAACAACAGCTGCTTTTACAGGTTCTGACACCTTATTTCTTCCCACACAGACATATTGGGCTGGTCCCAGCAACCTCACCACTGTCATGACATACCTTCACCTAGAATTCACACCTGGACCACTTGCAAGCTATCTTTAACTGAAGAGACACGTGTTAGCTACTGCCAAGTTAGATGAATATTCAAAGCAGTATGTCTGGTAAGCAGTTCGGTTTCCCACACTGACAAAGAATAATAAATCACCGCATCTATTGATATAGTCATGAGCTCTCAAAAGGTTACAAAGCATGGCTTTAATTTTCCCTTCCCCCTATTTTACCATAATGCATGCTACTTATGAAACTGTTGCTATCACACAGGCTTTTTTTCCCTAGGTCAGAAAATCATATTAACCAGAAAACACAGCCTGTAGGTTCTTCAGAACTTCAGTCTGTCAGAAAGCACTCATTCAAGTTGGAGGTTTAACTTTATCTAGTACCTGCAAATCTCTTGTATTTTTTGCCTACATGCAAATATGTATGCTGTGTGGTGTCTGAGGCCAGGTAAAAGCTTGAATACCCCTTTCTAGCTTCTAGCCAGGATTTAAACATGGGGGGAGAAAAAATGCTAATCCATGGTTTGCAATGAACAAAATAAAACAAAACCCTACCACAGGGGAAAAAGTCATCCTGCCTTTAACCAAATCTAATCTAATCTTTCGTCACAGCTATAACATCACTGAGTGCTTCACTCCTGATCTTCAGCTTCACACACAGAGCACAGAGAATTACTGATACAAGCCTTCTGTACAAGGCCAGACTCAAAAAAAAAATACATAAATGGGTCTGATTAACACTGCTGAGTTTGCAATCAGAATCAATACAGTTCCATGAAGATATTGCCATTTTTAGTAAGTACAATATCCTCCAAAATCCAACAGCATTATATGATTTCTGTTTCATAAAGGCTTTGACTTTCCTTTTATTATCCCAGTCTTGCTTTAACACATATTTTATATTAGAATGCGTTCCAGGAAGCATATGGCAATAGAACTAGGTCAACCATTAACCAAATAACAGGAAGCTGCTCTGCAGAGCACACCCTTCAGAGCTTGCTTAATGAGCTAGCTCTTCAGAATGTGTCCTTCAGTAAGGTTGCAACTAACTGTTCCACAGGATTTTCTTTAAAGCCACAAGGTCATCCAAGTTAGGCAGCTCCTAGACATGACACATTCAGAACAGCCATCAGTAAGTACAAAGGCATCTATCTAGGTCAGATGTTGAGATGAAGAACACTCTTTAAGCATACATGGGTCACTGGACATCAGGAACCAGTTCCAATGCTTTCTTCATCTTATCAGTGAGCAGAACCCATCCCATCATTAATCTACTCCCACAATTTCAGGAAAGAACAGATGAATTTGCCTTTGTAGAGCTTGTGGGGTGGGATACCATGAGTAGATAAAGAACCTTACATCTCTCTGCCTTCTTCCATGCTTTCCTACCAGAGGAGGGCAAATTACTTCCCAGATGAGAGTCACTTGTCTGGCTTGCAAAAAAGGACTGTTATTAAGGCTTGCAACTCAGTGTCTCACTAAATATTTCATGTTCTGGTTTTCCCTTGTTCTTTTAGAGAAACAAACAGTATTTAACATGGTCTGTCAAATCAGAGAAAAAAAAAATTATCATGGTTAGTACCTTCATTTGTTCCATCTCAACCTTACCAATTGCTTCAACTGAAGATCACTTTCTATATTTTTAAACAATCAAAGACACATAGGCTTGAAATGTAAGTTTTTAGGCCTCTGAAAAGCATCGGGTGTCAAGGAATAAAATCCATAAATAATGCAGAGATTAGACAAAGTTCTGATTCATGCTGTACTGTTAACAGAGCAGTAGAGGTGGCCCAATCAAATTGTTTCTAAACAAATAAAAACACAAAATTTGCCATCACTCTACTTGTTTTGCATAGAACAGTCAATGATATCCATCAAATAACTGTTGCAACAACTTAAGTCAACAGCGACGTACCACAAAGTATCAATTTTTAAAATAAAAATAAGCCACCATCAAGCTGTGTGACTACAATCAAATCTTGACACTGAACCTATGAAGATATTATTATTATTATTATTATTATTATTATTATTATTATTATTATTATTATACTCTCGGAAAATAATAGATAGTCTCTTATGTCTTCTTACTGTAGTCCTTCATTTGAATATTTACAAACAAACAAAAATTCTAAGATCTCAAAGTCATTACTTACCCCCAATAAATCAAAACAACAACAAAAAAAAACAACTCTCTCTACATTTTCATTGCTAGTTGTAGGCATGTTTCACCACCACTTCTAATAGGAAAATGTGCTGTGAACTTCTACAAAACAAGAGTTTGATGTCTACACTTGTGGCAACAACAACAACAACAAAGCCATGTCCTACAAATGTTCTCATACCAGTGTTTTCAGAACTGAGAACTTCTCTGTCACCTGACATTGGAGATGGGAACTCAAGTTCATCTTTCTGGTACTAGAGCTTGGTAGAACCAGATAACAATTCCAGTTCCTAGTTATCAGACACAGGAAATGATGAGGCATCCATGATGACAGAGAAAACAGTCAGTGTGTGTGATCATATGTCCCTGCAGATTGCTTTGTATCTTAAGCGACAGCTCCTTGCTGAAACAGGCTAACTCAATGGAAGACTGCCAAGCATGCTGTGGTGAGATTATCATCTTAGTAGTTATTTATAATAAACTATCTTCAGCAAGTAGCACCTTTTTGGGTATGAAAAAGTGAAGGACCCTGTATTTTCTTTGCAGTATAGAGATGTTCTAGTTTGAACGAGAAAAGGTGCAGACAAAATTTAGAAGCATTATTCATTTGCATATGAAGAAACACTTCTGATGAACATTCTCTCCAGTGTACACTAGAAACTGTTCAACACACTGAAAAAGCCATAACATTTCCACTTCTAGAAAATAAAACCTGCAAGAGGAATTATATGTACACAGCAACTATACCTTAGAAGAAGCCTATTGATTAGACTGTATCCTTGATACTTCTGATGCTCAAACAGCTACCACACATGGAGTTATCTATGTAACCAAGAAACAGTTCTGCCTGAGACGGTGTTCAAGTTTCACGTCATTTTTCAGTGATATTTATTTCCAAGTATACTATGGAGAAGTGCTACTCCTCCATAGTTTTAACCCAAAATTCTGCTGAATAGGGCCAATGGAGCAAGGAGGACTGTGTAAGGATGAAGTTATTGCAGAACAGAACAAACAGTCTTCACATACAGACATGTTTTATATGCATCCCCTCCTCCCATCACCAAATTACAACTGGGAAAACATACCTGTGGGTTGACTACTACCACACTCCCACTCCAGTTCTTAGGAACATATGAAGAAAGTCATACCTTTGCAGGGCTACCACAGAGCAGCATCTAAGACAAGGATTCATTCAAGAGAAGCTGTAAAATCATTCTTTGAAAATCCTGCTGAACAAGCAAGAGAAATCATAAGAGCTCTGATTATGAAGTAGAGCTCTGCCATGCCCATCAGGAAGCAAGTTCTGCTATTCTAGAGCTTCCTAGGCTGCAGTTACGAGAAGATGTCTCCAAACACTGGGGACATTAAAATGACAACAACAAAAGCAAACAAGAACAAACAAAAACAGGAGACCTATCCATGACTGAGCTCACAGAAGACAAATCACTAAATTTTTTAAGTTTCAAAAGTTCACAGAATGTCTGATAAGCTTATTTAGAATATTTTTGTTGCTGTTTATTTGTTTTTGTTGTTGTTTGTTTTGTTTTGTTTTTCCCCAGAGATTTAGATTCATGTAACGGTATTTGGTACTTTAAAAAAAAAAATGGTGTCAAAGTAATTTGGCACTAGCTTTAACCACATAGGGAAAAAAAAAAAAATCTAACAGGACATTCCTGCTTAAAAAAAAAAAAAGCAGAAACAATTACAATAGCTTTCTATAGTTTCTTAGTAATTACAGTTTCAAAGACTATACAGTATCACTTGCAGTATTTTGTACCTTTCTGCATTTCACAGCTGTAGTACAATGTTCTTAAATGGTTACAGCTTTTGAACAAATTGTCTCTGCACTAAAGCCAAAAGGATCTACAATGAAACTTCAGCTGAAGCTCAGAACTTTCACATGACTGAACTCTTCTCTTTCTCCAGATCTGCTTAGCCCTTCAGCCTCCCCCCAACCCCTTTTAAAATCCATCAGACATGTTTTTGGAGGGCACTTCACTTGTAAACAAAAAAAAAAAAAAAGAAAAAAAAAAAAAGTAATAATAATAATAGAAAAAAAAATAAAAAAGAAAAGAAGAAAAAAAAAAGAATTTCAAAAAGAAATGCAATCCTGCTGGGCTGAAGTTTTCAGATGACAAAGCAAAAGGTAATTGTTTAATATCAAGTATGAAAGCAGCATAAAAGGACAAGATGCAGAGGGAAAAAAACTACTTAGGCTTCCTGCGCTGGCATGAAATGGCTGCTTTCCTTCTTACTGCCAGCTCCCATGCTTCATGTTGACATTACACATCCTGTACTGTAGATCCACCCCCATGCTGATGCTTGCCCAACAGAATTATCTCCTGCGTCACAGCAGTGGTAACAGAACTGCTGGCTCTGCAGATCTGAAAGCACCATTTCAGTGCTTAATACATGCAGCAACTGGACACGTTACCAGATATTCTGGGTTGGTTTGTGGTACTCTCAGTACTGTATTACTTGGCTGAACCTTCTGTTAACCAGATGGTCTGTTCTCCCCTTGGGACCAAACCATTAAACTTATTTTATTAATTTCTACCAAAACGCGGGGACAGTTTATAGCACTTGTGTCTGGTTTATCTCCAACAGGGTTGCTAAGATGAAAATGACCTAAAAATAACTGGAAGTGCTGCTTCACACCAACAGAGAACAAGATCTTTTGGAGTAAATATTTAAATGATCTGCCAGATGAAGTACCACAGTAGCATGAACACATGGATAGCAACTTCTATTATATACAAATATGCAAATTTACACACTCCTATCATTGTAAAAGGGTCTATGTTACATTTCCCTGATCCAAAGCACCTCTGTCTTGAGAAGGCAGTTACCATGCTAGTGTCTATTCAAACCATTCTCTTAATGGCAAAAAAGTGTGAAAAGACATGGCTTCCAAAAACACCAGTTTGTGATGTGGCTCCAAAATGCTTGAAGATCATCTAGAGGCAACAGAGAAACATGAATGTTCCCAGTTGAACATCCCCAAACTCATATAAAATCATACTTAAGGGACATGCCAGCATTAGTTGAAGTCAAACTTGAGTATTTGTAACACACATGCTCCCCCTGTCAAAATACAAAGAGTGAGAATGAAAGAAAAGGAGCACATGAATGAAAGCGAAAGAATTATCTACAGCATTAGTTCCCATTGGCTGTTGCAAACCAGCTACAACCATGCCATCACATGCAACCACAAATGAACATCTCATGTATGTAGGTGGTAGCTGTTGAAAGCTGAGGGCATCTTCTTTTTAAGATGCAATTTCCAAACACCTCCCTGAAAACTCCTAAAGAATTAGTCCATGTAGTTAAGGATTTGATCTTCAAATGCGTACTCAACAGGAGTAGCTGCAATCAAACTCAAAATCAGATCACAGGGACTATTCAAATGAATAAGCTTTTACAGGATAAGGGCTTCAGCCCTCATCTTGTATTATCTGACAAATGCACTGCAGTAACAACAAAATACAATGGGAGATGAGGTCTGACCTATTAAAAAAAAAAAAACTTTTGTTAATGTTCATAACAGTGGTAGTGAGGATTTATTAAATAAGTAACACATACATGTCTGCACACAAAACAAAATCCCAGGAATGTAAGAAGAATCTTGTAGAAGTTGCAGTTTTAGTGCCTTCAAATAGGAAGCCAATTCACTTAAAATCTAACAATAATATATCATTAAAATAAGTTCTCCATGGCTACCACTACAGTGCAGTGCTTCCAAAGCAAGGCTGGAGTCACTATTCAGATTGCTGCAAGCAGACATTTTTAAGAGGCAGATTTCTCAACCTAGAGTTCCAGTCTCTGTAAGGCTGGGATCTCAAATATGTGTAAATAGGACAGCACTACTAGTGTCCAGCTTCCCACATGTGACTAACTTCTGATGTGGAAGGAGATCATCAGACATCTTCTTTGCACCACTCGGGCAACTAAACAGTCTTTTGGTCATTCATTATTAAAATTCGTACTTAGACACGAATAACCCTCCAATATGGATGTCAACAGATCAGCAGGTATTGCCTTCAGCTCATAAGCAGGCTGCTTATTTCACCTGTAAAGAGGATTAGATATCTTCAGCATATCAAGAAAACAAGCATAAGAATAGACTGTATAGCATTTTAGCTCCATATATCTTTAAAATTTCCCCAATGAGCAGGATTTTTTTTTATGTCCCATTTAAGTTACTACCTCATCATCATATGACTGCCCTCCACTGCCATGTCATACAAAACTTCAGTGTATAGTAACAGGCCCCCCAGAAAGTCATTCCACAACCTGAAACATCATCTACCCTTCAAACACACTAAAAATAGATTGCTCACCCTCTTGAGGTCTCAGCAGCCCATCTGATATTACAGTACAGTATTAACAAACCTATGTAGACATGAATTCTTAAAATAAATATCTTCAGAGATAAGACCATAACACCAGCAAGCAAATTATATTCCTATACACCACTGAAGTAGCATGGGTGAACCTGTGGAAGCAGTGAAGCAACATGGAGGGCAATGAGGATTTCATGTTAGTTTTGCAAGAGAACACCACATGCAACCTTTGGTCAACCTGCCTGTTATCCTGCCAAGCAACTTCTGACTCAAGGCTTTTGGTCTCAAAGACATTTTCTGAGAGGGACCTTAGCAGTTTTGTGTGGTTCCTTGGGAGCACAACACACTGAAAATCTTGTATTCCCTCCTGCTCCACCGTAGAAGGAGAGCAGTGCATTTGTGAAGAGGGAGTTGAATGGAAAAATCTTTGTAGTTTATCAGCTCTGTAATCTGATCATTTTAAAATAATTCAGATTTACTCATTTATTCATGCAGCTGGGAGACCCAGAATATATTGACTCATTTTTTTCAGCAGCTTCAGTGAATAATACAGTTATGCCCTTGGAATCAGGGGTTTAAGAAGTCTGTTATGTGCACATATCACCTTGGCAAGAGAAATCTGCATGCTCTTGAGAAGCAACAGCTTCTTCTCAACCTAGCAGAATGGAAACACGCCAGGAGCCGGAACCACCAAAGGGTTAAAAACATGACTCCTGCAACTCCTGAGTGAAGATCCACCATACATGCTGATTCACACAATAGCCTTCGGTCATATTTACCTCCTGAAGGCCCGATAAGGTCCTCCTCTCCCCAGGCCCTGGTGCTATCATGCTCAGGGCTGTTTTACACCATATGCTTGATCACAGACAAGAGAACTTGACCTCTATATGACCTGACATAGTTGAAAGCTGATATGCTTTCTCCCCACTGCCCTCCCCCACCAAAGATAAAAGGTCATTTAGACCAAAAAGAACCAGTCCAGACTGACTTCAAGTTACATGAATTCAACTTTCAGGATGCGCTCCTGGCCAGGAATCCAAACCCTTTCTTGCAAGGCTGCAAGCTACAGCCATGCGAGAAGGCAGACAAAATTCAGCAGTAAGGAAGTTAATTAACAAGGTTGAGAGCTGCCTGGCTATGCTCAGTTTTCCATCATCCATTTGTTAACATTTTTACACTCGACAAGTTATTCAGCTGGGCATGCTAGAAGCACAGTTTCAGGGCCTATCAGTGCTGGAGGTCCTATATCTTGCAGCCAAAGCCACCTAGATGCAGCCAAGGAAGATAAAAACTGAAATGTATGATCAGAGCTTCCAATCAAATAAAGAGATATGAACAAATTTGAAATGATTTATTGACATTTATTTATGTTTCTGACAGTACCATTTGTCACACAACATAGGAAACATGATGAGTCCTCATGGCCATTCCTTCCCAGATTTTAATGCATTAATAACTAAAGCTAAGTAGATGCTGTATACATAGTTAGCCTCTTCCATACTCACCACAAGTAGTAACATACCTGAGAAAAAATGATCAGTCAGAATGAGAGCAATGACATAGAAGAAAAGTCTCAGATATCTCCAGTTGCCATCTCCAAGTGTTTGCAAACAGAAGAGATCTGGTCCAATCTCACACAACAGAACCACTCCCAAAAGGAACTTTTTATTTTCCTACATACACACGGTTTTGTTTTGACTGAGTGCAAAAAATCTAGTACCAAGGTCTTAATTTCCAATATCTCCATTATATTCTATTTATGGCTATTTCACTGAAAAGAGGAATGGATGGTTTAAGGAATTCAAATAATTAAGACCAAGATTTAGAGAGTTGGCCACTAATAGGGAAGGGAAGGGAAGGGAAGGGAAGGGAAGGGAAGGGAAGGGAAGGGAAGGGAAGGGAAGGGAAGGGAAGGGAAGGGAAGGGAAGGGAAGGGAAGGGAAGGGAAGGGAAGGGAAGGGAAGGGAAGGGAAGGGAAGGGAAGGGAAGGGAAGGGAAGGGAAGGGAAGGGAAGGGAAGGGAAGGGAAGGGAAGGGAAGGGAAGGGAAGGGAAGGGAAGGGAAGGGAAGGGAAGGGAAGGGAAGGGAAGGGAAGGGAAGGGCCTATGTCAAAAAACACCTTCACGAATCCATCTAAAATTTCTGCAAAACCTGACATAGGAAATATGGAACAATGTGAGCTGTCAATTTAACATCATTAAGAGGGAAGAAGACAGGAAAAAAAAATATTATCATCACACAGCTGAATTCTGGCCTTTAGACCACATTCTGGCATTCAGACCCTTTATTAATGATCCCTTTCTCAGTTAGACATTTATTTAAATCTTCACCAAGTCAACCAAGTTGGTGAAGAATGCACCTCCCAGAATATCAAACTCATGCTGTACGCATATTTTCCAGCACATGTAGTCTTACCTTGGCTACTCTGTTTATTTGATAAATCAGGAGAAACTCAAAGTATAGGCTGCTGGAAAACAGGTCGTGGGTGTCACATTCACCCATTCTGCTCTTTTCTTTGACAGCAATGAAATATTTAGGGATAATGTTTGAGAGGGATGAATTTGCCTGGCTCTTGTGATAAGTAGCTATCAGATTTTGAAATATTTGCATGACAACAGACCAATACAGTATGACCCATCTTCTTCCCAAAAAGAATATCCTGTGATGCCTTCTTTCCACAACTACTGCTACCACCCTGAAGCAGCACTATTTGAACCTTAAGAGCTGCAAGCGGGAAGGAAGAGTTTGCTCATTCGGGCAGTGCAAAGAAGCCCCTATTGTCCTACAAGGCCACGGAAACAGTGACCACATGTACATCAGAAGATTCCATTTTTAGCATCTTTCAAAACAAAGTCTTCTCTTTCACATTATCACAAGCACACTGAATCCTCAGTCTTCCTATATCATTCTCTGCAATGTCTGCTTTGTTTTGTCTTGAAAAATCATTCTCCTGCCTCTCTACCCCACGCAATTGCTCTATTAGCAGCAAGTTTCCACTACACATAATTATGGCATGCCTTAGCCTACTTTTCTGTTTGCTGAATAGCTATGCCTATTTTCTACTTGTGCTGATGCTACCATTTACTTTTCCTGACACTCTAATCCTTGTATCCTTTGAAGGCCTGACTTCCTCCACCACAACAGCAGCTGGGGTTCTCAGGCCCCTTTCCAGAGCTTTTTAATAGCAACAGTAATGCCAGTGCTGAACATCCCCCTTCTTAATCTTCAGGTCATCACAGAGGCTATACCTGTAAAAAAAAGTGCTTCAAATACACTGTCCAGTGCTGCTAACCACCCATTATGTAAATGAACAGCAAGTTATTAATTGCATCTTCCTGGCATACAGTACAAGCATCTAGCTTCTTCTCTCCCACAGGTGTAGAATAACTTCAATTTTCTGCACATTCCCAATTAGATTTTTTTCTTATCTTCCACCACACAAAAAAAAACAAGCTACACACTTCAACTAAATTCTTAATTTAACTAGTGAAAAACTAACCATAGTCCAGTGTTCTCTCAGAATTATTTGTCCTCAACACAGTGGCCTTGCAATGATTGCTGCCCTGATAAGCTCTCAGTAAGTCCTTCCTAATCACTCATGACATTGACGCTGTGCCTACAACTCCTTATGCTGACATTATTAAATGTATTCTTAAAGCGACTGTGTTTGACTCCACTCAAGAACAATGACTGCACATCCTCAGATGTCTCGTTTCCATCTTCTTTAAACTACCAAACTGATTGTTTTTCTTGAGAGATCCTACGATCTTCTACCCACAAAACGGTTTCTAGCCCCAGCCAAAAACCCACTGTATTCCCTACGGACAGCAGCTATGGAGGTCTATCATTATATACAAAATAATAATAATAATAATAATAACAACAACAACACCTAGCCAAAAACAATGAGGTGAAGATCAAGAGGAAATGAAAGGTATAGTAGTACGGCTAAATCTGGGACTGATGTTCTGATAATCATTATGTATCAAAAAATGACTACAAACCAATCACAACCAATAGTGGAGGAAAGGTTTTTTTCCAAACACTGCTTAAAGTAAAGCTCCTTTAATCAGTTTTATTAAGCAAGGATATTTTGAGATGACTGCTGTAACAGATACTGACTCAAGCTGAACAAAGCAACTGTACCATGACATTGAACCAGTAAGAGATGAAGAGAACACAGAGAAAAAATAAATAAATAAAATAAAATAAATAAAAATAAAACACAAAGTTGTACATAAGCCTGCATATTTCAAATATCAGACACCAGAAATTAAAGATTTCCCTAAATAAAGATTTCCCTTTCCCCATCTCATCCCCTCTTTCAAAACTCTCCAGACTTGTGTTTGTACTGCAACATCTGGCACAGCTTCATAAAACTCAAGAGATAAGTGTCAGACTTTAGATCTTTGGTATTGTTTCCAAAGTTAAAAGAACAAAATGGAACAAACCCCAAAACAATCTCATATGACTTTTTATTTACGCATGTGTTCAACTTCCCAAACACATGCTGAAAGTAGACTAATACTTCCAGAACTCAGGACATAAATTAAGATTGCATTAAATCTAGTCCCCTCATTTGGAAACTTCTGCTAGAGCCTTTTCACTACAACCAACAAGATAATTATCATAAGTTGAGCTATCTCCCTTCCTCCCCCCTTTTCTTCTTTCAGCACTGGCATACAAGCCATGCTATTTTAACTTCTTTCCTGTTCTCCCAGTTCTTCTGGAACATTTTATTTTCAACAGTCAACTCATTTGGAGAAGTGCCATGCTGAAGTTCAACCGTTTACATGTTAACTGTGTCTCTGCCAGCAGCTGAAGACTTACACCACACCACCTTCTCCAGGACCTCTTTCATTAAAAATTTTGAGTTCCTGTCTCTGAGGAACTTAAGTTTCTGCAGTTTAGCAGATCTTTATGCAACTTTAATTCTTATCATTCTCCTTTCTTCTCTTCTAAATTGCCCTCGCTTTCACTCCCTGAAGAGCAAGGTGGCAGTTCTCCTCATCCCCTCCTCAATTAATACTTCATTGACAGCTGCTCATGTGCTGTGGGCCCATATTATATCTTAATGCTACCTGAAAGATTTCCATTAAACAAGCCCTTTCAAGACTGCTCGATTAGTTAGCACTCTAGATGGAAGCAACTCTTTGAAAAGATAGCAAGCATTTAGCTTGATGAAGTTAAACATTTTACTAAAGCCAGCAATTAGAACTTCATACTTGATCACATCCTTCAAGTGTTAAGCAAATCATACAGCTGATAGTAACAGCAGACCTTTTTCCTCTGGAACAAGTTCATGAAAGACATGATTTCAGTTCAAAACAAAGGTTAAGGAAAAAAAAGAGCATTTATATTATTTTCTGCTACAGTACATTGAAAATATACCAAAGTACAAAATATAGGGAAACATAGTACCTGAAATGATTCAAAGATGACATGGGTCTTCATGGACCTTTCCTGATCTGTCAGAAGAGTATCTCTCTTCCTCTACCATTGTGCTTCTTCCAAACATTCTTTTCAGTATTTCAGTTCATTTTTTGTTGTGGTGTTTTTTGGTGAGGATTTTTTCTTTTTTGATAATTATTGCTCTACAGGTTTTGTTGCTACGTTTGGTTAGTGTTAGCTTCATAATAGGGTAATGTGAGTAAATGAATACTACATAGCTTTTCAATAATTTCGCAGATATAAGTCCTTTTTCTGCAGTTTCCTACTTCATTTACTCACATTGCCCTATTATGAAGCTCAAAGTAGTGTTCTTCTGCTCAGTTTAATTATCCACAACAACATGTAGAGAAAGTGTTATAGCAAAAATAGAGCAATCTCAATTTATACTGTAACTCCACATGTTGTTTGGAATCATAGGAAAACTCACAGAAAAAAAACTCATTTACACTTGTTTCTTGGAATTCCAAATTTCAGGAGGCATCTTTGGGCTTTTCTGAAGTAACCTTCCTCAAATGGTAACCTGTACTATTATAAGATTTTAGTTCTTCACATTTCCTTTCTAAGACTAAAATTAAACTTGTCCATTCTTTGGGGCCCAGTGTAACACCTGCCAGCTGTCCAGACATCTATGTTGAAAGCAGTTCTTCTCCAATACTTATCAACTCTTTAATTACTCATGTCTTCAAAAGAGACAATTCTCCTTTAAATCAAAGTTCACAACACTATAAAATTTATTATAAATTTTACTAAATTAAAATGACCATCTTTTTTCCACTTGTGTTTGCAGTTATACTACTTTCCATTTCCAGCATCCAACTGTGTACTCATATTCCTCACTGCCTGGGCATATACAACACATTTTTAGTTTTCCTCCTGTATCAAAATTATTTTTAAAACCAATGGAAAGAAATTCCAAACATGATGTTTTAAGTTTCTCCAGAATGTAGTTCATTTTTAACCTAATAAAAATGCATAAGGAAATCAACTATTTGTTGAAATATTTTTAAAGCAGTGGTCCTTAGGTTTTGTTTGGTGGGGTTGAGAAAAGTGATTAAGAAAAGCTAGTTTATATACTGAACAATAAGCTATGAATGCAGTTTCTGATAGATCTTGCACCATGGACAAACTGTGTGTGCTCATAAGTCAAAAGCAATTGAAGCCCAATATCTGAATGAAGAAATTTGTGTCTGATGACAAGAAACATACTGGTCACCACTATCTCTTGAATTAGAATTATTATTCTAGATCCCCTGAAAGCCTTTTGTTTCATTTTTTGCTTTTTTGTTTTGAAAAATAAAAGTCACTCAGCTAGTCTTCTAACAGTAAGGTTAAAATCAGTCTGGGCAGACTAAAATAAGGAACATCATTAATGAGAATATTCTTCTCTAAAGATAATTTCAGTCTCATAGTAAAGAAAACACCCATAAATAACACCACTCTCCAATACAAACCAATGCAAAAATGTTCTTTTTCCTAGGGTGTCTGTCACCACAGGAGAGGGGCAAGATGCCCTCCCATCAAGATCCACAGCTTAAATCTCAACCTTGTTCTTGTATTGCATGTGCCACATTTATGAACAATGTATCTGCAGGTCACATTGTAGTGTAAACAGAGTTGACTTCTCAAGAAGTAAGAGGAAATTCATGATTTTGAACTATGAAACACGATCAGATACCTATGGAGACAATATACTGAATAGAGAGAATGGATACATAGGATCTGACCCAACCAGCAGAGGTCAGTGAGGACTTTGCTATTATCTTCAGTGGCTGCTGATTTAGACCTGTACAGAAATTGTAAAGTGCATCAATGAACATCACATCAAGGAAAAAAGAAAAAAAAAGAAAAAAAAGACAGTTAACCTCCCTTCTTATTTTGTCAAAATGTAAGGTGAAGCATACATGAAATGGTATGTTGCATAGTCCACCTCTGAAAGTGCTTCATTTCAGAAGGGTGGAGATAACCACGGTATCTCAGTACTTTGTGTGACATTATCAGCAACCTGAACTAACAAAATGCACAGCTGATAATGCAGTATACTTTCCAATAATACTAGAGTATATACTACACAATTTTTTCCTGTGGAATAATGAAACAAGGACATTGATTTTAACCTTGCAGTAGCTGGATCCCAAGTTCATCTTTAGTGATTACAGTCATCAAATCTTTCTATTCTTGGTGCCCACGTGGGAGTGTGTTTTGATTCAGATTCACTGGTCTCCTATTCTATAGCATATACCTCCCATATATAACACATTCCTTCTTAAATGCTTCAAAATAATCTACATATGAATGCTACCTTTCTATGGAGCTGTGCGTTCAAACTCAGTAGTACTGCATCCTGGTATCCACCTCATGCATTTCAGCATGTAGTTTGAATTTTTTGAGGAACTGCATCTACTACGCATCTGATGTGCAAATCAAGATTGGTGGGAAAAGAGTGAGGCCTGGTTTGAGACTACTAAAACTGATTTCATATTAAAAGGTGGGCTAAAAAAAATCACACAAATTCCTTTTCAACTGCTATCTCTCTTTAAAGATCTTAGGTTTCCATAATTACATTAAAATCATAACAATGTTGCCATTAGTTTTCAGGGAAAAAAAAAAAAAAAAAAAAAAAAAAAAAAAAGTTTAAATAAACCAAAAAAAACAGCTGTGAAAACTGCTTCTTTTCCAAGAGAAATTGTGTATTTTATGATGCTCTGAGGAACCTACTAAAAGCTTGCCAGTATCGTTTTAATGCAACCTAGTGAGTGGGGAGAAATATTCCATCTTAATATAAAATAAATCCAAAAGAAGGAACGCTCTTGAAAATCAGAAGTTAAAAATCCCATAAATCAGGCATCAACAGCATCACCTAGAAAAAAAAATGACATTTCATGACATTCTCTGGAAGAACCTGAGCAGCCTCAATCTCTGCGCACTTACCTCCAAATGCTTTCAAAAATCTATAAATATAAGCATATATACACTATTCTTTGGTCAACTGATCAACCTCCTAAATTCTGTGGTCTTTAACCAAAGAAAAATGTCTAGAAAGGTGACCTCCACATGAAAGCATAAGAGCAAAAAAGCCTGAGGATGTGTTTCTCTGTGTGAAGGAGAATCTGAGCAATTTCCTCCAATCCTCATTTCCTGATAGCATGAAGTCAGAGAGAAGACCCATCACAATGTTGTACATTGAAAAACTGAAGAAACCCTAGGGGAAAAAATCATGATTAAGCCAGCTTCTGCCAGCAAAGCTTCAAAACATGGAGACACATCCACGATGTTAGGAGCACTTCCCATCTCAGCTTTGTCTACTCTCTCTCTCCTCCATTTTCTGGTGGAGCTAGAGAACATGACATGGCTTACCTGACTCAGATCACAGCTCTCTGCCAAACTAGTCACTTCCTCTTAGACATGCAAGCAGCTTCATGAGACAAACAGACCCCCACAGACACACACAAAAGCAGCAGCAGAAAGCACTCAAACTTGAAGGTCTTTCTCCTTCCAAACACCAGAAAAACGAATGAAACTTTTCCCTTTTCTCCCCCAAAAGAGGGATGTGAGGCGGGGAGAAATCCTATCAGATCACAACTACATGAAGCTCCAGGAGGATCTCTCTGTGTGGAGAATAGAAACCACAATGCTAAGAGGACGCGGGGGGGGGGGGGGGGGGGGAGAGAAGAAGGTTACTCCAGAAGACATAAAGAGCCTGTAGACTGTGTGTGCATGTGTGCGAGAGCGAGGAGAAGCTTTGTGTTGTGGAGCCTGGACTGGAACCAAAGCAGACAGCTTGCAAATGGAGGACAGGGAGATAAAGAAAGGGAAAGAGGGGGAGAGATAGGGAGAAAGCTGCTCCGGGTGGTGGAGAAAGGGGCAGGGGAGAAAGCTCCTTCTCCCTTGCCTGGTTTAAAGGTAGGGACATCGGAGAAGTGAGCAAGAAGAAGTGGGCTCCTTCCCTTTCCTTTCTTCCCTTCTCGCTCTCTTTCTCTCAAAGGAGAGCAGAAGCGTGTGTAATGGCTCCTGCTCTCCAGCTGAACGCTGTCCTCCTCCAAGCAACCTCCTGCGGGCACCACCAGCCCCCCAGCCCCGGCGCCGCCGGGGACCCCCGCATCCCAAGTGGAGGAGCGCGGCGGCGGGGGCACCAGCGGCGGGGTGAGGGACCAGCCTCGCCGGCGGCGAGAGAGAGGGCAGCGAGAGGGGACGAGGAGAAAGAGCAAGAGAGGAAGAGGGGGAGAGAGAGAGGGAGAGAGAGAAAGAAAAAAAGGAAGGAAGAAAGAGAGAGAGAGAGAAAGAAAGAAAGAAAGGAAGAAAGAGGTCACCCGATTGCCTGGGTCGTGCCAGCACGGAGCTTTTCTCTCCTCCGTGTCTCTCCCGTCTCTGATCCAAGTCCACACGCACAGCACCATCCAGACCTCGCACACACACACATATCCACACGGGCACCCCCACCCCGAAAGCTCGACTGATATCTCACTTATCTCCCCATACCCCCCCCCCCTTTAATACAACAACAAAAAATTAATTAACCGCCTTCCTCCTCCTCCCACCACCACCACCACCACCACCACCAGCACCTCCTCCTCTTCTCCTCCTCCATGCAAGAGACTTCTCTCAAACAAAACACCCCGCTCTCGCTCCCTCTCTTCTCTTTTTTTTTTTTTCTTCCTTTCTTTCTTCCTCCTTCCTCCGTTGGCCGAATGAATGGATTTCAGAGGAAGGTGGTGGAAAGAAAGAAAGACAGAGAAGACCAAACAAAAAGATATATATATACACATGAGAGATGATCTCTCCAATGCCAAACCGGAGATGGGTTTTAATTGCAAGAACTTACAGGAGCGTCCCGGCACTGCTGCTCTTGCTGCTGTCTCCTCTCCTCTTCCTCTCTGCCTAGCTCTTCTTCTTGTTATTGTTGTGGAAGTTGTTTTGTGAGTCTCATGTGCTCCTTGCCAGGTCTCAGCAATGGAGGATCGCCATCTTTCCCTGCTTTTCCCCCCCTCTCTCTCTCTCTCCCTCTCTCTCTCTCCTTCACTGGTTTGCTGCAGCTGCAGATGACCTGAGATATCCGTCTCTCTCTCTCTCTCTCACTCACCCTCTGTGTCTCTCTCTGAATAATGAGCAACCAGAGGGAGAGAGAGAAAGAAGACAATCTCCTCTCCTACCACACAAAACGCAAGAGCACCAGGGGGTGCAAGAATCCTTTCTAACAACAACAACAACGTGTAGGGGAAGAGGAGGAAAAAGAGAAAGAAAAGAGAAGAAAAGAGAGGAGGAAAAGGCAAGAAGAAAGAGAAGGAGGGAGGTGGAAGAGGAGGGGGGAAAGCAAGCAAACAAGAGAGAGATCCAGGAGGCAGACAGATGGAGGAGAAGATGGTAGTGATAGAGGAGGAGGTGTTGAAGATGAAGGAGATTAAGAGGAGGAAGGTGGTAACAAAAAGTTAAGGTTTGGGACACTGAATCACTCACGGGCCAGGGAGGAGGAGAAGAAGGGGGAAAGATCTGAAGAGCTTCCCCTTCCAAGCTGTTGCCTTCACAAAGCTTCCTGCACAGGAGCTCTCAGCAGCTCCTGCGATGCTGGGGGAGCCGCTCAGATGGAGCACTCTGCTAGGTCATAGCTGTCTTCCAGCCATGGCAAAAACCGGTTTCTGCATGCAGATCTGCCCCTGAGGTGATCCCTCAGACACATCCATCTAGAGGCTAATCTTCCCTGAGCAGGGTAAAGAACATAAATGGAGCTGGAGGTTGCAAAGTATAAAACCAGATCTACCACGTGGTTGGTTTTTAATCCCCCTTCCAGCTCGCATTTGATGTGGAGAAAGGAGACTCAAATTGTCCATTTCTGGCACGTATTTTGAAGTCTACTCCCGGAAATAAAGACAGTCATCTCCAGGTTTTTTATTTCTCACAAGCATTTAGGAGAAAAGAGAGCTTGTACTACCGAGCACCAAAATCACTTCCTACATTGGTGAAACGTTTTTGGCTGCAAAATAAAATAAATAATCCTACTTAAAATAACTTTTATGCCTTCCAATACCTAGTTGTCTGTTCTTTTGTGACTGATTATTTAAACCGAGGAAAGAAACGATCAAGGCTCACAAAGAAAGGTATCTTGGTGATGAAGGCAAGCAAGGAAAGACAAAGCTGCTGTAGTCTGCATTTATATTTAGCCTCGTTCTATTAAGCATTGTGCTTAGCTACTTCTTTTGCTCGACCCCCCTCCCCCCCAGCCCTCCACTCTTTCTACAACAACAGGTCAGATTCTTTCTAGGGTTATGCCTAACACTGGGGGTGGGGGGAGTGGGGGGATTAGGGGTTATGTGCAGACTCATAAAATCAATGCACGGGAGTGAGGGAAAATCAATTTGAGCACAAGGGCATGGCTGGTATTGGAACATCACTGGGATTTCTCGAGCCCTCAAGCGCTACAGTTTGCATGGGTGGAAGAGAGACTAGAACCACAGAGCTCCGGTTCGGGTGAAGGGGGAGATCTCTCCCCGTCTCCGAGGAAGTTTTGTGTGAGTGCTGAAGCTGAGATGATCTTCTTAAAGGAGTCCAGATTTTACTGGCTCTGGGAGAGGTCAGGCATGCTAGGACTTCATTGTCTGAACTCTCCCAGCTTAGCTGAAGACCAAATGCAGAAACTCTAACGATAGCAATAAAATAAAATAACAAAAATCGGTCGCCCAGGTACTAGTCAAACATTAAACCCATGCACTCTCCGGTCTTCCCATCCGCAAGAGTGCCGTAAGTACAAAGCACACAGGCAGGATCTCTCCTATTAAATCTTCTCTTTGAGCCGTGCAAGTTAATCACTAAACAGGAGAAAGATCTTCTCCCTCCTCCTCTCTCCTCTTTCCGCTCCCCCCGCTCTCCCCCTCGCCCCAAACAAGTGCTGTGAGAAATAGGAGGAAGGATAATATCTGGGCAGAAGGAGCACTGTTGGATTTAGAGAATCCTTCTTAAGGAAAAGGGGAAAAAACATCAGAACTGGGGATTCCTACTAAGACTACTGGTTTCATGCAGACAAATGAAGCGGACACCTCCTAAGAAGCTGATAAAAGAACATTAAGGAAAAGGGAGGGACTGTCTTTAAGGCTGCCAGAATGTGCATGTGTTCTGCCTGCAATTTTCTATAAATCATCCTCTTCGCAGGAAGAGAGCGCCTGGGCTTTGCAATCTTTGACGTACCATCAACGCCGAGGCAGATAATTTACCTCTTTGTCTCTCAGCATTGTATTTTAAATTAAAAAAGAAAAAAAGAAAAAAAAAAAAAGGAAAACAGAACAACCCTACAACCACAAACCCCAAAACACCTGACTTCTGACCAGCCACCCTCCAGGGAAGCAACAATTCCGTTTCAAAATGAAGGTTCTTGGGAACAGTGGGCATCACACCTGGGAGAATAAAAATAAAATAAAATAATAAATGAAAAATAAAAATAAAATAAAATTAAAAAATAAAATAAAATAAAATAAAATAAAATAAAATAAAATAAAATAAAATAAAATAAAATAAAATAAAATAAAATAAAATAAAATAGTGTCTTCACGGATGTAGACATGGAGCACTACCCTGCACTCTCCCCCGCAGCATGGTTCTGGGCACCCACGAGGGGCCACCTGCGCGGGTGGGGATCTCGGGGGGATGAAGGTCAGGGCTGCTGGAAAAATCCCGGCGCTGGAGGGCAGTGCCGGGGTGCCCGGGGCGGGGGACTTCTCTCCAGGGGTCTGGTGGTCCATAACTTCGTCCCGCAGACTTTCTGCCTTCCCCTCCGGGCTGCGAGCGCTGGCGGGGGAAGCGGGCGGCGAGGTGGACACGCTGGGCTGCGGGAGCCCACCAAAAGGCGGCCGCCGGAGAAAAGAGAGGGGGGAGCCCCCCCGTGTCCACGCACGACTGGTTTCAAACGGGGACGGGCTGCCGGCTCCCGTGGAGGTGGGGAGGGCAAGTCCAGGGGGGCGCAGGACCCCCGCGGGGAGAGGAGGGGGCGTGCAGGGGAGGCTCGAGCAGCGGGGCAGCCCCCCCGACTCGTCCCGGTGCCGTGCCCAGCGATAAAGAGGTTAACCGCGCTGACACCCCCCTGTCCCTAATTACCCCGGCGAGTTAACAGTCCCATTAAGGGGAATGCAGATAGTTTGCACCTCCGCCGGTGCTGGCATCTGGGGACGCCGGAGGAGATGAGGGTGCAGACAAAGGCGCCGGTGCCTCCCGTGCCGGGCAGCGCGGCAGCGGGGAGGGGACGGGGGAAAAGCCGGCACCGACCCCGGGCGGGGGGGCTGAGCAGGAATGTCAGCCTGCCTCCGGATTCACAGAGCTTGTGTCCCACCGCCGCCTTGGCAGAGGTCACAGGAAGAGGTGCTCTGGGCTAAAAAATAAATAAATTAATTAATAGAAATAAAACAAGTAGGTCCCCCTGTCCTCCCCCGACCTGAGGTTGGCAGATGATGCTCCACCATGAGGCCAGGGGAAAGAAAGGAGAAAACCGTTTCCAGCCTCTTGGACTGTGTACACCTTTTCTGACCCAGAAAAGCTGACCAGCCTGGGCCCAGATCTTTATCCCCAGGCCAGGTCTTCACTGGTGTGCAATTCAGAGTTGCATTGCCCCATTGCTCTGCCAGAAATCCATGTCCCACTTCTGCAGCCACTGGAAGTCCGTGGAGGCTGCAGAGTGAGCCCCGCAGATGGAAGGCCACAAGCAGAGGGGTGAGCAGACCACAAGAAGCTCAAGATGGTGCTGTTCTGCCTTCCCATTTTTATTTATCTTTTCATTTTTTATTTTTATTATTAGTTTTTTTTAACATTTCCCCATAGGCTTAAATTAAGTCCTCAGGACGGAAAAACTCTAATACATTTAGCATGGACAGTGAGCATGGCCTTAGTGAGCTGGAGACACTAGGAAAGCAATGTGGAAAATAAGACTCTGAAAGGACACTTCTCTATACATAATCAACAGTGAAGCACTGTTGTTCATGTCCACTCACAGAACTGAAAGTGACCTTTTTTTTTTCTTCCTAGATTTGGAAGATTTTCTTCCTTTTCCTGCAACAAGCTTGAGTGAACTTCCTATTTATTCTTCACTTCTTCATGGCTATTTTATCCTACCAGGGCAAGGTTTCTCAGTCTTTATGCAAGAGGTAAGCATTGTATCAGCTCACTAGAGAACTGAATATCACTCTCTCTAGAATATTATGTTCTGCAGCTATTGAGAGAATTTCACTCTCCTATCTAAGAAGATTAGAAATGTGCTGTTCTGACCTTTACCCTGGCAACTTACTTATTTCTTTAGCCTCCAAGGGTTTCGTTATTGTGAAGGACTTTGAGGAGAAACTGGTTGGTTGGAAGCAGAGAAATCCTACTCTGATCTATGAAAGACAAGAGATATCTACTCATCAAATTTTCTTTTAGCAAACAATCTTTGTGAGGACAGTGCATTCAAGAGGGTTTACATGCAAATAATCCAAATCCAAGCTCTCAAGAACCCTTCAGAAGAGTCTTCTATTAAAACCTAAACTTTCAGCCTGCTAATAAAATTTGAAGCATTTTATTTCTGGCAGTGCTCAGACTGAAATCTCCAGAAGCAAGCTCTCCATTATAAGATCACTATTATCTGCAGGGCCAAATCAGAATATAGTACACATTGCAGACCCATAGAAAGGTAGACCTTTATGTTGGTGGGAAGCTTAAGGGAAGAATGCTCATGAGGTCTTGTATCAGCTGGGTATTGGAAGTCACTTTATTATTGGATAGATGTATAGCTTGAAATTGCTAGAAATAAAATTTTTGCTCCCTCGAGGAAACTGAATCTTCAGTTGTCAGATGTTTTGGATAAACTCATGGTTATTTTTTGTACCCTCAAATTTCCTCAGAAACTCTACACCAAGACCAGGTGCCAATAAGTCAGTTCATGAAGAGAACAAATCCTGCTTCAGAACCTTTTAATTTAGGCATGAGTCAAGAGTAATGGGCATGCAGTGCTGGAAGGCTAAAGTAAACTTCAGAGTGGATTTGGTAAGTACTACATATCATCGATTCCCCAACCTCAGAACATGTTTGAAAAGCGCAGGCAGCAGAAAACCTTGTGTTTAGAGACCAGTCAAATTCCCGGGAGATTTAATGAAAAAATTCCATAAGCGTTAAAATTAACTGGGTTGGAACCAAACAGAGCACATCCTTAGTAACTGAAACATGAACTACAAATGGCCCCAGACCTCTACTAAGTACTACGTCAGTGTGTATTCTCCTTTAAATGATAAACGTGATTTAATAGATGGATAAAATACAGTCAATCAAAAGGGTGTTTTAGCTGTCACCAGAATACAGGCAACAAACTGATTTGGGGGGAAATCCATAATTACTGTGACAAGGGTTTTCTGAGTAACTAAAGACACATCCTGACTTCATTTCTTACTCTCTAAACAATGACCATAAAGTTTAGTTCATTTCACTTGGCACATTTGAAATGTTTAGATGCAAAATATTCTTCGCTATAAATGCAAATTAACTTTTAAGAATTCAGTTATTCCAATCACACAGCTGGATTTCACTTAACTTCTGCATAGTTTTAGATGGAATCAATGAGATTGAAACCACAGTCACTTTACAACATCAGACCTTCCGGATTGTGATGACCACTTGGTGATTAGTATAGCAATATCATATCCCAACATGATATTACACTTGCTGGTAAGAAGTCTTCAAGAGAGAAACAGCTTGATTTTGTCTTCAGAAGAGATAGATACTGAGAGATCTGTGAAATAGTTTGAGTTTATTGGTCAGATATAAATGGTCTCTGGCTATGTTTACTGGTCATTTTTCAATCCACCTCACCCTGTATATTTTACTAGGTGTTTGCAATTCAATACAAAGCTATTCTTACTTGCATATGCTGGAAAAATGCCTGTTTTTCCTTTCTCTTTTTTTAAGATCTAAATGCAACACTTCCATCTCTTGATCTCTCTTTCTAGCACTCCACTATTTTTAAAACTTAAGCTCTCAAATGCCAGTCAATTTTTATTCCATATGTCCTATTCAACCTGTATAATATATAACCTTCAATAGATTTGAGTTCCACTTCCAAGACAGTATTTCTGATATCTAATTTTTCTAGACCCACCATAAAATTGAGCAAGGCCATCTCTGTCTTTGTGGGGAAGTGCCTGGTACTGCTGAATAATCTGTCTGGTATATGCAGTTTGATGACATTTTTATTGATACATTACAAATTTAGCCCAAGTTTCATTTTTTGAAGCAAGTCCAGTAGGTATTTTCATTTCCCATGGAAGCATTACAGGCATAGATGATTTCCCATCTTGCATGTCTTTGAAGATATAAAAAGGAAACAATGCATTTTATCTCCTACTTTTGAATTGCTTCAGCTTACAGTTTATTTGTTAACGAAGTTGTTTCTTCCTCTGCTTTTGCTGAAGTCCCAATTGTACATATGGGTCAATTCCAATTCATTTTCCCTATGAGCATTGGGATGCACATTGCAGAAAATTGCACACTGCTGAAGCGCATGCCAAAATTCTACCTTATTCTACTAATCACATCATTTGTTTTGGGCACACCATTCCTATCTGAGATCTTGTCACTGCTACTGTAAAACTGGAGATGTTTTAGAAAAGAAAAAAAAAAAAGAAAAAAAAAAAGAAAAAAAAAAAGACTTCTTTCACGACCTAAAGTTAGGAACTAACAGAATATGAAAGTCTTCCTTATCCATCTGCTGTCCATTTCTCTCTGTTATAAGATTTAATTTGTTCTACCCCCGTGTATTTACGGCACTTTTTTTTTTTTTTTCCCCATTCCATGTCTCCACTTGGTCAGCCAAATCCTCAACTGATGTAATTTGGCTGGCTTCATTGACTCCAGTGGATATACTGCTAATTCAAACCTTTTGCCTGGCTCATTCTTACATCTAATTGGGTTAATCTTTACCAATTACTTTCAATACTTTGTAGGTGCCATTTCTTGAAATCAGACGTTCTTCTCCATTGATACTTTCACTATGATACTTCTGATACTATGATGTCTCATAGGGCAATATTCTGTTCTTTAAATTCATATTTCTTGTGTCCTTTGATCTTCCTAGAGTTACCCAGTTTCCTAATGCCCATCTTGACTTCCTACATTTTAAAGTATAGTCTTTTGCTGAGTTTCTCTCTGCATTCATTTATTTCAACATGCTGTATTTCAAAGCAGCAGTTCTTTTCCAGTAATGTTGCACCTGTACTAGTATGCTTCATTTATAAAGTAGAAATTGTTTCCAGTTTTCTTCTTTCCAGCTAGGTGTTGTGTTCTCTAGAATTGAAGAGACACCATTTGTAATATGAATTCATGTTTACAATGTTGCACACTAATCATAGAATCACAGAATGGTTTGGGTTGGAAGGGACCTTAAAGATCATCTAATTCTGCCATGGGCAGGGATGCCACTCACTAAATTAAATACTGGTCTGGTCAGAGGTGGGCAGTCATTATGAAAGTTAACTGCATATGTAGGAAAATGTGCTATACTGTAGACTTCAAAATAGATTTCACAACCCATAGCCATTTTAATTTGTCTTGAATCTTCCAATATTAAAGTTTCTACATTAATGTGTGGAAATGGCTGGGTATGTTTTGCTTCCTTTTTGGCAGCACCATTTCAGTATCAGAATTTTCAAACTTCTTTATGGAAACCCAGTCTACATTTCAGACTTGAAGGTGACTGGGTGGATCCTGTGAATAGGGAGAATGTAGGACACACACACAGATTTAAAAAAAAAAAAAAAAAAAAAAAAAAAAAAGTGAAAAGAAAAAGAAAAAACACAAAAGGAAGTCCATAAATAGTATCAGTACACTTGGAAAAAAATCCCCACCTATAATTACAAAAACATTTCGGCAACCTATTCTATCTTCAGAAAGGTAACAATTATTTATACATATCAGTCTCTATGTAAATGTCACCTGTCCAATCAATATATTAATATTTGAATTAATTTCAAAAGAAGATGGCAGGAAAAAAAAAAAAAAAAAAAAAAAAAGCCATCATTTCCTCAGTAATGAACTAATTTATCTGAAAATCTGACAACTGCAAGTGGGTGGTACTCTTTCCCGTATAGTCTTACAAAAGATATTACTGCAATCAAGCTGGTACTTACTATTTTAATAGTAAAACATGCCGAGCATCAAAACTTGACATGGAATGTAATGAGAAGCAATATGATTGAGCAGAGATTTAACAGATATGTTAGTTATATTATGTTAGCATGATTTTTGATGTCATTTTTGAAATCTTCACATACAAACACACACACAAAAATACGTAACAAGAGAAAAAATCTTGTGGACAGTGTAATTTAATGAAAGCCTTGGAAGAGAAAACAAAAGAAATATCACCAGTGAAGCAAGAATGCTCTGATTTTAAATGGCCAAATACAAGAGGTTGTTATGACATATGTATAGTGCCTAATTCAACAGTATTTTTGCATAGGGATTGCCCCAGCCCAGATGTAGAATCTTGCCATTGGCCTTGTTGAACCTCATGAGGTTCACACAGGCCCACCTCTCAAGCCTGTCCAGGTTCCTCTGGAAGGCATCCCTTTTTCCAGATTGTTGACCACACCACAGATTTCAGTGTCATTGGTAAACTTGCTGCACTCAATCCCACTGTCCATGTCACTGACAAAGATGTTAAATAGATGTTCCTTAAAAAGAAAATAGAAGTTTTGACATGATTGTAAGTAACAACCAGTGAAGGAGATTTAGAAGAGCTCTGAGGTGTAGATGGAATGACAAGCTGAAGTATTTGGGACAAGTAGAAGTGGACATGGAGGGTATCAAGGGAAAGCAATGCAGTGACTGTAGCAAAAGTAATCACACGAAAGGTGTGACAAAATAAAAAATAAAAATGAAGCCATAAGCAAATTAACATCTTCAGGGAAAACAGTCAGAATTCATGTGTTGTATACAAAAAGTTGAGGGCAACAGCAACTTTGTAGCTGTTCAGAGAGACAAGTAGGTGGATTATGCATATAGGGATCATAAACAGCCTGTGCTGCAGTTAGTTAGGTATAATTCAGTCAAATTTGCATTGAAAATTGCTCCCTGACTTTAGACTGGCTTATCATTATTGTGGCTGCTTGTCTGTACTGTTCTCAGATTGTTATTTGTGCTGCAGGTGCTGTTGCCTGTGGAAGGCCTGATGCCCAGTTGTGCTCCAAGGCCAAAGTCTGCGTGTTGCGTAACTTGTTCCTAATTTTTGTGGCTGCAAAGGAAATTCTGATAAATGTAACTCAAACACCAGCTGATTCAGGTACTTCTTCTGAGCCTGCAAAGAGCCTGGAGCAATAGCTCCAAGAGACTTGAACCTTCTCATTCATCTCAATATGTTCTTAAATTGTCATTCTTCACCTTCTAACTTAATCATCAGCTTTAGAGCTGTCCCCACATTTTGAACTGTTTCTCTTTTGATCATTTCAGTAGAAACAATCTGAAGTTTTTATTCCCTAATTTCAAAGTGTTTCTTGTGCCCTCCAGGTGAGAAAGTCTAGAGCTGTGATGATATCTATTTTCCCTCTTGACAACTTCCAAGCTTCAGATGGGAATTGCCAGTGCAAGAACCCATGGCATACTAGAAAAAGAAAAAAAGAAAAAAAAGAAAAAAAAAAAAAGGGACTCCAATAAATTAATTGGTTTGCCTACCTACTTAGTTGTCCCTAAGATTAATGTACTGAATAATTAATTGCCTTCATAGCTAGCTAATCACAGATTTCAGAAACTTTAATGTGAAAATCAAGCTGCCATGTAATTTCATGGCAACAAGGGTCCTTTGGTGTACCAACTCAGGTGTGGTTTGCTGGTGAGGAGTCATGGAGGTCTAAATGTCTTTCTCACACCTGGTCTTACACTTCCTAGATTAGAGGGCTGGTGTGAATCAGGTTTTTCTTCCATCAAACATTACATAATTGCCCTGACCAAATGCCAATTCACAATGCTTTAGTATTCTACAAGTTCATTCAAACATCTTCCTCTTCCCTTATGTTAAACTCTTCATTTGTTCTTTGTCTCTTGTATGTGAGGATTTAAGAATGCAGTCAAGGCAAGTATGAGTTGTAGGAGATGGCCACTGCCATTCCTGTGAAATGTGCAGCTCTTGCCTCAGTGTTCACTGGCCAGAAGGGCTCTAGTTTCCTAGCTAACATGTCTATCTGTCAGATGTTGTTTACCTTGGTCTACCCTAACAAGCAGGACTGAAAGCCATATTTGGAATAACCAGCTCAAAGTCAGCCATACTCTATTCTGATTGATAAGACCAGACAAACTTGTGTCTTCCTGTCTCATAATGATTTCTTTGCCTTACTAAGGACTTGTTTACACTGGGAAACTAACCAGCCAAGCTGTAGCAGTATCATTATTTCAATATAACCAGTCCATTTCCTGTGTAGACAAGACCTTAGTCTAATCTTCTTGTCTGACCCATGGCCCCTGTTGCAGAAACCTTGGAACACATTTCTGAGTCTTATTCCACTCCTAGATTATGAAGCATGCCAAACGTTTTCATTTCATTCAAGGCTTTCTGCCATTTCAGCCCTGGAACCCATCTGATTCCAGATCTTTTGCCAATCAGCCAAGACTCTCCAGCCAAGCCACACACATCCTACCACCAGGATGCTTCTGTTTTTGCCAAGCTCAAAATCCTCCTCTGTTCTTCTGTCCATGGATATCTAACCTTGTTCAAATGTGAACAAACCAAGCAATGGGCAGCTTGAGGCCAGAATGCACGCCTGTAGTCGAATGGGTCTATTATTTTTCATCCTTGTTAGCTTTCACATAGATGGATGCAGCAGTCCCTGCTCCTGAGATACAAAAGCACCAATACACTCCAGTGTCTCTAATGTTTCCTAATGAAATCAATAAATTCCATCATTCGTCTTCAATCCTTTTCATAGTGTAAGCGCCAGACACTGATTTCATCAACTTACCTCTTTAAAAAAGACAGGCAAATATGCCATTCTTCCTTCTGAACACTTTATTTCATGGCTTTCTGCCTCTTACTGTTTTTGCTTTTAGTTATTTTCCACATCAAGTTATTAAATTATATGAAGAAAATGCCAAAATACTAATGGATTTGCTGTAATACAGACCAATGTGTCCTATGAAGACCACCTAAATGCAAGTACACATCACAAGGTAGGTGGATACCCCTTTTTATTGGCTTAGTGTAATTCTCAGTATTAGTTAGCCTCACACCATCTTCCTTTTGTTCCCTTTGTTTGTTTGTTTCTTTCTTTGTTTTCTTGGAGTCCCAGCCAGAATAACATTAGTAAGCATAATGGAGAATTTTTTTGCATTGTAGTCATGTGTTATAAAAAGAAGACTGCAATAGACATACGAGTTCTACTGCATAACAGTTGTTCTTCCTCTTGCTATGTAAAATTCATCAGCACAAAAGAAAACCACTGCTCAAATGGTCTCAGGTAATAACTCATATGAACTCATGAGTTACTGTGCAGTAACTCATAGCCTGCAAGCTTGCCCCATCACTGAGAGAAAAAAATAAAAATCAACACCTCATAAAGATCACAATCCAGGCTATTTTCCTCATAATTTCAGGCTTATTTCTATGAAGTAATGCAAAGCTATGTTATTGTTAGGGTATATGCTTCATATCCAAGGCCTCCTAAAATCCACCACTGACTGCCATCAGGCTCAAGCTTGCCACCTACGTCTTTTCCCTCTCATTTGTATCTGTCCTTTGGGGACCACACAAACCAGCAGCCTTCACTTGTCCTTCATAAGGATCTGTTTTATACAGGTCTGACTAGCCCATAACCTATCAGGGACCCACTTACTCTCCTTTGAATTCAAGGAAGGAATATATCCCTACTTCCGACTGTCTCTTTCATCCTTCATTACCAACCTTCTTTGGCAGCTCATTTTTCTCCAGTGAGTATTCAAGGTTGAGATCAGGGTGGGAAAGGCCTTGCAAACGAAAGAACTGACCTGGAACAAAGGGTTGAAACCAAATGCTATAAAGATGAGGAACGGTATGTCTAGAGGTCAATCTAACCTTTTCATATCTCAAAAGTGTATATGAAAGGTAGAAAAGGCTTAAACTTGAATACTGTTAATTACTTTCTTTGGCTTATTAAGTAGTATTCTTGCAGGTGAGGATAGAAGTCCAATTAGTCCCATTCCCTACTACTGGCAGAATGGTTCTGTTCTTTGTGGTCTTGGGAACATAAATCATTCTGTATTTTCTCCTTTCCTCAGAAAGAACAAGACGCAATGGCTTTCAATTGATCTTCCTGAGAACAATAAGTATATTGGGTCACTTCAGCCATGCAATGAAACCCAATTAAGCCTATTCTAAAGGCTTAAAAAGCACACCACGAAAGGCCACCAGTGAATTTGGGCACTTCTTATTTTAGATTTCCTTTCATAAATGGGTGTGTTTAATAAATGTTAAATAAAGTTGGCTGGGAAATACGCTTTTGACTTCATGAAAGTTTGGATATTTTGAAACTAGATTTTGATTGATTCAGAACAGGCAGTCAAAAATTCTTCTGAATAGTTCAACACGTTTAATTTCAATGATTCATTTTCTGATTAAAAATAACCAAAATCATATTATGGCATTTTGGTAAAACTGTGTTTTCCAACAGAAACTGTTAACTCAAAAGTCATCTAACTAATTATTGTATGCGTCTATGTGTGTATCTAGCAGTAGGTGATAAAATAATTCCAGGTGATCCAATTTAAATATATATATATATTTAAATATATATATATGTTTTATATATATATAAATTTAAATATATATATATTTAAATATATATATATATATTTAATATATTTTTATTAATTATTTCCTCCAACAAAGGTTTAATTAGAAGAACTGCTGCACTGAAACATCGTCGTTTTTAATAGAAATTCAGTGAATACAGAGATGGGGATTTAAAGAGTGTAAAATATGGAATGGATATTTTCACACCACTTTTGCCATAGTATTTTAAAAGTTATTAACATTTGGGTTTATCAAATATTCATTCACTAGTGTATGAATTTGGGAAAACTACAACCTCCGTAATTAAGCTTTACAGAATAATTCAAGTGAAATTTGTATTTCATTTATCATGGTAAATTTGATAGGAGTATTTGTATTGCAAATATGTAAACAACTTCAGTATAAAATTGAAGTGAGCATCTTTAAAATGTGTGTAGGCATAGCAGATACCGAAGACTAATACTTACTGAGCTAACGTTTCTCAAGTGTTTTCAAACCTAGGTTGCTTACCAGTATATTCAAAATAATTAGAGGAGTAAAACAAGAAGGTGAGCAAATCAAAGTTTGAATGACCACAGTTAAGTAGACTTGTAATAAGGGTGCAACAACACAAAAGCTGAACTGAACCTTTCAATGCCAATGTTGCCTGAGGAAACATGCAGTTAGCAGGAAAACAGTGTCTGTACCCAATTTAAGGCATAGGTGGACTTGGCTGTGTAAATGAATGAAGAAGGAAAGGAATAATCACTAATTATGCTACCTCTGACAGCTGTAAGCACTTTACTTTTACTACGTGTAGCAATGAGAGGCACAAACCATCCTTGCTCTGCTAATGCAGTTGCATTGTTTTCTGCTCAGGTCTGCAAAGAATCAGTATTTGTTGCTACATCTGACATACAAGAGGTCCTGATGAATCCCACACGTGCAAGTACCTACAAGTCTGTCTTTTAGCTGTTTGTTGGATTGGTTACAGGATGCTTTCTGGGTATTGAATTGCCCAATATAGAGGGGAAAAATGGAAAAATGAATCCTAGGCCAATCTGATTATTCCAGAAGCCAGGGGAGCAATGTTTCATAAATGAAATAGTGTCCTGACCTGTGCTTCTGTCCTTCTTCCACCCAGCATTTTTCAGCCCCGCTATTTTGTTGGTCTCCTTTTGTTGCTCAAGTGAAACCAAAATAATAACAGAGACTAGAGTTTGCAGGGTACATATCTGCTGGATTGTGCGTGTACTCAACATTGCTGAAGGCAGGGTAATATTTATCTTGAAGATCAAAGGCTTCCTGTTGTGTGAACTGTATCTAAAAAAGACTTCATATACATTATGAGCCTTCACCTTTCTAATTCATTCCTGTCTTAGGGAACTGCTCACTCACTATCACCTAAACAATGTATGTCATGAATCATTCATTTATTCCACTCACATGAATGGAAAGCTTTCCATCAACCTCAATGGGGTTTGACTCAAACCTTGAGGGCTGATGCATCTACTCTTTCTCACACTGAGTGATGTTTTACTTTGGATGTAGCCCCACAGCCCCATCATCCTTAGCAGCATCTGCCTCCTCCTCCACAGTACAGCCACTGGCTTGCTCTTTCAGCTACAAGGGCTGCCACAAGCAGAGGCAGGCTGCTTCCCCTCCCTCCTCCATGATGCTGTTTCTTGTCTCATCTGCTGAGACAAGCCATCAAACACTTCAGAACAGAAGGCAGCAGGATAAAGAAAGCTTATGGGCTGCCTGTCACATTCACTTGTTGGAGTTCTGTTTGTATTTTCAGATGGTTCTTTCCAGAAGATTAGCTCCTTCTTGCCATCCTTCTAAACCATTTGAGAAAGACCTGCATTTCTTACTAGAAGCACTTGTACTTCACTCTTTTATAGAAGAATCCATCAATTCTTCAGTTTAGAAAGGTTCCCTCTTTGTTTGTCTGGAGAACAATGTCCTGTGGGGTGCCAATCTGCTTTTTCAATGCTTTCCAAGGTTACAAATGTCCCTCATTCCGTCTGCAAAATGGATCTTCACACCACAACACTTGCTGAAAAGAACACAGCACCTCTTCTGGGCTTGCACCCATGCTAAGAAATGGCCTTATTAGGACAATTGCAAACGACAATGCTGTTTAAAAAGGAAACTGTATTTCTTTGAAATTTCTTTGTCTCATGCAAATAGATAGCCACAAGCATACGTGTATGTGAAAGCTATATGCATGCAAACACGTACAACGGTGCAAGCAGTGTACCTGCTATCCCAAATAACCCATTGAAAGAGGATATGAGAACAGACATGCAATAGACCTACTGGAAACACGCAGAGGCCCAAGTGATGAGTGTGCTATATGAACCCCAAACAGAAAAGAACAGAAAGCTCTTCAGCTAGTTAAAGTAAGTTGATTTTGGCTGGGCTACTAAAGAACATTTGATAAAGTCAAAGTTTTGGCAGGCTCCAGGCTCCTCAATCCAAGCTCAATATAGTGTGGATTGTTCTACAGAAATGAAGGGATTGCCTGTTCTATTTTGGCCAAATAGTTTACAGGGTTGAGTATTAGTAACACTCGGGTTTAAGAGTGACTATCATCCTCACAGTGTTAACTCCCCCAGAGGCCCTCAGATTCCTCTGTGTTTAAATCTTCCACAGCACAGTGAGTAGCCTGATCCTGTGTGGTTTTTGCTTCTGTTGCTAGCATGTATGTTTTATCTCATTCCCAACCAAGTTTATTTGGGAGGGGTGGAGTGGTGGGGTGTTGTTCAGTCTTTCTGAGATCAATAAAATCAGTCTGGGCAAGGCTGCAAATCTGAGCTGTGTTCAAGTAAAAGTGAACGTCTTGACTAGGTGTTATTCTCTGACACCATATTCAAAGACTTTGGCTTGAAAGCTCTGTTCTGGGGTACAGCAGGTCAGATATGTTTTGTTGGATTTACTGTCCTGTAAGCCAGCTGTTGTTCAAAGTGTGAGGCTGGAATAAGTTGACTGGAAGCCCCTTCTAGACAATCATGCATGACATTATGTATATGGACACAGACAACTATACAACTTAATTCTCTCAGTATGTAGTAGTATATACAGTTTTGTAGAGGCTTATCCATTATTATTATTATTATTATTATTATTATTATTATTATTATTATTCAGAGTCTGCTTAACTGTACCTGAGAAAGATGTCACTGGAGCTGTTCTGGCATCATATTCATTCCTCAAGAATCTACTATTGGCTACTGGAAGAGACAGGATTACTCTGACCTAATGTGACAAATCTTACATACCTTACCCTAGGTAATTGTGTATTTATTTTTTTCTTGAGTGTTGTGGTGAATGGTCAAACAAGATGGGGTCTTATTCATGCCTGGTGCTGCTAAAATAAATAATATTAATAAAGAAAATAAAAAGGAAATGGATTAAATTCCAGAATCTCGTCACTGCAGCATCTCCACAAAATGATTTTCTCTGTTAGGAATAAAACTTACATTCAAAACTCATCAGTACATTAAGCTAAGCCAAAGTAGGCCTCAGGTTTTCCACAGAAGTTAAACAGATTTTCTGATATCTTGCTATTTATTTGTCAGGGAGCATGTCAAGTTTTAGATGAAATTTCTCTTTTGTAAGCTCTTAAAATTGAAGAAGATGTCATTTTGTACTTCTGGTTAAGGCCAAGATACTGTTCATCAGGAAGAACCTCATGTTTTTATTTTACCAGGCAGCTAATAAAGCAGGCATCCTTTCAGAGGAGGAATTTGAGGTATTCTTATGATGGAAAAATGATCGACTTATGTTTGTTGTGGGCACATGAACAGTACTGCTGTTAATAGGGGTGCACAGATTTTATGTTCCCACATCCTTGGTCAGCACGCATCATGTGGCAACATTTTCTTCAGCAGAACTGTGTTAATTGCAGTGGTTGATGGAGTGCATTGTCCACTGCAGGTATCTAGACATTTATGTCAGCATATATGATAATTTGCAATTCCAGAAATACTGTGTAACAAACGCTATATTTGCATACCTTCCCTACTGGTTGGGCAGTAAGCTCTAGATGTTGAGGATCAAGGATCTAGCTACTTTGCATCTCTCTCAGAAACCCCAAGATAGGGCGATTAGGTCCTTATTCATTCATTTTTGATAAATATATTGTCAGATATTAATTTACTAGACCATCATTTTCTCCTATACCTTTTTAATTAAAAAAAAAAAAAAAAAAATGGAAATTGTACAGGAAGAAATTCTTCATGTGAAGTAATCACTTCAGTCTAAACTTGTCAGTCTTTGTTAGCTCTCTTTTTTTTTAAGGTAAAGTTAACATTTTACAAAGCAAGCACAATATATTGTGTATGATTTTATTTTTCATGAGTAAAAAAGAAAATTATGAACAGTTATATTATAGGCATGTTTAACTTTTGGAACATAAACGTTTAGAATAAGAGAGATTTTGTCTTTTCATTGACATGAATGCTATTGAACTAAAGAAGTATATCCCTGTGCTTCCTGCTTGATTTAATCTCCTATTACCTAGTTTTATAGTCAAGTATAAAAATGTGAGCAATGTATTTTGTAAATCACGTATAAATAGAGGCATCTCACGTATTGTAGAAGTTCTGTATATCTTTAAAAGAATCATTCCTGGAGAGGTTTAAGTTGGTGAGAGGTAGAATGGAAAGACCAAAAAATGATTTGTAAATGATTTGTAAATTTGTAAGTGGAGACATAGTTGGATGGAATGGTAAAAGGATATAAGAGCCGAAGTCTGAGCCAGAGGAAAAGGATGTTAAAGCTCTCGTGTGTCTTCAAGATACTTGCATTAATGAAGAAAAAAAGTCCTCCATTAGTGGCAGAAATACTGAATTTTGTTCTTTAGCATCTCTTTTCTGTGCTTTTCCCATATCTAATAAAGGGTGAGGTTATTATCCGTTCTCAGGGATAGAGGAGGGAAACATCATACAGACACTCAACTATATAAATGTCTTCTTGTTAGAAAATGGGTTGAACTTATTGTAAAGCCTGTAGAAGCAGAGTAGAGCCAAAGCTACAAACACCCCAGAAATGAAAAAAATATCTGAGTTAAAATTATGGTATACTGATCTCAGTGACGAAGATTTCATTGACTTTACAATACTGGGCTTTCATCCCAGTTTTTGGTTGTCTTTTAAAGGAAAAAGCTCTGTCTCTTTTCCATAAAGGTAATATATGAAATGTTTAGTAGCCTTTTTGTTCTTGATTAGCCAAGATTTCCCAGCTATCTGGGGATGAATTAATATAATCTAAAATTAAATAGTGCCCCAGCCATGAAGCTGGTCAAAGACACTGTCATCTCGGGCTAAAATATCAGAAGGCTGCAATGCTGGAGGAGAGGCTTAGCACATCGACTTTTTTGTTAAAAAAAATAGTACTTCTGATGATGCAGTGATAAAGCTAACATGGTTATGAAGGCAAGTGACTACAGACTTTCCAAGCTTAAGGATTAAGGTTTTAGGTTAAGCAGTCCTTCTGGACAGAAAGGGGGAAGGATTAAAAATCAGAAGCAAGATCAACTGTCTCTGTTCATAATATGGGTGATAGGTAAATTGGAAAAGCACTATTAAAATATTTTCCAGTTATAACATTAGGGTGAATGGACATGCAGGGCCACATGGCAGAGGGGTAGTCCTTGTATGTTAAAGCCCAGCTGTGTGACAAGGAGTTTTCACATGACATGGGCTAATCTGTTTACAGCAGCGATGCAGATGATCTCATGTTTTTTGTTGTTGTTATTGTTGTTGTTTTGTTTTATTTTTCTTTAGGGTAATATACTGGCATAATCCATAGATCTGAATCTGCAGAACAAAAATTAAAAATCTCCTTCTGCTTCTCAATTCTACAGGTTTATTCAGAGTCATCTCTGAGCTCTTAGCAAGAAAGGAATGCTCTTCCAAAGAGAAAGTGAGGCAGATCTGCCTCTGAATTTTACAATGGCCAAAAAGCAGACAATGCAAGGGTCTTTGTGGTGTGGGTGATTAGCCGTTCTTCTTTGTTCAGATGCAGACACAAATCCAACTTCTTCTTTCTCCTCTTAATCTTGGTTTGTGGAAACTTGAATTTAAAATAAATAAATAAATAAATAAAAATTTATCTTTGCTTGAACTTTAGAAGTATGCAAAGTATTTTTATACTTGATGTACAAAAGGTGTTACAGAATTTGTTTGGTGGTGGGGCAATGTAGGAAATCTATCCCATCATCTCAAATATTTACAGAGCTAGAAAAATAAATATTAATTTGCATAGTGTTTTAGAAAAAAAAAGGAAAAAGAAAAAAAAAAAGGACCATTTAAATTTCTGATGCAAAACACGTTGAATAAACTATGACTTTTGGGGAAAAACAGAGTGCTACAAAGGCTGAGTTATAATCAGCTCAGCAAAGGTCATAGCAGGTTGATCCAACAGCCATCCTCACTGAGGTCTCAGTTCCATGCAGCATTTAAATGCATGCTTAATTTTAATCACATACATAAGTCCTGCATGACCTTAATGTTAAGCACACGCTTGAGTGCATTGCTGAAGTGCGGATGGAGAAGCGGTTTCATGAATGCTGGAGACCGGAAGAAGAAAGAGCCCCTTACTGTAGGTCTCACTTACAGGGCTCATTTCAGGACCAAAGGCTGCAGTTATGAAGCAGGAAATGTCCATATAATACTGTGAAGCAGAGAACAAGAGTAAATAATTTGTAATGGAAGGTGCACTAGGAACTGCAAAACATGTCCCACAGATTGACAATGCACCTTTTTTTTTTTTTTCTGTGTGGGCTACATTCAACCCTATGGTCCTCATTCTGCAAAGATTTCAGCAAATGCTTGCAGTCAGTAACTGATGACTTCCCTGGGAAAGTTAATCACAGATCAAAATTGAACCCATAGTCTGCTTTTGCAGAATATAAATTTACACACTAGTCATTGATACAGAGTTGAATTTTGCCACCAACTTTCTTTAAGAATTTGCTGTCATTCATTTGATTTGACTGAAGTTTTCCTTCTTACATAGGTGAAAAAGGGAGAGGTTTCCTGTTAAGACCTCCAGAATGAAATTGCAATAGTATTCATATCTCTCATTTGTATTTTCTTGTTGGTGGTGCTAGACTACTAAAAGTATCTTGATGTTTATATGTGGATACCAGACTGGCACCCAGGAGGACAGTTTTGCTTCTCTGAAATTCATGAGTCTCCTGCAGAAACATTTCTGCTTCTCCATCCACACCAGGGGAAAACATGACACTGCTTGCCTTACTCATAAAAGCCATCCCGGAAAGGACTAAGGTAAGCCCCATAACACCATTTTTTTTTTTTATCTAATGCTGTGTTGAGTGTGAGGGAGGAGCTAGTGTGGCTCATTGTTCACCACCCATTTTGCTGTGATTCCAGCCAGAGTGGCTGGCAGCACATGGACTTCTTTAGCAATCCCACTGTTTGGCCTCAGCCAGAAAGTGTGTTCATGACTTGAGCAGATGTTTCTGCTTTTAGGAATCAGTCGTTTCCTCTTTTCCAGAAGCACATGCCAGCACAGTCAATATCTGGAAACCTGCTGCTTCACAGTAGGTCCAGAGTCTAAACTGGTACTTTACTAGAAAATGGTAATAAAGCAGTTTGAATTGCTTTTCATCCTTCGTGCTCTTAATGGTTTTCAGGTTCATATGAGACCAATCAATTAATCCTGCTTCAGACCTAGAGAAATGGGATGTTTCCTACCCTCTGAACAGGAGAGAAGCTCATAACAGAGATTACCAATCTACTTATTAAGACTTATGTCAGTAGTATAGTCTAACAGAGCCTCCAGCTGGGGTTGGGACTACAGATTTGCAATCTTGCATAAGCCTAATGTTCACTAGTCATATGCTAATTAATTGCTAAATCACAAAAGGCAAATCATAATTATTGTTTCAGGTTAGCAATTTTCCCTGACCTGATTGCATGCTTGCTGTTTCAAAGAATTAAGAAATGAGGCTCGTTTAGGATCATTTACCTGTATAACCTATGTTTCTAATTCTGTTTGTTCTTGTGTACAGGTGCTGAAAATTTCTATTTAATTTTAACAACTCCTGGACAGATTCTGCTACTCTTAGTGACTCTATGAGATCAATCAAGAAGTAGGATATTAATGATGAGAGAGAGTCAGATCACATAACATTGAACAGATTATGTCTCTGGTCCAGCAGATTTCATGCAATGTCATCTTCAGCTGAATTTGTGCAGACAAGGGGAACTTCCTGTGCTGCTTCTTTCTGGAGGCAACTGGACCATTATACAGCAAACTCATGCTTTTCTATCTTCTCTATTTCTCTTTGGTAGTGTTAGAACTTTGTTAAAAGTTTCTGCTGCAGTTGTAGTTGGTGGATGGAGTACAGAAATTTTAAATGCTCTTTCAAAAAGCCCACTGAGATTAGAAGCAAAGCTCCTCCTGATTTGAGGTATAAAGTCAAGCTCTTGTTTAATAATTGGTAAAGTCATATTTGAAAACAATAGACCAAAGGAAACATCTCCAGGCTTTTTTGTCACCTGGTCCTGTGCACCCATAATTTCCAGTGAAGTCAATGGGACTCAAGGAAGCCTTCTGGCTTTCAGTCAGGCATTCACACATTAGGGATGGCCATCAAACATATCACATCTCTTCCAGTCATTATCTTTTTGTAGTGTGGTGAGAAGGCTGAGCTGGCAGCTTTGGAATGACAATATAGAAATTGGAGTAATTTCCTAGCTACAATTAAGGTAGTTCTGGAAATCCTGAGAGTGACTAGTGAACAGAGCCAGATCTGCTGCATAAATACCTACTCTGAGGAACAAACAGACACTGATCTGTCCATTACTTGTTGTAGTCATATGTAAAAGATTTTGATGGCTGCACTGAATTAGCCAATAGTCAGGACAGTTTATCCCTGCTGATCTGTGTTTTCTGGTTTTAAACAGGGACTGCAGAAGAACAACCCCTGGCAAAGGACACCTGCATGAGTTCTTGGAAAAAATAAAAAATAAAACCAAGAGAAAAAGAGAGTCACAGCTCCTGGACAGTAGACGATTCAGGAACACTGATGGAATTTTCTAGCAAGTGAGAAGCTTCTGCAGATGAAGGGACATTTGCGTTCGGTTCCCTCCACCCTGCTGTAACTCTAGCCTGCCAGTGAATCAACACAGCAGACATTCAGTGGTACTGGCCCCAGCCCAAGTCTCCGTGCCAGACTCCTAGCACACCTGTTAAACAGATTCCTTTCACCCAGCTTCCAGCTAACATTTCAGCTGTAGCTGGTGATATGCTCAGCCTGTTGCAGTCTTATGGCTGCAAGCTGCATTCATCATCTATCACACTTCAGCTCCCACCAAGACGTTGGGATGTGAAAACCAGGCAAAGAGCATGGTTGACCTGTACTGTATAGGACAACCCACCTGACTGGTGTAATACTAAGAGCGCAGGGAAGATGTCGTCATGTTGGTGTTAGCCAGCGCTACAGAAGGGTGATGGTGAGCTCCCCAGCATGCTGACATACAACCTTTCCCAAAGGTCTTGCCTTCTGTCCTTAGCACTCCAGTTGTCTGACTCATTTGTCCTGCAGGATCATGCCCTGTCAGTCCCACCTGAGTACAGTGAGAGCTTCATGGCCTGGCTGTTGGCTGGAGATGGTGCAGTTCTTCCCTTCTGGATGCTCAGGGAGATGCTGGGAGGGGTCTTCAAGGGCTTACAGCAGTGTCACAAGAGCTTTCCCCAGATGGTGTAGAGCAGTGGGAACTGCAAGTACTAGGGACAAGGTTTCAAAGGGAAACTGAGGCTTCTCTGCCCTCCCTCACTGCTGAGCCCTGTTTTGAAGTTTAAGTCTGAAGTCTGGAAATTGGAGTTGATTTAAACTTATAATTTGATTTAAGCTTATAAGGAATTTCTTAAGAAAGAAAGAGGGGAAAGGAGCTGCAGGGAGACTAGGAGAAGCAGCAGCAGATTCTTTGAAGGACAAGGTGGGCTTCAACTGCCTTTTGAGTCATCCATAACATTTGAATAGGGTACATATTCAGCCACATAGGGATAACAGGGAGTAGACAATGATCTCTTCCTCCTCCCTATTTTCCTTGTCTCTTTCCTCTGTCTATAAACATGGATGGAAGGTTTTTGACTTAGCTTTTGATGAGCAAGTTCCAGGTTTGCCCTAATTAGTGTTGATCCAGTATTGTGATACCAAGAGAATTAATCTGGTTTCTTACATAACCTCGGGGTGGTGGCTGTCCACAGCTTGGAGGTTCATTGGGGAGTTTCTGTAGCAAGTTCTTAGAGAAACAGCAGCAAATATTTTCACCTGACCTTCTGGGTTAGAATCAAGACTTTTAGAAACCTCAACAAGGAAGAAAAATAGAGGTGCAGACAGCAGGACTCCATGCAAAAGGGTAGGATGATTTATTCCACCTCAATTTGCAGCTACATATGCCACTGTCTGTATGTAGTGGGTTTTTGTTGTTGTTGTTGTTTTTGTTTTAAGTACTGCTGCTGAAGCCAAAGTTGGCCTTCATTTTTATAAACCTAGAGATAAAGCCATAATACTTGCAATATAACACAATTCACACACAGTGATGGATGGAATTCACAGCTATTTAATTTCAGGCATCCCCATCTGACAACACCCTGAGGGTGGGGAAGAGTCACAGAGGTTTGGTCTCTTCCTAGCAGGCTACAGAGAAGGCACTATGTAAACTAATTATAGAGGAGCCTTAGACTTCTCTGCTGATCTTGGTCTGAGTTCTTGCTCCTGCTCCAAGTTACCAGGGCTAGAGCTGGCTTAAAAAATTTGGTTTGAATACTCCTTTCTTGAGTTATGACCTTTTCTCTTTCTGTGGTTGTTTAGCACAATGGCTTTTCTCTCACACGGAGAATGCATTGCTTGTGTAGGCTTCACCATGATGAAATGAAGGTCTGATTCTTTTAGTTAGCAAAGTCACATATGAGATGTTCACTCAGCAGTGCTCAAGGGTAGTGTTAATTTATTTTTGTAAGTCTTTTTCAGAAAGAGGAGTTGGTGACAGCCATAATTTATTCATGGTGCTATGCAGCTTTGCATAGCATGTCACACTGGTCTGCAGCAACTGGAAGTACTTATTTTCCTAGGAAAGTGTAGAGACCAAAACTGATAACGCATAGTGACGCACAGGAATCTGCTTATGTTTGGGGAAGATAATGCACATCAGCAATGGGAACTGCAGATGGTTAAGAGTTCTTGTTTTCCTCATGGCTTGTCCTCTTTCACAGCTTTTCTGATGTGGGTGTGTTTGACTTCATAAAAAGATGTTCGCAGCAAGCAGAAATTATTATTTGCATGCATTCGTATTGGTGTTCACAGCTAATACAATCAGAGAGTTGTGTTTAAGGGCTTTCTCCACAATTCCTCAGAAAAGACATGATGATATAACCAGGTCTGTTCTTTAGGGATGAAAGCTCAAAGTCACATCTGCTCTCATTAGTTTCAAATTTGACTATGCTGAACACATGCCATCATCACTATCATTTCCATGGTAACACATTGCATATACTACACTATTCAAGTCATGTGACAGAAGGTCAGGCTGAAAAGAAACCTGGGCTGGGAGAAATGAAGCACTTGTGTCTTTGGTGGTATTAATAAACAAAACAGATACCAGCAAAGTAAATTGGTTTTTGTATAAAAATTCCTTCCTCTAGCTTGCTTGAATGAAAAAGCTGTTCTCCAGGGATCTGTTCAGCAATTTGGTCTGTCTGGGGCTATAGCCTGCTTATTCTTCTTCTATGAACTCTCTACAGCTATACTACTGTCTTTCCGTGGAATTGTTGGGAGGAATCTAGTTTCATTTTGCACAGTTCCTATCAAATGATAAAAGAAGATATCTCAGGAAACCAGGTGGTCAGCTTCATGCAGTTTATGAATGTTAACCTCCCTGTTCCTCTGATGGAATGCCATGCATTTCTTACTTTTTTTTTCTCTTTTCTTTCTGATTGATGAAGTTGTCTGTTCTTCTGCTCAAAGAGAGGTGTAAAAACAAATCTTTAAGACTGAAGCAACATTTGAATAGTTTATTCATATTGACTTTCAGGAAATTCTGGATTAAAAGGAAATTAAACACAAAGATAAGAAATTCAAAACTAGCGTTGTTGTTCTTTCTCAAGAAGCCCTCAGGTCAGTCAGTGTCCTTCCTCTGATTTCCACAAGCTTTAACAAGATCTCCAATAACTATAATATCCCAGTTCTTTCCCATTAAAGACAAAAAAGTCATGACTAGAAAGTTTGCAACATCCAAAACAATTTCACAGTGTATACAAGTTGAGGGCTTGTTATGCCACAATTTGGAAAAAAAAAAAAAAAAAAGAAAAAAAATGTTTTGGAAAATTATCTAGCAATGTCATCCTGTGAAAATTCAATTTCACCATGAAAATCCAAAAACATCATTTAGTATTTTGTCATTCTAAATACAGGGAGAATCATTTTCAAAGACAATGATGGCTCAGTTTCTATTTCAAGAATTAAAGCATAAAGTTAATTAATTAGCATATTTCATATCTTTGAAGTACAGGTTATATGAAAATTAACCAGAGAGAGCAAAATCAGCAAAGACATAAAAGAGAAGATAGCAGACGTGTTCTGTGTCTTTAAAACCCTGCACTTCCCCATCATTTCAGGGACAATCTTCCATTTACACTATCTTTTCCAAGTGAAAGACAGGCACATGAAAAATTATGGCAAAAATTCTAATTTACTGTGGACATTTCTATTCTGAATACATTTTAAGAAAGTGAGGCAAATAAAATAAAATAAAATAAAATTCAAAGATGTTCAACAGCCACTGAGGAACAGCAACCAAGAAGATTTAATTTTCAAACCACAGATGTCAAGAAAAAGGGCTCTCTTTGGTTTAATGGTTGGACTGGCTTCATAGTGTTCTATTATGAAACTTGATGCTAATCAAGTTAAAAAGAACGAATACCTCTACATTTCTAATTGGAAAAAAATGAGATTGTGGAAGAGCTATCCTAGATATGCTGGTAGAAAAATTATACTTAGTCTTATCAGACTGCATTTTTTAGAAAATCAGGTTGGAATAATTCAGCCTTAGAAGAAACTTCATTAATGTCAATATAGCAAAAAAAGGCTGTTTATTTATTCATTTGTACAGTCTGTTTTCATTTTTTTATATATATATCATTACATTCTATAATATTTTAACAGCCTAAATATGTTAGTTAATAATTAGACATGGAATGATAGAATAATTTGTGTTGGAAGAGGTCATCTGGTGATTCAATACCCTGCTCAAACCATGGCTAAATAGGTCAATATGCTCCAGAACTTCACAGAATCATGGAATAGCTTGGATTGGAAGGGACCTTAAAGATCATCCAGTTCCAACACCCTGACGAGAGGAAGGACACCTCTCACCAGACCAGGTTTCTCAAAGCCCCATCCTTCCTGGCCTTGAACAGCTTCTTGACATCCACAACTTCTCTGGGCAACCTGTTGCAGTGCTTCACCACCCTCATAGTAAAGAATTTCCTCCTAACATCCAATCTAAATCTCTTCTCTTGACCAGCTGAATTTTTAATATCAAGTGTAGAGGCACACCAATTCTGTGTCTCTGTTGCAGTGCTTGATTACCCGTAAGATTTCAGAACATCACTTGGAGTTTGCACCCATTGCCTTTCACCTTATTGCTGTCTAACTCAAAGAAGAGATTCCTCGATCCTCTCTACGCACCCTCTGAAGGGCTGAAAACTGTAATAATGTCCTTCTTTAGCACTCTCTTCCAAAGACGGTACAAAAATGAGCCTGAACAAAGTAACTCATGGAAGAGTTCTGGAAGAAAATTATATGCAAAACATGTCTGTTATGAAATCTACTCAGCATTATTTGCATAGGAGAGGAGCCTAGAAACACCAGTTAAGAACAGAGAGTCTCTTTGCTGGGCACTGAGGAGGAACTATACCTGCCTGCACACAAATATTTTGCAGCAATGGACCAAAAATAAACAGATGGGAGGGAAAATAAGGTACAAGGAAGTGAAGCTGTGATCTCATTAACATACTGTGAATTCACTGAGAAAAGCAAGATGATGGCAGATGATCATAGAATCACAGAACTGTTTGGATTGAAAGGGACTCTAAAGATCACCCAGTTCCAACCTCCTGACATCAGGAGGGATACCTCCCACCAGACCAGGTTGCTCAGAGCTCCATCCAGCCTGGCCTTGAGCACCTCCAGGGTTGGGGCTTCCACAACTTGTCTGAGCAACCTGTGCCAGTGCCTCACCACCCTCAGAGTAAAGAATTTCTTCCTTATGGCCAATCCAAATCTACCCTCTTTTCTAGCCATCTTTTTAAAAACCATTACTTTGTCCTATTATTACACTCTCTGATAAAGAAGGATCTTTTTCATCTTACTTGTAGGCCCCTTTTTATTACTGGAAGACCACTATACGGCCTTCTCTTGATCTCTAAATACATTCTTGTTTTACGTATGGACTTTTCAGTTGGGTCATCAGTACTTTAAGAACTATATTGAAGGAAAGAATAGAGGGCTTCCCTATACACCCAGATATCAACTGAGCCTCCTATACATGTACAAAAGGTATTACTTACATCATACTTTACCAATATGTGTTTTTTTAAGTGTAATTAAATATCTCTGGGTCACCCTCCATTCTCAGAGCAAGAGAATCTGGATAGACTTCTATGTGAATTGGGCTGTCCACAGCAAGAGCTCTTGTAATGAACTGTCAGTGTAACTGGAATTATTTAAATTATCAGTTGTTTTTTTCTTTTACCTCTCACATTAGGAAGAATCTAAGAAAATTAATGTCTGGTGTCCACAGTCAGACACATCAAACAATTAAACCTACATGAAAGATGGAGGACAACACCTTGAACCGAGACAATGAGGGGAGAGTCTCTGTCAGAACTTGAGTCCTATTTGCTATAGTAGTCTTTGCCATAATCTAAGAAACATCTCCAGTCAGCAGTATCCAGGAGAATAGCTGCTGTCAGTGTAACATGCAGTATTACACATTCTGTAGATATGTGCTTCACTGCTAGCTACTGAGAGATCTGAGTTCATTAGTAGTAAATGCAAGTTACCTACTTGAATACAGTTTCTCCATGTGTGCAAATTCTTTTTTGGAGCTGACTCCAAACCTGAGATGAAAATATGTGCTTCAGAGGTTAACAAACAAAATTCTGTTAGCTGAAGGGCAGCCAGGAGGTAAGAAGTACTTTTTCTTCTGGATGTGTTCACACATCTATTTTTTGCAACATTAAATGCTAAGAGGGGTTGCCTTGAAGGGAATTACTGAGTCTAAACTATGAGCAATTCCAAAAGAGAATTTCTGTCTTCCTGGAATTAAGGAAAGGAAAAGCATTAAACAAAAACAAACAAACAAAACCTCATACTACTGTTTTTTTCTCACCCCCAGCCAAAAGTTCCTTCTCCATCAACTCAACGTTTTTCCTTTAAGCTCGTTTTTTTCTAGAGAATTTTTAAAAGTTATAGTTACCTCAGTGATTTTTTTTTTCTTGGAACACATTGATGGGGTGAACAAAACATTTCCCTCCACATTGTTTCTACCCCTGCAAAGAAGTTTCCACATATACTTAAAGTAGATTATTTCCTACTTTGGTCCTGTTTCCAAACACTACTAGTACCAGAAATCCAATCCACTGAAAGAAATAGGGCCATAATACACCAAAGTAATGAGAAGCCTGTTAACCTTAATAACTTTTGGATACATCTGAAGGAACACGGAAAGGAAGATATTTTGTGAACCTCAGTTCATTTTGATGTTAATCAGTACTGATTCAGAGAAAGTAATTCATTGAATAGACATGGGAGAGTTGATTTAGATATTAAAAAATAAAAAAAAAATAGAAAAAAATAAAAAGCAAAGAAGCCTACACAGCCCTGTTGGACTCTCCAGGGCTGGATACCTTATTAAGCTGCTTGCCTGGGGCTCACAGAATTTGGTCTCATGAAATTCTTCAACATCCTCCTCTAGCCCCTGTGGCACAATGCTGAAGCTCTCCATATGCCACCTCTCCATAAGAATAGGAGATACAATCCAGTCAGCCTGGAGCCCTGGAGCAATGCTGGCCACCCTGGCTTCTCAGCACTTTGCACTGTTTAGAACCTGAGATAACTGAGGGCAAAGAGATACACCTGCTTTCTGGGAGCCATGAACCACTACTCCAACACTTTAGCTTATACAAGGAAAACACAGCTTCAGGCCAAATCAAACACTGTTCTGCTTGGTTGCTTCACCATTCTTCCTTTTTGGCTTTAGGCATCCATTAAAGGGTTCAGGATGTTCCTTCCTCCACTAAAGTCCTCCTCTGAATCATGCAGCTGATTCTCTGCAGCCCAGCCAGCTTCCTTCTGTCTTGGCTGTTCTTACAAGTTAACAAAAACCACCTGCCAATTAAGGATGTCCTGCTCAGGGGTCCTCAACTTGGAGCCTTTTCTCCAGTTTCTCATACTTCATACATTTTAGAAGACTGCATTGATATCTGACTTCTTTGTTTTGGCTCCAGGAAAATTCCACTGCCTGGAGCCTGCTCTGAGCATGGACTCATGTCCTCAGCCATCCCATTGCATTACTGATGCTTTCACATAAATGGAAGATGTATAAATGAATGATCTCCCATTGTTAACCATGTGTCATCCCTCCTGTGCAATTTCAGTTCAAAATGGTGGTAAAAACATGGCCAGGAGGGATAACTGTCTGCTTTCAAAGCTGGGTTTTCAGTCTGCCAAAGAAAGTCCTGCAATATCAAGAAGAATTAATAACTTCAATCTATTTCCAAATATACAAGTCTGCCAGTAGTCTCTGTTTCACATTTGATTTTAGAGAAGGCTTTCTAAATTGACCACAGGCCATATAATTAAGTTAATAGCTAATAATCTATATATATAGTTTAAAAGAGATATTTAACAAATACTTAGCTGAAGTTGATAAAGCATCTTGAAGAAAGTTCATTGGCTCACTGTCTTCAAAGCTGATTTTTTTAGTATGCTGGTATAACATGACTGGAAACTAACTTGGAGTGCCCTTCAAATCTTCCATAGTTAAATAAATACTGGGTCTTTCAAGCCTATTAGAGACTGAGATAACTAAGCTGCATTTGGAGAGCACCTTGGAATTTACTTATTAAATTTCATCAAGTTCACTTCACTTCACTGTGCTCCGTTCCTCCCTCCACCTCTTTTTTTTTTTTCTTTTCTTTGTCTCACTTTTTTTTTTTTTTTCCCTAAATTAATCTTTTGGATAAACTCAGGCCATAAATTTTAGAGCAAATAATTCAAAATCTCCATGGTGAGTTTTTCAAAATTGCATAGCACTGGCCAAATGATGTTCTCACTGAAGTCAGTGGTAAAGTATCCAGCAACTTCAAAGGAAGCAAAGTTAAACGAACCCAGAGTCCTTATTAAAACCCCACCTTCAGTATTTTAAAAAGAAGGGGAAGTTTAAAAGGACTAACTGAGGAAATTCAATGCCCAAGTTCCATTGTAATTCAATAGGGATGGGGCGCCAAGTTCCCTTAGGCTGTTTTGCAAATCTTCTCCTACAATGGATGTCAAACTGGCTCCCATAATGAGCCAGTCATTCTTCAGTATCAGACGGTCAAGGTGATTGCTAGGTGGTGATATCTGGCCTTAGTTGAAATAAAGAAGTACTCTGCAAGTACTATGTTTACATCATTGTGAGTCTGTGAAAGAAAATAATCCGGATGAGTTTAGAATGGGTTAAGAATGACCCAGCTTGAAGCAGGAGAGGATGGGGCTTGTTGCTGACTTTAAGAGGGCCATTTAGTGCCTCCAGGATGCTTCACCTCCACCTCTAGGACCTCTTGAGTCCTACACAGAGTGATAGGGCAAGTAAATTACAGGCAAGATCACAAAGGCATGAAATGTAGGTTTGAGAAATCACCCAAAAGATCAAAGACTGTTCTTTATAGTTGTCTCTCCAAATCAATTAAAGGCAGTTGCTGGTGATTCTTCATTTTGAGCTAAGTCCATTGAGCCCACAGGCAAGGTGTTGACTCTTCCTCTCCACTTGTCATTGTGCTACATAAAGCATATCTTCTGCTGCAGCAGAAACTTGGAAAGCTACAGCCAGCAATGGCAGAGCCTCCACCCCATACTCAGACCTTCCACACCACCAGCAGCCATGATATTGTTCCTGCAGTGTTTGCAGCAGGAAGAGGAACCAGTGACTCTTCTCATTTGCAGCCTTGTGTGCCAGCTACCTTTGTAACTAACAATATTCACCTGTAAGATCATGTGAGTATAAAGTGACTTTAGGGAAAAGAAGTTCAAATGACTTCACATGCCAAGTCAGAATTTCTTCAGAAGTCACTTTTACTGAGGTCTGTTTAATGCTTCCTTCATCTTCAAAACAAGAACCCTCTCAAAAAAATTAAAATATAGGCATCCTCCTCCTCACCCCCTACTGTTAAGACTGGTGATCTTCGTGGGCTGAACAAAGTGATATATATGATTTCTTTCATTTGGTTTGATTAACTCCACATGGGCTTGGATTCCTAGAGATTTTTTAATATACAAGATTAAAGAAGTACATTGTTTTGATAACTCAACATTTTAAATAACTAGATCAATTTTTGCATTAGATGAACTCCGTTCTCTTTACCTCAAAGCTACTTACCACAGACCAGGGGAAAGAACCCAACAGTGCCTTAAGAATGTGTTTGTTTCAAGTGAACTCAAAGAGGTCCCTTCAGAGTTGTGTTCCTCATGGCTCTCATGATGTTGGTTTTAGGAGGCAAATTCTTTGATTATGCATGATTTGGCTTTGTTAATAGAATTAGTCTGTTTACATACACTGTTTCATTAACAATTCTCAACAGCGGAGATTTCCACTTTGTTGGTATTATTTAAAACAGAGTAGGTTAACATCACATATTAGGAAGACAACATTGTATATTATAGGGATATGGTTTCCCTTAGCAATGGTGTATTTTTTCAGAGGGATCCAAAGGAAAGCCCTTGGAAGTCTACAGAAACATGCCATTTGTTTGGTTGGGTAGCTTAACATCAGCAAAAAGCTCAGAGCTGACAACACCCCATCCTGAGTGCAGAACTATTATTCATATCTTTTTCCAATTGTTTTCAGTTCATCTTCTCCAAAAGTAATATATATATATAGATAGATAGATAGATAGATCTACATCAACAGCTACCTCCTATCCTTGTATATAACAAATCAGTTATGCTGTCAATACTTCCTGCAATGGATTTTATGGAGGACTGGATTTGAAGCATTCTTCATCCTCACTGTGAAGTTACTGAAGTGTGCAGGAAATGGCTGATGAAGCTGGCTAGAGGGTAAGCTTTGGGGTTGCAATGGAGATAGGAAACAATTCTGACACACAGTCAACTGTCTGTTTTTAGGTGCATACATCGTGGTTTGAAGCAGAAACCCATATTTGGAGTAATTTAATCTTTCACAGGAGGACAGCCATGGACAGCCATATTGTTTTTTTTCTGTAAAAACTACTTCCAAAAAGTATTTCAGGTTCATTCTTCCTCAGAGCAGTGAGGGCTAGTGGGTATGAGGTAGACAGGAAGTCAAGATTCCTCAGAATTCTCTTTGATGTGGGTGCAAGAACAGCTTTTGAGTGAATAAGACCACCTCTCATTATCTGTTTTCCTCATTCTTCTCAGCTTATTATGAGCTTCTGTGCATGCAACCATTCCAAGTCGACTGCTTGTAGGGACGTTTTTATTCAGATAAGCACTCTCTTTTAGAGTTTGCTTTAATCCACTTTAGAGCAATAAGACATTCCTAACAGTGAAACCAAAGAAGCTGCCAAATGGTGGTTTTGCTTAGCTCCATGAAGTGTGGTACTCAGATTCCTGGTCCTCTGTGATCTTAATGGGGAGAGAAAATGTCAATGTCACTCAGCTACTCTCCTTCTAGAGTCCTCCTGCCCGCAGCCCAACACCAAAGTTGTGTTGTTTCACAACATCGCAAAGAATCAGTCAAAATTCCCGACCTAATGCTTCAGTTGTCATGCATTAGGACCTTGACAAATTACACTGATTAAGTTTTCCCCTTCAGGTGGTTGTTGCAGGTACAGTCTCCTGCAGTGCAGCTGGGAAAGACCACAAGGCACAAAGACCTCACAGGCAGGGTGCTTTCTCCGCCAGCTTATGCATAGGCTTCCCTGAAAATTCTGTGATTATGCAAAAGGAGTTTTGCCTAAAATGCAGCTATTTAAGTTATGCAGGCATCAGAAACAAAATATCCCACATGGACAGGCCTTGCAGTTGATCTCTCTCTTTATCCATATATACTTCTGCCTGCTCTTCCAGACACTGTAGACATTTTATATTAATTCCCACAGTTATTATAGGGAGCCACAGAATCTTACTGATGTGACCATGTAACTAAAAATTAGTTATAATCTTAAACCATTTTATCAGTCATTTTGGATTTTCCATTGTTAAGTTTTCTCTTACAGTGCCAACAGAATACATACAGTTTTATGTTATGCTTCACATTTATGTTATTCACTAGAAATGCCAAAGAGAATATAAAAATATGCTTCAAGTATTTCAAAACTGAAACTAGGTCTCTCAGTTAATCTATCTGTGCCATTTGAGGACAAGCAAACAAATTCTTAGATGAGAGTGAAATGTACACTTGTCAATGTATTATTTTTTTTGGAGGGGGGGGGGGAAGTACTTGCTCACAAATGAATCCCTGGTAATACACAAAGGCAGCTTCTTTTATTTGTTTTTGCATTTGATATGCGTAGATGCTTAAAACATTATCCTTGCAATGTTGCATTCTGATCAAGGGCCACTAAAATAAGACATTTCGTATCAGTGCTATCACCAAGCTTATATAAATTGTCATATTTTTTAAAATATAACTCACCCACGCTGTCTTTGTCTAGTTCTGTTTTCTAGCCTCAGTAATCGTCTTTGTAGGGCTTTTCATGCTGTTCCCCTAAAAACTCTGTTAAGTAGACATATCCAGTAATTCTCCTCTGGACTTACTGAGTAACTCACCTCTCATGAGTCCCCGCTGCAATGTTTTCTTGTCCCCCTCAATCCTTCCCTACCACTCAAACACTCAGAAAAAACAAAGTTCCTTCTGGGGTTTCAGCAATATTGCTCATGTCAGTGCTACTGAGAAGGGGTGGAACTGCAACGTGGAACAATGTGGGAAAAAAGGGGTCCCAATATCTTGGACATAAGCTTGTCTGTGAGTTTCCACTGCGGTTATCAAGCAAAAGCAGAAAATGTGTGTAATCAGAGCTCTAATTGAAAACATTGTCAAAACAGGAAGAAGTTCTTCATCATCTCTTTCTGTCAATTTCTGATTTGTTTATTTGTGGAGTTTTTCATGAATGCTACACATAAGGACAAGCATAGTCTCCTCTTCTGTTTCTTTTCTCAAAAGGTGATTCAAGGAATTTACCCCAGCAGAATTTCTCCATTAAATACGTAACTTGAACTGTAGCCGACACTTTTGGAAAGAAGAAATTAGTGAATTTCTAAAACAGTCATTCCATTAACGTCCTTCCCCGTATATCTCATCTAATATTGTCAAGCATCATGTCCCACACACTCATTGTTGCTGTTTACCTTCACTATCATGTAAAAGAAAGTATCAGAAGCCAGTGGATAGTGTCAGACTTCCAGGCTTGCCTACCTCCCTTGGGCATGGCTGAACCTGTCATGATGCTGCCTTTCTTCTGTGTACCCCTACCTTTATCAGTAGATTTATTTTGCTGCTCATGGCAAATTTCCCTCTTTCTTGGGCACAAGGAAGAGGGGAAGGAACCCCAGGGGTCATTCCTCTCATTCCTCAGAAATAGACCACTACACTCAAGTGCCTGCTTTGCTGGTTTGCCAAGTAAAGGGCTTAAATGCACTTCTTTTCTTTTTCCTGCTCACCAGCTTGCAAAGCCTTTCCCTCTTTTTGTCTCCATACGTTTTAAGCTATTTACAGAAAGCTGAACAGCTTCAACAGAAAAAAAAAAAAAAAAAGTAATTTGATGAACACTCCCTTCTACCAAAAAGGACAACTTGTTCATAGTTCATCCTTTACCTCTCGCTTCTGCCCACTCAGTCGTACCAGCTCAAGTTTGTTGCAGCTGAACAGAATGAGGAAAATTATCTCAGTTAAAAACACACCCTCTAGTTTTTTTAATCCCTAATTCCACAAAAAAAAAAAAAAAAAAAAAAAAAAAAAAAAAGGAATAGCATGACTGGGGAAGCATCTAGGAGGGAGAGGAGAGCTGCACAAAGGTATGAGTTAAAGCAGCATTACTGTTGAAAGTTCACAAAACTGTAGTGTCAGAGAGCTCCACCTCCAACATCCTACACTTCTGCTGATAGACCATTCTCTCAGAGATTTACAGGAGACAGTAAAGGCAGTAATTCCTACATTAGGTAGGAATTTGAGTCTAAGCATGCCACTTTAAAAACAAATGAACAAAAAAATGTGAAAACAATCAACCAGTCCTTTACTCCTTTGGAAAAATGTGACAGAAATCTTGAAATATAAGTAAAATGTTTTGGATTGAATTAAAAAGTTTTTTTTTTCTTCTTCTTTTTTTTTTCTTCTTTGTTTTGCTTTGTTTTTCTCTTTAGTTACTGAAAGAAAGCTGTTATAAAAGAGATAGCTACTCTACACCCAGCAAGCCTGCCTGCCCTGATCCCCTCCAGGTCCTATCAAATGGAGTGCACACACAGAGTGAAAATTATTGGCTCAGTGAACATCACTCAGGTCAGATCTGATACCCACCTGTATCAGAGAAGTCAAAAAAAAAAAAAAAAGACTTTGAATTAAACTAAATGATGGACCTGGAATGACCAGTCTGCAGTGTTAACACACAAACACAGCAAAAATTCTTGGCTTCCAGAGGAACTCTGTGAGATTAGAAAGAAATCTAATTATATTAATTATTCAACTGAATAAATGGGCATTCCTTCCATTGCTTCCCAAAGTGGTAGCATCCCTTTAGCAGGATCAATGCTTTGTAATTTTATCCTGAAAACATACAGACAGGAAGGAAACTTTGCCTTTTCACTAGATGTAGAATAAGGCATTTGATTGTGTTGGGTGACTCCTTGCTTCTTGTAAAGCTGTTTAGCTCAGAAGTGAGTTTGTTTTTTATTAATTTATTTTTTCAACCATAGAAATAAGCCTTAGCTCAAGTGGTCTCTCTTTTTTTCCCCACAGCCACAACTGAAACTCAGTCTAAACAGCATGTACTATGTTACATGCTTTCCAAGGACTTTGCGAACAACTTCTCTGAGGATGGCTTGGGGCACTCTCCCCAAGTCAGAGATAAAGCATAGTTTTTAACCCAGAGCTGGCTCCTGAGTGAAAACAGTATACTATTTCTCTCTTTCAGCATGAACTGAAGATTCAAGGGACAAAGAGCCCTGCTGCCCTCTACCACGCCAGCTGCAAATACCAGTATCTGACTTGGATAGATTTGCAGGGGCCAAATTCAGGCACTGGACAACTTTTTGGATCTTTAATACACAGGTTCCTGTGTGTCCTTCTACTGTGAAAAAAGACATGGGGCATTTGACAATGATGAAGCATAGGTAAGAGAGGTGATGGTATGTATGTCTGCTATTACATATAAAAATATCCAAGTTGATTGGTTGTATGCTTTCTCTGTGCCATCAACAGTGCTGAAACATGACCAGATATTGTTGCTGAATAAATAAAACTGAGAAGCAAATTCAGATGTACACAGAATTCAGCAAAAAAAAAAAACAGTTTTTCTGGTATGAACTGCTCATTGACAGCTATTTTTAGACAGGGACATCCCTAGCCCCATCTACTTGACTCTCGGCAGATGCTTCCCACATCAGACAGATCCAGCTCATGTTAGAGGCAATGAAGACTCCCACCAGCACCCCTCCACACTGGCTCAGGTCCCATCGTGAGCCATTCCTCCTCTTCCACTAGTTCTTTAATTCAGACTTGACAACGTAGGATGCAGATTTAAATCCTACTATAGGACAACTATTAATAATCTGATGAATGCTAAGGATGAGAATTCTCAGAGAATTTAAAGCTGAGGGATGATTGCCAAGAAAATTTGGCTCTGACTACCCTGTTGCTTTGATGCCCTCGCTTTCTATTCTCACAACCTAAGAAAACACTTTTTCCCTCCTCTCTGCTTTCTCCCTAATCTACCCAGGTATGAGCAGTGAAGGAGATGAAGCCCCCTTTCAACAGCTGCCCAAGCCTGCCTCTCCTCACTTATCAGCCAATTCTTCCTGCCTTTTAATGGTGCTGGCAACTTCTTACTCTCCACAGCTCATTTCCCACCACTGCTGCCAGCCTGGAGAGCAGGCTGGTCCCGGGGTGGGAATGAGGCAGGTAGCACTCTGCCCAAGCCTTGCACAGGGCAGAAGCCCTGCCATGGCAAGGCAGCACTAGCATGGTCTCAGATGCCATCATGCAGCACCTCCTGGGAGCCAGTGTCCACCCTCCCTGTAAAATGCACACAAGACAAATGATAAAGTGCAGCAGAGAGGAGAGCTCTAAGCCAAGAGCAGTTTTACCCTCCAGACTGGGAATTTTCAGATGACTGCAAATACTAACAGTTTGGGTCACAAGAACACACATTCAGTGAAATAATATTGGCAGGGGAAGGGGCTGAGGGAGGATTTGGTTCTGTTTTCTTTTCTGTTTTGTGTTGTGATAACAAGTTCCAGCAACTTGAATGTGGGGTCTTGTCTTTTCTTTTCTTTTCTTTTCTTTTTTCTTTTCTTTTCTTTTCTTTTCTTTTCTTTTCTTTTCTTTTCTTTTCTTTTCTTTTCTTTTCTTTTCTTTTCTTTTCTTTTCTTTTCTTTTCTTTTCTTTTCTTTTCTTTTCTTTTCTTTTCTTTTCTTTTCTTTTCTTTTCTTTCTTTTCTTTCCTTTTCTTTCCTTTTCTTTCCTTTTCTTTCCTTTTCTTTTCTTTTCCTTCCCTTCCCTTCCCTTCCCTTCCCTTTCCCTTCCCTTTCCCTTCCCTTTCCCTTCCCATCCCCTTCCCCTTCCCGTCCCTTCCCTTTCCCTTCCCCTTCCCCTTCCCCTTCCCTTCCCCTTCCCTTCCCCTTCCCCTTCCCCCTTCCCTTCCCTTTCCCTTTCCCTTTCCCTTTCCCTTTCCCTTTCCCTTTCCCTTTCCCTTTCCCTTTCCCTTTCCCTTTCCCTTTCCCTTTCCCCTTCCCTTTCCCCTTCCCCTTCCCCTTCCCTTTCCCCTTCCCTTTCCCCTTCCCTTCCCTTCCCTTCCCTTCCCTTCCCTTCCCTTCCCTTCCCTTCCCTTCCCTTCCCTTCCCTTCCCTTCCCTTCCCTTCCCTTCCCTGCCCTGCCCTGCCCTGCCCTGCCCTGCCCTGCCCTGCCCCGCCCCGCCCCTCCCCTCCCCTCCCCTCCCCTTCCCTTCCCTTCCCTCCCCTCCCCTTCCCTCCCCTCCCCTCCCCTCCCCTCCCCTCCCCTCCCCTCCCCTCCCCTCCCCTCCCCTCCCCTCCCCTCCCCTCCCCTCCCCTCCCCTCCCCTCCCCTCCCCTCCCCTCCCCTCCCCTCCCCTCCCCTCCCCTCCCCTCACTCCCCTCCCCTCCCCTCCCCTCCCCTCCCCTCCCCTCCCCTCCCCTCCCCTCCCCTCCCCTCCCCTCCCCTCCCCTCCCCTCCCTCCCCTCCCCTCCCCTCCCCTCCCCTCCCGTCCCTTCCCTTCCCTTCCCTTCCCTTCCCTTCCCTTCCCTTCCCTTCCCTTCCCTTCCTTCCCTTCCCTTCCCTTCCCTTCCCTTCCCTTCCCTTCCCTTCCCTTCCCTTCCCTTCCCTTCCCTTTCCCTTCCCTTCCCTTCCCTTCCTTCTTTCTTTCTTTCTTTCTCTCTTTCTTTCTCTCTTTCTTTCTCTCTTTCTCTCTTTCTTTCTCTCTTTCTTTCTTTCTTTCTTTCTTTCTTTCTTTCTTTCTTTCTTTCTTTCTTTCTTTCTTTCTTTCTTTCTTTCTTCCTTTCTTTCTTTCTTTCTCTCTCTCTCTCTTTCTCTCTTTCTCTCTTTCTCTCTCTCTTTCTCCCTTTCTCTCTCTCTTTCTTTCCCTCTTTCCCTCTTTCCCTCTTCCTTTTTTTTTTTCTTTTTTTTCAGGCAAGCTGAAGTATTTTGTTTCAACAGCTGAGAAAGTAGAAGCTGGTAGGTTTTTTTTTGAAGATATGACACCTGAAACATTGACCTAAATTAAAAAGGAGGAGGACTTCTGTGATCCAAAAAGTTAAGCAAAACTGTTCTATTCAAAGCAAATCGGGCATTCTGGGATGAAACAGTCAGAAGTTTGTTACACTGTCATCTAGTAAAAAAAAAAAAAAAAAACACACACACACACAAAAAAAAAAAAAACTGTCAGAGAAAGCAGTTGGATTTGAACCAATTTTTTTCCCCTCCAGTTTTTCACCCATTATTTGACTGGCTTTAGTAGCCAGTGTGGTTCCCCTGAGATTTTAGGCATCTTGCTGTGAGCTAGAGATTTCCCATATTCTGATGTCTGTACAAGCAAGGATTCAGGGGATGGCAGCTACTCTCATTTACAGAAGCCAACCACCATGTAAACACTAGCCTGGGGGAAGCAGAGGACAGCCCTGCATCTAGAGGACTATTCCAAAAAACATATCTAAGTTATGGCTATGTCTTTTCCTATGAAGGGACTATTCTCTTGCTCCCCATGCCTATGGCAAAACTCTTTTCAGTCTCAATGGGAGCAGGGCTGCCCTGCCAACATTTCAGTAACCAACAGGGCCAGCTTGAAGTCAGTTTTCTGGCACTGGAGGGTGAGTTTCATAACCATGCATCACTGTAAACTATACCAAGGAGGATCCTCCTCCCTGCCTTCCTATTTGTCTGTTTCCTCAAGCAATATAGCCGCCCACAGGCACACCAGGGACATGGCTGGCAAGCACTGGGAGATGCTGTTTCACTGGCAGTCAGTGACTAGACGAGTGTGTATTTGTTTCTGCTTGCTTCCCATGAAATATTATTGATCTGAATGTGCCGCCAAAGAGCTGGAACCATCCACTGTGAAACCAAAAAAACCCACTGCAGGAATTGCAAGGCCGTTTGAAGAATTTGTCTTTTCTATCCCTGTGTAATGGGACACCGGGCCAGTTGTGCAGCAGTATGGATCAGGCCTCCCTTAGAGAATGAGGGCTGGCAGGGGTTTTGCTGGCATAGCTGAAAGCTGCAGTTTGACTGGTGTGAGCTGGTGAGTCTTCCCATCTGCTGTTCTCCCGCAGCTGACCTCTGATCCTGCTGAATCCCCCTCTGCTTCCTGCTGGAGAGTAATTCCTTCAAACACCACCCACAGCACAGACCAAACAGGCCCCCAAAGCCAGAAGATGAGGAAAGAATAGGGTGAAAAGCTTCAGAGCTAGCCTCTCTCCACACTAAAAACACATACTACAGCAGATTCAAGACCCAGTAGCCCTTTTGTGCACAAAGACCCTGCTCCAGCAAAGCACTTCAGCTCCTGAGTACTTGCCTCCTCATAACTTTGAGCCATTTACAGTGTCTTAAGAGTGTTGCTGGATCAGGGCCTACTTTTCCTTAACTAGCCCTCAGTCTCAGACCCTTTATTTATTTATTAGGTCTCAGATGCCTTTATTTGCTTTTTTTTCTTCTTCTTTTTTTTTTTTTCTTCCTGCCTTGAGTCATAACATTGCATTTGGTTCTTCAGGTCTTAACTCTATCAATTTCCAGTGCCACTGGGCAGGAGGAAGAGCTGTGCATAGACATTCCACCATGCACTACATCTGCTGGTGAAAAAGGATGGAGTCCAAAAACCCTCCCACTGCCTCATCCCTCACAGTAAATTCACATGTGATGAGAGCAGGCCTTACAGGCTTTGCTGATGATCAGGGTGGGTAGGTTTTTGCTGCTGCTGCGCCAGGCAGAAACAATTTTGAATGGGCAGTGAGACTGGTTCAAATATTAGGCTCAGAAGTTTTGAGCAACCTAGGCTTGTCCTCTTAGCCCAGCTCCTCCTGCACTGAAGCCTTACATGGGATCAGTCCAAGGAACCATAAGTGAGTCGTGAAAATAGTGTAAAAGTGTGCCCACTGCTTTTTTTTTTTTTTTTTTTTTGTTGCCACACATGCACACTTCCACAGCCTGGTGGTTCACTGCCATGGGACAGAATATCCACCCTTGTTACCAAGTGCACCTAGGAAATAGACTTATGCCAGGGTTTTGTACTCACTGAACAAACCCTGAGTAAGCAGCAGCCTTTGTCCCAAAGCATTTGCAGTTTGCACAGCTAAGAGAGGAGGGACACAGAGGCACAGAGAGTTGAAATGACTTGTGAAAGGTCGATTGACATCCTTTGGCAGACGCCTGTTGAAAAAGGGGGAAAACACAAATGTATGTTCTCTCCATGATGTTTCTTTGCCTGATCTCCTACTTATGCTTGTCCTTTCTGTTCTGCCTTCTCATGGGATCTTTTTTTTTTTTTTCCTCCTGTTGCTCACTAACTACTCTTTTTTTCCTTTTCTTCCTCTTCTCTGCATTTCACAACCTTTGCAAAGCACAGCTCATGCACAGCAAGGTCATGATTCATTAGGTTTAAGTGGGACACAAGGAAGCTAGATGATTTCACTTGGCACCACACGTGGCTTCCAAATTCTACTGCTGGTCTGCTTCAGAGTGCTAATAGTCACTATGAAGCTCTGGATGATACCTGAGGAATCTAAAGCTTATGAAGGAAGCAAGGAGGAAAAGAATAAATAAATTCCACATTTCATCCCAGATAGATGTTTCTTTTCTTGCTTTGATCTCTCTTCTCAATAGAAGAACTCTGTAGGGCAACTTGTATTCATCAAATGAAAACGTCACCAGGAGAGGTGCTAATCCAAAACCAAAACACACTGCCAAAGCAGTGGTCCTTAAAGTCAAGTTGATAAAGAAGTCCAGCCATGGTGCTGATTTACAGAGCCACAGAAACAAGGTCTTTGTGGTGCTCTGTGGTTGGTAAGACTGAACAACCTAGCTGAACAGACAAAAATGTTCCTAATGAATTGTTTTCAGAAGACTATGTCCTGCCAGACCATGGCATCATCTTAACTCCAACAAGAACTGAAGAAGAAACAAAAAAGGCAAGCATTCTATACTGCAGTCAGAATCACTGACTCTCTAAGGACCTTCCCTGATTTACATCAGTCCAGGATCCCATCCACAGCATTCCTGTGTCATGGCACAATGTAACCACAAAGATGAGCCATCTTTTCTCTTCTGTTTACCTTGCAGTTCAAGTTGGGCAATCTGGAAAAGAGAAACCACCTCAGCTTCTGATAAAGTAGGTGTTGGAAGCTGCATAGTAAGCCATCTCTTGAGACAAGCTGGAAAGTGATATTCCTCTGCAAATTTTTCCATTTCACTTAGCTATGTGTGTGGTTCTTTGTAACAGAGGCCACAGTTCCACTTCAAACTTATTGCATCTTCATTTAAATTAACCTAGCTATGTGAGAGGAAGAGTCTGGAGCTTTGAAGCAATATTAATATATGTATATAAAGAAATATATATATATATATATATATATATATATCAGTAACAATAAAACTGCAGCTTTTTTGCAAGGCAAGGCAGGAAATTTATATATATATATATATATATATATATATGGGATTTTAAAACATTTTTAATGTCGGTGTCAATTTGTATATGACAGTCCTGAATGCTATAAATTACCACATGGACCTTATCACCACACAGAGGACAAATATTCAGGTTTGTAATTTTACTTGCACTATGTCTGTATTAAAAGAAGCAATTTACAAATAGCTTCAAACTGTTGTGTCTAGTTTTTTTCTCTAAATTTGGAAATTCCACTGGAAATAGCTCCCACTCTGTTTCTCAGGATCCAGCCCAGTGCAAATAAGGCTTTAAAAGTGAGAGCATACACAGCAAAGTTCTGCACATATTTAAACAACAACAATAAAAAATATTATTCTTAACACATATTCACATAGCATACATTCACATATAGATAGTAATAGACAGTGAAGAATGTTGTAAAATTTACTCATTCATGAAGTAGGCAATGTTGCTATCTAAGCAGGCTGAGAGAATACTGAAAATGATGCTAAAAATTCCTTCAAACTCCTTAAGACTTTTATTTTTACTTTTCACAACATGATTGAAAAAGTTTTTAAAATTTTGATTTTTAATTTCTATCATGTATTAAGAACTATGCTAAAATACTTGACGTTTGGAATTATTTTAGGGAAACATTTTAATAAGCTCTTCACTCATTGGACATTATTTTTTTAAATGGTACAATTAGACTATTCCAACAACAATAACAACAACAATAGCAACAAACAACAACAACAAAAGGGAACAAATCTTTACAGTTATTTCTATTATTTTCTGATTACCATTTTCTTTCACCTGATATAGTCATTTCATATTTATGCTTTTATTACTTTTGTATTGCAGACAAAAAGTGCACAAAAGTTCCCAGGATCGTGTTCCTGGTGTACAATTTATACTGCCATGTAGGTCCAGTCTCTATCAGGCCTTTATTGTCTACTAAACTAGAGATTGAACAAATGTAATACAATACCAGTTATTTTTCATGTGTTGCAAGAACAGGCTTATAAATCAGACTTGCATTAGAGATGCTGAACTTCCTTATGAATGTAGCTGTCTGTTATCCATGGTAATTGGGTTTACATTTTCCAGATGTACTTACTTTTCTACATCCATAGCCTATTCCATACAACGATGATGTGATTGGAAAGCATTACCTATATTACTAGTAGACTAACTAAACACCAAGGCCACAGTGCTGCAGCCACTGACCTGACCAAATACCATCTAGTCCATAAGTATTTAGCAATGAAGGTGGGCAAACGTGATTTGGATCCTATGAACTGAAATGTACACTTGCTCAGAAACAGATAGCCTGGTCTGCAGGTGCAGCCCTAGCTGGAGGGACCATCAGACATCAGTGCTGCTCCCATCTGCATCGTTCATACAACAGAAGTACCCAGGTAAGCTCGCCAACACCCATGTCATCCACCACTTGTCTTCCTTGTCTGCACAGTGAGCAGAGGCATTCTCTAAACAGTAAGAAGTCTGGGAAAGTTTTGCTGCATTTGGCTGTGGATGTGGTCTACCTTGACTTCAGCAAGGCTTTTGACACCGTTTCCCACAGCATTCTCCTCAAGAAACTGGCTGCTCTTGGCTTGGACTGGCGCACACTTCGTTGGGTTAGAAACTGGCTGGATAGCCGGGCCCAAAGAGTCGTGGTAAATGGAGTCAAATCCAGTTGGAGGCCGGTTACTAGTGGCGTTCCCCAGAGCTTGGTGCTGGGGCTGGTCCTCTTTAATATCTTCACCGATGATCTGGATGAGGACATAGAGTGCACCCTCAGTAAGTTTGCAGATGATACCAAGTTAGGTGCGTGTGTCGATCTGCTTGAGGGTAGGAAAGCTCTGCAGGAGGATCTGGATGGGCTGGACTGATGGGCTGAGGTCAACTGTATGAAGTTCAATAAGGCCAAGTGCCGGGTCCTGCACCTGGGGCACAACAACCCCAAGCAGAGCTACAGGCTGGGAGATGAGTGGTTGGAGAGCTGCCAGGCAGAGAAGGACCTGGGAGTGATGGTTGATAGTTGGCTGAATATGAGCCAGCAGTGTGCTCAGGTGGCCAAGAAGGCCAACAGCATCCTGGCTTGCATAAGAAGCAGTGTGGCCAGCAGGGCTAGGGAGGTGATCATCCCCCTGTACTCGGCTCTGGTGAGGCCGCACCTCGAGTGCTGTGTTCAGTTTTGGGCCCCTCGCTACAAGAAGGACATCGAGGTGCTCGAGCGAGTCCAGAGAAGTGCGACGAAGCTGGTGAAGGGCCTGGAGAACAAGTCCTATGAGGAGTGGCTGAGGGAGCTGGGCTTGTTCAGCCTGGAGAAAAGGAGGCTCAGGGGCAACCTCTACAGGTACGCTCAAAGGAGGCTGTAGCGAGGTGGGTGTTGGTCTGTTCTCCCGTGTGCCTGGTGACAGGACGAGGGGGAATGGGCTTAAGTTGTGCCAGGGGAGTTTTAGGTTGGATCTTAGGAAGAACTTCTTTACTGAAAGGGTTGTTAGACATTGAAACAGGCTACCCAGGGAAGTGGTGGAGTCACCATTCCTGGAAGTCTTTAAAAGACATTTAGATGTAGAGCTTAGGGATATGGTTTAGTGGGGACTGTTAGTGTTAGGTCAGAGGTTGGACTCGATGATCTTGAGGTCTCTTCCAACCTAGAAATTCTGTGATTCTGTGATTCTGTGATCTGCACTTTCCAGCCAACTCTACTTGTGATTCCTTCAGTGCACCAAATCTCTCTTACTGTTTTCATTGTCTGACAAACAGCTGTTTAAGAAGGCATTTTAAAATTGGTGTTATCTGTTAAATCTGATTATTGCCAGTCTTGGCACCATGCTTTATGATCTGGTATCTTCTAGTATACGGCAGCACACAATCCAACACGATATGTGTATTTTTATAACAAGTTAGATCTTTTATGTAGCACAATGATTACTCAGTTAACCAATGTAAAATTGTCTGCCTTGGCTATTACACTTTGGATCAGGATCTGATCTACTCCTTCTGTTGGTTTCTAATCTATGCATTCACCTAGGGTCTTCATTCATATTCAGGCAATCCAACTGCCTGATTAGGTACATATGAACAAATAAAAGAGGGATTGTCCTTTTCACATCTTGTCCCAGATGGAAAATAAAGCTGGCTGAAGAGATGTTGAAGGATCTTTCAAGATTATCTCCTCCAGTACCCTGTACTAGTAATGTATTCAATTTTTTGTTGTTTTATATGTTCATCTTGAGCATACAGATGATCTTTTAAAAATATGAAAATGTAGCCAATGCAATATTTACCATGCTTGCTTTCCTTCCTAGCCTTAGGTCTTCCAAGAAAATGAGATGTGACATTTCATGATACATGTATTAATTTTAACTCGGAAAAGAAAAAAATGTTTCCTAAAAAATAGGTAAATAAATACAAAAGCATCTCATAAATATTTTTCTAGGTTTGATGGAAAGTCATATTGTTCTGCTGAAGAAATGTTGCCCTTTCAGAGGTTTCACCAGAAACTGTTTGATGCATTGCACTGTTCAGGGGGAAATATTTGAAAAAAAAAAAAAAAAAAAAAAAAAAAAAAGTCAGAACTAATAAGATGAAGCTTTAGATGCTGCCTTTACAATGGCCAAATCATCCACTGACAGAGATTTCATCAATCAGTAGCCCTTACTGAGGATTTCTGGGCTGAAGACGTTTATATATGCATTAGTATGGGTTACTACATATGAAGAGAAGAACCTGACAAAACTATTCCACTTTATCTCCGTTCCAGGAAAATGGGCCAATTCTCAGCTGCAATACTTTGGAGAATTTCCTGTCTGGTAGTTCAGAAACTGCCAAAAGCAGGGCGTAGAAGCCAGAAAGTACACTGCTGTCATTGGCCCAAACAAACAAACAAAGATCCCCAACAGAAAATAACCCTCCCCAAAATAAAAATAGTTCTAAAAGATCAACAAAAACAAAAATGGACCAGATTTTAAATGAGAGTTGTGTTTTACATATCATGTGGCTAGACATAGATTTTGGAAGGGATCCAGCTCAGCCCACTTTTCCCCACCATCTGTCAGCAGTAGGTTTGCTGACTGCGAAGAGCTTAGAGGCAACGTGTAAAAGGCGAGTGTTAGACAATCGAGTTTAAACATGACAAGAGCAGGAAAATTCAAATGCTTGATGATGTAATGTGCTAACACTTAGCTGTTGTGAGAAAAAGAGGAGGAGGAGGATAACACATTTCAGAGAACAGGGTCGTTCACCTTTAGGCTGAATTCTCTGGCTCTTATCAGTTTGTACTGAGACCCTGACATTATTTAAACATGTGGTTGGGAGTGTTTATTTTACACATAGGCCAAAGAGATTTGGGATGGGGATTTAGATGTAGGTTATAGACCCAGGTTTAGGCCTGTTGACAAGCCAAGTCCCATTCTAGCGAACTGAAAACTTCTGAGATGATGAGATTGGTCAGAAAGATGGGGACCACCAGAAGATGAGCTAGATGTGAATTTTATGTCCTTTGTTCATATCTCAGGTTCATCTGGAACAGAGGCATCCTTGTATCAATCACATTTGTAGACAAGCAGCTCCACTAAACTGCCATCTTTGCTGTGGGTCTATGGGATGGACCAGATCAAAATGCTAATCCTCTGCCCATCTGTAAGTTCTGTAGACTTAAGTGGTGTACCAACTCATGTGTAAGAAGTTGAATAAGGAGAGAATAGTTGAAACCTCAAGGGGCTGTTCTTAGACCCTGTTTGGAGCTATAATTCTGAACAATGCTCAGAAGAGCTTGGTTTGGTCCCAAAAATTCTTAGGGAAATAGATCTGTCTGCCAGACCAAATGGGATCATGGTACAAAGCTCTGCCCCTTCCAAAATGGGAAAGTATTTGCACGTGAGAGTTCAGCATTGACTGAAGTTTTTGCTTAATTCCCCCAAATTCCCTCCTGAATGACATGCTATCAGAAAGAAACTTAACACTGCTCCATGTGTTATATAAAAATGTATCTCATGTACTGGAGATTAGGAGGTTGGGAAAATGCACACTATGAACAGAAGGATACCCACTGAGCTTGCGATGGTAATTACAGTATTGGGTCTCATTTGCGTTGTTGTAAAAGATTCTTTGAGAAATATGTTTCTGATCTGGTCTTCAGCAGCAGGGAGAAGGATTTCTTAAACTCTCTTTGAACAGGGCTATGTTGGAAAAAGCTCAGACCAGTCTAGTTAAACTGGCTGCTAAAATTACAGCCAGTTTGGGAACTGGCTATTAAAAACTCTCTAACAAGCTTCATTTCCTCCTGATGGTCATTGCTTGTCTGTTGGGAAGCCTGTGCTCGGCCCAGCAGACAGCTCGTCCTTTTCCTCCTCTCTCACCCACACTGCTCTGTCTCGGTCCCAAAGTCACCATTGCTTCATATACATTTGATGCTCAGTCCTGAAAGCACCACATCTGCCAGCCTTACCTCTGGTATTCATTGGAAAGTGAACCTCTGCTTTCAAATGCTGTTTTCTGTCTTTTCCAGTGAAGAGGTGCAGAACACGGGGCTTCTTGGGTCCCATGGTGTCACCAAAGCCTGGTTCACCTTGGAAGTAAAATGCATCTGAGGGAAAGCAAGGACAGTGGCTTTGCCTGCTTTTGTTTCTTGGCAGAAGAAATTAACTGTGGGTTTTAATTAAACTGTCTGTGGGTTTGCACCATTGGGCATGACAGCTAAGCCCAGCCCTGGAAGCCACAGACTACCAGAAGTCTTCTGAGTGTGGCGCGAGCAGGGGAACGGATCGGCACCTGTGGACTGATTATAGATTTTGATGTGGTGCCATGACTAGGATCCATGCCAGTAAAAATCCTTATAAAAAGTGTGGACATAATTTACTGCATACCTGCTGTAATCAGTTTTAAAATCACAACATTTCCCTTGGTTTTGGTTGGGTCTTTTTTGTTTTCAAAAGATGGTAAGAGGGCAATTTCATCTTCAGATCAAAGTTATAAAGCCTCAAGAAACCATCTGAAACTTATAAACTCTCCATTTCATTTTACATTTAGGTAATTAAAAAATACCAAACTATATATATTTTTTAATTGGGATTTAAAAAATGACTCCCAGTCACATACCTAGTAAACTAAGTTTCATTGAGCAGTAAAGTTTAAAAAGCTCAGTTAAAACAACTTTTGAAAAAGTTTTTATTATTATTATTATTATTATTATTATTAATGAAATACTGACAAACTGGTGAATGTTGTAATCAGGTAGAAACTGCTGCCTGAGGGACAAAAATATCTATAATATATTATAAAAAAAAAAAAAAAAAAAGGAAAGTTCTTTGTTTCCATTAATATATGTTTCTACTTTGTCATAACCTACAAAAGTCACCATGACAAGTGACTAAAACATGGAAAAGTGGTTTCATTCTTGAATTATAACAGTTTAAGAAATCCCAGAATAGCTGTGACTGGTTGCCTCTAGGCATGTTCATACATACAGCAGGTAGGATGATTCTTCCAAGCAAACGTTGTTCTGGAAACCTCCACTCAGCATTGTGATGGACATGTAATGACCATGGCTCTTCTGTCATCCAGCAAGAAGCCACCTACTGCAATCTTAGAGTTGAGAGATGCTGAGAAAGAACAGCACCCTGTGTCAGCCCTCATTTTCCTCTGAATAAAGCACAGAAGTATGGGGTGTGCCAGGAACAGCATAGCACACTGCTGAAGCTTGCTAGCAAGCAGCAATGAGTCTGGCCCCAACTCCAAGTGCTGCCAGCATCATCCTTTGTGCCATACAGTTATGCCATCCTCTGGTGGCATGCATGCTGTGCCAGGGGTCAACACAACTCTGCTAATGTGAGGTAGAGAGCCAAGACTGCTGGCTCCATGTTGCTAAAACAGCCAGACCTGCAGGCACTGAGCCCCATCCATAGCTAATTTCTTGCATGGGACATTGTGAGGATTGTAACCTTCCACCAACCAAATGGAGAGCCAAGCCACGGTACTCACTGCCAGCAGGTCCACTCAGGCTCTCAGTTTATTTTCACGGTGCAGTTCTTCTAGACAGAGATAGTAGAAAAGTCCTAATATACTTTGATAAAGCCAAAGCTAAAGCACCCCATAAATACAGTCATCTGGTTGAGACAAAATTGAACTTCTTTTCCACATGGTTGTATGTGTCTGTATTGTGCTTTACAATTTAAGAGAGGCTCAACAACTGTCATCTCCCTTTCTATACAGATTTCAGCCCCTACCAAATTTTCCATAACTTGACATATCCTATACAAATTTGCTGAGCTCTCTGCAATCTGGAATATGGCCAAGTATCATTTTGTTGTAAAGTGGGAGACAGAGACATGTAAGATTCATACACAGATTTCTAAACTGTGCACTGCTTAAGTGGCAGAAGGAAAACCTAAGTGCTTGCTGTAAGCTGAGCCAGAACATTCATCATTTTTACTATTTATTTCCAGCATTTTAAACATTTTGAATTTTAATTCATTGAATTTATAAAAAAAAAAAAAAAAAAAAAAAAAAAAAGCATAATTACAGCTTTCATCATATATGATTGTAAATCCCAATAAATATGGGGAACTACCCAAGGAGCCAACAGAGGATTATCAGCTTGTATCTTTCAAGAACCCTACCTGCAACTCTTACATCATGCTGTTTCATGTAATCACAATGTGGCCAGCTGAGGCTTGCTTTGAACTACCTAATTGATGGATTAATTTAGACTAATAAAGAGTTTTCATACATTCATTAACAACCCTTGTGGAAAAAAAATAATCATTGTAGTTTCCCTAGCCATGAAAAACAGAGTGAATGAAAGGTCTAATGTCGTTCAAAAATTGTGGGAAATGGGAAAGTAAGGTAAAATGGCCAGTGAACATTAAAAAATTAAGACCAAATTTCCCAAAAATTCACAAAAAGTACTGTTATAATGAACAAAAATGTGAAGGATAAAAGTAGGTCAGTCATAGAGCCTTCAAACCTCCTCTAGGTAGAGTGGTGAGCCAATGATTAGAAACAAACAGAAACTTAACCAATAAACAATGTAAAAAAGTACATCATCTGATGAATTTTACATATGTAACTTAGAAAGAGCTCACCTGGCACTATGAGACTTTCTCCATCTGGTTGGTTTGAGCGCTAGCCCAATTGTGATCACTGGGATGTGCAGCAGTGAGAATTTGTCCACACTACAGACCTTGTGCTGTAATCACTTCCGAGCATAGAGAGCAACAGAAAGAGTTTTCCTGTTAGTGTCATTACGCCACTTCTTCAAAGGATGTGGGCTAAGCCAACAAAAGCTGTTCACTGTCAGCATGGCTCTATCCATTTGGGAGGTTTTCTGGAATAATGGTGAGAATGAAAGAGTGAGAATTTATCTGTTGAAACACTGTAGAGGAGATGAGGTGTATGTGCAAGAGTGGTGAAAGAGAATGAGCCAAGTTAGGTAATAAGTTTCAGATGAAATAGGCTAAATAAGAGCTGTTGAGTTATTTTATGTAGCTTTCATCCAGTAGCTCATAATCCTGACCACTCTTATATTCTCCCTGTACATCAGGACAGACTGTAGCAATCTATTTGTCCCTTACTCTCTTCACAATCAGTATCCGTGAGTAAAATATTGACCTTATCCAAGTCAAAATCTGTTTGGCCAAGAGTATTTCATCCTCTAGAAAGAGTGAGTCTTCTGGAGAGTAAAGTATAGTAAGACCAGAGTCAGGCTCTCTAGATCTGGCTAAGGAAAGACCACATAAATAGATTCCAAAATAGCTGCTGAAATGTGTCATCTTCCTTTTCAGATTATTGCATCCCAAGAGTTTTAAGTTAGTGCTATAAAAGTAGAAGGCCATGCTCAGACTGTGGTTGCATTACTTTACACTGTTTTAATCCCATGTTGTGGTTTAACCCGGCCGGCAGCTAAACACCACACAGCCATTTGCCCACCCTCCCCCCTCCCTCTCTGGGATGGGGGAGAAAAACGGGAAAGTGAAGCCCGTGAGTTGAGATAAAGACAGTTTATTAAGACAGAAAAATAATACTAAGAATAATAATAATAACAATAATGATGATAATAGTACTACTAACAATAATATGTACGAAACAAGTAATGCACAATGCAATTGCTCACCACCTGCTGACTGATGCCCAGCCTAACCCCGAGCAGCCCAGCACCCCCACCCCAGCTAGCCACCCCTATATATTGTTCAGCATGACCCCATACAGTACAGAATACCTCTTTGGGCAGTTTGGGTCAGCTGTCCTGGGTCTGTCCCCTCCCAGCTCCTGCTACACCCCCAGCCTGCCCACTGGCAGGACAGAGCGAGAAGCTGAAACGTCCTTGGCTTGGTGTAAGCACTGCTCCGCAACAATTAAAACATCAGCATGTTATCAGCACTCTTTTCATCCTAATCCAAAACATAGCACCCTACCAGCTACTAGGGGGAAAACTAACTCTGTCCTAACTGAAACCAGGACATCCCAGCACAGCTGTCCTCTGGGTAAGTCATCCTGATCTACACAGCAGCAAAGCACAGCCACAGCTGCAATCAACAGTGGCTTGAAGTTCATCTCAGAAGAGTCAGAGGGACAATTAAGGGGAAAAACAGCTGCCCAAGTATGGCAAAACATACACAAACTAAAGCTCCAAGGAAAATATTTAGAAATCAAAACCTCTGCTAGGGAAAAGTTGCACACAATTTAGAGTTGATACAAAAATACTTACAGAAGTGTGTTGTTGACCAACCTGTTCTTCCAGGTGTGACAGTTTAATGCATTTTCCTGGTTTCCTTGCTGTGCATTGCAAACTCAAGTGTAACTGTGTGAATACATTCCTGATGTCCTGATGAAGAGGGGAGTGTCAAAGGCTTCTCAAACTGATTTGCTACAGCAGCAGGAAGACCCAAGTTTTCAGGTGGTTGCAACAGTCTGAATGAGGTGACAGTCTCATGTTGTCTCATGCAGGTTGTTTATACTGATACTGTAAATAAGCCTGGAGGATTGAGGCAAAGTTTGGCCTGCTCTGGCTGGTGCTTTCTGATGTCTGTTAAACTGTGTTAAACAAAGGTGACAGCAGTAAAGCCAGTGTCATCATCCCGCATTTACATTGGGATAATGGCGGTCAGAATATGCAGGGAAAAAATAGATATTACATATAAAATATATTACGATACCTAATAGAAAATACATCCAATATACGTGTTACACAATATGCATAACTTCATACGCATAATTCATTATAGTACATGAATACTACACGTTAATTGTAACTGATGATCTTGAATGAGACTGAGAGCTTTTTCTTTTCTTCTGGTTTGGGTTTATCCAATAAACATATTCTGGATACTAGAGGTAATTATTCAATAGTGGAGTGGGCAATCAGCAGAAAAGGCTAGAGGGAAAAGCAATAGCAATAAATTGACATTCATCACCCAACTAATGCATTGATGTTGTGATTCCCTGTTCATACCTCCCAAACCCATTCTTTCTTTTCAGTCAGTCGTTCCTGGTCTGTAGGTGGGAGTTGGTGCCCTCCTGGGCATTTCAACAATTTAGAGGTTTCCACATGTTAAATAACAACATGGAAAGAATTTTGAAGGCACAGGGGCAATTAAGTGCAAAGATTGTCAGTGGGAGCTGGATAGCTACCAAACCTTTCAGCCCTCATGATCCTTGTCTGAATAAAGACATCACTTCGGGCATATCGGGTTGGGTTAGAAACTGGCTGGATAGCCGGGCCCAAAGAGTCATGGTGAATGGAGCCAAGTCCAGTTGGAGGCCAGTCACTAGTGGTGTCCCCCAGGGCTCGGTGCTGGGGCCGGTCCTCTTTAATATCTTCATCGATGATCTGGATGAGGGCATCGAGTGCACCCTCAGTAAGTTTGCAGATGACACCAAGTTAGGTGCGTGTGTCGATCTGCTCGAGGGTAGGAAGGCTCTGCAGGAGGATCTGGATAGGCTGCACCGATGGGCTGAGGTCAACTGCATGAAGTTCAATAAGGCCAAGTGCCGGGTCCTGCACCTGGGGCGCAATAACCCCAAGCAGAGCTACAGGCTGGGAGAGGAATGGTTGGAGAGCTGCCAGGCAGAGAGGGACCTGGGAGTGATGGTGGACAGTCGGCTGAATATGAGCCAGCAGTGTGCTCAGGTGGCCAAGAAGGCCAACAGCATCCTGGCTTGCATAAGAAGCAGTGTGGCCAGCAGGGCTAGGGAGGTGATCGTCCCCCTGTACTCGGCTCTGGTGAGGCCGCACCTCGAGTGCTGTGTTCAGTTTTGGGCCCCTCGCTACAAGAAGGACATCGAGGTGCTTGAGCGGGTGCAGCGAAGGGCGACGAAGCTGGTGAGGGGCCTGGAGAACAAGTCCTACGAGGAGCGGCTGAGGGAGCTGGGCTTGTTCAGCCTGGAGAAAAGGAGGCTCAAGGGCAACCTTATCGCTCTCTATAGGTACCTCAAGGGAGGCTGTAGCGAGGTGGGGGTTGGTTTGTTCTCCCACGTGCCTGGTGACAGGACGAGGGGGAATGGGCTTAAGTTGAGCCAGGGGAGTTTTAGGTTAGATGTTAGGAAGAACTTCTTTACTGAAAGGGTTGTGAGGCATTGGAACAGGCTGCCCAGGGAAGTGGTGGAGTCACCATCCCTGGAAGTCTTCAAAAGACGTTTAGATGTAGAGCTTAGGGATATGGTTTAGTGGGGACTGCTAGCGTTAGGTCAGAGGTTGGACTTGATGATCTTGAGGTCTCTTCCAACCTAGAAATTCTGTGATTCTGTGATTCTGTGATATCCACAGAAAATATTCCAGGTAGCCACAAGCTTGTACTTCGCAACCTTTGTGAAGCATGTGAGCTGTAAGAAAGCATGAACACAGCACCATGTCCAAACTAACAAGCCCTGTTGGGGTCACAGTGCCAGGCAAAAATTGCCACATGAAAATTACAGTGGGGTGGGCTCACACACTGCTGATTTAGAGCATAGGTGGAGTAAGCTGAGGTTGGTCAACCATGCACGGTTCATACGGTTGTCGTCTTGTGTGGTTTGGGGCACCCTGAATGAGCCATGCAGAGGGCTCAAAGTGCAGACAGGGAAGGACTATAGCAACATGCAAAGCCTCACTAAGATATCCTGTGTAATTTACAACTCTTTGTTGCCTTACTCCTGGTTTGCGTCAGCACAACAGAGAAGAGGATCAAGTTTTTCCTTCTAGACATTAAGAAGCCTGAGGAAATATCAGCTAAAATAATAAAGATTTTGAAGGAGAAAGGGAAGAGGAGAAAAGCTGAAAGCCTCTGGGTTGCTGTGAATGTATGGAAACTGGATGAGAAGTTGTGGGGAACAGTCAGAGAGAAAGCTGGCCTCACAGCTCCTCTTGAAGTGGAAGAGAAGCAACTCAGCAGCACTTGCTGCTCTAGTTAAATGTCAGTGAGGTAACTTCCACCAGAAGAATGCCTCCTAAGGGGGGAGAAAACAAGCAGAGTGTCAGGACCAGCTGGCAGCTTGAGAAAAACAATCATACAATTAAACAGCACCACTGGGAGCACTGGACGCCTGCCCCTGCCTCCTCATCGTCACTATTCAGGGCTTGTCAGAAGAATAATAAAAGGTGCTATAAAGAGAAGACAAATCTCAGGCAGTCAGAGCAGCAATAGGACTGGCCAGAAGGGATAGCATTCAGAGCTGGATTCCTGCAGCTATGAGAGCATTTAGGGGCCTGCAGAAGTGTCTGGCTTTGGAGGCATGCTTTCTGTCTCCAAAGGTGACAAGGCAAAGGGAGGGCCCACTCACGACCCTACACCGCACAGGGGTCAGGTTCTTCCGCTGATCAAAAATGCATGAGGATTGGGCTGTCCCTTCATTTCCTAGCAGTTTTCATCTGTCAGAGTGCTAAAGAAATGCTGGAGGACAGGACTGTGGCTGTCAGGCCCCTGCTCTGGAAATCTTCATGTAGCAGCTTCAGTCAGGTTCCAGTTTTCATCCACATCTGCACCTCCCTCCATTAGTGCCAACACTGTGATGTGTTCCCAGCGTATCAGAATACGGCACTGAGAGAAGCACCTCATGAGTGTGACTCACTCCAACCCTTCATTTTAAATGACCTGATCCGTAAAATTACCTGCTCAGTTTTGAGAGGAGCCAGAGATGGAATTTCACCCAGGCACAGAGATAATTTTCACTGTCTCCAAAACAGGAATCCTTGAGAAGGACAGATTCCTCCAAGCAATAAAGGCTAGGAAGGAAATCATTTTTGAAGGCCAGAAGATCCTATTCTTTCCAGATTTAGGCACAGTGATAAACATCAAAAGGAAACAATGGATACCCACTTCTGCAGGTGTTTCCTTCGTACTTAACTGCTCCCCTCCAGCCTATTGGGAATTCTGTTCTTGCCTATTGTTTGGTAAATTCCAAGAATCATATTTATATCCATTAAGTGAAGGACTGCGTGCTGGGTACAAATTCCCCAGTGCGTGGCTACATTGTTGTGCCAACTGGAGCACTAGGGAAGCCAAATCCCAGCTAGGTTCCCCAAGCCAAAATCCTAGGACTCAAAGCCACTCCACAGTTCAAGACAATATCAGGTTCCTCTAGTCGGAAAATGGAAAACAGCAACTGTTTGTCTTCACAGACATTTTGTTTTCTTGTGTTAGAAAACATTTCTTCACACCCATCTCTACCACGCCAATAACAAGACCTGCTCTGCATTGCTGCAGCTGACCTGAAATAACATGCCAAATAACACAAACATGAAAAGCTACTCAAGGAGAGGCAGCATTTTGAAACACAGATCAAAAATTTCCCTAACCAAAAAGGTGGTAGAACAAACAAAGACATTGAATAAACACCCCAGGAAGATGAGCTCATCCATCTGATGAGCTCTAGTCCTGGAATCTTCTGTCTCCACCTTTATATGGCAGAGGTGAACAGCAGAAAGATAATTTCTGGAAAGAAAAGTCAGATGAGCAAATACGTGAGGGATATCAAACTTGGCATATTGATATACACATGCCAGTAGATTAAGCAACATCTTGGATTGTGTCACTCTAATTTTCTGTTTGTATATTATATGTATAATAGCTACTCTAAAGTTTCTTTTCCATGGACACCACTTAAAACTCTCTACACTGGGAAAAAAAATACAATTTTACAGATAGGGAAACTGAGTCACCAAGTCATAACAGATGTTTGCTAAAGAGCATGGAACTACATAAATGGGAAAAGACAGTCCTGAGAGCTCTCAGTGAAGTGTTTTTTTCCCCACAAGCATACTGCCTTGCATGTGCATGGATATAAGCATGGACACTGATGTTCAAACTCAGAATACCAAGTCCCATAGTCCTGGTGAAAACAATAATTACCTGATGTAGCTGCAGTTTGTCTGGTAAGACACCATAGAATCCAAAACAAGATTTGAGATTCCTAGTTTATACCTTCTGAGCTCTGTATTTCCCAGCTTGCATGAACAACCATACTATTAAAGTAGCAGCAGGAACGTCTATCAACAGATAGCAACATTAAATTATAACAACAACAATTACATTAAATAACCTAAACTCAGGTCTCTGAGTTTGACAAACTACTTGAAATTTGAGCAGCAACAACCAAACTCATTTCAGGCACTACTTGTGCTTTAGAAAGAAAAAAGTCACCTCAAAGTCAAAGCTAGTATGCACCTTTGGCCATCAGCAGTGTTAATTCATCGTCCCAAAATACTCCCTTTCTTAAATATATATTTTTTTCTCTTTAAAGTATGGGAAAATGAAGCACTCAGCTTCATGCCAGTTGTCACACAGGAAGTCTGTGACAGAGATGAAGTTCTCCAGGATATGGCCCTTGATGGCCCAGAACTGTTTCTGTGAGGGGTACCCATAAGTCTTCTTTGGGGGTTTTGTGTGAGAATGCAAAATGCAAGCTCACCATCCCTCCTACCTGCCACTTGGCCTGGGAGCTGCTGTTGACACAAAGGAAAAGAAAAAGGGAAGTGGGGGGGGAAAGGATGGGGACTTTTCTTCTTTGAACAAAACCAACCTGCTCTGTAAAAGGTGTTTTTGTCACAAGCAATGATATAGAAACTGTAGGTTTCCATCTCAGAAAAGCTCATCACTTCACAGATCTACTTTTCACCAGCTCTCTGTTCACAACCTACCTTTCTTCAAAACTGCAGTGGGTAAAACCCATTTTTTACCATAGAATTTCTGTGCGGCAGTTAAGTTGTGCAGTTCTGACCCAGTAAAAGATAAAGGACAACACGTATTAGTCAGCAGAAGGGAAGTTTTTATCTATTATTTATAGGCTTATAGTGCTCATCACCATTGTCTCTGAGCACTTTATAAACATTATTGGCTATTCCCTCACAGCACCCCACTGAGGCTGGTCACCTGTAATGTCCTCATTTCTCAGAGACTGAGCAAAGGCCACAGGGCCAAACCTCAGCCCTCAGATCCCCAGACCTCCAGAACCCTTTCCATTGCCCCATGCAGAAGTTTAGTCTTCCTTATCCCCTCTCCATTCTTCTCTAAACATTTTACGTGTCAATCCCACAAAACTCAAGCACGTGCTTGATTTTAACAAGCATGTCCCGTGAAGCACAATAAGATCATTCACAGTGCTTGAAGCAAAGCAGGTGGGAGAGCCTTTGTGGGTTGGCGACGTCGTTTGGCACACGGCTCTGCTGCTGCGTGGAGCTGAAATGAGACGTGTGAGGAAGGTTGACTTGTTTACAGCATCCCTATAATTAATAACCACACTGGAAAATGTTTGCAGATATACACATACCAAGTTCTGAAGCATGACACGCACTTTGATTCATGTACGACACGCGCTCTCCGATACGTAAAATTCTCGGTGGCCTGGAGTTTGTCAGCCTGTTGATTCTGCTGAAACATATGTTGGTCTATTGAGGGAGCTGCGTGATGAGCAATTTCTCAAATGTCCCAATTTGGAAATGTAGCTGCAGTCACTGTTTTAGAGGAAGTGCTGTGTGATTGAAAGCTGAAGCTGCACCATGCAGTTCAAATTAGATTTGGACATTGTGTGCACTGTCAGTTTGGAGAACTCTTCACATGCTTGCCAGTAGTTTATAGGAAATATGGGCACGAGGCATAGACAGCATCTAGTCCTCCGGTTTCTATTTAGTTTTAATCAGACAAACCCCTTGAAACACAAAGGGATGGAACCATGAATTTCAACAGGGAACACACAAAAGAACAGGGTTGGAAGGGATGAGAGAATGGCTTATTCCTGTATAATCTCTGTTCTTCACATGACCAGTGGCCTGCTGATCTCAGTTAGTTGTGGGGAGCGTGGAAACCAAAACTAGCAGCCTGCAGGTCATTTGGAGGAGGGAAATCACAGAATCTGTTTGGAACTAGCTACTTTCTCATAACCTCACTCATTTCATTCGCCAGCTGTTTTTCTGAAAGGTGGTGAAGCAATAAAACACACCCTTGCTCTCCCTTTTCTTTCCTTCTCCTTTTTTTTTTTTTTTTTTTTTGGAAGTTGCAGAAATGTCAAAAAATTCAGTTGCATCTAAGCCTTGATCCAGCACCCATTGCCCTCAGAAGGTGTTGAACAGGGTCCACAGGCCTGAGTTTGCACAAAGCTGGATTCAGAAAGCCACTTAATCACATTGCCTGAAGTCCTGCTGATTTCACTGCAAACTTTTTCCATCATGCTTGTTAAAGGTGAAGGTGCTGTGAGTAATTTTCCCTTCAATGCATATATTTAAATTCATCACAGCAAAGAAAACTCAAGCTGAGCTGAGGCCCAATTGATTCCAATGGGATTAAGCATTTGTTTACAGGCAGGCATGTGTGTAAGCACCTTCCTGGATTACAGCCTTACATCTACTCAGGTCAAAATGACTGTGCTTGTGTTGTGCTGAAACAGGGTCCTTATTGTCCTTCAGATTGAAGGCTAAGAGTCTTCCCTCTGCTTTGATGGCTGCACTGAAGGACATTTTGCGTTCCTAGAGGAAATCTGTCTCCATGTAAGTCAAGACAATTTCTTCCATTCATTGCTATGGAGTTAAGATTTGCTTTCATCTGCACAGGACCATGGAAAAAAATCAACGTTGACTAGGATGACCATTTTTCTATGTGACAATTATAATAAATTATTAAAAAAAATAAAAATGCTATTATCTAAAGCCCTATTTGATATAAAGCAGGCTGGCACTCTGTGTGTGTGCGTGTGAGTAACTATTATTTCATAAGTCAATTTCAACCAGAAGTATATATCTGTTTGTGCTTTCATGACTGTGCTGGCCTTCTACCAATTACATGTAAATTATGCAATTATATGTAAATCATGGAATATAACAGCATGAGCCATCTATCGTCATACAAACATGTTCCACAGCCCACATTTCTAGTAGAACACAATGAAGCCAAAGAAAATCAGGAAAAAAAAGGGGGGGGGGTGGAAATAAAAGAACTGAAGCTTGTAATAATAGTAATAATAATTAATAATTAAATAAATAAAGCCAGACTAAGAAGTATTTACTTGTAGCCTGATACAATGCAGAGTAAGTTCAGTGAGATCTCTTCTGCTGATTTCAGTGGGAAATGAATTAGGTCCTTCTTTCCTATGCATGGAAACAAGATAGTAGAGGCTGTTTGCTTTTCTTGTTCTCAGCAATTTAATCTAATTTACTCAAATCAAAACTATACTGTTTTTTTTTTTTTTTTTGTAAGTCTTTCACTAGTGGGCACCAATGAAATTTAGTCTTTTCTCAAGCTCTCAGCTTCAAGTTAGCAGTAGCAAATACAAACAGTTGAGATGAAGTAGAAAGCCATAATCCAAAGAAAAAGCCTAAATGCCTAAAAGCCTAAATACACATGTATATGAACATATCCTTCTGACTGAGAATTGCATGTGCCTAAAATGTATTGCCCACTGAAGACTGGGTGAAGTCTAGACCATTTACGCAGGTTGAACACCTGATAATAGAAACAGGGAACTATAGAAAGATTTGGGTTGGAAGGGACCTTAAAGACCATCTAATTCCACACACCTTGCCATGGGCAGGGACACCTAGATCAGGTTACTCAAAGCCCCATCCAACCTGGCTTTAAGCACTTCCAGGGATGGGGCATCCACTGCTTCTCTGGGCAGCCTATACCAGTGCCTCACTACCCTCTGAGTAAGGAAGTCCTTCCTTATAGCTAATATAAATCTGCCTTCTTGTAGTTTAGAACCATTGCTCCTTGTGCTATCACTACAACCCCTGACAAAGAGTCCCTCCCCAGCTTTCCCGTAGGCCCACTTTAGGCACTGGAAGACCACTGTAAGGTCTGCCTGAAGCCTTCTCTTCCCCATTCTGAACAACCCCAACTCCCTCAGCCTCTCTTCATAGGAGAGCTGCTCCAGCACTTCGATCATCCTCACGGCCCTCCTCTGGACTTGTTTACATCCACATCCTTCTTGTGCTGAGGGCCCCAGAGCAGAACACAGCGCTCCACGAGAGCAGAGCAGAGGGGGACAATCACCTCCTCAACCCTGCTGGCCACGCTGCTTTTGGTGCAGCCAGGATACTGTTGGCTTTCTGGGCTGCAAGTGCACAGTGCTGGCTCATGGTGAGGCTCTTGTGAGGTGCAAAGTTAACACAATGAGTCTGAACTAGAATTCTCCAAGCAGGCAGAGACATCAGTGTCTTTTCTACTTCAGGGTTCTCTGACACTCCCTCCACTTGGGACCTCTGGGACACACAGGGCTGTCAATGTACAGTGCCACTGTCTTCTGCAGGAACGTGACATGCCAAACATGACAAGTTCTGCATTAGAGCCTGGACAGACAATCAGGAAAACCAGGCCCACTACTCACTGTCTGAGGAGAAATGAAAGGACAAGTGCAAAGCAGGTGGGGACTGGACATACATAGATTTAGGACTCTGACTCATGACTGGATAGATTTAGCTGGGTTAGCTAAGGCAGCCGCTGCCTCAGCTGTTTGCCCCAGTCTTCTGCCAAAGGTTATTTTGGGCCTTTTGGATGGGATGGGGACCACTCTTGTCCCATATGGACCTAATGCATCCCATGGAGGTGGTGAAGTTCAAAGACAGGTACAGTCCCACCTCAGCCACTTGGCCCTCCCTGCCTGTGGTAGGGAGCACCATGGAGGTTGGCCACGCAGCGCCACTCATATAAACATTTGCACAAATGTTAACAGATCATTGCATGTGTCTGAAAAAAAGACAGTGTTCAAGAAACACATTATTTCCCATTGGAGGTTAGTAAGGTTTCTCTGAAGCTTTTTGAAAGTAATGACTCTGGGGGACCACAGGTTTTGGTATACAGCTCACAACACCCAAAGCGCTTTTAGAAAATAGGTCAGATGCTTGAAATCTTATGAAAATAAGGCACTGCAAATTCAAAAATGAGTATCAGTGTTCCCTCAACAGTAAGTAATGTTCCTGAATTCTTAGACTGCCACTTCCACGCAATGACTGTATGAACTGCAGACGGGTAGCACATGTCTCTCCCCATGCACAAGTAGCACAAATTATCTCACAGTCTGTATGTGTAGGGACAAAAGAGGGAGGTGAGACTGGCTGTGCAGTGAATGAGAAATGCTGCATGCTCTGCCACAGCCTCTCTGTCTTTGGAGGTGATTCAGCACTTCCTTTAACAGGGCTCCCCCCTGATGGTGGCTCCTCGTTTCCATGGGCCAGTTCCAGTCCCCTCATGAAGCAATACCACATACTCTCTGACTGATACATTTAAACAACAGCTTGAGCCTCATTTAGGCTAGCTGCTTTCTCAAGAACTACCAGAAAAAGCCTGATGGTCTTTTGTTCACAGTGCAGACACAAGTGAGAGGATGTCTCCAGCTGGTGTGAAGAGGTCCCACAGCTCTCCCAGCTGCAAAGCAGGTAGGGATGGTTTATTTTTATTTATTTATTTATTTATTTATTTATTTATTTATTAAAAAAAGGTACTGTTGTTTACACTGAAAAAATACACCAAGTCCCTACTCTAAGGGGTGGCGACATCACTTGAAGACTGGCAAGACCAACAGCTGGAAAGCTGTACAAGGACACTCAGAAAATTATAGAAGAATCTGGATTGTAAAATGCAACCAGTGTCATGACATTGTGCTCCACCAACACAGGAGGAAGTTGCTGCCTGCGAGGATGTGAGGGCAGCATGACCTGCTGAGGGCAGATTTAGCAACCACCAGTGGTGGGGCCATAGCCAGCTTCCTGCTGTGGATGAAGGGGTTTCACAGAACCTCCAGCCAGGTCCCAGGACAGCAGGTGCTCTGGTGGTCAACCAACTCCAGAAAGCTGATGAAAAATGTCTGCCTGTTTTCTCCACCAGCTTGAGCATTTTCCCACAGCCTTGTATCCTCTGAGGGATGACTGCCAAGCTCTCTCCAGCTTGGTTTCCACTAAAGAAGACCTAATCAACTGTGGGAGGATCAGAGAATCTCCTGAGATGGGCCAGCACTGAGTGTGAAGCCTCACTGCAGGCAGCAGTGCCTTTGGCAGGCTGGCATGCATGGGCTGAGGGCAGTTCATGAGGAGACAGACTGTATTCTGTGCTCCAGCATGCCATGCATTTTTTGGTTGCATACAGCTAGCACCCTGCCAGGAGATGGCTTTAAAGCAAGCATACATACATCTACATCAGCTTGGAGACAGAGAAGTGACAGCAGGGTGGACATACCTTGTGGCTAGCTAATTCAGACACTTCATTATCCAAGGCATTGGCAAGACTTTTTTGGGCCCCCACTGCACTTTCCCTAACTAATCAAGCTGAAGGCTCGGCACAGACCTCACTGCCAAGGCAGAGTACCGAGTGTCACGCACAATGGCTCCTTCTGGGTAACCCAGCCAGTTTTGCTAACAGGGACAGTCCGTTTTGGAGTGATGAATGCTACATTATTGGCTGAAATTTGTTAGACAGGCGGAATTCTCTCAACATGATCTCCCAACAGAGGAGAACAAAACACAGGCAGGATATAGGCAGGCTTGTATTTTCCTGCTAATGCATTCATGAAGAAACAGAAAGCCCTATGAAAGTACGCCTGCTGGTTCCTCGCCTGCATTACCCACATTGAGCTACGTGCTGACAGAGTTTGTAGAGATGTTGGGAAATAATGTGTTTTTGGAACACTAAAACTATCATTGCCTCTGATTAAAACAATCCAGCTCCCAGTTTGGTATAGTCATGATCACATACTGTTCTAAACATATACTCCAGCCTCTCTACTTATGTTCCCAGTTTCATATCTGAAACCCATGATTTCGCAAAAGGTCATTTATACACCTTGAGTGAAGTAACATAAAATTACCTCCGATGTGGGCCTGGAAATAGCCTTTCCCTCCTCTTTCTCTTTGTGTGTTTGTATGAGCGTGTGTTTCTGCATGTATATGTTCTTGAGTCAACATCTATTAAAGACCGAACTCATTTGTGTTGAACATGCCACCTACAGGGTGTGTTTTGGAGCAGTCAAGTTAGAGGACATCGATAAAAGAGAAGAAGAAAAGGTAATGAATATGGAGCGTAAATGCCTTAGCAAAGTAATGGAGACATGTACTAACAGCAAGTGAAATTTGACCTTCTGGCTGAAAACCTGATAGCGAACCAATTGGAGAACTTTAGAAAATTGGATCAGCCTCAATGGGCACAGAGTAAACATTGGGAGTGCAATACAGTCTTATTAAACATAATGCACATTTAATGCATAATTTTATTGCAACCAATTTCATGCTACTGCCTTAAATGAGTCTGGGTCTACTTCCACTGTAGCAGTCCACTACCATTAGTGCCTCTTAAAAGAATTGCAAGGCCAGTAAACTATCACTGGTCTGATCTCTCCCTTAGCCCATACTTTCTGCTTCATAAACTCTCCCTGCTCCCACAGCTTGTAGTGAGATCTTGTCTTCGTTCAGTACACGGCTTTTGAAACACTAAACTGTTTTGGCAAGTCTTTCACAGATGGGAATGTTACAACATTTCCATTTTATGCTGGTGCAGTAAAGCAGTGAACCTTTGCAGCTATAGATCAGTCGTCTGAATCCCAGCCTTACAACAGGAGTTCCTGGAACCTATACAATCAGCCTAGTGCTGAAGATTTCTCAAGCACAGCAGGCAAAATCCTATTTTTCTAAGTGACAGCAATAGTGTTTGCCCTCTGACAGGAACAAGGAATAAGGAAAACAAATGATGCTGAGTGCTAAGAAAGTGAGTAGCCCCCTCACAGACAGATAGAGTATGGCTGGATTAACACAAAAGAAACTGCAAAGATGGAACAGTAAGTGCTTAATTTATATTATCAGGGTATGGAAATCCATAGTGAATTTCCAATCATTGCTTGCTGAGATCTTCACAGACTTCAGAGTTATTATCTGCACCTTGTAGAAACACCATCAAGACTTGTTTCAGTGTCATCCTGGGAACTTCTAGGTATTAAAGACATCCTATCTTTAGTTGAGCTTAGATTTTCAATTACCACAAATTTTAGGGGTGTTTGAGTCCAGCATCTTGATCTGAACCCATCCCTACATCTGAGATTGGTCCTTCATGCTTTATCACAGAAAGTTGTTAGCAACATCTGCAGAAGAGTGCTGGTGGAGCTCTCTGCAGGGGTCCTGTTTGCTAAGCACCACATGTATAGGTATGTGAGAGCCATCACTTGCCGTGACGTGGCTTAGGGTTTCAGCTAGTAGCAAAATGCAGCACAGGGCTGATACACACAGTGTCAAAGAGGTCACTGCTCTTTCCACCAAGGGGTGTGAAGTCATGAGTCAAGCCTTCAGTGCTAGTGAAAAATTTTACTTGTTTTTGATTCGCATTCTGAATTTTCAAACCCTCCCACTGTGATCACTACACCTAGAACTCACTTTTGCATTGGACAGGAAGCTAGGGAGCTGGAAGTTTTGGAGAAAGAAGACCCAAGCACCAGGATACTCTTTATTCATCTTCTGCAGAGAGCTAGAAAGGCTACTGGAGTCCAGATATCAGAAGACCATGACTTGGGGATACCAGTGTATGAAAAGCTGGACGTGAGCCAGAAATGTGTGCTTGGAAGACAGAAATTCAGTGCTGTCCTGGGCTCCATAAAAACAAATGGGGCCAATAGGTTGAGGGAGGTGATTTTCCACCCCTACTCTGCTCTTCTGAGACTTCACCTGGAGTACTACTGCATCTGGTTCTGGGACCCCAGCAAAATAAAGATACAGAACTGTTAATGTGGGTCCAGAGGAGGGCCACAAAGATGATCAGAGGGCTGGAGAACCTCTCTTACAAAGAAAGGTTGAGAGGTTTGGAATTGTTCAGCCTGGAGAAGAGTGGGTCTGGGCAGACCTTATTGCAGCCTTGCCATACTTAAAGGTGGCTTGCAAGAAACATGGGGAGATACTTCTTACCAGAGTATGTAGTGGTAGGGCAAGGTGTAATTGGTTTAAGCTAAAAAAGGAGAGATTTAGATTAGAGGTTAGGAGGAAATTCTTCACTCAGAGGGTGGTGAGGCACTGGCATATGTTGCCCAGAGAACCTGTGGATGCTCCATCCCTGGAAGTGTTCAAGGCCAGGCTAGATGGGGCTTTGAGCAACCTGGTCTAGTGGGAGGTGTCCCTGCCCATGGCAGTGATGTTGGAACTGGGTGATCTTTAGAGATCCCTTCCAACCCAAACCATTCTATAGTTCTATGACTCTATGGTTCTGGAGCAGACAGGTGTCCATAAGTTTGGCCCCAAAAATATAGTATAGATCTGTTGATGTTATACCAAAGTGTAATCTCTGCTGTCCCATTTATTTGGACAATATAAGAAATTTCATTCTATCTCAGAACTGAACCTAACAATTTGCACTCCCTAAGAATTATCAGGCTGTTATGGTTCTGTGGCATATTGAACTTCACAGCTTTCGGTGGACAGGGGAAACTGAGTACCTTTTCTATAACTCCATGCATGTGCATGCAATGAACTTCACCTGGTCACCTAAGTGGCACAGCAAACATGCAGATAGGCTCAGCTGAGGGGGCAAACTTTTAAGCATATATGCAATTTCCCATAAAATTGTGTGTCTAAACATAGGGGATGGTTTTGCACGTTTATGGAATTATGAATTACTGAAAAGCACTCCACAGGTAATGCTTTTGTTGCCATTTCCTATAAATCAAATTACCAAGAATTACATTTGATAGTGAACATACTTAAAAATGCTGAAGTCATGCAATTTTTCTCCACTTGTTTAAAACAAAAAATGATACCAATGTCAATCATTTTAACTATAAATAATGTCTGAGCAGCAACACAGGAGAATTTACAATGGTAACATACACAAATCATTCTGGAGAAAAAAAAAAAAAAAAAAAAAAAAAAAAATCCAGAAAAGAAAATACTTCAGCAACAGTTTCACCAGGATTTGTAAATTGGGAGAAAAACAAACAAACAAACAAACAAAAGCAGTTAAAACAACAGAAAAGCAATATGATACTTTCATGCTATGTCAGGTGTTGGAATTTACAGATGGTGGACTGAATGTGGCCTGTAGCCTGATTTCACATGTCCATGCATATATTATTTTGAAGGGAAAGGTGGAGAAGGAAGGTTAAACTCTGGAGTTCCACTGATACATGGAAATGGGTAGCCCACCTAATACAGGAGTGAAAGATCTGTTTGGCCTCCAGCAAAGAAAGCATTTCCCCATCCTGGCTTGAAGTTGGCCTACCTACAAAGGATGAAGCATGCTTCTCTAGACAGTGGCTGTCACATTTACACACTGCAAATATACATGTGCATTACACACATGTAAATGAAGATGCCTATATGCATTTTCCCAGCACTTGCCATGCACAGCAAGTGCTTTGCTTGTCACAGAGACAGGCAAAGACAATGCCCTAATTTCTCATTTGAGAACTTTTGGCATTTTTAACTCAAATACATTAGGAACAAACTTGCTCAAAAGCTTTCCAAGGCAGCTCATGTAAGGACAGGATGCTCTGCAGCCGATAGAGTGCTGCAGGCAAGTGCACATCTATGATGGCTTCTGACTGGCTACTCACCCAGTAATGAAGTTTCTCAGAAACCTCCCAAACCAGAAGGGTGTGCAAATTTTTAAGGTTGCCAGGTGAAGTACAGTGTCTATTTCTGAAGAAATTTGTCTGTATTTGTAGAAGACCTGACTGAAAACTGTAACTTTTAATTTGTTAAGCAAAGCAAGCAGTTTTGACATCATTCACCTCCAATTGGAATGAAACCTTGAAATTACCTATGAAATGAAGTTTCTTGAATAAAGTGTTCCAGAAATATCAAAATGACCTTGCTGAAATGTAACACAACATTTGCCAGTTGAGGTCATATGTTTAAACACATAAACCAGGTGTAGTTGGAAAAAGTAGAAAAGATGTCCACTCTCAGAAAACTTCTCTTTATGTTTGAAATACTTCAAAGCTGAAAATAACTGCTCTGAGCCAAATCAGATATATATCTGTTAGACTATCTCTGACAGAAAAGTTCATTGGAAGCTACAGACCTTCTCTTGCTTATGTCCTGAGACTATCACAGCTGTAGTAAGGCTACCCCTTCTCATGGGAGCTGTTCTTTCTGGCCATTCAGCCTTGACCACTAAAAAGACAGACAATTTTTTTCAAAAATTCAAATGAACTCTTTCAGCTTTGTCACAGAAGTGTCTTCCTAATTGGAAACAAATGCAAAATAATTATCAGATGATGTCCTTTTTATTTTTTCTTTTTATTTTTTTCCCATAATAGGGTAAATTACAGATACATTTATAATCTATTGGTAGACAGGTTTCTTTTAACAATAGGTGATTTAATCTGCTTCTTCTGATGTGTCTTGTACTTGTCATTTATTATATTCATTGTTATTTATGTTAGAGCTGCAGCTGGAGACAGAGGTCTCCACTGGTCCAAAACAAGGTGTGTGTTGCAAGCTTACATTCTGATGGAGGATATCACCATCCTTTATCCTGAAAAGACAAACCAACAGAACTCAGTGCTTGTAGAAGTGTAGCAAAAAGCAAACAATTAAATGGATATATTCTGTGGAGAGCTTACAAAATTCACTGCCACAAGATGTTAGAGAGAGAGGTAACTTTTATGGAAGACCTACTTTTCATCCTTATTCAGAATGTTGGAGCATAATGAAGACGACTATACCTCAGGTTTTCAGCCAGGGTCCAGCTCTTTCTTTCCATGTTTTGATATCTTGTGTGCAGACAAATTGTGTGAGACAAGGTGGTGGTAATTCAGCATCACGAAAAACAAAACAAAACAAAACCAACCGACCAAACAAACAAAACAAAACAACAACAACAAAAAAAAACACCATAAATTGTCAGATATGCAATGTTGAAATGAAAGGAACACTACCTTTCACAGCATGCCAATACTCTGAACTTTTATATCTTTCTACAAGAAATAATCAAAAAGCATGTAACTATTCTACACTTTTCTAATTTCTATTCCAATTTACTGTAAGTCCAATGTGATAAGACTACAAATGTGTTTTAACTATGGGCAGATTCAGTGTTCTGAACCTTTGAAAATCAGGGTCCTTGACACAAACTAAGATAAACCCTGAAGTCTGACTGTATTAGTAGAAATTGGTATCTTATAGACAATTTATGGAAGATTTCAAATGTTCCTTCTGTGTTCCTTCATGTTCCTTGTTCCCTGTGTTCCTTCAGGGCATTATTCACTGCTAAAAGACTGCAAATCACAAAAAGTCTCAGAAGGCTTTCATTTGAAATATATATGTGTGAGTGTGTGTATATACACATGTATATATACATATATATATATAGTATATGTAACTCCAGACCAATCAAGGAATTCAGTACCCAAAACTACATTCCCTCTGTCTTTAGTCAGTCCCTTCTTTGAAAATATGAAACTCAAATAAGAAAAATGGCTGTTTGAACACATCTGCCACACTGGAGCAGTAGATCAAGTCTTCTATTGAAAGCAATGAAGAGGGGCTGCCCATTAGGGAAGACATGGTCCAGTGACTCAATAAATAGATGCAGGAGGAGGAGGATCTGTTCCTAGTCTTGCAGATAGCTTGTGGTGTGGTACAGTGTGGTGGCAAATTAATTTGCCTCTTTAAGCTCATTTTTCTCCTCCCACTCTGCTGTAAACTCCTTAGGAAAAGGCAATGCCCCTGGGCTCTATTGTGCAGGAAGACACCTACTATCTCCCTGGAAAAGGCTGGAGGAGAAATAGGAGGTCTCTGCTCTCACTTACATCAGCCGTTTGACAGTGTTCCCCCACAGTGCATTTTTACATGTTCAACTCTGCTGGCTTCTTTGTGAGCACCAACTCAAGGTGGTGGATGGTGACACAAGGCATCTGCATTTTTAGCTTGGAGGTAGAAATTCCTAGTAGGAAAAAAAAATTAATAATAATCCTGGTGACTGAATTCTGAAAGTTCAGGTTTAGTGTTAAGTGATTTAAGCTGTAGGGACTGACCCTGCATGAGAAGAAACCCTGCACCAAGTACTCATGTCCTGTGGTAATGTTTCAAAGGACTAAAGGGGAATGGATTTCATCCCAGGAAAGATGCTCCAAAAAATTGCAACCATGCCTCCCTGAACACATGGAAAAATGCGGTGGACACAAAGAGAATCAGATAGCTTTCTCTCAGGTTTTAATGTACATCAGGGCTTTCTACTGTGTGAACACACAAACAAAAAAGGAAAGGCTGAAATGTGGGGAAAAACAAACAAACAAACAAGCAAAAAACAAAACAAAACAAAACAAAAAACAAACAAACAAACAAACAAAAAAAAACCAACTCTGCAATCTGGATATGTTTTAAGAGTTCAGAAATCATACTCTGGTATCTTAGTTGCCTTGGCATGACAACTTAATAAACCAGCAGTTTTACTCCAAATGTCCCTTGACTGAGTCTTAGCAGCTCCAAACTTGCCTGCCTGGCAGAAAAATAAGGTGATGTTCCTACTCTGTTTCACACTGATCAATGATTAATTTTATGAAACATCCCCCTGTTTCTCCCCTTTGGGTTTTGTTGGCAGCCATCCCTGAGGAGAAACAGGACCATCCAGCCTTGCATTGTTTTCTTTTCAGCCGGAGGCAGCAGAAACATCCACTGCTGGAGCAGCAGCCTCAGCCTTGCATGGTGCCTCTCAGGCTGAACCTCCCGAGCAGCAGCTGGTGAGGAAAAGTGTCCTTCAGCAGAGGTGGAAATGCCTGGCTTTGGGGGGGGGGGGGTGGATGGTCCAGGCTGATTTGCACCAGTGGAGGATTTAGCCCACCCTGCCCGGCTTGCAGAGGCAACCCAAAACACACGTCCATCTGACTGCTGGAGCTCAAGTCACCATTTGCCTGTCTGGAGCGGGATAATTTGTCAGACACCAGCTGCTGCGAGCACTTTCCTCATGGGCACACTTGTTATTATGTTACAGCCTGTGTGAAGAATGTGGGACTTTGCTGAAGTGAAAATGATTACAATCGCGTTTGCACAAATAATCTGTGGACTTCTTTGTGCGAGAGCTTCTATCATGTGCGGTGTGTCAGTAAAGCAGTAACCAGCCTTGGGAAGGAAAAGGGGGGAAAAAAGGAAGAAGAAGAGAAAAAAAGCACACTGGCAATGCTGGGGGAAGTGCTTTTGTGGCCACACAATGAGATTTAAGACCGGATGGAAGTGGTCCCCCCGCTCTCCCTCTCCCTCTCCCCTTCTCCCCCATCTCTGAAAGAGTTACTCGGGAGGATTTCAAGGGTAGGTTTCTAGAGCGACACCATGTCTAATTACGTACAAGACGGAATGAAAAGGTGTAGGCCTGTCTTTCCAGCTCAGAAAAAAAATGTGGTGTCCTGCGAATAAGAAATGAACAGACTGACCTTTTCAGAGCTGCTGAAAGAGAAAACCAGATGTATTCCTCAAGAGTCACTATGACTGAAGGGTGATAAAGGCTTGCATTGTGCACTTGAATAAAAGGAAAGCTAACCAGAAAACAGCAGCTGATAATAGTCAGGCCAGGCTGTGCTATTGTCCAAGGCACAAATGTTCAGCATTGGCCTAGACCACACTGCTGGTATATACAGCACAGACTTGAGGGAGGAAAAAAAAAAAAAAAAAAAAAAAAAAAAAGAGAGAAAAAAAAAAAAAAAAAGGCAGCTTTTTTATTCCTGTTACCTAGAGGAGTTTGTACGAAACTGCCAGCAGTTATAGGACCACAGAGGAAGAAAATGATCCGGGATCCCTTCCCCACCACACACAAACACAAACACACACATGCTCCATTTCTAACATTATGTTCCTGTAAGATCTGAACCTAACCATCTGCCAAATGAATAGACAAAACCCAGCTTGTCTTCCAGGGTTCAGATGTAAGGGGGTGGATAAAGAGGAAACATCACACTGGTGAAGAGGCTGGAGCTTACTGCACTGCAAAACAGGGGTCTCCAGAGCTCAGGACAACCAGTAAGAAACAACAGCAGCTCTGATTTCTGCAGGGACTAGGGGCTGGGCTGGGATCATTTGGATGGCATGACCACCCCCATACCAGGCAGGTCTGTGCCACCATCATAAAACGCAGAGAAAAACAAGGGCAGTGATGGAGGGGTGTGTGTGCTGGGGCAGAGGGGAAGAACGGAGCAATTTGTGGGAAACAAAAACAAAACAGGGAGAGCAAACTACAGCCTTCAGCACCTCCCACTCTTGGGGAGCAAACTGGACCGAGGCAGAAGCCACTCATTTTAAGCCCTGCTGCTGTGACCTCTCTGGATTTTTAAGCATCACAGACCTGCCAAAGAGTCTCTCTGCCACTTTTGAATGTCATGTCACTGTTTGCAAACCAAGGCTGGGGCTGAGTGAGCAGATCTTGCCCATTGGAGATGGTTATTTTTAGAGTGGGCATGATAAGCTTCTGCCAGGCACCATCCGCGGCCAGCCACGTCCATGCAGAAGTGTAAATCAGCCTCAGCGCTCACTGGGAGACCTTGCCTTTTCTTATTTAAATATGTTCTCTCAAATAACTCTTTGGGACTGTTATCTGTGAATGCAGTGGGAGAGGGGTTCCCTGCTCCTCACTGCCCTTCCAGAAACAACAGAAGTGCAAAAGAAGCTATGGGGCTTTTTTGTTTTTTTGTACAGCATTGGCTTTGTCCTTTACAAAATTAGTTCAAGGAGATTTATTGCTGGCGACAGGCACTGAGGGCTGGCCTGGTGCTTGTCTGCAGAAGATGAGACAGGGTGTTCCCACCGCAAAGTGCCGCACTTTGGTCATCAGAAGATGAGGTGAAGTTTGCTTCCTGGCTTCTGGCCGCATGACCTTGGCTGTGTACCTTCAGCACTCCCTGCCTACCCCAGTTTTCTCAGGACCACGCACTTTGAAGGAAGTTCTCCAGAGGTAGAGCTGGCTCTCACAATGCATACAACTCCCAGCACAGAGATACTCATGACCTCAGCAGGGGACAGAGCAACTGTTTGTATAAGGAATTAATTATACCATCACTACCAGATACAAGTCCTCCACTGATCAGTGAAGCAAAAAAACAAGGGCTCAAAGGAAAAGCACCATAGAGAGGACACAGGTATCTGCCAGCTGTGCAATCAGACAGGAGTGAGTCTGTTTCCCTCCATTCTGCCTACCCAATATGTTTCAGCCTAAACTGGGAAAATGACCCCAGGGAGCAAGCTATTTTGAGACTCCTGGGCCATGGCATTTCTGCTGTGATTACCCTAGAGGCATCTAATTAGCAGCAAAAGGGCTGCCTTTTCTTTCTGATCTTTGCAAGGAACTGCATTGAGAAGCCACCAACTCATCTCATGCTGTACGCACAAGACCTGTGCAAGCTCCCTAGCCAGCTAGCTTTATTTTTCCCATGTCAACAAAAGAAGGAGTGATTTGTGGGGTGGAGTAGATGGACAGGAAGAGAAAGTGATTCACAGGGAAATAATATATTCCTGCCATACATTCAAAGAATTAAACAGCACATGTATACACACATGCACACACTCATGAGGCTGAGGAAGCAGGCTGAATAAGTTTCAAAAGGCTTGCTGCATCTTGCTCCATGAGTGGGTATTGCCTGGCTATTTCTAAGAGACAGACATTAAAATCCGCAGCACAGTCATTTAGAATTTCAAAGGATTCTTCTTCAGGGGGTGGAATACAAAAGACACCACAGTTATTCATATAATACAAGCAAGGTTGGGGAAACAGCAGCATGCCATTAGGTAAGACTGAGCAGAAAACCTTTCTGGAGAAAGCTAAGATCTATTCATTCAAAGTAAAGAAGTAGCCATAATCATTTCTTATTTATGCATTTATCTGCGTGTGTATGTGTGAGTGTGCATGCACATTTAAAGAGAGATCTTTGTACAGCTATGTTTTCTACCCCACTTTGAGAAGAGCTTGAGAGAGGATCTGAAATGTGCACCGTGGTGCAGAAAAGAAAAGAAGAAGGGAGAAAAATAAATAAATAAATAAATAAATAAATATATATTCAAAATACATCACACATCATCCACGCATCTACACAAACATGCTCGCGTTTCTTTCACCGTGAGCTTTGGGTGTCAATCAGCAGAGAACAAACAGCAAAATGAAAACCAGGAGCTCCTTCTGTTGAGGTTTTATGATAATGTCCTCCAACATTTCCCTGTTTTTGTTTTTAATGTGCTAAACTAACTGTATGGCTGGAGCAGCAAAGAATGCAAAGCTCACACATGTAAAGCATTGTGTCCTCTGACATACTATTACACAGAAGGCTCACAGTTCCCCTCTCTCCCTCCCCTTCCTGGTGTTGATGAATTACATGAGATGAATATCACAGATCTGGGTTTTTTAAACTGTGAGCTTAGGCAGCAACAACGACTGCAAAGCAGACATCGTTGTCTGAACCTCTATTGTTTCTATTTCGGGAGCACATTGAGTGATTAGTTTGGGTAACAGTAACATCACATTACCTTCTACAGGCTGGAAATGTCTTTTAAAACTGAAGCAACGCTGAAGCCATGTGATACAATACTGTAGACAGAGCCAAGTGGAATACATCAAAGAGTGCCTTGATGCAGATGTTTCATGCAGAAGAAAATTAGGTCAGAGACCACTTCAATTTCAGCTTCTGCCAGGCTTGTTTGAGAGCTTCCAGTGAATTCCTAATGAATAGCTTCTAGGGCACTTTTCTCTCATTCAGTCACAAACTGCCACAGCCAGATGAGCTTTCCATGTGGAATCTTTTCTCATTATTTAAAATACTATTACTTTGTGTTTAGAGATTCCAAAATCTTCCTTACAACAATAGTAAAAATTCCCACTCCTTCATCACCCCCTTCCCCCCCCCCTCATACAATGTGAGGCAAAAGGAAAAGGTGAGAAGAAAAGCCAACTGATAAACAACGTATGCTGAAGGAAAAAAAAAAGGGGGGGGGGGGAGCCTTTTACCAATTTTACGTGGTATATAAATACTTGCTAAGAGTCCTTCTTGAATGCAGGGCTTTTTGAATCTCAGGTGCTCAGGCTTGGGTTCGCAAAGCAGTCTGCAGAAACCCAAGCATTATGCTGATTTTTTTTTTAATTTCTTTCTTTCTTTCTTTTTCTTTTTTCTTCCTTCCTTCCTTCCTTCCTTCCTTCCTTGCTTCCTTCCTTCCTTCCTTCCTTCCTTCCTTCCTTCCTTCCTTCTTGTTCATTACTGACCACAGTCCTTCTTTTCAAACACAATATCTCCCTTATTTCACAACTGCACCGTGTGTTTTAATATACCCTTTTGCTATGTCCTGCTTTGTGTTTTCTTCAGCCTTGTTTTTTCAAGGTTCTCATAGTTTTGCCAGAAGTCCCTGTTCAGCAAGAAGTGATTTTTTTTTTTTTTTAACTTTTTACTGACAAAGAGTGAGATGCTTTAAAGACGTTTTTACAGCCTGTGCACATATCAGCTGGCACTGCCTGCTATACCCATTGGCCTGTTGCACTTACAATGGGGAAGCAGAGTCTGCTTCAGACCTGCACATGATGAGATTACATAAAGCCTTCTGATCATCTCTTGGGCCACAGTACCCACCCAGCCTCCTCCTGAGCTCATTCCCCTTCCATGAGAAGCTATGGGGGTCTCTTTTGAATGTCATAAATAAAAAGCAAGTAGCAAGTGTGCTCAATAAACAGTTTAAATGAAGCTCTTTTTTTTAATGCTCATCATAAACTGAGCAGAGCATCTTGCAATTCCGTACATGGCATACATCAGGGACTGCGAGATTTTGGCACTTAGAAATATAAACAATAGCCTAGCACCTTACTGAGAAGAAAGAAGTGTCTAGCATTTGTCAAGTAGGTGCTTTTAGTGTGGCCCACTTTCACCCTGGAGTATAAAATCAGTTCATCAAGTTGTATACTAGAGTCCAAGACTCCAGTCTTAGCCCCAGTTCAGCCAAAAGTGTCCTTTTTAGTCTCAAGTAAATCACTTACTCCATGCTATGCCTGACTTTTTTTCCTTCCTGTGATTGGCAGGGAGCCATACCTGAAGGTGGATTGAAATCTGTAATGATCAGGGCTATCTAATGAGTTAAAGAGGTGATAGGACAAGGCATTTTGGTAAGCCATTGATATAAATCTGACTGTTGAGATGCAAAAAGCCTTCTTACTGGTTACCACCCAGGCACTATGCAAGGAAGAAGGTCTTGACATAACAGCAAGGTCCTCTCTGACACAGGATCAGGATCATCTATGAGTAATTCTACCTTGCAGTCCTGAGTGTCCTGTACTCCACCCACATGTTGCACAGGATCAAATCAAGAGCAATGACTCAGAATGTCATCGGAGAGGATCCAGAAACTGACATCAGCCTCAACATGTCCAGCTGTTGTTGTTCACTGAGTCGTAGACTCATGACAGAACAGTGTGAACTCCCTTGTGTTCCCAGGGGCTTAGGTGGAACGAAAGCATAATATGAATTTGCAGCAGAACAGCCTTCATTCTGCATCTCCATTTTCCTGTGCAGAACTCAGAGTCTCACAGAAGTTCACAGATGTCATTTTGTCCACTCCAGGCAAAAAAAAAAAAAAAAAAACAACAAACGGGGCCCTCACACACCAAAGCCAACATTTCAGAGTTCTTTTGATATTTAAGATGTTTCCAAATTCACAGCATCGTATTAAAGCACTAGGATCTGAGCTTTCAGACATTTTTCAGACCATCTACAGATGGATTTTTCTGTTTCGCACTGTGTCCAACCATGTAGTCCTTCAGAAGTGGACTACAAAAACAAAGGTGATATTTGACTTTCCAAGCTCATGTTTCTTGAGATCACCATGAGGATCAAGGGCAGAGCCCTGAACTGAATTGCAGGGACAGGACTTCTCTGCATATCTGAACATCCCCAAGTCTGGATACACGATGACAATTTTTTTTTGTCCCAGCAGTTACATCAAAAGTCACTCCAGATATCTCTTCTGTGAACCTCTGCCTAGGTGATAGTTAATTATACTTCTCCAAAGGAACAAGTTGTCTACAAAATGTCCCACCTGGCTTCTCTCCTGCCCTCCTTGCTGACTCAGTAGGAGATCTGTGCTTCTCTTTAGAGTCTCTGATCTTTTCTGTTTCTGACACCATGGGAATCTATAGAAACTCTTGTAATCCACCCCCTCCAAGGTATTCCCAGACAGAGTAAATGGAAACACAGGAATCTTTCCTCACTTTATAATTTGAATTCCTAGACTCTCCTGAACACAGCTTCATGAACTTTGTATGTCTGGAGTGCTTGTGCACTTCTCCAAGATGTCTTGTTTCCACACCCTCAATTCTCAGGGCACACTGCAAAGATAAAATGGCTCATCTAAATGCACCCATCTAAATGCACTTATCTTCTCAAAATCTCATTCCCTTTAGTTCAATAATTTGTCCTGCTTCACAAATTTTTCCAGTGCCTAAATGAACCAGGATTTCTCAATTTCCAACTTGTTTAAAAACACCATCATTGGAACACCACCACACAATCCTTGCATACAGAAAAAAAAAAAAAGAATTATAAAATACATTTGAATTCAATTTGCTGCACATATAATTGAGATACTTTTATTCATTCATCAATGGCTACTAATGCACATAGGATCCTGAAATGGAAAACTGCTCACAAAACTAAAACACACCTAAGTAACCAACTTAAAGGAATTTAGTTTGTCAAAATAAACAATAAAAGCTGTCTTGTATCTACCACCTGTTTCACACAGGGGACCACAGCAGGTGATCCTGCTGGCTTTAAAGGCAATGAAGCTCTTTTTTTTTTTCTGATCGCTAACTGTAGAGATGAAAGCTTTCTTTCAGAGTGGAGCAGATACAACTTGGCAGTAACTGTGACCACTTCTCATCACTGTCCTGCCTGCAGTCCCAGATATGGTTGCTTGCCTTACTCATAAAGCCACTGGTATCTCTAGGGAGGGTATCAACTGCTGCAGAGTGGGGCTCTGATGTGGACACTTTTTGATGCAGACCTGGACAGTGGCCATCACATTTATATTTTACACAGACAACTGCACAGCCTTGTATAGGATCAAAAGTGCCTGCTGTCTGCTAAGCAGTTACTTTTCTGTTCCTAGAAGAGTTCATTTTTGTGGTTGTATGCAGCCTGTGCTGCTTGGAGCTCTCCTGTCCATCAGCAAGGGTCCAGGTAGCATCTTTGTCCTTTCCTGCAGAAGCAATGGCCAGGCCATCTCTCACTGCAGACCTGGATGGAGTAGAAGTGAGGGGAAAGTCTTCCACATAGAAAAAAATAAAACCCTAGGGTACAAGTGCGAATGGTAAGCTGTGGCCTACACACGTCACCTGAACTTCAGAGGGCTTAGCCCTCTATCATGCTGGGTGGAGACAAAGGTATCTGATATTTCTGAAACAAGCAATGTCCAACGTTTATCTTAATCGCCTAATTTCCAAAACCCCTTTTCCCCCCTCTTCTGTGATTACTCATCTGTGCTGCCTGATTCTCAGTTCTGGAGCATACCTGATTAAAAAATGTCTACCATACCAATTATTCACAGGCAAAGTTAAAAGAGTGTACACAAAGAAGGGGAGGATCTCAAAGATGGCAGACACATCACCTATCCCACAACCAGCATAAATGGCAAAAGTTACTTTGAATGAACTAATTCATCTGCACAACCCATTGAATTAGGAGTGTTTTTTAAATAGCCTCTTGACTGAGAATCGATGTCTCATTAATCTAAAGTATATCACAGTGAGAGCCCTAGTAATGCCAAACAGAATAACTCTCCATATTGCTGACACTGCAGCAGAGCTTTCACAGTAAAGGCCTTACATTTATTTGAGACTCCAACAAGCTTCTACCATAAGATTCTAAAGAACTGGTGAATATAACGCTCCAGCTTTACATGGACATGCTGTGAGGGACTTGAGTGCATTGCCTCAAGGGGATGTCACAAGAGCTGTGCGACAAAATTCTTTCAGTGTCAATGCTGCTCATGGATGAAATGTGACCAGTGGCCAAAGAGGAAAATGAAGCCTCAGTGACATGGCTTCATATCTGTCTGTTGCTGTCATGTGATGTGATAAGGGGTTTTGCTGTCCTATTTTCCAGCAGCAGGTTGAAGGGAGGTAATGAGAGTTCTCCAAATGTAGAGGAGCATGGAAAATTCAAAACCTGCACTCAAAATGTCCTAAATAAATAAATAAATAAAGAGCAGCTAAAAAAAAAAAAAAAAAAAAAAGCAACCATTAGAAGGCAGTTACATCTAGAACTCAGCAAAATAACCAGCACTGTTTTATTTTCTCTTTCCTTTCAATAATTGTGCATAGATTCTTTGTTTTATTCAAAAACCTTCTTCCTCCTCTGTTGTCCACTCTTCCACTGGATCTGGCTGTCTGCATGGTATCATTCAGGAACAGATATTCTAAGTTAGGAATAAGGTGAAGTTCCTAATTCAGAAATTTAAATTTAGGTACATGCTGAAGTAGAACACTACACAAAATGTTTCATTCTAAAAATGTTGAACCAAAATACTTGGACTTTTTCCCAGTTCATTTTTTTCTTGACTTGAGAAGGGCAGCAGGTTGGAATCACGAATCTACTAACAATTTTGAACCACAATTTGACAAAGGAATTAACTTAAATATTCCACTGTCTAATACCTGAGTGGAAGCGGTTTCAAAGCTAGTTCACTGAATCATATGCAGATTTAAGGTATCTCAGGGACTGACAGGACTGTCTGAAGATGCCTGGAAAAGAAAGAATAGAAGCCATGGTAGGGACTTGAGAGACACAACAGACTCAGAGAAGCTTCTTTGCAAGCCAAGAAAACTGCAGAAATGTCCCAGCGCCTGTGCAGAAGCCTGTTGACCATTACACGTGTTGTTTTGCAGCAGCAGGCTTCTTGCCATCACAGCATGCTTCCACCTGCCACCCTCTCCCACCAGCTGCCAGGTGCTGGCACTGGCTCCAGGTGCTGGCAGCTCTTCTGGTGCTTCCTTTTCAAACCAGAGAGACGCCTGGGATATCACATCTGATAGGACTCCCACCCCACCAGGTCTTGGAAAGACCCTGTAACATCAATCACACTGGCACAGGCACCTCTGTGGCTTGTGAAAGGTATGAAAGAGCTTGCCTATGTCAGGGTTTGGGCAGGCATTTATCGACACTTGATACTAAATGTTTTCAAGTCCCTGGTGGAAGATCCTATTGGAACTCCAAGTGTTGTTTGAGTACCAACTTAAGACAGTATTAATACAACCTCAATGAAGGGCCAATTCAGGCTTTTGCTGTAATTCTGCCTTCTCCTAGTGTGTATGGCAATCAAATCTGGGCACAAGGAATCCTTTAGTGCATTTCTCCATGCTTCAATCGCTGTTTTCTTGATTTTTTTTGCAGTTGCAGTGCTAGGGGTGCTGGCATACGTTCAGCTCCAGACATGCCTATGTGGGCATAGCTGAAGGGTCATTCCACGCTTTGGCAGACATGTCTGAGTTTGAGTAACCTTTCAATGATCTGCAAAAACTCCAAATAAAAGATATAACCTAAATAGTGTGGAAGCGCGAGATCAATAAAAATCACATGGTGTCTTCCATGTTCATAAGTAGCTACTCTGTTCACAACAGGCCTTTTTTTATTGAGAAGGAACTGTTGGGTGCCCTGCTACAGTCACAACTGGGAAGGTTAACAGTAAAATGATAGTAAGCAAGAACTTTGACATTCCCAGTATATAAGAGGTAGAAACATGTGCTCACTATCGCAGACAAACAGATGTCACAACTGTAGATAAGGCAAATTCTTGGAGAGCAAAAGAACTGGGCCTTTCCAACTTGCCAAGCAAATACTGCTGCAGTGCTTTCTTTCTGTAGTCACCGACAACAGAGAAACCTAAACCTTTGGCTGAAACCAGGAGCAGTGAAAGGGACCAAAAGCACATTTCCAGAGGTTAATGGTCTTCCTACAGAGAGGACAAATCTTCCCACTCCTGCAGAAAGCATCTCAGTGCGCTGATGGCTCCCCTTCCATACACTTAACTACTGACTGCCCCCTTTTTATCCCTACAGCACCCTTATAGAGTGAAGTTTAAAAAGTCAAGTCATAGGATACACGTAAGTCACAAAGGATGCCAACAATTTCATCATACTGTCACTGCCAAGTACCCAAGGTCTAGCTATAATGCAGACACACTTTTCAAAACTCCCAACTAAGTCAGCTGCTCCAAAGGCAGGACACATTCCCTCCAAGCACTAACTCGTTGCTAAGTACTGTAAGTCAACAGTTGGCTTCCTGCCTTCCTCTTAAGCTATCTACCATCAAAACATGTCAGAATGGAGGAACATCAATTGTTGTCTGGTAAACAAAAGCAGATTTTTTTTTTCCTTATTCTTTCCCTTTGTTCATCTCCTTTACATTGGCTCCTCACTATACTGTTACCAAGCACATGCTGGACAATATTTTAAGAGGGTAGGGTTCCTAAACAGAAGGCGCAATTTAATCACTTTTGAAGAAACCTGACAAACAAAAGGTGAGGCATCCCAGAAATTCCTGACCATCTTGTTTTGCAATAGGCAAAACTTGCTGCCTTAGTGTCTAGTGTTGACCCTTCAAGTACCTGTGAAAATTGTAGTGTATCACACTGCAGCAACTAGTGTACCATAATAATTTATTACCGCTAATTTATCATCATACTTGTGGCAGCAACAAGAGAGATTACAGCAATATCCTGCATGGTACAATGCTTACCAGTGCAAGCAAACTTCCCCTGTGTCAGTAGGTCACCAAGAAACAGGGCATCATCATCATGGAAATTTATGGAATCTTTGGAATGGAATCTAATAGCAACTGAGAGAGCACGGCAGTATAGGAAGAGATGCAACTTCAGCAAAGACACTTGTGCCTGAAGATATGGTATTTGATATATGCTGAACCTGGATTCAAGTACTAGCAAACCATCAAAAAATATGAAGAAAAAAAAAAAAAGACAGAAAGAAAAGGAAAAAGAAAGAAGATAGTTGTATCTGTGTCCTTATTATTCCAAGAATCAGAAGTTTTATAACTTCCTTGAAGAAAATGACAGAAAGGACCAAGAAATAATTAAGATCTGTCTAGGTGGATGCTTCCAATTATCTTCAGTAGTCTATGAATAAGTAGATCATACAGAAAATTGGAAATGGTTCAGGCATTACTGATAATCTAAGGTTTATAAAATCCATGCTAACCCATGGACAGCAGTAGCAAGAACTGACCAGGCAAAACTTATGCAGTTGAAATTCATAAAATGTAACATTCAAGTCTTTGATGATACTGTGTGACATCTGATTCAACACCAGACTCCATTTGTGAGCCAGAAGTTATTCTGCAAAAGATAATTTGATAGAGAAGGTTAGGAAAGAGAAAAATCAACTATTTGAGCTCTAACAGTTTGTGTGAAATCTTCTGCAGTTAACTAGCTACAAACCTTTATTTTTTTCTCTTTTTTTTTTTCATGATGTATTATAGACACAGCTAGGTGTAGCATGACTGGAAAAGGCCTGTGATATTGGTAAAATAATGCAAATGTCCACTGAAGACAGTAAATGCAGCTACAAACACAGACAGTTTGAGTTCCAGTTCTGTCTCCCATATGTACCAAGGACCACACACAGCTTAGATTTTTATAAAGCCCACAGAGAAAGTTAATAGCTGAATAATACATTTCAAGTAAACAGATTGGTACAAACACCAAATTCTAGTTCTAGTCATATGCTTTTGAACTTGTGCAAAATTCTCAGAAGTCAGAAGGGTTTTTTAAATATATTTATTTGTGCCTGCGTGCTGTTGTTGTTTTTAATATATCTCATTTTATGTAGTGTTTGGAATATGAAGCTTCTTCGACCCAGAATTTCAGGCCACTTCATCCAGGAAATCTGGCTTCCAAACAGGTTTGGAGGGCACTAGGCAGTCTTGGTACAGACAATTGAGAAAGAAATTGGTCAGCCTCTGTGATTATCTGTGCAGACTGGTCTTGCTAAGTTGGAGACAAAATGCCTGTTCACTTTGTTCCTCTGGCACAGCCTAGTAGTCTCAGTTTCAAAGTACTTTGTGAATCCAGGTCAACAAATGAGCACTGGCACTGAAACAAGTCCAGCACAGTGCAATAGCTTCAGGGTGTAGTCATGAAAACTGACTATATCACACACAAAATATTTTACCTATTCCTTGATGACAATGCACTTGGAGGAAGTTGTGGGTGGGAGGGGTTCTGACGGTTCTCTGAAATACCCTTGGCCCCCTCAGTCAATGTTGTTAAAGAAGGTTTTCCAGTCCCACAGCCCAGAAGAGATTGAAATGATCAGAGCCCTTTTTATCTGCCTTTCCCAGAATCATTAAGGTTGGAAAAGACTTCTGATATCATCTGGTCCAACCACCCCCTACCACCAGTATCACCCACTAAACCATGTCCCTAAGTACCACGTCCAACCTGTCTTTAAACACCCACAGGGACAGCAGCTGGAATAAATCTGTACTTATCTGCAGCTGAGTCAATTCAGAGAAGTTGTCAGCATGAGTCTGTAGCAAGGCCCCTAGTCTCCTACAAAAATGCCTTAAACAAGTGTCAACCCTCTTGTAGCTTATATGCACAACAGAATTACTTACTCATTTTAAACATGTAAATTCTTTCTTGGCATGGTTACCATCTAGAAGTGAAAACAGAACTGATGGCCTCTTGCTTTGAAAGACATCACACTGACTCACGAACTACCATAACATACTGTTTCTCCTCGATGAGATGAAATACAAGGCCATCTAGTGCTTCACCAAAATGCTGCTTGGTAAGGTTCCTCTATAGACAATGATCAAACGTCTAATCCATTCATTCCATGGGAGAGATGAGGTGGAAAAGCTGCTGCCCAAAGCAACTTGTCTCTGATCAGCTCTTGCCTCCTAGACCTTTCTGGTCTTTAAAAGTAGTGACTGTAAGGGTAAAAAACACCCAATCCAGAGTAATTACAACAATGTCAGCTGAAAAAAACACAATAAAAGGATACTGCAAAGACATTAATCTCCAGGCCTGAAGGAAATGAATTGCAATCACTGCTGGTTTCAGCAAATGTGTTTATAAGGAGAAATTGTCACCTTTTTGTATTATTTTGTATTGTTTTCTTTCTCTCCAAAGTGTCTTCTCTCAATTTTTATTTTCCTTCATATGTGTCCACCTCTAAACAAAGCTTATTCTTTTCCTGATATGCCCCTTTTGTTCGTATACCTCAGGCTAGTGAGAATTTCATTTACTGTTTTCTTGACTTCTCCTGTACAATAATTAGTGGTATCATATAAGTTTATTACATTGCTCACTCCTGTCTCTTCTCAGCTTCTTAAAGACACACCCTAAATTATACAGTGTCTTCTCAGAGGTGAGGATACTATCTCCAACAGCACAGATTTCATATCCTATATCCTCATTCTTGGCAATCTCCATATTTTAAACCACAGCCTCTATGTGGATCATTCCCAGCTTAACCACACTGATTGCTCTTTTCTCTCCAATCTCAAAATATGTCTCAGAACATTTCCTGAATATTTTGCCATCATCTAAAATGCAGCCTCTCCAAAACCACCATTGACAATCCCCCGTCTTTCCAGAACGTAAGAATTATCCAACCTCTAGTTCAATGGCTGTCTTACAAACCCACCCATTTCCTTATTGTTTCATAGCATTTTCCCCAGTGGGCAAAAAGGATAGATCAGCATCTGTTAGGATTTAAGCATTTGCCTCTGTATAGTATTCCTGAAAAAAGCTAAGAACAAGGGAATCCCAGACTGCATATGGCATTTGTGTCTTCCATGAATTTTTTCTGTTGGCCTTTGACACAACTATATCTTAGAGCTGCAGCATAGACAGCCCAAGGAAAACACAGATAAAACACATACCACTGTGTGCCTCTCCCAGCCACTAATTTTTCTGGGTGCCTGTGACACTTCACTACAGATGGACTCTCAGCCTGTCAGATTTATGGCTGTCTATCTGGGCTGCCCAGGATGCTGAAGTGTTTTGGCAGCACTGTGAAACACATTCTTAACTTGCTTCTTTTTCTTTCTTTTCCATTTTTCCCTTTATTGGTTACATTTTCAAATGATTCCTTGTAGTTGGACTTTTCCTCTTGGTGGATCTAGAGTTTCTGCAACACTTTCATGTCTACCCAACTAGTTGTGGTTGCAGAATGTGACTTACTATTACAGAGTCAAACATATCTGGACTTTCTGCATACACTTCAGTGTATGATGATGTATTCTGTATTCTTCTGCTCCACGTGTGGAGGCTAAATATTCAATTCTTGCCATCTGTTCAAAAGCACTTGTAAGTTCAAAGCCCCAGGAAAAATCAAACATCCCCCCAAGAGAAGTAAAGTACATGTAAACCTATGGAGAACAGACCATCCAACTAGCAAAGGGGGTGGAAAATGTATTTTCTGAAAGGCAGCTAAATAGGCTCCCTGTGCTGTAGTTGCAATGAAGTTCTATAATTGGGCCTGCAGTTAATGAAGTTCCTGTAGGAGACTGTCAGAAGATCTAATTTCACTGTTTACTGAATTATCAACGTAATAGTGAATCCCGTATGCCAGCTTTTCATGCCTAAGAAGGAAAACTGAGAATCCAGAGAATAAGCTTCATCCGGAGGAAGCTTTCTGCAACACGGAGGGGTTAGCTGCCATTATACCCAGAGTTTATTGGGGCAAATATATCCCTGGTGAAACTCCTTTAAGTTACATGAAATAATCTTTCTCATCTCCAAATAGAGAGAACGCAGGAGATTGGGGAAAAGATACAATCATAACATCAAGTGATGCTACATGGATTAGCAGATCAGCCTGTTCAGTAGAAAAGCTACTATGTGTATTGGGCCCACAGGTTGTCTGTGATGCAAGGGGAGCAAGGAAAATAAAAATGTAGGCAGTAAGGGGGAGTCATAAAATAATGGTTCACATTTAATGAAAGACTGCTATAAAAACATCTTCATGGAATGCAGTAACTACAGGACTGGGGCTCGTGATACAAGCAGATTTGATCTAAACTCATGTTATATTTTATTTTAACATGCCCATCCACTCTGATATTTCAGCAAAACACATTTACATAAAGAAATCATACAATTATGATTCCCACTTGCTGTGTACCCCTTGTACCTACGCCAGTGCAAAATAAATGGCATGTCAGAATGGCAGTGTTTTCTTCTCACTTTGCAGAAGCAGCTGATAAAGAACCAGAGGTCGTGCAGGATGTGGAGCTTAAACCAAAGCATTTTACTTAGAAGCTTTGTTTATGTCATATTACAAGTGCACAAGTGTCTTGTTTGGTTTTGATTCTATTAACTGTGTGGCAAACTGAAAATAATTGTGGAGAAGAAGTTAGTATTTCATTTTGTAAAGGAATTTTGTTGGCTATCTAAATCATAATGTAAGATTCCCCCCAAAATTTCATGCAAAATTTCATATTTAAATTTCATTTGAATTTTCACCCAAACGGTGTGAATTCTGTAATATATTTCTGTTTTTCTTTTTGAAAAAGAACAGAAAAAAACTTTTTTTTAATTGCATTTTTTTCATATAGCGGTCTTGACCACACAAAGATAATATCTTCCCCAAAATATTAATGTTTAGATGGTTGTGACCTTTATTTTATTGGAAGCTCATATTTGTGAACAAAAATACCAAAAAATATTATACCGTTCAAAAAATCTGTTTTAGAGGACAAGGCAATATGCAGAACACTCAAGTTTTTTTCAATCAATGCACAGCCATTATTGATATCCTTAGCTATTACATCTTTTGTGGCCAGTAATAGTTAACATAGGAAGAGATTATCCATGAACTCAGCAAAGGACAGGCTAGCATGGGTAAGGAGTTGGCAGTGTCTTTGTCACATGATGACTAGCTCTAAGGGCTGAAAATGCTGCATTGTGTCCCCAGGCTTCACTTATTCTGCTTTTGAAGGCTTGTGTTACACAGTACTGTGAGGCAAGACAACTCTCCCATATGGACTCCAAATGTTTTAGGTTAGATCTAAAAGCACATTGTTCAATTACGATTTTGAATTCGTGATTGTCCAATTAGAAATGACGTAGCTCAGGCTTCTGAAGGATGGAGGAAGTGTACAGGAATTTAACATCAGAAAAGGTATTAATTAGGAAAGTAGATCTTCTCTACTACCATTAAAGCAGAAAGAAGCAATACTGTGGTTTTTGCTTGGAGGTATTAAGACCTCTGCCACCTGCTGCTATATATTTTAACCACTGTGCTTTTGCAACAGGGTATTTAATGTCAATCTGTCATGCCCCCTATCCTAGAGGACATCTGTAAACAGCCTTTCAAGAATTCTGTGTAGAAATCAATAAGTATTTCCATAATTACTCAATTACAACACTATTAAAATTGGATAGACTATCTTCAGCAAGTGGCTGAACTTTTAATGTTTAATTCCTATATGAGTCTATATAATATATACAGAGTAAAATTTTACCAAATTGTTAAATGCTTGTAAGCCATCACTACTTACAGGTCAGTAGCTAATCATGTTTCTATGTGTTTCATCCTTAGTATTAAGGGAAAATACAAGTGGCAATAAAGTCACATAGGCAGAGGAACAAACACCATTATTTATTGCCTACCTTTGAGACAAGGAGGCTACAATGTTTACTTACAATTTTATTCTATATTGTCATATAATTATTTTCTTTCTTTAATCCAATCTCTATTGGCCATTCAACACTATCAAATGCTTTCCCCAAAGGTAATGATAATGAAAGTAACCGTTTTTTAACATTTATTTATTGCATTGATAATTGCACGATATGCATCGATATTGAATAATACTGCATCAAACCTAAAAATCAATTGGAAAACCAAACTGTTTTGCAGGAGGAAGAAAGGAAGGCTGACCTTATAGCTGTGAGTAATATCCTAGATGCTTCCAGTTTCTAGGAAGTTAGTCCATCTTTTGATATCAAAATATGATGATGTCATTACACAGAAACTGTATCAACAAGCTATCAAACTACTTAATAGGAAATTAAGTTCTAGTATGCTGTTCTGCTCTACAAGTTTTGATTTCACTGCATTCAAACTCTCTTGGGGGCTGGAACACATGACAAAACATGTAGACTGAAAAATCTAGAATTTTAATAAATACACATTAGTGTAAACTAATACGGTTATTTCCAGTTCTCTATTTTTCCTTTCCACTTCATTACACTTGTTACATCAAATGCCATGAAAGCTGAGAACATCCAGTACAAATACTGGCCAAAGATGCCATTCAGCTTAGAGAAGAGGGGACCGAGTGGTGACCTCATTGCTGTCTACAACTTCTTCATGAGGAGGAGCAGAGAGGGAGGTACTGATCTCTCTGGTGAATGATGATAGAACATGAGGGAATAGCTTAAAACTGCATAAGAGGAAGTTCAAACTGGATATTAGGAAGAGGCTCTTCACCGACAAGGCAATCAGGAACTGAAACATGCTCACCATCGAAGTGGTCAAGGCCCCAAGCCTGTCAGAGGTCAAAAAGCATTTCAAAAATGCTTGTAGATAAATAAAGTCATAGGTTGCTGTGTGTGGAGTCAGGAGTTGGACTTGATGATCTTCGTGAGACTCTTCCAACTCAAGATATTCTATGATCCTAGGATACACAAGCCCATCTGTCCCATCAAAAGAACCGTAAAGGAGAAGCAACGAACTAGTTCAGCGGGACATGCCTGTTGCACAATGTCCTGGGTGAATATATATAAAGTGAAAAACTAAAGGGCACACTTCCAGATGCAGAATCCGCTTTGTTGTTGTTGTTAGGTTTGGTTTGGTTTTGGCTAAGGTTACAGACTGCTAAGCATAAAGAAATACTTTCCATTTTTCATATTTCACTTTTTCCATATTGAAGTTGAACTTGCAGTTGACTTGCAGGAATATTTCCAAACACTCACATTTTTCCTCACCTGATTTAGACATCTGGTAAGATAAATACTCAGATTTAATCTCATAATTCCTTACAGCTGCACCTTCTATAAAAAAGTGCTGGGCCCTAGTCTTTTGAACATTTTATCCTCTGTAGTTCACCTAAATGTTACGTCAAAATGCAGAATTATAAATGGAAAACGGCTAATAATGACTCCCACCTCCCCCCAACTGTACCCCACCCCACTCCCACCCCACTCCACCCAAAAAAAATAATAATAATAAAAAAAAAAAAGAAAAAAAAGAAAACTGTGTATTTTATGTACAGGACTAATTCCTGAAAGGGAAACTGATTGTGGGACAGCTGAACATAAACAATAGCAAATGAGACAGTAAGAGTATGAATATCAACCTGTATTTGAAGATCAAACAGACAGGCACTGAAGAATGCAAAAAACATTCAAGTAGTAAGTGGGACACCACTTTCCATGGCTAAAATAATCACAGAAAATAATACTGTACAGAATCCTAAGAGTCCATCTTATCCTTTTGCCTAACCTAAATCAGTATTTCAACCACATCTAAAGAATTTCCCACAAATGTCCATCCAAGCTCTAGTGAGAGAGATCCCAGGTTCACATTTATGAAAGTTAACAAGACAGAGTATGATCAAGTATGGGTCTGCCTGGATCCTACAACTCTGAAGAAAGACAGCATTATTTTAAACCTAACAAACCAGTTGGAGATAAATTGCTCAAATGTCAGCTGACAAGCCTCAGTATTGACAGGTTAGCTTAGACAGCAAGTTACTTGTGCTGAGCACTTTAAACACCCAGTGGGAAAAATTCAAATTCCACGGCTTAACTCTTGGTATACAGCCTGCTAGAGAATTGTTTCAGCTGAAAAATGGTGCTTTTTTCAGACTTAGCAGGTGTCCACAACATTGCAGACAGTATGATAATAGAGGCATAAACTCAGCAGGGACATGATCAGAAGCTAGGAGAGGTCAGAAAATGAGCATAAGCAGAAAACATCAAGTTTAATCAAGAGAGAAAATGCACTCCAAGACAAAAAACATGAAGAAGAAGAAGAGAAGAAGTACTTGTGGCACATTCTTTCATATCAAAGAATCAGGACAGTCAAGATCAGTCAAGATAAGACTACTGAACACAGTATTTTTCTAAAACACAGTGATTGTTAGGAGCTTTATGGCACATCCTAAAAGAAGCAGGGACAGAAGTGATTGAAGTCTACATTGCTAAAAATCCGAAGCTAATGCTGAAACTTTCTGAGTAGCCCAAAGATATTTGTGATGAAATTAAAATAATAATAATAATCATCATCATCATGAAGGTCAACAACACAAAACTCTTTATATTTTCCTGGTCACATTATAAGTCTAGCAAGCAATAACCATGCAGTCATATGTACTGATGAGTAGCATACTGGGGTGTGTCATGTAAGACAATATGTCCATTTCCGTTCATAAAGCATGGCTTCACTGCTAATACAGTTGAAAGAGACAATCCTTGCTCTAATGAATTTTCAAGCTCAACGGAGGCAAAAAAACCCATCCAAGAGTAAAATCCGAATTATGTACATATGCCAGAGAAATTCCTCACTGTCTTAATCAAAGAAGTTTCATCATGGTCTTCTTGGGTGAGGCGTTCACATGTAAAGTATCTGTTAGTTACCTTGAAGCTATCTAAATGTTTTGGAAGAAGAGCTGAAGTAAAATAGCATACACCTACATACACCTACATATCTTTATATAGCCTAGCTGGAGCAGACCACAATCTGTTCATTGACACAGAGATACAGTGGTACAGCAGCTTCTAAAAACATGAAAACATGGCAGTGAGTGGCAGGCAGCTGCAGATGAGGTTAGTTCCATTTTTCACAGCAAAGAACTTCAACAGTGAAATTTCTTTCTACAGGGCACTTTGAAGAAAAAATAACTAAAGCACAAGATACTATAACAATGAGTTATATATAATGTCTTGTCAAGTATCATGACAATAGGCACTCTGGAAAATCCTTTAAACTAGTTAATTCTACAAACCTCAAACCTATCTGTAAAGGACTAAATTGTCTTCTTGTACTTAGAAACATGGGGTTAATCTCTCTGATCAGCTTTCTGGGACATTAGAGCAGTAGATTGGACTAGATGACCTCCTAAGATCCCTTACAGCCTAAATTAGCCTTTGATCCTATGATCATCACAAAGTCTGAATGCCCTCTACAACAGAAAGCAATCATTCATCAACCAGCAAAACCAAGAAGCAGATGATCTTTGTGAAATGTGTGTGAGATACCAACAAATTTGCTAAGCTGAGAAAGGCATGGCTGCATTTCAACACCTCTTGATCTGATTGGGCTACTCTCAAGGACGCAGGGCTACTACCTCACATGTATGCTAAGCCTTGTCTCTGATCAGCTTGACCTTCTGCTCTGAGAGTCTGAATATCTCTCCCTCACCTTTCAGAAGCCTCTCAAGTGAAGGAGTTCCACAGACCTGCAAATTGCGTTAGGCAAATGCCCTTCCAGAGGGCACCAAGCCATGCTTATAGGTGTCTCCTATGTTCCTACTGTCTTTCTGGAAGGTAGGCTGAGAAACATTTTTGCCATGGCATGACAAGCATTTACTCTCCTTGCTTGTGTTTGTCTCCATATGAAAGTGGCAGTCTTCTACATTATCTTGTTGGTCTGCTTTAAATGTGAGATCAGCAGCACTGCAATCAAACAAAAAATCTGTAAGTACAAATAGGAAGGGACAAGTGATCTACTGACATCAGCAGGGTATATTTCAGTTAACTGTGTCCACCTACAACTAAACAAAATTAACTCACTGAGTTATGCTTTAACTGCTTTGAAACTACTTGCTCTCCTTCTGGTCACTTCGGTCCATGCAGTTCACTTGTTTGTCCCTAATGAAATGTTATAGGATTCCCATGTTCCACTGATAACCCTGAGGAAACCTAAGCACATCAAAGAGCACAAATTTCCTGATGTGAGCAGATTGTCCTCCTTATTTTGGCCACCCGCAGCAACGATAGGATGTTGTAAAAGAGGAAACGAGTTGTGCTGTCTCAGCCTACTGCAACATGACCTTTGCCTATATTTTAGCCCTTTCTATGAGGGTGATGCAGAGATCATTTGTTTCGTTGGTGGCATTCTTCTGTTCATCTTGTCCTTTGCTGTCGTTGTTTGTGTTGCTTTTTATTTGTTTGTTTTCTTTTAGACTATATCAGTCCATTCTGCCAAGTTTGGCCCAAAACTGGGAAAGAGAAGAGGAAAAATGTGAAGTTCTGTTTTAAGAGCGGAGGCAAATAAACAATAGCAGCAACACAAGTGCAGGAAAGAAGGCTTTGGTTACAAGATATGCACCTGTAAGAAGGAGTTAGAAAGCAGTGTTCTGCTCTGCCCAATTCTGGGCTTGGACAAAGTAGCAAACTAACAGAGTTTTAAGACAGTGCTGGAGAGTGTGCATTAACTCTTAACAGGACTTTCAGAATTGTAGCTTTCAGATTTTATCACATAGTTCCATTCTCAAAGAGCTGAGATACAGCAGAGCTATATCCACGTGGGACTCTGGCACTGATACAATCATACCCACAAAACTTCAGAGTAAAATACAGTCTCGCTGATGTAAAACATGTTTAACATGGTGCAATTCCCTCTAGGAAAAATTGGTGCTAAAGTCGACAGGTGCAAGCCACCAATAGCTTCACATAAATGGCTGCAGTACCCCCAATGTCAATATAATGGTCCACGTTGCTCTTATCAAGAGTCATTGACTAGTGAAGCTGAAATTATTATATTTTATAATATATATAATATAATAATATATTATATATTATATAATACATATATAATATAAAATATCGTATATTATATAATATATATTTAATATATATAACACATTAAATATTATATATTTAATTCTATAATACATATTATAGAATATACAATACATTATATAATATAATAATATATATGATATATAATATATAAATAATATATATATTTTATATATATATATATTACATTATATATAATATATATTATATATTAGAGAATCTTTCGATGTTGTAGAACTTGAGGCTGGGAATGACAAGGTCGAGTCCCTTTGGGTGAGGATCGGTGGGAGGGTCAACAAGGGAAGCATCCTGGTGGGGGTCTGTTATAGACCGCCAAACCAGGATGAGGAGACAGATGAGGAGTTCTGCAGGCAGCTGACAGAAGTTGCGAAATCATCGGTGCTTGTTCTCATGGGGGACTTCAACTTCCCTGACATATCCTGGAAGCACAACACAGCCCTGAGAAAGCAGTCTAGGAGGTTTCTGGAGAGCGTGGAAGATGCTTCCTGACGCAGCTGGTTAGTGAGCCTACCAGGGGTGGCGCCCCGCTAGACCTTCTCTTCACAAACAGAGAAGGACGGGTGGGAGATGTGGTTGTCGGGAGCTGTCTTGGGCAGTGTGACCACAAAATGGTGGAGTTCTCTATTCTTGGCGAGGCCAGGAAGGGGACCAGTAAAACCGCTGTATTGGACTTCCGGAGGGCTGACTTTGAGCTGCTCAGGACACTGGTTGGTAGAGTCCCTTGGGAGGCGGTTCTGAAGGGCAGAGGAGTCCAGGAAGGCTGGGCGTTCTTCAAGAGGGATATCTTAATGGCGCAGGAGCGGTCTGTCCCCACATGCCCAAAAACAAGCCACTGGGGAAGAAGACCAGCCTGGCTGAACAGAGAATTGTGGCTTGAGCTTAGGAGAAAAAAGAGGGTTTATAAGCTTTGGAAAAGAGGGCAGGCCACTAGGGAGAACTATAAGGATGTTGCGAGGCTGTGCAGGGACAAAATTAGAAAGGCCAAAGCTCATCTGGAGCTCAATCTGGCTACTGCCATTAAAGATAACAAAAAACGTTTTTATAAATACATCAACACAAAAAGGAGGACTAAGGAGAATCTCCATCCTTTACTGGATGTGCGGGGAGACTTAGTTACAAGAGATGAGGAAAAGGTTGAGATGCTAATGCCTTCTTCGCCTCAGTCTTTAGTGGCAATACCGGTTGCTCTCTGGATACCCAGCACCCTGAACTGGTGGAAGGGGATGGGGAACAGGATGTGGCCCTCACTATCCACGAAGAAATGGTTGGTGACCTGGTATGGCACTTGGATGTGTGCAAGTCGATGGGGCTGGATGGGATCCACCCGAGGGTACTGAGAGAACTGGCAGAGGAGCTGGCCAAGCCCCTTACCATCATTTATTGGCAGTCCTGGCTATCGGGGGAGGTCCCAGTTGACTGGCGGCTAGCAAAAGTGACGCCCATCCACAAGAAGGGCCGGAGGGCAGACCCGGGGAACTACAGGCCTGTCAGTTTGACTTCAGTGCCAGGGAAACTCATGGAGCAGATTATCCTGAGTGTCATCATATGGCACTTGAAGGGCAAGCAGGTGATCAGGCCCAGTCAGCATGGGTTTATGAAAGGCAAGTCCTGCTTGACGAGCCTGATCTCCTTCTATGATAAAGTGACGCACTGGGTGGATGAGGGAAAGGCTGTGGATGTGGTCTACCTTGACTTCAGCAAGGCTTTTGACACCATTTCCCACAGCATTCTCCTCAAGAAACTGGCTGCTCTTGGCTTGGACTGGCGCACGCTTCGTTGGGTTAGAAACTGGCTGGATAGCCGGGACCAAAGAGTCGTGGTAAATGGAGTCAAATCCAGTTGAAGGCCAGTCACTAGTGGCGTTCCCCAGGACTCGGTTCTGGGGCCGGTCCTCTTTAATATCTTCATCAATGATCTGGATGAGGACATTGAGTGCACCCTCAGTAAGTCTTCAGATGATACCAAGTTAGGTGCGTGTGTCGATCTGCTCGAGGGTAGGAAGGCTCTGCAGGAGGATCTGGATGGGCTGGACTGATGGGCTGAGGTCAACTGCATGAAGTTCAATAAGGCCAAGTGCTGGGTCCTGCACCTGGGGCACAACAACCCCAAGCAGAGCTACAGGCTGGGAGAGGAGTGGTTGGAGAGCTGCCAGGCAGAGAAGGACCTGGGAGTGATGGTGGATAGTCGGCTGAATATGAGCCAGCAGTGTGCTCAGGTGGCCAAGAAGGCCAACAGCATCCTGGCTTGCATAAGAAACAGTGTGGCCAGCAGGGCTAGGGAGGTGATCATCCCCCTGTACTCGGCTCTGGTGAGGCCGCACCTCGAGTGCTGTGTTCAGTTTTGGGCCCCTCACTACAAGAAGGACATCGAGGTGCTTGAGCGGGTCCAGAGAAGGGCGACAAAGCTGGTGAGGGGCCTGGAGAACAAGTCCTACGAGGAGCAGCCGAGGGAGCTGGGCTTGTTCAGTCTGGAGAAAAGGAGGCTCAGGGGCGACCTTATCGCTCTCTACAGGTACCTCAAGGGAGGCTGTAGCGAGGTGGGTGTTGGTCTGTTCTCCCGTGTGCCTGGTGACAGGACGAGGGGGAATGGGCTTAAGTTGCGCCAGGGGAGTTTTAGGTTAGATGTTAGGAAGAACTTCTTTACTGAAAGGGTTGTTAGACATTGGAGCAGGCTGCCCAGGGAAGTGGTGGAGTCACCATCCCTGGAAGTCTTTAAAAGACGTTTAGATCGTAGAGCTTAGGGATATGGTTTAGTGGGGACTGTTAGTGTTAGTTCAGAGGTTGGACTCGATGATCTTGAGGTCTCTTCCAACCTAGAAATTCTGTGATTCTGTGAAATATTTGCAACATCATCATTTGCAGCATTGAAGTACATGGTCCTTCAGTCACAACAATTAGAAGAGGAAGCACAGCCTACCAGGTTCCACTGAAGCTTGGGAGAATTTCATCTTCATGTCAAGAAGAGAAGATCAAGGTTAGTGATGAGCACTTTGTAAAGTTCTCTCCACTGCAAATATCTCCCCTAATTGGAAGCAAGTCCTAGCAACATATGGGGTTTCAAGAATTTACAGAAGGAATTTAGTATATCTAGTAGCTGTTCTCAACAGTAATAATATTTTTATTGTGGTAGTACCTACAAACTAGGTGTTAGACATATAAAATGTGGAAGAAAAGAGACTTTCTTTACTCAAGAATACTCACTGTTTTCATACAAGAAGAATGCATGACCTTTTAAATGACCCATTCTACATGGATCTCAGTGTACAACCCAAATAAAGCCGGCGATTTAACACCAATGTAATTCCATTGAAAATCAGCAGAATTACATCAGCATGAGATCAGAAAGGGGAAGTAGGCCCAGATTCTGCAGACACTCACAGAATGTAGGAAGAGGTGTAGAAATCAATTTGTATGGGCAGTAACTGACTTCAGCGGAGGAAATGTGTGCTCTAACCAGCAAAAGGGAGCATACCAATGTGGTAGCTCTAGCAGGCCTCTGTTTAATTATGTCTTGTGCTTAAACCATTCTATTTTTAATTAAAATCATTGAATTGATTAGTATAAGAGCAACCATGGAACCCTCATACTTCGAACATGAAGAAATAAATTATCATTTATTTGAGGGATTAGTGCCTTCTGTTTTGATTTTAATAAAGATTAGAGAGGTAGAACAAAGACATGGATCTATACAACCCCATATAATGAAGCACATGGCTTTTCTTTAACAAAACAAAGGAACAGATATATTAAACATACAGTACAGATTTAACAAACCTTCATTTTTGTTCTTTATAAACTTTCTAAAAGGGATTTGGAATTCATCTCATTCCAGAAGGCATGTTTTACCTGCAAATTAAAAGTGACTTCTAAATTACCTTTGATGGATTTTGCCTGCACCAGCTTGCAAAGGAAAAACTCTATGTATCAGTCAATCAAACTGCCCTTTCAGACTGTGGATTGCTTGGATTTTTTGGTGATTGTTCAGGGAATCAGCAACTTCCTCCAAATCAAGGAAGCCCAAATTCCCTGCGCGTCAAAAATGTCATTTTAAAAGTAATGATGGATGAATCCACAGTTTTGACTCTGTAACAGGTCCCAGACATCTGGGTTATATTGCTGGCTTTTCTGTAGTTTTCCTGTGAAACACCTTGGAAATGCCTGCATAAACTTTTCACAAATACAGAGTTTTACAGGCAAGGGGACACCACCTAATAGTTCTGCATTTGGCCTTCATCACTCCATTAAAACATTGTTTTCAAAAAGATGGAAAATTCTGATTAAGTCAAGAGTCAGTTTGTTCCGTAATGCATTAGTCTCTCTGTTAAAAACAACACACTTCATTCTTCACTAACAGGGAAGAATTCAAGTAAAAGCAATTGTAACCCTAAGAAAGGGTACAGAGAATACCAAACAAACCCTGCAGGAATTCAAGAAGACAAACATCAGTAAACTCAAAGGGACCATGGGTGACAAACCTACAGGAAAAGGAAGAACAATACTAACAACATGAGAAAAACTTATCCCAAAATTGAGGAGGGAGAGAAACTGCAGAAAACACGAATCTTTTTGCACCACAACGACTGTACTTTCCTGAAGAATAAGAAGGAAAAAAAAATAAAAAAAAAAAAAAAGAAAGAAAAAAAAGTAAAAAAAAAGTTGAAAAGTAGGTCCAAGGTCCAGTTGCAAAGTTAAACACAAAAGAATATCACAAATTCATAAAACTGAAAACAGTGATACCAACGCAACAAAAGAATAACAAATATGCCAAAGCATCTCATTAAGGAAAAAAAAAAAAAAAGCCTGCTGCTCAACGGGGAAGGAAAGACACTGACAGAAGTATTTGATGTCTTTTTGCTTCACTCTTCAGTAAAGAGGTCAACTGCAACCAGGTGGCTAATCCAATGAATGGCAGCAACAAAGAGGTAATGTCAGGCCCAAAAAGGAAAAGAATGTGCTAGAGAACACTCAGATAAGTTAATGTTATCAAATCAGCTCCACCTGATGAACTTTATCCTGCAGTACTTAAAAGAACAGACTGAAGCAATTTCAGAGCTGTTAGTGGTTTTCTCTGAGAAGCCAGGAGAAAGGGTTATGTCCTAGAAAACTGGGAAAGAGCAAATACCACATGTAGCTTCTAAAAATGAGAAGCTGGATCTGTAAGCCATCCAGTTTAACCTCCATTCCTGCTAGATACTGTGCTAGTATTTTGACCACTTGTCCCAGATAAACTTATCTGTGAGCACTGAGAGGAAAACAGAAGATGAGCTGCAGTCAACCTGGGGCTGTGGAGAGCAAATCATGTCAAAGTAACCTAATTTCTTTCTCTGACAGAGAAACAGACCTTGTGTGAATGGAGATGGTAGGTATCATCTATCCTGACTTTGTAAGGTTTTTGACTTTGTTTCAGAAGACATTCTCATAAACAAGCTAAGAATATCTAAATAAAAGTGAAATAATATGGGAATAAAGTGGTTGTAAATCATGATTGGGTAATAATAATGAATGTCTTTCTGTCAAAATCTAAGGATGTTTCAAAGGGGATGCTGCAGGGTTCTGTCTCCAGAGGAGTACTATTCACCTTTTTCATTAATGACTTTGATGATAAGTGGAAATACAGGTAGATCTGGAGATAGTGCTGAGGTGAAAAGGGCTGCAAATGTGCTAATGAGCAGAAAAGTTATGTTGGCAGCTTATAGAACTGATAGGAAATTGGCAGGGTACAATTCACAAGGACTGGGCTGGGGATAACCAACCACACAGATACAGGATGGAGAAACAACTAGCTCAGCAGCAATTGTGTAGAAAAGCATCTGTGGATGATTGTCAGTTGCGAGCTGAAGATGAGTCAACAATGTCACACTACTGAGAAAGGCTGACATCACACTCACATGCATGAATAGGAGTGTCATCAAGCAGGCTCATGAAGTAATTCTCTGTGCAACCCCTCAGCCAGAACACAGCGACTGGCTTTGGACACTACACCTGAGAAGAGACATGGACCCCTGGAGAAATTCCAGATAACAAAATGTTCGAAATCTAAAAAAAAAAAATGACTAAGAAGGAAAGACCAAATGAGGTAGGATTGCTCTGAAAAGAGAAAACTGTGGTGAGTCATGAAGGTAATCCTTACATAAAGTTGAGCTGCTGCAGACAGACAAGATACAAATGCTTCTCCCCACCCAAAGGCTGAAAATGTAGCGAGGAAGATTTAAATCAGGCAGTCATCAGCTTTCTGATGGTAAGAAGAGGACTGAGGAAGATTGTCCATGGAGGTTGTGGAATCTCCATCTTGCCAGCTTTTAAAAGAACAGGTTAATGCAAATAAATGTAGATACAATGCTAAAAGATTGCTTTTAAAATGTGCCTTTTTGTCTTTCTTATTGCCGTGATTCACATGTAAAATGAGAGTGATATTGCTTACCAACCTCATGAGGGTTTTCCAAGGACCATTAATGAGTGCTTACAAGACACTGAGTGCTGCATAGATGTGTACTCCAATGCAACAGATAAATCACAATCCTCATGTCCAACGGGAAGAGGAAAAAAAAAAAATCAATGCTGTGTTCTTTCTCATCTTATTGTCATGGATAATTGATTTGAAAGTGTTATATTAGATGTGGAAACTGAGGCAGGGGACTCAGTATGCCCAAAGCCACACGGCAAATCATCAGCAGAGCTCTGATCTGACTCCATGTGTTTTGTGGTCACTGAACTCCAGCAGCAAATGCTGGGAGCATCAGAGGTCCATAATGCGTGTGGTGGCACAGAGACAAGCAATGGGTAGGTACAAAAATCCTGTTGTCCTCTCTGGTATCTGAAAAGCATACTGCCAATCAGCATCTAAGTCATAGAATGGTGATTGTTGTGCTTTAATATCCGTAAAATTATAGGCATATTGTTCAAAAATTGCACTTTTACAAGGTAGCCAGATAGGTAGTCAGATTGATACAACTTTGTTATCATTTTTCACCAGGTGTCAGTGCATTTCCTCCAAAGAAATGACTAATGACATCAGTTTCCATTTCCCCAGATTTCAGCCAAATCACAAGGACTTGGAGCAACATACATTCAACAGAGCAGTAATTAGAAGGACCTTTGGTTATCCTGGAAATGAGATTCAGATGGCAGAGATAAAACTGGTAGATGCTAAAACACAGACCCCCTCTCTAAAGTTCTGGGAGACGAAATGGCCCTGCTGTATATCACATCGCACTGCAGTAAATTGTGGCTGATGAAGTAACGGACATGGGAACTCTGAACTACTGAGGTGCCTCTAAATGAGCTCCGGACTCCAGAGCAGCGAGCCCCCTCTTGCACAAGGGGTAAGCAGGAAAATGCACACAAACCTTCATTCTACCTCATGGTACACAAAAAAAAAAAAAAACAACAACAAAAAAAAACACACTCTTTCCACAGTCAAAAAGCCTGTTGAGAGCATGGCTCCATCCTGCAGGGTGCCAAAGAAGGCTCCCAGGAGCTCTGCTCCTTTCCCCCACAGACGGATTTTGTTAGGAGGGCAGGACTCCCTGGCGCCTGGAGAGCTAGCAGCACAGCTCTGCTTTTCAGGCACGGTAAGTGCATGCAATGAGATGGCCCCCTGAGGAGAAGGGACATTTCCAGTACAGCAGCTAAAGTTTTCCTCATGACAGCAGGAGATGCTGTCGAGTCCTTATTTGCTGGATTTACTAGCTTCCATGCAGGCACGCTGCCGGCAGACCGCTTGCTGTTTGATGGGGGCCTGAAGTTTAAAGCTGCTTCCAGAGTTTTGTTGAGACAGACAGGATTCTGTCAACAGCACACCAGACAGAGAATCGTTAATATGAGCACACTTTGGGATGCTGCTGTGTGCTTGCTCTCTTCCTGGTGGTTGCAGTTCTAAACTAATTAATTTCTGTGATCTGAACCGTTCTCTTTTATTAGTAGTACCAGCATGTGCAGTGCTGCATAGTTATAGATGATGTGCTCTCTCTGGGGATCCTATCAGCATGCCATTGTAGGTCTTCACAACATGGAGAGAAACGTCTCCTACGTTTCCTTGGTAGTGTTAAAATTTTTCATGTTGTTATTTATTTCCTTTGAATTCTCCCTTCTGCTTTCTCCCTTCTTGTGAGCTCTGTGTTTTCTCCTTATGGGTTTCAGTGGCTGTTCAGCTCTGTCCTTGACTCTGACTTCTCTGAATGACCTTTCTGATAATTCTTCTTCAATCCCTGGGGCTGAGGTTTGTGGGTAAGGCAAACTCACAGTTTCCTTGGATAATCTGACTTCATTATTTTCATTGTCAGGGGAGCGTGAGCTTCTTTTGCTCCTTGGTGCACAGCCTTCAGGATGAGTGATACATGGGTTTCTCCTATCTCATGACAGATAATCTTGACAAGGCTCCTCTTTTGTGTTGCTTGTCTCACTAGATACAGCACATAAATATAAATAGACAAACACATGATCCTTCCCTGTTCATGGGCCCATATCAGCAGCACTGCAAGCTCTTCTGAGATTCTCAGCACTTTCTTGCAGCTCTCTTAGGAATGTATTGGCCAAGGTTCTCAAAAGCGCTTGCTGAATTTGGATGGCCTCTCAAGGAATCTTTTAAAGGGTCCTGATCTGCACAAGATGAAGGGCAATTCAGTCACTAATCACCAGCCTCTTTTGGAAACCTAGTACATGGCACAGTGGCTTTCTTGTAGTGAGTGTTCCACCAGCAGGTTTTTTCATCTTATTTTTGGTTCATAACATTCCTAGTTCATGATTTTCTTCCTTCCTTCCTTCCTTCCTTCCTTCCTTCCTTCCTTCCTTCCTTCCTTCCTTCCTTCCTTCCTTCCTTCCTTCCTTCCTTCCTTCCTTCCTTCCGTCCTTCCTTCCTTCCTTCCTTCCTTCCTTCCTCCCTTCCTCCCTTCCTCCCTTCCTCCCTTCCTCCCTTCCTCCCTTCCTTCTTTTTCAGAAAAATTGCACAAAATTCCATGTTTCACCTGTCCTTAGACAGAAGCTGGAGTCTGTTTTTCACTGAAACAGAGCAGCTGCTTGGCTGCAGGAGACAAACCATTGTGCATTAGGATTTGTGAATACAGGTAACACCAGGGTCCTCTTGCTTTCCAGCAAAGAAGAAGGTCCCTCTGTATTGCACTTGTAATCTACTTCTACTTTGCTTAAGATTGGTACACAAGCACTTTGATCAGAGCTGGAGTGAAAGCTTATCTCACTATTAGTCATTTCTCCCCCCACATCTGAAGCTCTTGTATGTAGTGTATCTGCTACCCCTCATACTGGCTTCAATTGGCACTTGCAGTTTTGTCTGTGTTTTACTTGTGCTTTTCAACAACATTCATCTTTGTCACAACAGACTGCTATATTCTGAGTATGGATTTATCTGTGCAGATCCCATTCCAAATAACTATCTAAATAAAACGTAATATTTCTTCTCCACAGCCATGCCGTTTGTTTTGCACCTGGAAGCCCGAACATTTATTGATGAATCCATATTTGTACTTACCAGCAGCCTCTCCAATCATTTCTTCAGTCATGTTCTGTGTGGTTTGTAATAGTGCGTGAAAGTGGAAAGGGAAGGTATGCAAATATCAATAATAATTATGTTCTCTGTATGCAGATTTCCTGAATATTTCTTGAAATTCATCTCCTAAATTACTTTTGCACAATTTGGGCAAATGTAAACATGCATTTTAATAATTGTGGAATTGTTTAGAGTGCAATCTCTACTCAGTTAAGCTGCTCAATTAAGGGACTACTGCAAATAAAGATAATGCACATACCTAGAAATACAGTTGCCTTAATATTTACATGTTTTACAATTTAATGGGCTGCTCTTCTAATTCAAGGTGACAGTTTCATTGTTGGGGTAGATTTAATCATTTTAATCAAGTGAAGTAATGCCATAGTTGATTTAAGAGAATTTTCTAGAACTGAGGTCTACACTCCTGAATATGCAGATCTCCACAGCTAGTGATGTTTGCCAACTGCAATTATCTATTTTATAGTTGGCATTGTCTAATTCAGTCCTGGACTTCCACCATTAGAACCAATATGCTAACACAGACTCCCTATTTGAGATATAAAAGTATTATGCAAGCTATTTCCTCAGTTCATTATTCGTTTTACTAAGGCTTCTGATAGCGTTTGTTGCTCCAAACCTGGCTGATATCTCTTCCACTACTTTGCAGTCAATACCATGATGCCATTGCAGTCAATACCATGAACAACAAATGTTTTAAATCATAAAAATGTTCTGAAGTCTAAATTCTGAATGTCTACACAGCCACCATTCCCAGTCACCCTGCCTTTAGTGCCAGCATTGGCCCACCAGCTCACAGGCTCTTTCCTGTTCTACTTTCCACAGCATTTTGAAGGACCACAGCTCCCAGAGAGCATCTGAGACACATCACACCCCTTCCAGTAGTATGAGGGCTCTACTGGGGCTCACTTACTCTGAAATGTTGGAGCTTGTGATTCACAGCAGCTGCAGGCATCTTCTGCTCTGCATATGACGTCTTTGGAATCAAATGAAACAACAGGCCGAAGACAAGCCTCATAAAAGCTGTTGACACATCGTCTGTTTCACTAAGGTTCAAATACTACGCAGCAGGATGTAACAGCAAAACTAACTCCACCAAACCAAGATGCTTTCATATATGGGTTGATGCACAAGCCAGGAGAGAAAAGATGGATCTCACCCACTCTGGCCTCATCCCAAAGCAGTTTTACTGGGGATTTATCTATAAATCAACCACACAGCCATCTCTAGAAAGGGTCAATCCTTATTATAAAACATCACTTACACAGAACTGTAAATTTAAAATGCTCTTTACAGAAATAGACTGGCAAGTACTTTCCCCCAAAAGAGCTGACAGCTGTCTGTACCCCATTGAGCTACAGGGACCCTTTTAAAAGCAGTTCCTTATTCAGAAACAAGAAGCTGCCTGTAGCTAGCATTCAATAAATCACCACTTTCAACTTTGGTTGCTCATTCTCAGATGTGTAATCAGAACATAGATTCATAGATTTCAAGGCCAGAAGGGACTGCTCTGATCATCCAGTCTGACTTACTGCATAACACAGGTCAGAGAATATCACCCAGTGACTCCTGCCGCAGAGGGAATTATTCTGGCCCTCTGTTTCAGATTCTGCTGTTGCAATTGCTGTTGACCAGTAAAACATGCTTATCCCATAAAACACTGTGCACATCACCTTATTCTGGAAAACTTCCAAGACAGCAAGCCAGGCTCTTAGATTATATTTGTCTATAAGGAAAAGAAACAAAGAAAGTGATCCCCCCAGAGAAAATTCAGTGTTGCCTACCACCTTGTGGGGAATACAGTGCTGTTGATGAGGCTGAGAATAACAAAAAGCACATGGCTGGTTTGGTATATCACTGGTGGTTCCTGTGCTCAAGGCAGCAGGGCACTGCACTGAAACAAGTGGAGTGTAAAACCTTCCTTGCAGAACACAGGGATACACACCCTAACTTCACCCAGGGGACAAGAGACTTTGTATGCCCCATTTTATAGAGAGACGAAAGGTTTTCAGGAAGAGGCAATATTTTTTATTAGACCACCTGATAGATTTCGGGGATAAAAAAGGCAAGGTATCAGTCATGCAAGCCCTTCTTCACATCTGAGATATAATTTTGTTGATACTGGCCTTAGGATATCTCAAAGGGCCATGGAGTTTTTTGCCTGGTTTCCTGAAGAAGAACACTTGTGTGTTGTCTGTCTGTCAGCCCCACCTAATTGCTTTTGAATCAGTCAATCGATTTCAATCATATTGTCAAGGGGAGGGGTAAAGGTTTCACAGATATTACATTCTCTCACATTTAAAGAAAATAGGTCACAAGGTAAAAGATGTGTGCCCCTACAAATGTGTACCCCTACAAGGAAAAACTGTGAGTTGATCATAAAACAATCCACATGGTTGAGACATAGAGGAAAGCAGATTTCATCAGTTTTACAGAGCAAGGTAAAACTCTTTGTTTTCAAAACATGATTCCCTTCAAAGGGTCTCAAAAATTAACCCAGCTGTTAAAACCAGCTTCTCTGAGTCTGTCTTAATCACCTTTCCCATTTCATTGTCCAAGCTGGGCAAGCTTGCCATTTTCCTTACAGTAATTGCAAGTACTTTTTCCTTAATCTGTGATTGCAATGGTGATAGCTCATGCCTGTGGTTACTGAGAGCCCCAGACAAATTCCCGTCTCCAAACATCTAGCTGCTGACGGGTGAGCTTTGCACTGAAGCACAGATAGGAGCTATGCATCAACATCTGTGCTGTTGCATAAGATGTGGCAATGGCAATCTCTATCTCATGAGACCCTTGCTGTTTACTGAGGAATGGGTTGAGATCTAGGTCTGGAGTTCCCTAGGGTAACAATCTGCAACTGGGGAAGATCCTCGGGCTGTGATTTGCTCTGAAAACCTTTTTTTTTTCACCCTGTCAGCCGAACCCTGATGAGAAGGGAAAAACAGCACAAAAGGTGTTGAAGAGACAGAAGGTGTCAGAAAACAGTGATTTGACAGCTCTTGCCTTGTGGGCAACTGTGCTGACACAGGGCTTTCTTCTCTTATCAAGGTGTTTTGTAGTCTTGTCTCATTCTGTGTGTCCAGTAGCCTTCCCTACTAACCTCCCCTAAAGGCTGATTAAAAATGCAATCTTGTTCAGCTTCTCCTCTGTCTCCTCCTTTTCTGACTTCCATCCTTCTCTCCACAAACAGAACTCCAGGATTTCTTCCAGCTCATAGCACTCTGCACTACAGATTTGATATTGTTCCTGGTGAAAAGGGTGACCTTATGCTCCTAGCTCCAGACTGGGCATCACCTGAGCTGATTTTCAGCCCCAGCTTCCCATGTGATACCAGGTAGATGACAACCTTACTTACAGACCCCTGCCTTAATCTGAGGTTACTTACCTTTCAGAATCATAGAAGCACGGAATATCCTGAACTGGAAGGGACCCATGGGGATCATCAAGTCCAACTCCTGGATCCACAAAGGACCACCCCAAAATCAGACCATGTGTCTGAGAGCATTGTCCGAATGCTTCTTGAGCTCTGTCAGGCTCAGTGCTGTGACCACTGTGCTGGGGAGCCTGTCCCAGTGCCCGACCCCTCTCTGGGTGCAGAACCTTTCCCTAACTCCCAGCCTGACCCTCCCCTGTCTCAGCTCCATGCCGTTCCCTCGGGTCCTGTCGCTGTCCCCAGAGAGCAGAGCTCAGCGCCTGCCCCTCCGCTCCCCTCGTGAGGGAGCTGCAGGCTGCCATGAGGCTTCCCCTCAGCCTGTTCTGCTCAGGGCTGAACAAAACAAGGGACCTCAGCAGCTCCTTGTATGACTTGCCCTCTAGACTTTTCACTATCTTTGTTGTCCTCCTTTGGATATTCTCTAATAGTTTTATGTCCTTCTTATACTGTGTGTACACAAAGGAATAATGTATTAGCTCACTCTTGCTTTTGAAACACTTAGGTGCGCTTGGAAGGAATCTGCAATGAACGTACCAAGCATTTGATCTATATCTGGTTCTCTCCATAAAAGCAGCCATGGTGGTGTTAATTCATTACTAAGTGGAGACTGCTTCTATGAGAGTCACCACCAAGTAAGTAACAATTGGATTTCTGGAAGAGAGGAAGGGCTGAGGTGAACTCCGACACCTCGCACTTCCCGAATGTTCTCAGAGAGTTTCAGTGGTCCCCTGCTAACCGCTTCCTCTCCGGGAGAAAAGACAATCTTGTGGCACAGACACCTCGCTTGGTCCCAGGGCTGCCAGAAAAAATCTGAGCCCTTGCCAGAGCACAGTACTCAAGCAGGAGTGGGGCCTCCTGGTGTTACCACAAATACCACGGCTTCACAGGCACAAGAGTAACATCTGATGTCTGGGTTGCTGGTAGGATGTGTTGTGGGGAGCTCCAGGGAGGAGGACAGAACCATGCCAAGGTGGTGCATCTGATGGGTAAAGAGCCAGAGAGGAGAAATAGCTTAGGTAGGCTTTCTCCAGAACTGCTGTTGCACGTTCCTCCTCTGTAGTCATTCAAACTGGAGCTCCCCCACCCCCACCCACCCCCCGCAGTTTAACTTTCTCTATATTTAGCTACTCTACCTACTTACTTAACCAGGAACAATAATTTCTCATTTATTAAAATTCAGGTATGTTAGACACAAAGAAACTCATAGTGTAATTAGTCCTAGTAAAGTTAACACTGTCCTCCAGTGTTCATTTACAAAAGCTTCTTGTAACAAATTCTTCCCTTCAGAGAACTCCCTAGAGGTGTTGCAGGTGCAAACTTCAGAGTTCAGCCCATCAGAAGACAAGAGAAAGAAGAGATAATCCAGATCATCATCTCCATAAAAAGACAAATTAATGCATGTAACCAATATCCAAGTACGAATACACAGCACCATGCAGATCTTTCAGAAATATATGTTAAAACAATTGGTTAGTTAAGAATATGGATTTTCTGCCACATGCACAATCTCAGGCAGCTTCAAAGTATATTAATAAAACACTAGCAACTGAAGAACCTGCAAGACTCATTTCAGCAAGCCTTTTTTAAAGCAGAACCCATATTATAATCAAAAAGAGTGATACATTTATTTGATCTATTTTGAGAATGAAGTCAGCTCAAGGTCAATTGCTGATCAAGAACAATGGAGTAAAACTAGGTGAGATAATTTTAAAGCTGTTTGAATTAAGACACAGATCCAACCTGTTTGAATGGTAATTTATAAGAAATTATCCCAATTTACATAATTCAAGTGTTTTTACCCTGGTACCATGAAGAGGTTGATCTACATATGAATTAGAAGATATTGTTACAGATAATTTTCTCCCCAAAACTCCCCAAATTGGAACTCACACATGGAAAACATGTGCTATGGGAGAATGATCTAGCAGATATGAAACTTCTGTTTCCAAGGGAGAAGCTTAGTGTTTCAGGCAATACACAGTGCAGTCTCCAAAAAGGCACAGTTTATCCCAAGCAGCAACCGAGATTCCTTTATAGGGGAATTAGGCAGCCCAACACATTCTGGACTAGCTGAGCTCCTCTGGTTAATAACCAAAAGCCACCTGCAGAACTTCAGTAAGCACCCTTTTGTCCTCCTCTAACAAGCACACTCTCTCACGTATAGAATAGCAAGTTTCGCTGAAGACAGCCACAGCTGTCTTCCCTTTCCCTGCAAATGAAAGGGTCTGCACTCCTGCTACAAAATGGTTATCAAATGCAGTGTCAAAGCAAGTGTTTCCCCTCCATTGTAAGAGGCAAGCTGAATACTTTCAGCACAGCTTTCAGTGTCTTCAGACCCAACTGCAGCTGCACACACTCCAAACATTCTGCTCGCGGCTTCCTGTTTGCATTCCTGGGCTGGGGAGAAGGAGGACATTTCTTTCCAAGTCTGCTGTCTGCTCCTGGTTTTCCAGCTCTCTCTGTCTTTCTGCCTCTCTCTTTGTTCTTCCTTTAGGAAATCTTTGAGATTCATGAGCATAACAAGAAACCCTTCCCTCTGAACTGTGCTTTTAAATTGGCTGGTTGTTTCAGAAAAGGGGGTGGGGAATGCAAAAATAAATATATAAATAAAATGAAAAAAAAAAAAAAAAAAAAAAAAAAAAAAAAAAAAAAGAACAGTCACTCTGGCCATGAGGGTGTTCACTTACACTAGCAGCATTCTGGTGCTAGCCTGAACCGCCTGTGCGTGTGTGTGTGTGTGTGTGTGTGCATGTACACGTGCACATGTGTGGCTTGCACTGAGATCAGTAAGCCAAGTACTGTCCAAAGATACAATGCCATTGCCTCCTGCCGATACCAATGAGCCAGGTTTTGTATTCAGAACAGTGTCGAGCACACTCTTTCTGGGGCTTTATACCCTCACCCACTGTATTCAGCAGACCACACTCTGCCCTCCAGGAGGGCTCACTGGGAGTCAGACATGCACATCTGAGGTCCAAATTAATGTCTGAATCAGTGTGTGTGACTCAAGGATGTGGTATTGAGACTGACAGGCCCTGACCATCATTTCAACTTTCACTGCAGCTATGAATACTGATGCTTCTCACTTGTGGTAATTTTCCTTGACCATTTCTGCAACCTCAAGGGATCACCTCCTCTTCTCCCCTCTCCTCTTCTTTCCTACTCAGGGAATCCTTTCTTTGCTGTACCTCCACTACCATTGTTGTTAAGTATTTAAACTTTGTGTCTGAAACATCCATAAAATGTTTAAATGTGAGAAAAGAACTTCAATAACTTCAATCATTTTGTGAAAATCTTGAGTTTCATGCTTGCCAATGATGCTGCAGGCAGATCTCAACCAGTGGGTTAATGTTTCCTTTATAAAGTGAGGACACCTGATTTCTGTCAGTCCTTGACTTAGAAACGTACCATCAGCCACGGCTTCCTAAATAACCATATCAAATAGACAGAGAAAAGCAACTAAACTGGTAATCAGATTCCACTGAAGGGACACCAGCACAACACCTGCTGTCCCTGTCCTCCTTTCAGGAAAAGGACTTCTGCTGTGCAAGAAGTCTCTGGAGTATGCAGGGCAGATAAAGTTACAGCAACTTAGAGGATTTTGTTTCAGCTGATGCTTGGGAAAAGAGTTGATCCAGAGAAGCTCTTTGAGGAGGTATAGAGACCAGGGGTGAGGACTGACTCATGTGACTCTGGCACTTATTTCAGTAAGTACTGCAGAATTATGCTTCAACAAGGGAAGTGGTAGGAGTGTGAATACAACATAAATGGATATACAAGTTCTCAGAGGCACTCCTGCACACAAGCAGGAGCAGAAGGACTGTGGAGCACGACTGTGCAGACTCTGACAGCTCCAAACACTCTTTGTTGCTGCTCTGTTACAGAGATTGTTGTGTCCTCTGCACCTTGGGAAAATGAGGGGAAAATAACATATTTGTGTAACTGCTGGCAGGCTTTGCCAAAGCAGCTGCCATAGGCTCCATGTCAAAGCACCAGGGGAGCGCCTAATCCCCTTAGAAATTCAAAGGCATGTGAAACATTCTGTCATTACACTGTCTCTCTTCTACTCATCTCTCGCTCTTTGACTCTTCTGCATCCAGTTCCAGCTTCAGACAAGGGAAGCAGCGTTCAGTGTCAGCGTGATAAAATCACATTGTCTCAAAAAAAAAGAAGAGAAAGGCTACTGTCAACAACTGGCATTAATTGGATGGATGGGTCAAAGAGACACTCTTTTCCCACTGCAGAAGGCTGGGGACATAGCAAGGGAATACAAGGGGAGTCAGGCAGTCCCTACCCCTACCATGATCAAGCAATGCTATGCGTGTGCCCTGTGTTACACAGGAGATCAGCTAAGAGAATTGCAGCAAGATCTTCTGACTTTGAAAATCAGTGACCTAAACCACAGGATCTTCATGCAGTTGTCCAAGGATGTTAGCCTCAGCAGACACACACTGATTTATGTCAGTTGATGCTCTACCATAGAGAATTTTATGAGATATCACTGAATTTGAAACAACAGAATCCAAGTAAACAACTACAATAACATGAGGGGAAAAAAAAAAAAAAAAAAAAAAAAACACTTTCCTCTGTGAGAATAGGCTTCAGTTGAGGGGTGCTCTGCTAATGCAGAAGCTACATCGAACCCCATTTTCTCATACTCAGCATTGCACCTGGGTAGTTTTTGATATGACAGAAGAAAGCTAAATACAATTGAGTAAATTGGAAGTAAGGTGCACACTGATCTGCTTCTGCAATCATGGCTCAGAGACAGCAATCGGAGTTCCTGATGCCTTAGCATTTTGGAGGCAGTGAAGTGAGGCCCTCTGACAAAAATATCACCCAGTGTGTTTTTATTACCACATAATCCATGCCTTTGCCACTTGTCCACATACCACTCTTTAATGCAAACCTCATGTCATCCTGCTCTTTTCAGGTCCTGATTAACTCTAAAATGCCCAGATTTTCAAAGCTACTCAAGAAACAGATCCTTTCAGTCAAGCATGTAGAAAGGGAAGGGAGGGAAGGAAGAGAAGGGGGAGAGAGAGACCTTGAATTGCTTACCACTTCAAACCGATAAAGAAAATTAAAAGTAAAATATGGAAACATTCATCTGATGTCTTCTGTGCTTACAGATGAAACATCACTTGATATTATATAGTATGCCATATGAAAAGACGAAGTACAGAATCAATTGACAGTTCCCTATTGTTCTGGGCAGCCAAGGGTGTCAGCAGCAAGGTTTTAAAATTATATTTCCTCTACCTGGAGGATGAAGAACAAAGGTTTCTGCTGCCCCTTGAGTTTGCTGGGTGAATACTGACAAATGCAGTTGACTTATATTATTTTTAAATCATCTCTCAAGCAGGTACCCTCCTAGGAAACAGCGTGCTTTTTGGTTTGGTTGGTTGGATTTTTTGTTTGTTTGTTTGTTTCACTTCATTTTTTCCTTCCCAGAAATAGAGTAACCAGACAAATCTTATTCCAGCTTGCTTCTGAAGCCAGATAAGACTAAGCCTCTTCTTAAACAGAAGACCACAAAACCGAGAATTGAGAAAGTTCATTTCATGAGACACAGTAAGATTATTTTCAGGGAAGCAATCAAATGTTCTTCTTCAGTATCAGACAGGCTACTCGGCTACTTGACCTTTCTGGGACATGACCTATTATCTGTGTGATCATCTAACACATCTGGAAGTTCTGAAGAATATCACAAAACTTGTAGGATTCTGCACTGATTTTTTTATTCTTCATGATCATGGCATATATTGAGAGTTCTCAGAATTCTGTATAAGAGAACATCAGGAACAATCATCTATGTACGTACTTTCTACAAGAATATGCTATTTTTTTGGAACTAATACCACACTACACTAAAGATGCACCATAATATGCTGTTTGGCACAAAAATGGCAGAAAGCGTTGTCATCCACCTAAGTTTAGTCACTGTGGGCTTTTCTTGAGTCCCATAAAGGAAAACATGGAGGATAGACTTGCTCATGCTACAGCCACTATTATGCATAATAAGTTAAATTTCTACTGCTTTATAGCACTGAGCTTAACTCAGAAAATTTTTCCCCAAAATTTGTGCAGTCCTATTATAAGATGCTTGGCATGACAAAAAGCTGGAAATTTGCCATTAAGTTACAATAAGTTCAGCAAGTAATGTTGATAGGATTTGAGCATTAACTCACCAATGGAGAATGCCAGTGCATTTGTAGGATCATCAGTGTAATGGATTCTGGCATTCCCCTCTTACCATCTTTACAAATGTCACTTTCATTCTATTGTAAATTAACCCCAATTTTTTCCAAAGCTCCAAAATAAGGCTTGCTTGCAAGAAACCAGCCCTATCTACTTTGCTGCAGAATGTATTACAGCAGGAAATATGTATGAACAACATATAGACAAATCGTTAAAGATATATACTGGACATTCCTTAATAAATGCACAAGCTTGATCAAGAATTAGCTTAGACTATTTTCTGCGACTCAGAAAGAGCAACCAGAGGCAGAAATTGTCCCAAGTAGAAGGCAGCAGAGATCTTCAGTTAAGTGAGCTGGTTAACATCCTGATGGATCCTGATTTGATGTAAATTAGCAAAGGGCCCTTACAGTGAAAGATGCGACACCAATGCACACTACTGATGGATCTGCCCTTAACCCTGCCCATGTAATATTGGAGGATTTTATTGCTTACTAGAGTGTAGTCTCCCATCCCTTTATCAATTATTCATTCTGGAGAGCAGCCTTCTCTATGCAGTAGCAGGAGAATCTGTAGGTTAGATCTAATTTACTCTTTTAACCAGTTTACTCCAGTATCAAGTATTTAAATTGGCCTCACTGTGCTTTCATACGTTACAGCTATATATCAAAGCAATTTGTGCAAATGCCAGCTGAGCAGCCAGCTATATGTATCATGTATTCTGAGATTACACAGTTCCAAATGCCTTTGTAAGGCAAACCTTTCATGAATAAATCAGGAAATACCCTGATGCATGCTTTATGTAGAGCAAGGTATTCTATTTAGGTCACAGGAAGGTTCTGCCAGGTTTGCTAAAATGAACAAATCCCCAGTGTGTACTCTCACTCCACCACATTTCATAACACAAGCAAACATCTCCCACTCAGTCACCACTGTGCATTCGTGACTGCTGATGACCCTGCACTTGCTAAGCATTGGTTTGATAACTTGAAGCTCAAAAGCTTGCAAACCAGAAGGCAAACTGCTCTGGTGTTTATGGCTGTTCTGTCCCACATAAGGAGTAACAGTGGTTAAAAATATAATAACAATAATACATAGATCCAAATCAAAACTCTGTCTCTTTCTTATTGGAAGGAACCTGGAGCATGTACCTTTTCCACGGGGCTAAAAAGGAGCAGACAGAAGACAGATCTGATAACACAACACATGATGAGAAGTTCTCAGTGCAGTTTGTGGTTCTCATCCAAGCAGCTGACAGATAGATGAGAATCAACGCATTAGGTGCAGAATATCTAAACAGCAAAACCAAGCCATGCAGTCATCTATTTCCTCTGCCTTCATTTTAAGATGTTTTTTGTTGTTCTGATCACTCTTTCTGCAGCAAAAATGTCTATGATAATGTTCCAAGAGAAGGAGAAGAAGAAGAAGAAGGAGAAGTAGAACCAGAACCAGAACCAGAACCAGAACCAGAACCAGAACCAGGAGGAGAAGAAACAAGAGAAATGCTAGCAAAGTTAAGGGAAATAAATCACATCCAAAAGGTGTTTGTTTTTTTTTTTTTTTCTTCAAAGACATGGCTTTCAGAGTACATAAATGGAGCTCCAAGTCAAAGAATCAGAGGGTTACCATTTGATGTTCACATTATTGCTTGCGAAAACTTCCCCAAAAATCAGTAGAACTTGCATGAGTGGCTGAGGATAAAGACTGGCTTTCTGCATGACACTGGCCATATTCCTACTGCTTCAGCTACTGCCCACCTGGCCCATGAAGATGCCTAGAACCTCCCATATGTGCAATGTGCCTCTTCATCTCCTGGATATTATTCATAACCATTGTCCTTCCTTTCTTCTCCTTTCCCTCCCTGCCCTCTTTCCTCTGCCATATGGTGGCACAATACATTCCCTGCTCACACCATTACAGTTTCCCCACCCCTTCGTCTACTCTCAGGCACCGTGGTCAGGTAGAGAAGAGCAGCAGAGCAGGGTTGCAGTGACCTTGAACAAAGCAAGATGTTTTTCTTTACCTCAGTTTCCTCCATGTAAGGAATGCAAGGTATATTGACTTCTGTAAAACACTTCAAAGTCTTTTGACGAAAGAGACCATGTAACACCCACACATTATGATCAAATTTCATGATCAAATGTGATCAAATTTCCAGCCCTCTTAGAAAGCCTTGCCTGTTTCCAGACCCCATTGAAGCTCCTCTTTTCCCCCAGAAAATATTTTGCTCTTTGACAAACAGCTGTATTGTCTTGACCAACATCACTGCAGCAGCCAGTTGACCTGATTATCAAAGTCCAGCCGTGAAAGAAGGTACTGGAGTAATGTAGACTGCTTTGTGTAAGTCCAGTATGCTGCTTTCAACATTATCTGCCAAAGCTTTCTGATTGTTTGGAAATTTGTTGGCCTGTCTACATAAGAAGTATTGAAATAGATTAGTTACTAAAACAGCACGGTGGCCTGTGGAACATCTCCCTTCAACAAATGGGAAATCTTCAACCAGTGATACTTTCAACAGAGTGTAAATAAGTCCAGGACATTTTCTTAACTATTCCAGGCTCTTTTTAGATCACAGCGGAGAACAGTAAAAGAAAACTGCTCTCTGTACCATTTATGTCTGTTTCATGCCTTTCATGCTTTTCCTTGATGTAAATTCAGCCTGGATCAAGTCTGAGGACATCATCAACATTGAAGAAAAAAAATAAACCAAGCAAGGGCAGGAACAAAGTGAAGAAAAAGTAAACCTCAAGGATATTAAGGAAGAGAACTACAAGGGGAAAAATATGAAATTTGAGGCTGGTAAAAATAAACCTGGAAGAAAAAATGAACAAAATGGATACAATTAGAGGGACAGTACCAACCTTACCACAGGTATATTAAAATCTTTTTACTTTTATCTTTTTTTTTTTTTTTTTTTTTTTTACCCTCAGAACCACTGGGGGGTTCTTATCACACTCCAAGATATACATTTTAGTGTGGTTAAGGCAATGCAAGCCATACAAATTATGGGGAAAAAAAAAAAAAAAAAAAAAAAAAAAAAAAAGGTTTCTTGCAGAATCCTTGTTTTTCTTTTTAATTAACATGTTTTAAGGTCTTTTTCTTTGCCTTTCTGAGTCTCCAGAGCATACTTGGGAAATGTTTTCCAGCCTCACTGTTACAGTAGGTGCTAAAATGTTGCCTGTTTCAAAATGCAAGCCAAGATGCTCGGGTTTCCAGGAAGTGGATCTTGACAAGAAACACCAAATACCAGGAGACTCATGATAAAATCACCAGTGCCAACAATGCTGCACGTTAAGATTTTTTAAAATTAATATTACCTCAGGGATTAGCAACTGGTCCCAAACTATACACACTGTGACTCAAAAACACTCTTAGCACATTAATCTTCTCACTAATGATTAGCAATTTGTATTCTAATAGGGCCTGTAGGACGCAGACAACATTGAGGTCCCATTGTTCTAGGGCAGCACATGCACACAGTGGGACATTGAGCAGGCTCACTAATAAACAAGGCAGACTAAAGGGAAAGGAAGGCACAGATAGTTGAACTGTCTTGCCAGAGATCACACAGCAGGTCTGTCTTTCTATCTTATGGAGGTTAGAAACAAATGCATAAAGCTCTTCAGTCTTAAGAATTATTTTAATTATTGTCAAACCAAACTAAGATGAAAAGAATACAGACAGAGTGTGTATACTTTCACAGATGAGTTGAACACCAGCTGAGATGAGGAACAGAATTCTCTAGGGAGTAATTTCTTGTTAATTGCTCAACTTCAGACATTTTCTTGGAAGACCGTATAAATTGCAGGCATGAATTGTTACAGGAGGGTCACAGCTTCTTCTGAAGAATCAAGTGTTATTCACTGACAGAGAGCACAATGGGGGCAGAGGGGGTGTGGGGGCGTTGTCTGACTATTGGCACCTCTTAGAGATGTCAATATGCCTGTGAGAACCATGCAATGCAATTGCAAGAGCTCTCTCTTGCAGAAAGATGCAAGTTGCATTTGGGTAACAGGCCAAGAATTTATTAGCATTTCACAGAGACGTAATCCCACTTTTGTAATCCTACCTGCAACCTATACGATAATGGGTGAATAATATGAAGACTCTGCTAATCAAGGAACAGTTAAATAATGTATCAACAGATGATACTACATATATTTTAAACAAATATACCACTAAATGTTTAAAAGTAGTAAACAGTCTTACATACACAGACTGATACATTTTTAGCAAGGCTGATAACACATTCCCATTTTCTAAGAAAGAATATCCATTTCAGTTCATTTAAAAACACAGTTTTACACTTCTTCCTCACTAATATTCTTCCTGCTCAAGTCTTTTGGAAAAGTATACAGGACCAGTCATTCCTGTGTACTTCAGAGGGATTGTAAAGGAATTACTGAGAATTGGCTCTCCACTTTTTCAACATCTTTGCAATTATAACTTCTGTCTACAGTTTACCTGTCTTGGGTCAGCTGCTTACTTACTGCATGCATCACCAGCTGTGCTCTCCCCACTTCAAGAGTGGAAGTGGACATCTCCCCATGTTCGCAAGTACTCTTAGCTTGAGCAAGTCAGCAAGAAAAGACATGCTCCCTTGCCTAACTTGGACAGAAATATGTGAGGCATACCTCAGCTAGGAGTCACCAGGTGCTGACACAGGAGCATTTAACCAATAGCTTCAATTCTTGAAGGATATAAACCACTTCCCTCTCCCTCCAGCCTTCCTGAAGTCAATGTTATGCCAGTTAAGGCTGGTTGAAACTCTTTCCCATTTTCCAGTGAGCTGTCTGTTGTATAAGCTGTACTGCTATGGATTAGGCTGTTATGGAAGGTAGGAGGCCAGAGGAGTGTCATCTGCTTGGTCTTCACATAAGCATGATGGGCAAGCTGCCATGACACATCAAAAGGCCCAGAAGTGCCAAAGCCTCCTGTGCCACGCTGTTCCTGCTGCCTCTCATGGCATGTAGACAAGCCAGAATAACTTTCCCAGATACCATATTAGTAGCTCAGTCAGGATGATTTTTCTTCCCCTGCTGGCTGATTTTCTTCTCCCGTATGGACATCACCTTCAGAGACTATTATGCTACATGCACTGTCCCAGATGTCCTGAGTAACTTGGGATGTGATTGAAGAATCGGTGCTTTCAGCTGTAATTCTATCCACACTGCCATATTGCAAGAGGAAAAGGACTGTTTTGGCCTTTGAGAAAGAGTAGGTGGAGTATTTTTTCCATGTACAGCAGTGGTGTACAGAAAACACCATAATGAAACTTAAAAATTAAAGTTTATATATATATATATATATATAAATATATATATATATATAACACTGCTCAGGAGCCTCAGGAACCAGCAGGTATGTGCATACTTGACCCAAAGCAAGGCCAAAGTGAACACCAATACAAATCAGACAAGAAACTGCTAGCTTGCATGGTCGTATCTTACGCAGATGTAAAAAAGGCTCCATCAGCTTCTGTGGAGCTATTCTGATTTACATCTGCTGAGGCTATGAGCCATAAAGACTCTCTTATTAGGCATATCTGATTTTATTACTACCAGTAAAAATTCACTTTAAACCAGAATCTTTTGTGGTCTAAATTTGTATCAGTACTTCTGAAATAAGCATTCATTCCCTAGACCTTCTGAAAGAAGTGGTAAGTCCCATGTAAACAAAAAGTATCTTGACTCGCAGTGGTTTAATTTTCAGAGTCAGGAGCAAAATGCTTGGAACTCGTATGCCCTACAGAGAGAAAAGGGACAGAGCACATAAAATACCTCATTGGAGAGTACAAACAAACAACAGCACTGTTTGATTTAATGCCTTTAAAAAGCCACTTGTCCTGAAATATTAGTTCCTCCTCTATTAATGCACACACAATCTACTTATTTTCACAAACCAAATGAGTGTCCAGTAGGTGCAGAAGTTTCAACTTTGCCTTTTGTGCTTGTCTTATAAAAACTGGAGTGAGGCACAGAGGCTGGAGCTGCAGTTCCTTACACCTGCTCTGTCTTATCAGGGCTGTTGGGTGGCACCTTATTTATTGATGGGATGGTATTCTGTAATTGCAAACGATGTTAGATAAAAATGAGGATGGCATAGGAATGGCAAACAAGCAGCTTTCTCAGTGTCCTTAAGAGCTTTCTAAAATAGAAGCGGTGTGTGAAGCACCTTGCCTGTCAAAGCTTCCTTCACTTTGATGTCTAGAGCTTAGCAGGGAGTTACTTATTTTGATCGTGACTTCTTGAAAATGGGAGCTTCAGGTCTGCTTGCAACTCTGTTCATTTCTGACAGAGGGTGAACCAGTTTCTCCTTACCAGGGCAGGAGAACAGAAAAGGTGTGGAGAAAATGGCAGAGGACTTGGATGCCATGGGGGAGTGCGTGGGGCAGTAGGGCAGGAGGCACCAGGGGAGCAGAGACCCAGACACCAGTACAGGGCTCCAGCTCTGCACAAACACTAGCTTTCAGGCAGAGGATCTAGATGTTTTGGGCAGACTGTTTCACTTTAGGTAGGACACTGTTCAGCAATGGGGCTCAACATGAAAAAAAAAAAAAAAAATCAAGCAACAACAACAACAACAAAAAACTTTGGCTCATTCTAACCAGTTCTCAAATTTTATTTTTTTCTTCAGCTGACAGTAGCTGCAGTGGAAAGTGTCAAGTACCCTAACAAGCGATTAAGATGGGCAATACAGAACTTCACAAACAGGCTGCCTGACAAGTCTTCCCCATCAACACAGACTACAGAATCAGCATTCAAATGACCAGGGAAGCTGACTCTATTGACATCTGGCTCCTGTTTCAGCACATTAATTATCCTCTTGGGTTCTCCCATCTTCAGCTGCTTCCACACAGATGCCATCTCATCATTTATTTGCTCCAACATTTTCTCCCCATCCTGAACAACTGCACTCTTTTCTTCTTGCTTGGTATTCCTGCTTCAGCAGATGCATTTAGCCCACAAAATGAGTTTACCCCATCAGTGTTTGCCTCAGCAGTGTCTTCAGAGCACAACAAGCTAATAAAGAAGAATACACTATTTTGTTAACACACGGATTCCAGGACATAGCTGAATCACAGTAGGCTCTACCCAAAACCAGGATCACTAAGAAAGAAGACCCATCAGCAGCAACTTCAAAAGAATAATGGGACACAGCTTATTCTGTCATGCAGAAAGCTCATTTATTTTTTTTTTTGTTGGGACAGCCGGAGGCACTGAGAAGACTTGCAAACACAACATTTCTCAGGAGGGATTCAAACCAAGCAGAGCTTAGTAGAGGGTCTGACATTTGTAGCAATACACATTATGACGGAAAAAAAAAATAAAAATAAAAAAATAAATATATATATATATATATATATGAAAATAATCTTAGAAATCCCAAGTAAGTAACTACAGTAGCATGGATCATTACAAGTGGGAGTGAAATATAAAACAGGATCCCTAGTTTCTTGTTCTGTGCGTGGCCTGGGCTGGTGTTGCTCTCTCGTTAAGAGCAGGGAGCAGCAGCTTAGTCCAACAAGCAGGATGCTATGCATTCTAAAGCGTTCTTGCTGTGACTTTGGAAACTGAAGTGGTGTCTTCTCCAAGAGCCTGACAGCAGGCTTGTTTGGATTCTGACAGAGCAAGGATAATGGAGTCTTTTCTGGAGCTCAGGCATTCAAGTTAGTTGCTTGTGCCAATAGCTCTCTACACCTCAGGATCAATAAGCTCAGTAAGATTCCTGGGCTTGGTAACTGCTCCATTATAATTGCAAAAACAACACTTTTCATCAATAAATCAACCTAACAAGTAACCTATCTAGGACATCCTATCAGGGGTGTTTCTGATGATGCAGCAAGTTGTTTCCTTCACTGCACTGTTGCTGAGTGCATAACACAATTCTACTGCTACATTGCATTAGCCACGTCCAAATCTTTTGGACACTCTGGAGTATGCAGAACAATTTACAAGTGCCTCAGCACTTGCTGAAGTGCTTCAGCAAATCACAAGTGGTAAATTATTTCTCTTTATAATATCCACAACACCAGATTTTATCACATTAACACCCTGTGACAGCTTTGCAAGGAAAAATTGTTAGACATGTACTTCTTACTTCTTAAAGTGGCTAACAACTGTTGAGATGGTGACATACTTCTCTCAGATGCAGGACCAGAATTAGGATGAATTCAGGAAAACCTTTTGCAAAAGAACCCATAAATAAAAAGCTTACCAAACATTAGCCTAGATCAGCATTATTGAGGGAACACAGCACCAGTATCCTGCATCACTACTACGTACTGCATGCATTCACTAATGTTTCAGTCCTGTATCTTAGCATACAGATTTCATAATCATAAAATTACCTCTTGTTTTATTCCTTTGTTCCATAGCTTAGATATGAAATATTTAGCTGGTTACTTCATGCAATATTTGCCTGATGTTGATTCACAGCTTGGGGAAAAAACAAACAAACAAACAAAAACAACTAATAAATAGGAGCTAACAAGTTAACATTAGATTTCTTGGATTGTATGTGGAAGGCTATACAGTTGGCTGAATTTTCAGGAATCCTGTCAGTCAGTAGCTATCAAAGCCTGTTAAAATTCCTTGTTTAAATATTACTGTTTTGAGGAACTATTTTTCAGTCCTAATGATACCAAAACTGTGATGATAACACATTCATTGCAATGTTTTTGACATTTTCTTCCTTGTAAAGCTTGGAGAGCTTTAAACCACTAGGCAAGTGTGTTAATCTTGGGGGACATCTTTCAATACCTATGGGAAAAAATGTACTTACTCCATCCTTTCTCCTGTAATGTCTTTGCTGAAGGAATCTCATTTTAACTACCTTATCTGACTTTTCCACTGAGAAACTCTGGAGCAATGAGCTCATATCCTTAAGGGAGGAGGATCGGGTTGGAAAACATTTAAACAGATAAGATGTACAGAAATCCATATGATCTGATGTGATGCCCCCACAAGAGATAAGTGTATTCACCAAAGTCATTGTGAAGCCACCCATGATTATCTCAGAAATGTCATGGAGATCAGGAGAAGTTCCCAAGGACTGTAAGAAACCAAATGTTACTCTTGCCTTCAAGACAGACAAGAAGAAACATCCTGGGAACAGCGGGCCAGTCATTTTCAGCTCAATCCATGCAAGGGCAATGGAGCAAATCCTCTTGGAAACTGCTTCCAAGCATATTAAGGACAAGAAGGGGATTAGGAGTAGGCAGCGAGGATTTGTGAAGGGGAAGTCATGTCTGACCAGTGGACAATGATATGAGTGGCTCAGCAGTTGAGGGCAGAGTGGCAGATGTTGTTTATATTGACTTTTACAAGGTTTCCAGTGCTGCCTTCCATAACATCATCATAGACAAACTGATGAAGTACAGGCTAGATAAGTGGGCAGTGAGGTGGGCTGAACACTGGGTGAGCTGCCAGGCTGAGAGGGCTGTGATCAGTGGCATGAAATCCATTCGGAGGCCAGCCACCAGCTGTGTACCCCAGGGTTTATACCGGGACCAATACTTTATATTATCTTCATTAATGACCAGGATGATGGATTAAAAAGCACTGTCAGCAAGTCTGCTGCTGATACAAATATGGGAGGAGTGGGTGACACACCAGAGAGGTGTGTTGCCATTCAGAGAAACCTGAATAGGCTGGAGAAATGGGCTAACAGGAACTTCATAATGTTCAACAAAGGGAAGAACGAAGTCCTGCACTGGGACAAGAATAATTTGCCCCTGCATGACAGGGGCCAGAGTGCTTAAAGGCAGCTAGGCTGAGAAGGACCTGGAGGTCTTCGTGGGCCAGGGATGTGGTTTTGTGGCAAAGATCATTGAGATCCTGGGCCACTTTCAGAGGATATTGCCAGAAGGTCAAAGCAGGTGATCCAAGCAGCCAGAAACTCCCTCACCAACATTATGATTCTATGATCTTCCTCTCTACTCAGCCCTGTGAAGGCACATCTGAAGTGCTGTATCCAACACTGGGCTCCACAGGACAAGAGATACATGCACATACAGGGGAGAGTCCAGCAAAAGGTAACAAAGATGGTAACAGACTGGAGCACCTGTTGTATGGGGAGGGCTGGGAATGTTCAGCATGAAGAAGAAAAGACTTGGGGGGATCTCGTCAATGCACATAAATAACTGACCAAGGGGCATAAAGAAGACAGAGCAAGCTTCTTCTCATGGCACCTCATAAAAGGACAAGATACAATAGACGCCAATTGAAACACAGGATATTCAACTGAAATGTCATTAAACAAATCAAAACAAACAAACAAAAAGACCTTTTTTTTTTTTTTTTTTTTTTTTTACAGGAAGGGTGGTGAAAATCTGGAACAGGTAGCCCAGAGAGCTTGTGGAGTTTTTTTGTTTTGTTTTGTTTTGTTTCTGAGAAATTCAAAACCATACTGAAAAAGGTTCTAAGAAATCTGTTCTAACTGCCATTGTTTGAGTAGTGGATTGCTTAGGCAATGTCCAGAGACGCCTTCATCTTCCACCATGCTGTGATTCTGTGATTCTGGCTGTTAGCTAGTCTATACTTCTTACCTAGCTTTCCAGCTGGGTAGCTGCCAGCATGAAGGGTTTCACAGCTGCTGCCAAAGATTGATTTCACCCCTTCCAGAGCTTGTTATGTAACAAAAGGAAATCAGACATATCATGAACTGGCAAAGTCCTCAAAGACTCAGTGTGAATATGGGGGAATGAGAAGGAAGGGAGAAGCACCCTTTCAACATATATCATTTCATGCATTTTACCACACAATGAACTGTGACTGTAAACATGATGAATGCTGAATACAAGCAGTTGTGCACTGCGTAAAACACACAGTACGGGGAATCCACCCCAGTTCAGTTTAAGTTTGAGTCTGTCCTTTTAGGAGACCATCAAGGTTTCTGTAGCATGCCAACTTCAAATCATCATCTGCAGTCATCACCACGGGTTCAGAATCTATTCTAGCATGTATTGCAGCCAGCGCTGTACATTTCAGTTGTCTTCAGGAGAGCCAAATACTTGCCTACTCTGCAGCTGAGTTATCAGAAAAAGACATTGTTGCATTTGGGTCTTCATGGAGCTAGTCTCCCTCACAGCCCTAAGGAGACTTCTGACACTGGCACTTTATGCCCCAACTCACCTGAGAAAGGAAAAAGGGACTTCCCAAGATCTGTGAGTCAAACAACTTCAGATGAACATGGCTGTACACTGTATTCAACTCTGTTGGAAAAATTCTTCCCACGTTAGCAATGATGGCAATGTTTGAAAGATCTGGGGCTGTATTTTCGATGTTGTGATGCCTAATTCTTCGTGATTCTGACCAGTCGATCCCCCTCCCAGTGTGTTTATTTACATGGGACTTACTAACCTCAGCAATACCTTGAAGGTGTTCACAATGGTGAATGCATAATGCCCTTTTTATCTAACTGGTGAAATACAATGTAACATTGGCTATGGAACTGCTGCCTGAAAGCCTCTATGTGACTTCAGATTGCAATGTCTGTGATTGCTCTTCTCTTGTGCTTGTTTAGATTCTATTTACATGTTTATTCTGTCTCCATGTAAGGCCATTCATATGCTGAAGATTTACTGAGCTAATCTACCATTATTCTTTTTTTCTTTTTTTTCCAGTATGTCTGAAGTTTTCTTCCATATATTGATTAGATATGAGGCGATGTAGCACATACAGACATACACATACATAAAAATAATCAACAAAAAAAAACACAAAACAAAACCACTTGTCTTTAGGCAGTTTATGTTCTCTTTTGGATTTAGAGGCAACCAAAGAAGTCCAAGCCTAAAATAATGACTTGTGAATTATCTAGGCACCTTGAACAGGTCCTTGCAACTGCAGCAGTGATGTGTCCAGATTCACTTCCCTTTGGGCACTATAACTGCAGCTGATTTAGCATGACTCTTTGACATGTAATAATCATGTTGAAGTTACTGTATTTTGCAAAAGAAAGAGTTCACTTTGCAGTACCTACTCTACTTTTCAACTGTATTAAGTATTCAATGGCACAGTTCATCAGTGCCTTCCTGCCCTGAATAGCTACAAAGGGCTATACAGAAAACACACTTTACACAAAAGTGGAGCACCCATATTAACTATTGCAAACTCTGAAGTGCTAGTACATGAAATATGCTATTGTGAGGGGGGGTTGTTTATTTTTTTAGCCAGCTGTTGCTAGCACTGTATTCCCGAGGTTGAGGAATCAGCCTAGAACTTACATGCATTTTTCTTCAGAAGACAAGTATCCTCTACTCCATGCTTTTGAAGGTCACTCTGGAACAGGCTGGATAGAAAATCAGTTACTCTACCTATATATGTGTGTACATGTGTTTACTTATTTGGGGTTGGAACAAACAAAAAAGCACAGGTAACATTCCAGGTTAGAACATCCAATATGGGAATGCTTTCATGGGAGCTTCATGTGTCAAAAACACAGGAACATAGGGAGAAATATTAATTTTGTTTTGTTTTATTTTATTTTATTTCATTGCTCCCTGACTTGCCCAGCTCTAGGAACTCACTGTGTGTAGGACTTGCAGGGTCCAGGCAGTGGGGCAGTCACCACCTCCATATGGCTGGAATCGAAATATTCTGTTGTCCCAACATATGGGAGCCCTGGCAGCTGGTGGGTGTTCATGTAGATTGTATGACATGGTGAGGCCTTCCTGAGAACCTTGGCGACCTCCAGAGTATGATTATTCCCATGAAGTTTCTTCTTGGCTGAAGTGCTGTCTAGCAAAACAGAGGAACCATTTTATCTGTACAATTTTTATACAGGTAACAAGTCTCTCTATCGCAGTATCTGAGGTGGTTGCTCAGAGAGTGAGGTCTCTCAGCAAACGTCAGGACCAAACGACCCTGAAGAATTGTAATGAAACTTGATCTCTTTTGAGCAAAGCTGTGTATATGAACTGATACTACTATCTATGTTCTGGACAAAGAAATAGCTTGAACTGCACTGTTTCTGAGGTCAGCTAGGGAAGAAAAAAAAAAAAAAAAAAAGGCTGGAAACTTCTCCATGAACCTAGGCATTCAAGTTGGTAGAGGTTAGAGACCTTTGCGCATCCTTGGACAGTTAATGTAAGCCAAGCTATAGCCCTCCTTCCTCCACCTTCAGATCTCTTTGATTTCTTCTTTGCATCCTTCCTTCTATTTGTATATTTCATTGCCACCTGTCCACAATACTTCAGATTTTTTTCATCAAGTTCCTACTAAAGCTGTGCAAAGACCTCTTTAGAAACACAGGAAGTCCAAATGGGACAAATTTGCTGTTCAAGACAATGAATTTTTCCTCAGCTGTACATTTATCCAAGCTGATTTCCTTTACATGCCATTCATTGTCTTCTGAGACTCTGCTGTGGATATGGGGAAAGTAGCTGGTGCTCTCTACAAGTATTTTCTTATTTCAGATAACACTGTATTTATGTTTCTTTGGTTCCCACAATCAGATGAGTCTTATTTCTTTTGTTTATTTGCCTTTCTGGACAATCTTTGGATCTGTCATAATATCAGATAAAGCAGACCCTCATAAAAATACTTATGCTTAATTGTTTTTAAGGTTCTGAGCAACAGAGAAGCATTGTCTTAGGGTTCAAGGTGCCCCATGCTACTGCCTAATATCCAATTAATTGAAATTAAAGAAAAAATAGCAAACAACAAAAAGTATGAGGAAATAGATAAAATGTGCTTTTCAATCAAGCCATTCACTCCACCTAATTTCCTTTCTTTTGTAAAAATAATACTTTCAGATATATTTGCAGTCTCTAAAGAGAAAGTCTATGTGTTGTTTTTCCAGCTGCCGCATGTTTCAGTGGCATGTTGTTGCATTGCATGTCCTTTATCAGAATCCTTTGGGATGTGTAATGCACATCACAATAAGACGCTGAGGATGATACAAATAATTATAATGTGTGATGCAAACCCACTGTTATAAAGTCAATCTCTCAGCAAATTCATCAACTCGACACATGATGTACAGTACCAATTTTATGTAAATGAGTTGTCTAATCCTGCTGGGCAAAATTACTCTCTGATGTAAACTCTGTTAAATTCAATGGAGTTACACCAGGAATTCATTGTTTTGCTCATAAGATCTGAAGCCGTACTTTGCATGTCTCATTCATTTGGAAACCATGGTAATAAGAACAAGAGTGAAATCACTTTATTCTGAGTATCAAAGGTATTATGTTTTATTTTGTTTAAAAAAAAAAAAAAAAGTTACCTTAAATATTAGAAATTACTCTATTATCATTTTACAAACATAAAATATTAACATAGGAAATCATATTGATTTAAAAAGTTCCAAAAGAGCAAAGAAGCCCAGTAAACACAATGAACTAGTTTTTGCTGAATCTTTCAACCTTTGGGTCAAGAATTAACTAAAGTTTAATGACTAGAATACAAAAAGCATTAACACTATAAACTGTCTAAAACAACAACACAAACAAAAACAAACAAACAAACAAACAATGAGACTGAAACAGGCATGAAAAGCAGTTAGCTGGTTTGGTTAGCATTATTTTGTACAGAGCTGTACAAACAAATGAACAAACAAACAAAAAAAACCCACAAAGACAAATCCCCAAACTAACAACTGGATTACTCTAATGTAGTAAAAATGTGCCAGTTACCCTGAAGTTTAAAAACATACATAAATGGTGACATCCAACTTTTGTTTGTAAACTTTACTTATTATTAATTAAACATAGCACTACTATTTAGGTGTCTAAATTCAAATTGGATTAAAAATATTTTGGGAAAAGTTTATCCATATATCCATATATCCATAAAATATATCCAAATTTTATGGCACAGTCTCAGCCAGAATATTAAATCTGAACAACACAGGCTTTGGAGGTAGTACAGATTTAGAAGACAGAACCTTTAGACGTTAGCAATGATGAGTTCTAAATGGAAGTCCTATACATTTCAGGTTTGGTTTTGTGTAGTCAGATCAAAGCCTGTCACCACCAGTTTTCTTTTTACACTATATGCCAAACTGAATGAGGATTTACATTTTACTTCACTTCAGAAATTTTATAAAGGGCTTATTCTATCTAGAATATCACCTTCCTTGATGTTAGATTACTGTCCAGAGAGCAGGGGAAAAAAAATAAAATGTAATTTTGAGCATTTAGGTTCAAACTTTGTTATAAAACCCTTAATAAGAACCATTAAAATATTGTAAACTTCTTACTATGGAATAGATGTCATTGCTTTGCTTTAGATCACACGGTGAAGTGGGATGATCAAAATGTTTTCCACAACTTTCTCAGTCCACTTCTGCTTACCAAAGTTAAATACATGTCATGGGTGATGTTTCAGAATGTTCCTTTAACATGACTAGCACTTGGCCAACTATTGCTTTATGTATAACAGCTAGTTTTGTGACACCCTGCTATTAGATTCAGTCCACTTCAAAAGGTAACAGAATGAATATAAAGTAATGAACCTTACTCCAATCTTGTTTGCATTTTTCAGTACTGCTATTGGAGAGATTTCATGAAATTAAATTTGAGGTAGACCACTGATAAATAAAAACTGAATCAGGTCCAATAAAAAATTGTGTAAAACCATTTTTCAGCGTAGGTAATATCTTTGAAAGGTACTTGCATGAAGAAAGGAAAAAAAAAAAAAAAGATCAGAAAGAAAACAAAAAGACAGCCATTAGATGCCTGGACTTACTTGGAAAAGTCATTCAAAAGCTTTGTGTATTGTAAATGTACTTTTTTTTCCCTTTTTTTCTTTTTTTTCTCTTTTTTCTTTCTTTCTTTCTCTCTCTTTTTTTTTAATATCTTCTGCCCTCCAGATGGTCTACTGTGATGACATACACCTGTTCAGCGTCAGCTATTACCCATAGCGACATATGGCAACTCACATATTGCCTGGGCTGAGGGGATCTGGGATTCAGGTCACCTGGGGTCTGTTTTCAAGTGGTGTGATGGCAGCTGTGGGAAACATGATGACTGACAGAAAATTGCTGTTCCTCTCACCAGCAGAAAAATTTAGATGTCTTTAAAAACCCAGCAGCTGTACCTTAACTTCACCATGTAGGTGCAGACAATGCTGTGAGTGGCTTCTTCAGCAAATGTAGTATGATGGTGGTGCAGTGCTATCATATTACATATTTTCAGTGGGAGGAATTGTTCAACATGGACAACATGAGCTGTTATGGTAACAACTCTTGAAGTGTGCTGGCTAGGGAGGGCTGAATTGGCTCAGAGCATAATGAATCTGTGGACCTCTGCCCATTCCTAGAACAATGTCTAAAACAAAGTCTCTGTAGGTACTGAAATGTGCAAGTGATTTCTTTGTTCCTCTGCTAAATCTTATTTGTGTGGGCTGCTAAAATATTATAGCAATAGGATACAACAGAAGGTAGCTTAAGATAGAAAGTGTTTGGAGCCTTCTAGAAGCCAGACTGCTAGAAAATGGAAGATACGGGAACAAAAAAAAACACCACCACCACCCTAATATTCATCGCACAACCCTGTGATGTGGGTTTTTCTTTCTTCTTGTTGTTGAAATAATTTGTCTAGCTCTGGAAAAGAGACTGTTTTCATGATCCTTCCAGGAGAAACAAAGGAAGAAACTCATTGGTGATGCTGTGGTTTTGAGATGTTCTGCTGAATGTTTTTGAGTTAGAGATTTAGATAGATTTCTGGTGAGTAACTGAATTTCTTGGAACTTCTCCAAAGCAAACACAAAATGGGAACTCTTTAGAGGTCCAGCATACCTCCTACAATTCTTGGTAACATGTCTTTTTCCTCCCTGCTGGTGTTTTATTCTATGTCTGCAACTAAGCAGGGCAACTGCTTTGCAGTTGAAGACGAATCTGAAACTGAACATGACTTTTGCCAAAAAAAAAAAAAAAAAAAGATTCTGGGCACCCCTAGCTCTCTAATTCCAGCCAGTCACTACGTCTAATGAACTTTACAGGAAATGCTTTGAAGTTTAAATACAGAAGGTCTGATTTTTCTGTATCTTCTAATTTTCAGTGTATCTTAAATGATCCAAGTTGAGTTTTACCCTCATGCAATAGGATCAATGTGGCTGCTGAGCACACTCTTGTGTTTTTTTTTTTATGGTGGTCGAGATCTTCCTCTAACAGGAATACACTCTGGTAAATCCCAAAGAAGACATTCTGAACACTTCTGATTTAATAAAACATTTCCACATATACCACACTTTAAAAATAGAAGTTATTGTAGTGAAAGCAATGATATTATTTAAACAAAATTACTGTTTTACATCAGGGCACTCTCATTTTTTGGAGCTCTCCATGTCACACATTCTAAGTCTTTTGTGTTGCTTCTTCTACTTCCTACCTACGGAAAAACATTTAACAGTCTGCTCAGCAGGCAAATCTTGTAGACCTTATTCAGGTTATAATTCAATTGTGTGATGGCTTCAGACAATAAGACAGAACTTATCAAAGTTTTCAATCAAATATACTTTCCAAATGTCAAATGATCTGTCTTTTTCAGTGATCAATTTCCATTTTTTGTAGCTTTAAATGAAAAAAATCACCTCACTGGTCCCAATAGTATAATGGTTTCACCCAGATGTTCCCATGTGCTCTCAATTCCATTGTTTTTATTTGTGCAAGTTAATGGTACTGAAAGGAGGAAAACAATGGGGAAAGCAAGGGGAAAAATACCCTGAAAAATGCTATTTTAATGCCTTAGAAAACATGAAGTGCATATCCTTAAACAATGCTCTTACAGTGTCATAGGTAGAATCCTTTTCCCATCAGTTTTGAGAAAGATTGTAAGTCTTGGTTATAACCAAACTGAATCCACCAAAATTCACAGAATTACTGACTTTTACCTGCAGCACGGATAACAAAACATAGTCCTAAAGCTGAGAAAAATGAAGGTTGTTTTCTATTACAAAATGAACTGATTCATTTAAATGTGCTATTTTCTAACAACCCATATATTTCACCTTTTCATGCTACCGAATGACTAAAAATCAAAATGAGAGACGAAAATCAGTGGAACGTTTTCATAGCATCAGGCAACTGAATAATTTCAATTCTGGGTCATCCATTCAGGACTTCGAGGAGTACAGATGTTTTATTTTCCAGTGCTGGACGATAACCATGTGGAGAACGTCAATCGCTCCATGTTTATGAAACGGTATCTGGGTTTAATTTCTGCTGTCTGTCAATTGGAGCCTTTGATCTTGGCCTGGAATTTTTTTTTTTTCCACTTCACTCTAAGTGACTAGAGGCTACTGCTGTCACTGACTCTTCAATTTCTGATTTCACTTTGCCAAGATGTAAAAGATTTATTTACAGGAATTCTCCCAAATATGATCCTTAACTGCATTATTTTTTTCCTTTGACCCTCAAGGTATTTTGTAGTGGGTTGTTGTAGGATTAACCTGAAGTAAAATACCCTGTGGAAGGCAGAATGGAACAGAGTCTATATGAACAAACACATGTATTTAAGCAAAAAAAGTTCAGTTTTAATAACTAATTGCAGCTGGGACTTTAATATGCTCTTCTTTTTTGAATCAAACTGAAATTCTTGGTGATATGTGTTAAAAATTATGGTTTAAATTTCTGATGATCAAGTTACATAGATTAAAGTAATGGATACCAGACTCTGCATCAATGCAGTTATAAATATGGATGAAATGAATGTACATTACACAGTTATAAATCTGTGTGTTCAAGGAAAAGCATAAATCTCCATCACCTTTTCCGCCTTGGGATATGAAGGATATGGCTATTTTTACAGTGTTTTCGACGAAATTATGAGTTGGAGTAATTTGCTTGTTCTGAAAGACTTCTGGGTTTTTACAAGCATTCGAGTAGCATTTTATTTACAATGGCATATCATTAAAACACACAAAGCAATGTGTGCTGCAAAGAGCCATGTGACTTTCCAGACATGAACACAAACAGGATCATGGTGCATTCAGAGACATTTATAAGTACATACTGTGTTCATAGAGATTTCTGTCTCTGCAGACATTTGTCAGGTGTGGCATAACCACATCTCTTTTCACTATTTCCTTTCAATGCCTGTCAATGCACAGCCAAACAGTGGCAAATAAGAGGATGTGGTGAAGCCTTATGGTTAGAAGGAGAGGTCTGATTCTAATCTGTGATAAACCACTCACACACTGTGTGCTACTGGGGAAAGTCCCAGAGCTTTTTTGGTTTGGTGCAGCCAAGGAGACTGCAGTAAATGCTAGGATGTAATTCATTATCTGTGATCTTCAGCTGATTTTGGATGTACTAGGAGATAGAGACCTGGGAGACCCGCGCTGCTTGTGCAAATCACCATTCTTCTCCCTCACCCAGAAGCAGTATACCACCCTCCCTGCTGGCTTTGAAGTGGGACTTGTGTTCTCCTGTGAAGTAGTCAGAGGGTCAATAGTCTGCCTTTCCTTTTTGGGGAATGGCACTTCTCCTCCTCCTAGACTGTTGCCAGTTTCTTACAATGGGAGGAGATGGCCTCTAGAGTGATAGGGGTAGCATTTCACTGCTATGAGTGAGCCCTTGGCATGATCTGCTCTTCAGTCCTCACATGTGGAGTCTGAATTCCTTGCGACACTCCAGGGAAGGGGCTAACAGACTATTTCCATAATATGTCCTAGCTTTTGGATGACCTACTGTCAATGAGAGAGACAACAATCCAGGATAATTGGAAACATCATGGGGAAAAGGGGAGAGGAGCTGGTTTTGTTTTCTTTGTGTGTGATTTTGATCCTTCAACACAAACATGACTGCTTAAAGATAACAAGAGCTCTCTCTAGTCAGCAGATTCTGTGGAGAGCAATTAAGGAGCTTTTCTGGTGCCTGGCAGCTAGTACGAAGCTCTCTTTCTCAACAGAGATATATAAAATCCTGCTCCAGCTATGCAAGTAGTAACTGGCTGAAAACTGACCATGAGTTTCAGCCAAATTCTCTAACATCCTATGATGCAGTGAGATCCATGTGGCAGGCCAAATGAGATCTGTTGCCAGAAACACACCTGTGGATTTCACTGTCTATGGCATAAATCTTCATGGTGAACCTCACCCAAAGCTACATTGCAGAGTTCATTTGCTTTATATGTTCAGTACATTTTTTTATGTTGTATTATCTCTATTTCACATAATTCAGGATGCTTTCCTAACTAAAACTAATGCTATTTAAATGTAATTTTGCCTAAACTTGATTTTTTTTTCTCATAAACCTTCATTCTGCTATTTGGTGCTTCAGAAAAATGAGGCTGCTGCACGGACCGACACCACATTTTCAGTATATGACAATGCAAGATTTGGAGCTTAGTAATTCTCTCCATTCAGACTGCTCTGAGTGAAGCTTTTGCAAGAATAGTCCAGCCTTCCCAGGTGTTTGGGTTGCCATAGCAGAGGTCTGAGCTATGCTCAAAGCTACTGAAAATCAGCAATACTCAATGAAGTCAATGGTAAGGTGAAATCAAACAAATACCCAGTCTTTGAACACTTTCCTGTAGCTATAGGAATTAACGAAATGCCATGACTTCCGCAGATTTATTGCAAAATGCATAAGTAGAAATGGAGATTTTGTTAGAACCACATGAAGTAATTTTCAATTTTATATATATATATATATGATTTGGCCACTGCTTCGTCTCCTATGCTCTGTCTTTCTGCTAGGCTCAAGGAAGGCACACAACCAGTGGTCAGATCACGTCTCAGAACAACAGAATTCAATATAAATGAAGGCAAAGTCAGTAAAAATGAAAACAAGGTCCTAAGTCTTACACCAGCATCCTGCCCCAGTGGCTTGTACTGGAACTGGACAAACTGAAAGTGGCAAGATATTCCTGACAGTTCCTGTACACAGGACTGGCCCAGACAACTTGCCTCAGTGCCAGAGCCTGTGCACATCCTGCTGAGGACAGGGGTCCATCCAGCAGCAGATCACTACATCCCACTCCTCCCGGCAGCCTCTACCTGCTGACCAAGGCAGGCTCCTGCAAAATTTGCGCTCTTTGTTCATGTCCTTCCCCTTCCCAAAGAGATCTGCACTTCCCCACATTTGCTGTGTGTATGTGGGAGTGGGGTGGAGCTGCATGGGTTTGGACACCAAGGTCCAGCCCATCTGTCATTCCCTCTTTTTAGTTCAATAGCATTTTATAGAAATCATTGTCCTCTTCCATTCATTCTTAAACCTCCAGTCTCTCTCTCATATCCCTGTCCTAATTAATACTTCCTTTGTCTCAGGCTCTTCCCCTACCCAATGCCCACTAAATGCATGGGCACTCTTGCATTCATTCCAGGAGCACTGGATTGGCCCTAAGGCAGTGGGCTGAGCCACCTGCTGTGAAAAAACATTCATATGGATGCCTTTCTTGGTCTCCAGTCATCACAGGCTTGCCTCTGGGACTTGTGTTGCTTTTGGAGACTGTCAACCTTCAGTGGCCAGCCACCACAGAAACTGCCTTCTTTGAGGACCAGAGACTTCTGCATGAAGTTCAGCTTACAGATTCAGCCTAAGATACCAAAGATCAATGGAAAATATGAATGTATACCCAGCTGACAGCAGACTGTATGTCTTTAAGAGGCACTAGTAGCACAGGCAACATCTGTGCCACTTCTCCATGGGATGACTTGCATGGCTGAAATATGAAGGAGCAGCTGTCCATGACATTGATGTCAGTCTGATTGGGTATCTGGCTAATCTCTGGACATGTGAAAAAAAAATTTCAAGTTAGTACAGTCAGTCACCAGCCATAAAGAGAAATTTCATCCCTGATTGTTTATTGCTTTTCTGACTGGTTCCTCATTGCAAGTAATCAGCTCTTCACTCCCTGAGAATTACTACCAAACACTACAGCTACACTGAAAAAAAAAAATAAAAATAAAAAATAAAAATAAAAATAAAATAAAAATAAAAATAAAAATAAAAATAAAAATAAAAATAAAAATGTATGTTTTGAACCTTCTTCTGGGGAAAGATGATGAACTTCTTCAGTGGAAGGCCAGTGATCTGATGTTGACAAACTCTGCTGGGTCTCCAATAAATAAAAAAGGAGGGTATGCATAACTTCTGGTATTCACACAGGCTGAGTAAACAGCAGGAAGAGAAGAGGTGGCCTAATGGATGGTAACACTCTCTGTGTGACCTTGCCAGTCCTCTGGGATAGTTTTCAATGCCTCAATACTTCCTATTGCACCTCAAGTCTATTTCCACAGCGCAAAAGGCATTCAGATGGAAGCCAGTAGATTGTATGCTGTGCCAGCAGGGCATTTAAATTCCTCTATCTCTTAGAGGTACTTTCATCAAACAAACAAAATTTTCATCAAACACTGAGGTCTCTTGTTCTTTGCAGAGACTGCCTCAGCTGTGACAGTCTTCTCACAGACTTTTGCCACAAACCTGCTGGGCAGCAGGAGACATTGCTGCCCCCTCTGGAGGTGCTAGCTAGTAAGATCCACGAAACAGGAGATGAACTGCTGTCTGTCACTGCCCCTCTGGCAGCCCTGTCCTCCTTAATGGAGAGTAGACCCCTCCAAGCAAGAACTCCCACCGGCACACTGGAGATGCAGCTTTGAAATTTCTGTTTCTGGTTTATAGCTTCTATTCACTTCATTTTCACTGCATGGTATTGCAGTGATGTCTGTCTTTCTTCATGCCTCATGCCCTTCCTGACACAAACATGCCTCTCTAGAGTGTAGATTTATCTAAAATCTCTGATAGCTGTATGCCACAAAGCAGGGCATGTCTGAGTCAACCCTAGCAGTCTATCACTGCTAGGAAATTCTGAGTAGTAAGTAGTGCACCAGGAGTTGGGGCATGGCATGTTATCCATCCCAGCTATTTGCTTGGAGGAATTCAGCTCCATGGAGTCACAATCTAGTTCATTGTCTGCTGTTGGAGCAAGGAGGAATTCTGGCAAGCCACCATGGAGACAGAAGGTTTTAACGTCTGATGGCCCAGAAAAAGTTCAATCCTCCCTCATTCTACATGTATTATAATTTTCTATTCTTGTTTTCTTATTAAATACAAACTACTCTGTGTGATTGCTTACATATTAATGGAGAGTATAAAATATGCCTGAGTTAAGGGCTGTGGGAGAAATCTTGTAACAACATTGCACAAGTGATAATTTTTTTCTTCACTAAAAATAGTGAATCTAAATTCTTTATGTCAAGGGATATTTAAGTTGGCTCCCTGGAAGGATTTATTTATTTTTATTGGTATCCTAGAACATTTTGCACTAGAGGGACCCTTGTGGTCAGCATATTGGTGTTGCCCAACAGTGTTTTTATTTCTGTTTTATCTGCTGTCAGGCTGCTTTGCTGCCAGTCTACTGGCTAGATGCTTTCAGAATTGTTGCAATAGGTGCTTATTGATTGAAGTTCATTTAAAAATCAGTTGGTAATTCCATTACTGCAGTCTTTTATCTGTGAAGTCAGAGTGTCACCAAGCAGCTATCAACTCACTGATGAGGAGGTTTGACTTGGACCATCCTACTCCATGTTATCAGGTGAAAACACAACGGCAATATAGCTGCCTTGGTGCTTCTTGTCATCCTCTTTCCTAGGGTTGTGCTGCCTGGTCTGGCTAAGGTCAGTAAAGCTGCTTCAGTGAATACAGATTAGGATTTTGGATGAAAATATGCAAAGGGATGGCACAGGTACTATCCCTTTACTTCATATGTGTCTCTCTATCCCATGTATACAGTGCAATGGAGCAATACAGTTATCCTTTACAAGTCAGAGAGCCAAATGCTCTGGATGAACAACACTGTAAATTATCATACATGACCTATAGTCACCACCCAGTCTCAAAATGCAAATTCTGCTGAACTTTTGGTATCCTATAGACATCTAAACTTGATCAGCAAGGATATTGAAGGTGTTCCTTCAATTACAGGATAGACATATTGCAAGTTAACTATTAGCAGCTAACCTAGAAGTCTTAATATTTTGAGTTTCTTAAGGTTAAAGAAAGTTTTCAGGACCTCAGGAGAAAATGCTCACAGTCAGAAACTGGGGATAAGTCAGCCAGGCCACAGCCCCTGTTAGAATTAGCCCTGTCCAGTCCTACAGTCTTGCACAGTCAAATACATAAGTACAAGTCACAAACATTTCAGCAACAAATGTACTGCAAAACCAGGCACCTAGAATCAACTTCCACTCCTTTGTGTTGTTGTGTGTTGTGCCTGTTTCAAGATGTGCTAGAAAAAGTGCTATGCAGCAGCTCTCTACTAACTCTTTACCAGAATTTACTCATCAAAACGAAGAAATTCTAGTTTCTAATCTTTCTGTGCCTTAGTTTCTCACCTGTAAACAGAAAATTGTCTATGGTTGCTAGTTTTCAATAGCAGTTCAATATTTATACAGTGAAAGCAGTGTACAGTTCTCAGGTAGTTGATGTGGATATTAGATAAATGTGCACACAATGTCATAAATGTATACACACACAAACACATAAACTCAAACATACAGAAAAGGAGATCTGCTGACAGGGAAAAAAAAAAAAAAAAAGTCACTTCAAAACCACTTCAAAACCACCTTTTTGTTTCAATCAGAGATAATCTGAATGTACTCTGTTCCACAGCAATAATGAAACATCTTTTCAGCATGCCCAACAGGGCATACATTTTTGAACATGAAGTCACAATGAGCTGTGCCAGCAGCAAGGCAGTCCATTGAAGCAATCAGAATGTAAAAGCATTGGTGGTGACCCTGGAAAGAAGAGTACTTACCACTGTAAGCAAGCCAAAAAAATATTCTGCCCAATAACATATACAGTAAGTAAAATTGTACCAAGCAGAATGAATGTTTAAACCACACAAAGTTGCATTCTATGGACTAGTAACAAAGGTATTAACCAAAGCATACCTGCATAAATGTGAGCCCCGCATGATGATCACAATGAATACAAGGGAATCGTGCACATACAAAGGAAAGGCTTTCATAAGCATAATAGATAGGGTTGATATATAGTATGTTATTGTTTATGCTTTTTGTTTGTTTGTTTGTTTGTTTTTGATTGCATCCTTGCAAGTCCTTTACAGGAACCTCTTTCTGCAAAGAATTTATCTTTCCCATGTATCTGAAAATATCATCTAGAGTCTGGGAGTCTGAAGCTGCATCCCGGAGAGCAGTCAACTTCCTCCTTTTTAAAAGCAAAGTCTGCAGCTTCTTGTCCAAAACATATTCCTCAATACCAGTAGGAGCTAGGTGAGAAACTATAGTATTCTCTGCCAAGTTAATCAGTTCAGACCTTTCTAGAGAAAGATCTATCAGCTACTTTGAAAGTTACAAGAGAACAAACATCACTTAAAAGGCATTTCCATAAGCCGACCTCCCATTGTTTTGCTACTAGTGTCATAAACACAAGTTCATTTCCTCTTTTGGATGCCAGATACGCAGAACAAGATGTTTTTCATCTTCTATGCAGGAGCTCTCAGGTGACTCCCAAAAGGCCAGCCCCACCACTTTCTTGATAACTGAAGGGGCATGGTATGCTGCTGTAGGCTCTGCTGTTCCTCACATAAATGTCTCAAAGGCAGCAGTTCTTCTCCCTAACTGACCTGTTAACTTAATTTGTTGAACATACATGATTGAAGAGTATTTGCATCACCTGGTTGCCAGCAAGGTAAAGTGAGTCAGGCAAGAAGGAAGAAAATATGCTTGAATGCTGGATACTGCCAAATAGCAAGTTAAAGTTTTCACTGGTGAAAGTATGTCACAGCTGTCACTTTAAGGGGTCTGACAGAGGTCAGGACTGAGCTGTGACCTGGGCAGCAGCGCTGAGGAGGATCTGGCAGAACATGCTCTGAAAATGTTCCCTTTCCTTGCTCCATCAGTTACTGACAAAGTCACCAACTCTTAAGGATTGCATTTGGCTTATACTAAGGATTTAGGATCTGCAGCCTCCTAAATACAAGCTATGTCCACAGCACCAGTGCTTGACACTAGCTGATATTTTGAGTGTGAAACTTTATTTTGCATTCAGATACAACTTTCAGCGCTCACAACTAATGCATGGCCTAGAAAGTTAAACCACTTTCTAGATTCCCTGCTGTTTTAAAATTCTATTAGTAAGGAGAGAAATAGCTCAAGAGTAGTTTGGGGGTTAGCAAGTCCATGCTCTTTTGAACTAAGAAAATGGAAGAATCTCCTCCATTCTGCCTTTTACCAGGAGAATCTTTTCAAAGACCCTACAAGGCATTTTAGTGGCTTCTAATGAATGCTGACTGTTGAAGTCCAGCATCAATAACAGGAAATAGCAGGAAACAGAAGCAACAAGTCAGCAGTACCAGCTAACCACATTTTGATAGCACATGCAGGAATAAAGGCCTCATCCTTAATTAGATCATGAAGAGCTAAATCGTTACCTTCACCTGATTTTTTTCGTGTTTAACATCGTAAGTCTCACACTTGGATTCATTTAGACACACTGATTCATTAGGCGGCCCATGACCTTAATAAATTTACATTACCAGGAAGGGGTAGTTTATACCAGTCTCTTAGTCATAGAAATGACTCATGATATCCACCCACACTAACCTTTGTTCGGTCTCTACAAGTATGCCAGGGCTTGTCAGCCTTTCACAAATGGAGTCCTTTGATTCCCTCAGTAAGAGAAGGACATCAAGGAAGTCTGGTTGCAAGAACAAGCTGCCTATGGAAGACACAAAACAGTAACAGTGACCTTGAGAAGCTGAGGACTTGTTTTCTCCAAGTGCATGATGTACTGCTGGAGGGAAATGTCTCACATGACCTGAAGTGAGGTAAGAGTGCAGGATGGGGGAGCAGGGCTTGTTCTCTGCTCACAGGCTGCCAGACAGCCTCTTTGGGAAAATACTCCTAGAGCAGTTTCAACACACAGCGAGCAGCAGGGAGGATATAGGGATTTTGTTCTAGATATGAACATCTGGCCACATTCAAAGTGTAACAAAGGTGTTGAAGCAAATATAAAAAGAAGAAGATGAATGATAAATACAACCCCCTATATGTTTGCTTTCCTGCCTACCCTAGGGATTCTTAGTATGGTTTCAAGGCCATGGCAAGAGTAATTTCAAACTTCTTTGGTAACTATTTCTGGAGAAAAATACTTAAGAGACACACAAGAAGCTGATCTAGTAGCACTTTGCTTTGGGCAGAAGAACAAAAACCACCTAGACCAACCATGAGTTGAATCTCACAGAGCCTTGAAAACTGTAGCTTGACAGCCTTTCCAGATGACCATGAAAGTCCCTGAAGGACATCCCAAATTCCAGTGCAGACCACAGGACACACTGGAGCCTTGCAGTATTACTATGGAGAATGAGGTCATCACAAATAAGGTGCTCAAAGGTGCTCCATTCACAATAGCTAGTTTCATAAAGGAACTTCCTCTTCTTTTTGTATGTTCCTATGTCCTGCTTCAGAAAATTTGTTAAACCCACTTTTAGCATCTTTGAATGGAACCTTGGCAAAAAGTTTGCCTGTTAGAAGAGTTTGTCTCAGCATATTACTCATTGTCCTGCTTTATCATATATATCCCAACCCACCAAGCAGCCAAGCCATCACAATGAGTTTAATTTTCAGGTAGGTCACAAGAGATTATGGGACTGGCCAGCTTGCACAACTTCACAAAATCTACAGTAAGAGAATGAGGGGTGGGAGTGTTTGCTATTGTTATGGGGCAAGCTGCTCCTGTATCTGAGGACTTCATTGACTTGTAGTGATTTGAGCAAATGCTTTATCCTGGCAGTTAAAGAAACTTTTCGAATCAGTTTGTGGGACATTTATTTTATGCAGATTCGAGTGTTACAGGAAGACTTCAGACAGATTTAGAATATTTGCTGATGGTCACTGTTGCAGTTGAACCCCCCAAACCCTTCCATATTTCTGAAAACACTGGAGAAGTTAGAATATGAGCAAGACAACAGAAAGATATTCACTGGCAAAATCTGCATATGAAAATATGCAAATATATTAATATTGTAATGTAATGTTTTTTTTTCAATTAAATGATTCATGCTAAAAAGTATTTCTCATCAATTGGAAACAATATTCACTTCCTTTCAAATCAGAAGAAATTAAAATAAATATCATTCAGTTTTCCTGTTTATCTCCTCATCCAAGGAAGGGGGAGAGGAATGGAAAAAGTGAGAAAAAAAATGCACAAAAATTAACTATTTTCTTTTTGCAGCTCTATTTTGTTTTGAATCAAGAAATATTTTTTACTTCAAATCATTTCATTAAATGTATCAGAAAATTACACAAACTATTCTCAGAAAAATGAAAAGCTGCCAGTTTGATCAAAAATTTTGACAGGTAAGATTTTCTGTTATTTATATGTCTTCTGGTCTTAATTTTGGAGACTTAACATACCTCAAATTAAGATCTTTGTTGGAAGATTGTCCAGTTATTCACTTGCACCTGAATCATTGTATCACAAACTTCAAACTCTTTCATGGACCCTGCAAGAAGAGCTTTTTCATTTCCAAAATAGGGCCCTTTTGCCCTAGTTGTCATGTAGCTCATGCTATGCTTGTACATTTTAAAGATCACTTTCCTCAAGACAAAATTACATGCTCGGGACGGCAACACTCATTCTGCCACAGCAGACACTTCATCTCTTAGAAATGATAGTCTATTTCACTGCCCTGAATATCACACACCTTGACGCATACAGCAGAGACACAAGGCAGAATAACCCAGAATTCAGGAAAGCATCTCTGAAGGGTGCAGTATGTATTAGATTGAGCTCTTTAGGAATATTACAGTTATCTCTGCAACCTTAGTTAACTATGCAGGCTTTCTTACTGTGTTATGTGCCTTTCCACAAATAGACTGATGTCAACTCAAAAAATTTATTGTTGCTCTGGAATATATAGTGTTCTTTTGAAAGCTCTAACTTCTGACATAACAAGAACCACTTGCAAATATCAACTGGAGAAGGAAGACAGAGGGAAGGGAAGGGAAGGGAAGGGAAGGGAAGGGAAGGGAAGAGGGAAGGGAAGGGAAGGGAAGGGAAGGGAAGGAAAGGGAAGGGAAGGGGAAGGGAAGGGAAGGGAAGGGAAGGGGAAGGGAAGGGAAGGGAAGGGAAGGGAAGGGAAGGGAGGAAGGGAAGGGGAAGGAAGGGAGGGAAGGGAAGGGAAGGGACAGGGAAGGGAAGGGAAGGGAAGGGAAGGGGGAAAGGGAAGGGAGAGGGAAGGGAAGGGAAGGGAAGGGAAGGGAAGGGAAGGGAAGGGAAGGGAAGGGGCACTTTGCACCAAGCTAGAATTCCACCTACATGAAGGTCCCTAGGCAGGCTTTCCTTAGACCTTCTGAAACACTTTTCGGAAGCATTTAACTTTCTCTGTCACTAGGGGCTGAAAAACACAGAAGGGAATTCACGGCACATAGAGTTGGCCCCATGTTTCAGGCTTACTTGCTAAACTGCTCTAGAGGCACCATCCTAAACGTTTTCCCACACATGCATGCACACACACACCTTCACACATCCACAAAAACAGTGCAAATGATGTTGAAGGCAGTCACAGAATGGGGATTATGTCTTTTTTTTTTTTTTTTTTTTTTTGAGAAGAATGAGCTTGAAGAAGGGATTTATGAAGAACTGGAGCTAGCAAAATTCATGCTTTCCTAAAAGCTTGCAGACTAGCTTGTCTAACACATATCTGGTCATTGCCTTGACATTAGACTTAGATTAGATCCTAAAGATGGTCTTAAAAGAACAAGGACATTATATATGAAAGGGAAGTGATAATGTGATGCCCTCTTAGGGATCAAAACTGATAAGCTAAGCATAAGTTGGACATTAGCAGAAAACAATATTTAAACCAGAACTTCCACAGAATTTAAACTTCTGGTTTAAAAGAACAGTGCAGTGTAAAACCATAAAAAAAAAAAAAAAAAAAAAAAAAAAAGTAAAGAAAACACATTTGAACTGGAGATGAGGAGATAAGGTACAGCAAGATCCTCATGAAATTATTAAGTAACAGACAAGAACAAAGAGACAAAAACAAACTAGTCAGAGACAGACCCATAGTAATTACCAAATCAAGCATGTGGCCTTTAGAATGAGTGGGATCATTCATGTGTTACACAAGATTAAATGAATCTAAGGGTGCTATAAAACCATGCACTGCAAGTGAAAGAATTCAGAGTAAGACAAAATTCAAATTCACAAACAGATGCTCACTGAAATTTATTGTGAGTTCAGAGAGTGGCTCTGCTAAATCATTAAATAAAGACTTGGAATTCCTCAGTGCACAATTTAAAGCAATGCAGAAGGAATAGATACAATAAACCAAAATAAATTGGAAGAGAATACACAAAACTCAGCTTGGTTCTGGGGCTAGACAGAGGTACCAGTTTGAATCTTCTCAGAGTCCCTGGATGTTTGCATGTATTTGTAGAATAATAGGAAATCCAAGGAACAAAGAGCAAGGGTAGGAGGGGGAAGGAACATAGTGCCACAAAAGGCGGAAAGAAGCAGGATGAAGAAGGAAGAAGAATATCACAAGGGGACAATGAAGAAAACAAGAAAGGACTGATATTTGGTAGAAGCAGGCAACCATCACCATAGCAAGCACGAGTGACATCTCCTCCTGTTGGCACATCACCTCCCCGTGATCCATTCATGCTCCCCGCAGACCTTTGTCTCCATCACGACAAGTGACTGCTGTGACCAGTAATGTATCACTTCAGCCCCTGGTTCCCAAAACCAACCCTCTCATTGAACTCTCAAGTTAAACAGTGTCTCCAACTATTTGCATATGTGTGCAGTGTCAGAAGGGCTGTTATGATCTGCACGTTAGTGTGTGTGCAGGAATGCATGTATCAGGCTGTCATGCTGCAATTTTCCACCTCCTTACATTCTGCTGATTCCCTGCAAAACCTGCCGACCTCCTGGGACTCTGCACACACCTTCAGTAGTTCTTCATCAGTTAAAGTTTCAAAAAAGATGTATATTTCACTGGGGAGAGCACAGCCAACAGAAATTTGCTTCACAGCACAACCATGTGCATAAACTGGATGCAGACAATTCTTCCCAATAAAATGAAAGCATTTCAAGTTCTGATGACAGAGGAGTAAACAGCATGTCAGTGAGATGTTGTCACTCTTCTGCCACCGTCTAATCAAGGTCACGGAGACAAATCCTTTAGTTTATTAATGCTCTTCTCAGTGTACCACATAAGATCCAGCCAGTGATTCCTGGATAATGTTACACAGCACACAGGATTCCTCTGTGCCTTGTGCCTTAAAGTAGCAGCATTTAGTACATGGCTGGCATGCATAGCTGCAGGAAGAATGCTGATACAAATCCCTTGTGTTCACCCCAAGTTTACTTCATTCCACATACCCTGAATTGTCAGTTCTTGCCAATGGTACATTAAAAAAAAAAAAAAAAAAAAAAAAAAAAAAAAAAAAAAAGGAAAATGCACACATGGCCAATTTTAAATCCCAATTTTGCTTCACCAACCAATATTTCACAAAACATAATTTTATGTTGGGATGAGTAAAAAGATACCTACTATTTGGACATCTCAGTGAAGAATCAAATTTAGTAGGGCAGAACCTAATTTCAGGTGACCTGAAATTAAGTCTTTTTAACCTGTGAAATTCTATGATTATTCATGTCTGCTTGTTGATGCTTATCTTCTTTCCTTGTTGAGGTAGCAAAAAGAATGTGTTACTTGTGTCCACTACTGAAAAACAAATTTCTGGTTGTATACCTGTCTTGCAAGGTTAACTATGAAAAAGAAAAAGAAAAAAAAAAAAAAAAAAAAAAAAAAAAAGTGAAACTAAACACTTTGATTTATCCAAGTCTGAAAAAAACAGTGAAAAGATTTAATTTACTCATACACCACCATCACACTACTTGTATCAGGAAATATTATTATTGTGATGAAAACATTCAGCTTTAGATCTATTATCTTCCATGTGCTTATTTAACAAATAATTCAATATATAGCATAGAGAAATTAAAAGATCCTAATCTCAACAGTCCTTTCTCCTGTTAAAGTATTTCAAGACCTTTCCCTGCAAACTTCTAATTTTAAACTTAATTCATCCTACAGGGTTAATAACTAGTTAAACAGTTAACTGTCTATATAAATACTGCACAGCTTAAGTTCAGATGCCTACAAAGGGAAGGTAGAGACGTTCTCAGTGTCAATAGGCCATGACTTCCACAAAGCCAGTGCACAGTGGCTGAGAGAGTGACCACCCACAGTGACACATTTTTATACCGAAGATGCAAGGAGGCCTACACCAGTGACCTTTCCTGGAGACCAGGAGAATAAGGCTCAGTAATTCAGGGTTTAAGCCATTCAGAGAAGGTTTTCGGTCCCAGTTAATAAAGGGCCTCACTAATCCAAAAGCTACAAACCTAACAAGATTCCTGATCCAACAGCCACTGTGGTTCAGGGAAGAGTTGGGATTTTGCTTCATTTGATGAGGAATTTATGCTGTTTTCGGCACTGTTTGCAAAAGCCCTTGGATACAAACGCTGTGCTCCTGCAGCCTTCAGCACAGCACACCCTGCAGACACAGCCCACTCTGGGAGTGCACAGAAGTCACACAGTCTCCCAGGAGCTCGTCCATGTTAAGAACAATGGCCAAGGGGAAAAAAAAAATCATAAAATTTTTCACCTGGCCAACACTCTTATTCTCCACTTGTGACTGAAGCATACGTGTATGGTATAGCCTACTGGCAGCAGCAAGCACATTTTCATACACATCCCTTCTGCAGGAAGAATTATTGCCAAAAATATAACACGTTATGCAAACAACTTAGTCACCCAAAGAGCTTTGTAAATGCGTAATAAGAAGATAACACTGAGCAATAAAATATACTTTGCTGAAGTAACATGGAAACATATGGCCTTCCATTCTGCCTTTAGAACAGCAACATAACCAGCCTAGTGAACCAGGTCACCCAGCCCTACAGCCCTTCACATTTTTGCATAAGAATTTCACACAAGTATACTATCTAAACCATTTCCTAAGGACATCTTCTATTACTGAAGTCACCCAGCCAGAAAGCACAATAATGCACACAGTTTCTTTTGGAAGGGGGGCAGTGGGGGAGAACAGTGTAAAGCAGAGGAGGTTTTCAAATCTTTTGTGGAAACAGGAAAACACTCAGTAAGTACGTAGCTTGGAGAAATAATAGCATTGCAATTCTGGGCTTTTGGGAGAGCCTTCAAGCCAAGTGCTTCGTAATCTACTGAAGAACTGCACTGGTTGCCAAAAGGTTCAGTATATACATATACGTATGTGCATACGTATGTAATGCATCTGTCTGTGTGTGTATACATGTATAAAAATCAAATCAAATCAAATCAAATCCTGCTCTTTATATGAGGAGTTAGCCTGTCTAGACTGTGGAACAGGCCTACATTCCTTCAAGGCTTAATTCAAGATAGTATCCACAGTTATAAAGCAATAAGGAGACCCAAGTACCAGGATTATTTGAGCAATCAGGTATGACACAGTCATGGTTATTTAGAAGTAATCACACTCCTAGCAATTTACAGATATTACCCCCTCCTCTTTCCAGTGGTATAGGCATAATAGTGATCTGTGTCTTTTGAGTGAGTGAGTGAGCAGGCACATGTCTTTTTCTGCATCTCTTGCCTGTTCACCCTCGGTTGAAAAGAGGATGAGAGAGTGGGTGCTGACCTGCAATTTCAGACCAACAATGTTCCTTTACACCCTTACACCATCTACATTTTTCAATGGCCCATTAAAATGTCTCTCATTTTAAGCAATTTAATGAAATAACAAATAGAAAATCTGAGAGGAAAATAGGGGGAAAATCAGCTTCAGCTGAAGAAAGTGAGGACAGAACCAAAAACCCTCAGAGGACACAATTACAGTTAAATAGGACAAAATGAAATACAGTGATGTCAAATTAAGCTCCCAGACTTTGCATGAATCACTTATGTAATCAGGAAGGAACCAAGAGAGGAACCGGTGGCCTTGCAGACAATGCCACCAGTGAATGTGGGAGAAAGTCAGTGAGTGTGAGGGCATGTGTGTTTGTGTGCCTGTGTTTGTGTGCTTGAGCACACAAATGAAAAACTAGAGTGACAGCTAAAAATGCTAACGGCAATCCAGAAAGACAAAAGGGGAATAAGGAGAATGGAATAGAAATAACAGAAAACTCAATCAGCAGTGATGTGTTGAGAAACAGAAACAACTGGAGAGTTTTCAACTGGATGAAACAGAAGAGGAAGCAGGGTGAGAACTGAAAGTGCAGAAGCTAGGAAACAGAAAATAAGTATTATTCAGAAGAGCATTACCAGCCATCTACAATTTATGTTCTTCAAATAGCCACCACCCTTCCAGAGATAAACCCAGCTATAATGACTCTTGTTTATAAAATACATTTTTCCTTCTTCCTGATTCCCAAGATTACTTCCTTGCTCTCTCACAAATATGCATGTTAAGGGAGCTTCCTGGAGTAGTTTTCCTGATTCAAGGGAACATCTTATAACCAGAAACAGACTGAAGACAGGGAAAAATTTAAACTGGGAGAACATCATTTTACATAATCATAATGTAAGTAGATCTAAATTGAAATTACATTTGACCTGAATCACAAGTATAAGCTGCACAGACAGTCATTGCCTCCTGTGTGAAGGAGATGAGGAAGACCAGACTGATTTATTTAAGTCCACCCTTAGAAAGCACCCTAAAATCTTCTTTTCAGGCTGTGACTGAAACGCTTCCCAACTGAAACACCACCAGCAACAGAAAACAAATAAACTAAAATATTCAAAACAATAAACAGTAAGAAAATTCAAAAGAAACCTATCCTCTAAGCAGATAAAACACTTTGGCTGGCTGTGACTTTTTTCAACTTTTGATTTCAAAACTATGAGTTTTTGATGTTTATCATAACATCCAAAATAGATAACGACACTGAAGACTTCATCTTAGTGCAAATGTAGAAGTTGAGTGAGATAACCTCTTAATAAAAGGAGCCACATGATAAATACACCACTGTAGAAAACTTATAACAGCATTGAACAATTTACAGCAACTTGGCCTGATACCTTCAGGAACGACTACTTCTTCTAGAAAGGTAATACCCCAATAAAGGGTGATCAGAGATCTGAACAGAGATCCAAATGAACAGCATGATGGCTGCCTCTCCAGTTTCTCTGAAGAACAGCTGGTGAATATGAAATGCTAGCTGCTTTGGATGGACATCAATGTGAAAAGGTTATCCTGGGTAGTGAGCTGGTGTTCAACCATTCTTAATACTTTTTCCTATTTCTTCTCTCATGCACTCAAAAACAAATGACAATATTTGGGTATCTGACTGGGTATCTGAAAGGGTTAAAAGGGCTGTTGGCAGCAGGAGGGAGATGCATAACCACATCTGTTGAAAGCAGATGAATCCCATTCCCATCCATCAGTGCAAACTCTGACTTTGGTCCTGCAGATGGAAGTGCTCTGGTTTGTTAGAAGAAAATTTAGAAGTAGGGAAAAGAGGCATATAAGTAGCCAGAATGAGTGCTCTATCTGATATGAGCAGTTAGGAGGAGGGATGACAGTGAAAGGAGGTAATATATGCATCTTCCACAGCACTCCATCGCTTGTTATTGGAAACCTTGTTAGCAGATGAAAGTGACAGGTGAGGTTCAGTGCTGTAAAAAAACAGCACATACATGGCATGATGACTGCAAGGCAGGGGAACAGAGCAATCTGTGAACAGGCTTGAAAGCCGCAAATAAAACAGGTACTGTTTTGTTCCTAAAATCTGAAGACAAGCAGAAACATAGAAACTGCCAGACCAGGAGGAACAAAAAAGAGAAAGGAAAAAATATACAAATTTAAGTCCACAGCCTGTACCATCGATAGGTATTCAACAGCAACAACAAAAAGAAGTCTAACATGTCACCATCCACTGTTTACATTTCTTCACTTACATTCATAGTAAGAGATCTTTCCTATGAATAAAGTGCCTCCTAGACTGCCCAGTGACTAGCCATTCAATTTCTAATATCACTGTGATTTTAATCTTGGCAGCATAGTGAAAATGGTCACAGTGGACTCCACTTCCAGAACATGAAGTGAGGGAGTAGAAATAGCTTCACCTCACCAATGACACTCATTTTTAAACTAGAAGCAAATTATCTCAGATTCAAGGAAATCCTAGAAATCCATGGCATGAAGGAATAATTCCAGAAAAAGGACCAGTGAATATCTGCTGTTATTATCTAGAGAACCTAGGTTCATCTGAATTGTTCCTATACAGAGGCATAATGTCACACTTCAGTGTCACCTCTTTGTATGCCTGTATGCCTTTATGTCTGAGACGCAGTAAGAAGAAAGCATAGTGCGCAAGACCAAAATTTACTCCTTTATTTTTACTCTTTTCAATTCTTAATCCTTTTTCAAACTTGAAAATTAATTTGCATAATTTTCTGCTTCAATGAGTTTTAAGGATTAATTATACCTTTGAAAAGGACAGGAGCAGTTTTGACACAAATGGGACAGTGGAAGGCAAGAGGGGAACCTGCAAATTCTGATCTCCTCCTACAACACAGATACAAAGAGTACCCAATGTAGAACAATGGGATGGCCTAAATCTACTTTATTTCATGTCCTGTCACCATGGCCCCTACCTTCTGTAGATCTTAACATCTGAGATAATTCATGTTCAGTCGTTCAGTTTGCATTTGTTACATTTAAAGTTCATCAGGAAACTTTTGCTTCCTTATAACAATAACAATACAATATTTTCAGATAAACAAAATATTTTCACAAACCTATTTTTTCTTTCATTACCCTCAATAACTGCTAGTGAAAGACTGTCATTGAACTGTACAGAGAGAAATAACAGATTATCTCAGATGTTTCGTAGTGAAACTTATTTAGCAAATGTAGTTTTATTCATGGTGGTGTCTTTTGGCCTTAGCCTCGCTTAGACTTATTTGGTGCCACTTTCCAGCAGAAAATTGAGCCACCGATACAGACAAGTGCCCTACCCTACCTTAACACTGGGCACACAGACTATTTTCCTGTCAAAATCCCTCAAACATGTAATGAGGAAATGTAGCACCCTCACATTTTCTCACAGTCTATCTGTTCCACAGGCTTTTCATGGATCACTTTGATTGTCCTTTTCTGCATTTTGCAACTCATCATGTGTTTGAGGGAAGAAGTGGCAAAAGCCACATGCTACTAGTAGATACCCACCTATGACTTGGCAGTTGACTAACTTAGATGATCCTCTATTGACATTTGTCAGCTGAGGACCTGGCCTTGTGTTTCAAGGTGGTGGTACCTCATCCGAAGCCTTCTAGGTAGCCATTAAGAGACAGTATTACAGTATCTATAGCTAATGCCAAAATGACCCATCAATCAGTGGAATCAAAATGACATTAATTTTAGATGATTACGTGATATGCAGATAATTATGATCCAGCCTGCACTGCTTCTAATGGTAATTATAAAGATTAACATACTATTAGCATTACATTGTAAGAGTGCGGACATAGCATTACTAATATTATGGGTTTCTACTGAGAAGATAGCTGAAATGGATGACCTGTAATCAAGAGAGAAGCCAAATAGTATTACTGTGCCATAGGAGAAAAAAAAAAAAAAAAAAAGAAAGAAAGAAAATGTTCCCTTACTATATTATTTAAAATCTGGATTCCTTTTTGAAATGTGTAAAACAAAGTAATGGGGATTCTCCTCTCCTCTCCTCTCCTCTCCTCCTCTCCTCTCCTCTCCTCTCCTCTCCTCTCCTCTCCTCTCCTCTCCTCTCCTCTCCTCTCCTCTCCTCTCCTCTCCTCTCCTCTCCTCTCCTCTCTCGAGTCTCCTCTCCTCGAGTCTCCTCTCCTCGAGTCTCCTCTCCTCTCCTCGAGTCTCTCGAGTCTCCTCTCTCTCCTCGAGTCTCCTCTCCTCGAGTCTCCTCGAGTCTCCTCTCCTCTCCTCGAGTCTCTCCTCTCCTCGAGTCTCCTCTCCTCAAGTCTCCTCTCCTCGAGTCTCCTCGAGTCTCCTCTCCTCTCCTCGAGTCTCCTCTCCTCTCCTCGAGTCTCTCTCGAGTCTCCTCTCCTCGAGTCTCTCGAGTCCTCTCCTCGAGTCTCCTCTCCTCGACGTCTCCTCTCCTCGAGTCTTCTCTCCTCTCCTCGAGTCTCCTCTCCTCGAGTCTCCTCTCCTCGAGTCTCCTCGAGTCTCCTCTCCTCGAGTCTCCTCTCCTCGAGTCTCCCTCTCCTCTCCTCGAGTCTCCTCTCCTCGGAGTCTCCTCTCCTCTCCTCGAGTCTCTCTCCTCTCCTCGAGTCTCCTCTTCTCGAGTCTCCTCTCCTCGAGTCTCCTTGAGTCTCCTCAAGTCTCCTCGAGTCTCCTTGAGTCTCCTCGAGTCTCCTCAAGTCTCCTCTCCTCGAGTCTCCTCTCCTTTCTTCGCTTCACCTCTCCTCAAGTCTCCTCTCCTCAAGTCTCCTTTCCTCAAATCTCATCTCATCAAAAATTATCTCCATTGTAATTGCCCTCCATACAATGTCCACAGTGGCAGATATCTCACCTGACACATAGTTGACCTGCCCTCCAGTTAGCATGCTTTAGAAGTCTACTGTCCATCTGCTAGGCTATGGTAACAATCTCTGAATTTGCTTTTAGTCCACACCTGGGGAAAGTTAGTTCACCTTAGTACAGTTCATAGTGAGAGAAAATGTCTGTGTCAAATCTTGCCAAAATGATTGCCATCCTGACACAGAAATTCATTTTTTTTTAATCAGTTGTGACTTGTCTCTGCCCACCTGACTGGTCACCAAAATGAGTACTATGAAAACTGCCAAGTAATCAGCCTGCAACTCAGCTGAACTGCACTTATTCAGTGGGGAACAAGAAAACTGAAATGTGTTATCATACTTAAAGTGTCCAAAATTCATGAGTAAGACCACCTGAAGTCCTGAACAATTTTATGTGAATGAACACAATTCATTCTTCATGTGGTTTCTGGTGTGAAGACCTGGGCTGGTCAAAACATTTAGTTCTTTACAAACACTACCACTAGAAGCACACTTCATTTTTTTTTCCTAATTACAAACAGAGACTCCAACTGCAGAATCTTCAAGAGAAACATCAATAAATCATAAGATTTTGCATTACTATGTTTTGCTTCTCTTTCTGCAGCATAATCCATCACTGAAATATTGTTGAAAGATACCTCCTTGCCAACAGACTTTGTAGAGAAGCTTCCAAAAGTACTGGAATCTTCCTCTTTTTTGAGGAATTTTAATCCCATAAAGAAACCCACTGCATTTTTATGCCAAATGAAGACAATGCTCATAGTTGGGTTGACTTTTCTTTTTGTCATCCTGAATATATAGGGTCTTGCAGAAATGTTATCCTGTAATAAAATGATCATTTGGCATAAGCATCAATTTCTTTTTACAAGACCATGAAGCTAGAGTATCCTTCATGTGCTGCACATCTGATCAACCTCTACAGCCCTGCAAAGAAAGGTGCCTGCAATCAGTGTAGGTAAATGGGGAGTATGAAGAGGGAAAGGGTCAGCTTCAGTCAACACTAAGAAACAGGAGATATGTGGACTTAAAGATGGCAGCTTGTTATTTTCCAGGTGGCCTCTAGTGAGAGAAAGCCTGGAGTGTTCACCAGAATGTGTCAGTTGCCAGTTTCAGAAGTTAATTTTGTTCAGTGACATGGGGAGAGATGTGCCAAGAGGAGCATATGGCACAATAAACTCCTAGTGGGTGAAACACATTTCTGGAATGAACACTAGAAGAAGTCATGATCTGTCCTGAGAGCTCACAAAGCATTTTGGTGAGACCTGCTGTTCATATTGGTATTTTCATTTTTCCAGGTTACAGCTCAAATATTTTCCATATAAATATATAATTTTTCTTTTCCAGCAAAATCTCATTTTTTCCACTGAAAATACAAGATTTTTAAACCAGTCTCTTAGGTGTTCTGGCAGAGCAAGAACTACTGTACTAGATTAGATGGAAAGTCTCCCTACCTCAATACTGTGTCCATGAGAGGAACCAGTAGTCATTGCCTAAGGTAAAATGTAAGAGCAAGGAAAGCATGTAGTGACAATTCTCACACCCTATTTTCCCAGGTCCAACAGAAAGATGACTCTGTGAGTATTAGTGGCTTTGCATAGCTGGAGTTCTCAGCATGCAAAATGGGCAGCCATAAATGAGAAGGGACAACTCAGGCTCCAGAGGAACTATGCTTCCTTTATTTATGACTATTACATGTTTCACCACAGCTGCTTTCAAATATTTTAGCCAGAGGGGAAAAAAAATAAGAGCTTCACGTGTGTCCAGAAAAATATGTTGATGCATATCCATGAAAAGTCTAGATGTTTCCTCAAAAAGAAAATCTATTCACATAGAGGGAATGCACTCATGAAGTATACAATACTTCCTAGCAGTTTGTTTACATTGGACATAACAGTGCATTTAGCAAACTCCAGTGCCCTGGATGAAAAGCCTAGCTAGCCAACCATCACCTGTAAACAGCAGCTTGCCCAAAGCAATTTCAAGAAACAAAGGGACAACTTCTCAGCTAGTCATAGATGAAAGTTTCTCTAGGTTCACATAAACCTTTGAAATTTTCTGAATTTTATTAAACTGTTATTCTTTCGGTCATTCTCCATCGACCGTCTCCCCTCAAGAATTTCACTCATCCCACCCCTGGGGGTTGGCATCAACTCTGACAGCACCAAGAGTCTATCATTCCTCCACACATTACTTCCAGAGAAAGCTTGTTTACTTGTAGATGACATGTTGCACAAGCCTAAAAAAAGTCAAGGAAAAGAAAGTTGTTTAGAAATTTATTTAAAGCAAGTGAAGATTGGTAAGCAGCATGCTTTTTATTTATTCATTTATCTATTAATTTATTTTTATTTCTGTGGCTTGCTGCAGGGCTCTGTAGGCTACAGGGCTTCTTAGGCACCAGCCTACAAAGTGGAACAAGTACTTCAGACTTTTGCACAGCTCTGAAAACATGGTCTGCCACTTTTATTTAGGTTGAGTTGTACCTTACTGTTCATATAATCACAGTGAAATCCAGGATAACAGAGACAAGTCTCCAGGGCCCTCCTGTACCCTCACACTTGTCCTCACTTAGCTGTTCACACTTCTGTCCATAATGGAAATTAGGAATAGAAGCACTAAAGAAGAGCACTAGTGTGCTACATCTGAATCCTTAGGTTAAATAGTAATCCTTAGGTTAAATAGTAAAATTACGTGATTGCCTCCTATCAACAAGTGCCTGAGATGTTCTTTGCGATGTCACCCAGTGCCACCATTTTATAAAGTACAGATGTTTGTTAGGTTTATGTATCTGACCACCTTTCTCTGCTCCACTGGCACAGCAAGGTGCCCACAGAAGAAACAGAGCTCACACTAAGAAGACATGTGGTACCAGTACTTGCTGGTACCAGTCCTACTGTCTGAGACCAAACTATAGGAACAGGTCCAGCCAGACACCTTCTGGTTTAGGCCAGAACCTTAGCTGGCATAAATCCATTGCAAGTAACAGAGAAATAAGAATTTCCACCTCTGTTAGATTAGACAGAGGAACAAGAAAGGAAAATAATTTTCATTTTAAGGAAGCTTCTATTCCTAGTTCATTTGGAAGCAAGGCAGCTGCAGTAACACTGAACCAAAAAAAAAAAAAAAAAAAAAAGGCTAAACTTAACGGTTTGAAACCAGTGAAATCTCTATAAACATTACAGTGTGCAAGTGTGCAAAGTGGATTACTCTCACTTAGCCTCAGCTGAACATGGTATTATACCAGTACATACTTTTGACTGACAATGCAAAGTGAGTGTAAACATTGGTTTACACAACAGTCTATCGGATGTAACCACTGAAAATGCATGACAGTGTCTCTGGTCCTGGGGGTAGTGATAATCATCTAAAGGAACATCTGCTCTTTCAGCTTGGGAAATAAAATAGATCACTAAGCCCAGGGACTGCACTAAAATGTACATGTTTGTTTCAAAAAACTGATTTACTGACTGAGCCAAATCTTCAGATGGTGTACACTGGCAGACTTCTGCCAAAGTCAACAGAGTCATACCGATTTATACTCACAAAGCACATAATCTGTTGTAGACAAATATGGACAGAAGCCTCCTTCCCCTATATCTCCTACACACTGTTTATTGTATGACAAATCATTTGGGGATGTTCAGCCTACTAGAATGCCATTTCAGCTAATTCATGCAAAGATCTCCAGTTTGGCAGAGACTTGCTGACAACCTACAGCACACTCTGCCTTTAAATGATAGGTCTGTGAGGAAGGCTGCAATCCCAGAAATGTATTGTCTTAAATAAGATAGGATGAAGTCCTGAGCTCATGAATAGTCTCAGTATAACACTCCAGCAAACCACAGGCATTTCAAGGCATTTCTGCAGTGCAACCACAATCCCATGAATATCTCAAGGAAAAGCAGACACAGGTGAGCTGCTGAATCTTCTGACGCTGAGAAAGTACCTTCTTCTCAGTCACACACAAAAACAAACCCCAGCTCTAACTCCAGTCTTGGATAAAATATAAAATGGCTTCTTATTATAATTACCAAGGTCCCAGGGGGTACATATAATTGAATTAAGGGGTGTCTCTACTTGCATACTTAGTGGCTGTAGAGCTGTCTTCAGCTTCAGTCTGTGGTCCTGTAATCAGTGTCCAGAACATGCACAAGACGCCCTTTAATTCAGTTATAAGTAGCCCTTGGGGAACCATAGAATTAAACAGTATCATAAGGTTCTAAACATGGTCCGTACAAGGGCTAATTCCATGCTCCCGTTCAATAGGGGATTTCTCAGCCTCATCAAAGTTTTATGCTAAAATTTTGGCTAATATTTTGAAAGCATGTTACTTTATTTGACCTAAATGACTTTTGCACATGTTCATTTCCATTTTACTCTATCAGCCTGTTTAACATAATAGCATATTAACAGTACATTTGAAAGAAGAGTCAGTGGTTTGGAGTCAGTCCAAAGCAGTCACAGCAGCAGGAGAGAGCAATAAGAGTTTTGAAGAAGGAAAATCAGAGTTGAGTCCCCATTAATGCTTTACAAAATGCAAATATCCTTGTGCACAGGGGATGTTTTGGCATAAGAACATAATGTTATTTGTACCAGATTACCAGATTATTTCCAGAAAGATGGTCCCTGAGAAGACTAGACTACTACAAATGAATCTTTATAACTGTAAAATGCTGATGAAGCAATACTTGAAATTATTATGTCTTTTAACATATGTGTAAGTAATGTATTTTATATAATACCATTATATACCATTCTATACATTCATGCAGCAGCATATGTGTGGACAGACAATAGAGAAGATTAGTAGAACCCTATACTATTAAATTCATATTATTAAATCTTGTCACTTATAGCTTTGCCAAATCAAAATTTATCCATAATTTCCTCTGATAATTATCTGCCTCAAGTTAATGTATTTAATTTTTAGTTTGTACTGAATGCAAAACAGCTCAGTCATTTTCAAAAGTGAGACTCCAGAAAAACATGCTTTGTCAAGATAAAATAAAATTCTAGTTATCTTTTAACTGAGATGCTGTAGATAGAATGAGATTGTTGAAATTCACCAGAGAAGCAAAACGTGGGTTTATGACAAAAAAAATGAGGGCTTCACCATTATGGTGGACATTTAAAACAAAGTATGCATTTACTTACGGGGGTGATAATTGTTCATAGATTTAAACTGACAACATTTATTTTTACTGTGTGTCAGAAAACCCAAGCAACAGATCAATTTAAGTGAATTTGAGACATCTGTATGCATTTGAGATTTGCAGATGTTGACTAGCATCAGGTCATAAAGCAAAAGCAAAAAAGGGCTAGTGTGACTGAATGGAGCCTGCCAATAATAGCTGTTGTGAATGGAAGCCTCACTTCCAATAAAATGCCAAGCTAAGGAAGGGTTTTCTGCAAAAGATACCCCAAACTCTTCACACACCAGTTAGGAAGTAACCATCTAGGAAGTTCCTGACTAGGAAAAGTTAATATATTTAGCTGGAGTTACAACAGGTTCCCCTCTGACCTCAGAGATTCATGTCAGTCCCAGATAATACAATGAAATTGTGCTTCAACAAAGTGACATCCTTCTACCAAGGGCTTCTCTATGTAGGACTTGTTTGGCATGTGGGCAAATCAAGAGAAGCTGCCCAGTGCAGCACATCTCAAGCAAATGACACCAACAGGCTGCTGCACCCAGACAGAAATGTATGTGTATTTCTAAGGGCACAGCTGATCTCTAATTTTTCCCTCACACCAGCAGAACATGAAACTGGGAAGGCACCATGAAGCTTGTGATGTTCAACCCAGATATTACTGTTAAGCTATAGGACCTTAGGACATTGTAAGACCGGCAGCTCTACACACTCTATGAATCACAGAACAACAACCTGTGGCAGTCAAAATGCTGAAAGGCTCCAGAACCTCCAGGCACGCACAGGGAGAGATGAGGAGAGAAAAGGGGCATTGCTGCTACATGCAAATAGTCAATTAGTCAAACAAGAACCTCTGAGTTGTCCTAGGAAGCAATCCAAATTGCACTATGGAAAAATTAAAATCTTTTTGTGTCAAGGCCATCTTAAAGAGTTAGATAGAATTAACAAGCACAAATATAAATGAATAAAAGAACAAGACATATATCAAAACTGTAACTATAGAGACAAAACTTTCACATATTTTTTACTATTTGCAAGAACATTAGCATGATCTTATAATATATAATATAAAATATAATGTCGTAGTGAAGTGGTTTGTGAGTAGAAAATATCTGTGCAGTAATTATCATGTTCTGCAGAGTTACAGGCTTACTTGCTACATTAAAAGAACTAATGCAGGCTGTTATTCTAGCTTAAATGTGCACATTTGGTAGTCAACACCTATATGAATGAGAATCAGAGTATGTGTGTTCGTCCTTGGCATACCCTACTCACAAGGTCTTGTTACTCTGGAATGGCAATCAGGACTGTATCAGTCTAATGTTCTGTAAAGCACTTCTTACCAGGTTTCTAACCCATTCCTTTGTATAGGAATCAGCAAGATTCACAGGAACATTACAGAAGGTCTCTCCCAAGGGAACAACTAATTGCAAAAAGGGAGTTATTTTCCCGTCAGGTTTCTGACTTCAGAAACCTGAAGAACCTTCAGAAACCTGTGATGGGCAACCACACCAAATATGCTCCTCTAGTTGCTAAGAGATCCTAAGTTCAAGGCACATGAATGGCATAGTGAGGTGCATACCTCTGTGGTGGGATGTTAGTGGTCCCACCTGTTCTCATGTTTTACAGACTAAGATCTAGAGCTGGCCAGACATTTTCTGTGGACAAAGCAATTGTTCCCCAGGAAATTCCAAATCACTGGCACAGAATCTGCTCAGGGGTTATACTGACATTGGCACAAAATATTCAAGATACTGCTCTGCTTACAACCTCCAAACAAACTTTTGTGAAGGAAACAAAACCTGCATTAATCCTGCATCTCCCTCTTTTTCCTGCAACTGCCATGTTCATATGCCAGCAGCGTAACATGGTTTGTTTTAAAATACTAACAATGTCTTGTCCCAGCCACTAAGAACCAGCACACTAGGACCTATTTTTTTGCGCATCACTCTGTCCAGCCCACCACTCAACATCAGAGACAGAGAGGGAGCCAAAGGTACACTTTCCAATGAAAAAGCAAAGGTTCCACTTGTTTCTGTCCCATGCCATGGTAAAGTGTACAGGCAAGTGCAACACATTTCCTCACCTCTACCTAAGCTGATTGCCCAGCAGCAGACACAGCAAGGAGCAACCAGCATCAAAATAGGAAGTCTGGCTGCCACCTCAAGGCCAACATCGCTTTCCTCTCCTTGGTGTGAGCAAGTTTCCACCTGGTTAGGCCTGCAGAAAATGTGGCAAGCAGATCACCAGACATGTGAAGGGAGTGACAAAGTCAAATGTAAGTGCATGTGACAGTTGAAATTGTTTGTGACTTAAAGATAGTCAACAGCAGCCAGCAGCAGTCAGGAAGTACAAAGGTCACGGAGAATACACATTGCCAGTTGATGGCATTATATTTCAAGGCCTGAGAAGCAGAAAGAGTGAAAAATAAGGAGCATTTGGACCTAATTAAGCAACAAAAGGAATCAGAGGCCTGGGAAAATAAGAAGACACACCTCCAAAATAAGGTACATCTTGCAGTGAAATTCGCTTCATTTGGATAGCATCACTTTCCAAGACCTTTGAAACAATTGAACACTGACCTCAAAACAACGATGCATAATGCCAATTCCTATCATTATCCCTGTCAGAGTTCAATTCTACCTACCAGAAACTAGAAGGAAGGAAGCAAGGATGGAAGAAAGTAAAGAAGGAAGGAAGGAAGGAAGGATAGAGAAGACTTTCTAGAGAAGGCTTTCTGCCTTGCAGAACTATGTCTTCTTCTTTATTTCTCACTCTTGTATCAGCAAGCCAAATAAAATAATATGATCAGTTTATAACTTGATTGACACCTCTTTTGTGAAACAAACTGCCTAGCTACAGCTGGCTACAACTTTTCCCTGGTTTTCAACAAATTCACTATTGGAATTGCAACACAGACGCAAAAATCCTTCACTCCTTTACACACATACAACAACACAAAAGTCACAGGTTTCCAGGACTGAACTGAGACCAGAATTTGTCAAAAGACTGGCAAAATAAATTGGCTGATTGCTACATATTGCACAAATGCCGGATCATTGTCAAACAAGAAGAGACTTATGCACTGAGGCTCTGTCTGGGGGATATGTGAGGCACAGTGTGGCTTGCACATGCTTCTGAGTGTTGCAAGGCAGGTTGCATTAAACACATCTGCATCCTAAAAGCATAGCACAGCACTTGGCTTTCTAGCCTAGTCTCCTGTAACTTTGCCCAGTTTGCATGACATCATGAGTCTATTGTCATGAATTAGTATAAAACTATGGTTTGGATCTTTCACTCAAGCTGCTGTTGTATTTGCCACTGTTTCTCCAGTATCATAGCAAAGCCTCTGCAGGGTCTGGAATTTCTTGCATATGTGTACCATATGAAAACCATTGTGAAGTTAGTTTCCTAACTCAGAAGAAACTGAGATGAGAGCTGAGAAGAATAGCCTTGTGTTTTCACTGAAAGCTTTTGAAATCATCATTTGAGATCTCCCTCAGATCTTTTCAATGAAAAGACCTTTTTCTGCAGTGACTTCAGGTTGTATTTCATATCCAAGCTGAAGATGTGCAAATAACTGCTCTAACAGAGAATGGCGCTGTACAATTTGCCATAATATACTTGTAAAAATGCAGTCAGCTGGTGACATTTCAGCAGACAGATGTTGACCATTATACACAGAGCACAAGGGGATTGTGCACTTACATTCACATGCATATTTCCTAGACATGCACAAAGACCCTGTCCTCATAGGCACACAATCACAGAAACCTCAGTCCTCAATGTTAGCATATGCCACAGGATTATAAATGATGATTCCTTGAAGAACATTCTGAAAAACTATAGTAGACAAACTTCTCATTTGATAATACATGACTCTTCATCTTGCTCTGTCAGTGGTACCATCCTTCTCAGCAACCACAACTTCTCATTCTTAGCAAAATGGATTTGTTGAAGCTTATTACCCCAGATTTACATTAAAAAAAAAAATAAATAAATTTGTCTGTTGTCTAAGATTCATTAGCAGAACCTATGAGAAATGTATGAAATGGGGCATCTGACATTTCATAAGTAATAATAATAATAATAATAAAAAGTAAAAAAGAATCTTCTTTACCAAAGATTCTTTAGTGAGAATTGAGTAATCCAGATCATGCTGGGTAGCACTGACCATAAGATAAGAAAGAGAGACCTCCAACAGCATTTTTAACATCAAAAAGAGAAAACTGTTCAAGTCACAAAATGTTCTTATGTATCTTTGATTTTCACTTGAATTGCAATCCAGGAATTAAAAGAAGTTTTTGAAAAATGCCCTTGATCTTAACCCTAGGCAGATATATAAATAGACTGACATGGACAGTAACAGCATAACCAAAAGATTATGCTATTTTATGGAGCTGTTAAGCCTTTCACATGTCAAAAACTTTCAAAGTTTAAATGAACACCTTGAAAAATTAATTTCTTCACAGTTCCTTATGAAATAATATCTTTTTTTCTTTAACAGAACATTTTTTTCATTCCCAAAGAGAACATTTGTCAGATATATCATCACCCACCGAACTCCTTTCAACTCTCTTTTGGTCCTTGACAGATATGTAGGGTCTATATGTATATTTGTAACTAGAAAAACATTACTACAGTTCGAATTCTAGAAATCACACCTGAGGCTCAGCAGTTTCTTCCACCACTGCAACTCCAATCACATCTGTTTTCCAATGGTAAAGGCAAAATCCTGACTCTGCTGAAGCATGGGTTCCAAAAATACCTTTCAAACTTACAAAAATCTGAACTTCATGACATGTGAGCATCCTGTACATGAATGCAGTCAGTCTGAGATCTGTTTCACTTGCCCATTTGTATGCAAATCCATCAACATCAAGACCATAACTCCTGAATCGTACAAGAAAGAAAAAATAGGACCAAATCTACTTTTCTGATTCCTTATTCCTTTAAATTTAAAGCCACTTAACTTCCTTTCTAAATGTAAGACTTGTCATCTTCCAGAAAACAAAACAAAACAAAACAAAAACAAAAAACAAAATAAAAAAGAGGTTAAAATGTTGAGAATTTTGGAAACTTAGATAGAGGTATGAGAAATAGTAGATTTGCAATCACAAGGTATCCAATACTGAGACAAAGTTGTTGTTTCCCAGTTTTACCTTATTCACCAGCATGATCACTTTATTAAGTATACTCAGCTGGTATATCCATGGTTTATATCTCTGGTGACCCAGCCCTAAAATCAGATTACCCCAAATTACAGGAAATGAGGAGAAAACACAGTAGGCAGACCTGTCTTTATAATTTGATCTGCATACACTTGGTCAAGAGTAAAAAGCATCTAAGGAGGGAATGGATCAAAGAGGGACCTAAACAGGGATCTAAAGAGGGAAATGAATGTCATGATCATACAACTAACCAAACCCGGACTGGAAGACTGAATACCATGCTATCAAATATTTACTTAAAAATTAAGTCATGGACAAAATTGTGCAGTTGGTAATTTCTTGCACAAATGCCTAAAATCTGATTGTAAGAAGTGAATGGAACATTCCATGAACATCACTGAATTGAAACTGACTTTTGAATTTCAATAAGTACTCACAGACCTTTTTTCCCATTTGCTCTGGTATGCACATACCACTCATTCTTGGCTCAAAACTGTAGAGCTGAACACATTAGACATGGTGACTACTAATCATGGTTGGTCTTTGAATCTTTCTAAATTATAACTCAGGCCATGAATAACCAAAAATAACTATGATTTCAGAAATGTTGAGTTGTACCTTCTGAAATGTTTATGCCTTTTCAACACATTTGCATAGAAATAAATAACTCTCATGCACATAGGAATTAATTATGTGTGTTAGAATTTGACTTTTTATATTTATATATACTTACATTTTAAAATAATTAAGTCCATTCGTTCCCAATTCAAAATACCCTCTCGGTGATTTCCAGTAGTCTGCTAAGACTAACAGTCTTCTTCACTAGTTAATAGTTCCAGAGGTTTAAGGTCAGAACAAACTGCTTGATATTTTAGTTGAATCTCCATAAAAAAGGTGATTATATTTCACCAAAACACCCTGATATCAGACTTAATGGTGTTAGTTACACCAAAACGCTTAATTCTGTAAGCTGTCTAATAAGACATTATTAAATAATTAAGTAATATTACACAGTCATATACATATACATCTGGACTTCAGAAGCCTTTCTCCTGTATGCAGGCTGTAGAGTGATTTTCACCCTACACTAGCTGCCAATGAAGAAGTTTGTATTAACTTACCATTACTTATTTATTTATTTGCTTTGGGACTGTAAGCATGTTTCTACATTGTGTTTAAGCTTTAGTGGAAATGGAGAAACTTTTACTTTATGTACCTACTTACATTATTCTGTCCAGAACACTACTTTTAGCTTTTACTGTAAACTTTCAGTAATCTAAGAAAAAAAATAAATAAACCGAAGGAGGAACAGATCAGCATATCAACAATAGATAATGATAAATTGCCTAACAATTTCTATTTGAGAGGCTAAAATCACTCAGTGGAATTGACTGTGACAAACATCAGGTTTCAGTGTCTTGTGGGAAAGCTGACCCTATTGCTTCTACTTCAGTATTAAAAATAAATAAATAAGTAAATAGATAAATAAAACAGCTTGTTAGCCGGAGGAGTGCAGTGCAGTCTGTCTTTGGCTAAGATTTGATTAAAATTAATTTTGCAGTTTAATTTCAAGATCATGTCAAAGCTGTCAATATTTTCAAATTTTTCTAAATCACTCCTTTGTGATGCCTAAAAAATCCCAAATTACTATATTTTACCTCTCCGATAAATTGCTTTACAAATGAAATATAAACTAAACCCAGCCAGGGTACTAACAAATATGTTATGAAGAAAACATGAGACAACATAGGACTCACCACAAGGATAAATCTTTCTTTTGGTAAGATATGTGCCCCAAAGAGAAAAGCTTCTGCCCATGTATTGAAAACTGCAAAGCTGTTATTCAGATGTCAATTGGTGCCATTTTTTTTCTATTTAGGAAGTTGATGCATGCTGAAGTTACTATGCTTTGCAAAGAGGACAAAGAGAAGCAAGGCAGTACCACCTCATGCACGGCAGCCCTGTCAGCACAGAAGACAAAAGATATCATGGCCTCACTGAGTCCTCATCTACTAGCTTGTTTCAGTATTAAGCTATTGCATATGGACTTTGTATTTCCTCTTTGTGCAGAATAACTTCTTCTTGCAGAGAAGCCATTATGCTCTCAGGTAATCCAGGAAACAACAAGCTCTTCAAAGTTACCAGCTAGAAAACTGATAGCTACACATACCAAAGCAGCTTCAATGTCAGGATGAGTGAGATTTCTAAGTACTTAACCAGAAGGCTTCACACGTTTTGCAACCTCTACTGAGCTTTAGAAGTTTTGTAGCTCCTGAATTATTGGAGTCTGCTGAGTTTTACAAATGATCAAGTCCTTCCTTTTTGAAAACAGAATTGTCAGGGATACTAAGCCATTATCCATCCTACCCCACTACCCTAAAACTGTGTCAGGAAAACCAAAACCATTCCTACTAGAGGTTCACTATATATATATATATATAAAATATATATATTATATATATAATATATATATATATTTAATACTTTCCTGTGATGGAGACTCTCCAAGAGTTATAATCTATTTTTTAACTATCTTCAGCAACAGTAAGAGGATGTCTTCTATGGCTCTGCAGGCACACAAGTAAATTACTAAAATTATTAGAAAAAAATAAAATAAAATTAGTATGTCACAATATGAGTTTACCTTACCCTGGTTCCATAACTTATGTATCTGCATATGCTGATCTGTGTATTCACGTCCACTGGGGCTGGTTAAAAACCTACAAAAGGTTTTAAAGCTGTTTTCACTTCAGAAAACTTTAGAATGATGGCTTTAAAACAAGCAAGCAATGAAACATTTTTTCTCTGCACATTTTGTCATTGAAAATCACTGAAATATACCAAAACAGGTTTTAAAAACATCAATGCAACTTCATTACACAGGAAAATTCCTATGTTTTGGTAAACTGAAATTGTGAGCAATTTTTTGCTGGTGGTAAAAGAGAAAATTGAGAGACGCAAACTTTTTCAATCAAAATTGTCAATATTTTTCCTAGGCCATTAAAACCACCATTTACTAACAAAAAAGGATAGTACAATAGCTCTTTTCATTTACAGCAGGCACCATCTGTTTTGTGTATTGAAAGGGAATGACTTAAAAGAAGAAGCAACTGGTCACAGCAACCATTCAACAGGTTTTAAGCAAAACTAAGAAATATGTGAGTAGGATCCAAAAGGCAGCAAGGAAGAAACTGGCCTTGGTTTCTACCTCATCTATTGATGTGTAAGAAGTATTTTCACCAGTATTATTTCCCATATCAGTGATCTGCTGTGTAGCTTCATTATGAAAAAAAAATATATATATAGTCTTCCTCTGTATTTCAGTAGCCTTTGCAATCTCCTTGAAGAGAAAAGGATGGTTCATGTAATCTGCAGGACTTGCCATGAAGATGCTTGAAGGGCGCCATCCCCTTTAGTTCCAGTGTGAACACCAGAAACAGATTTTGGAGAAATTTTCTGCTGCAAGGTCAATTTTTATTTGTTTCTTTATACTTTAATGAAGTGCTTTCATCTATATTGTATATTTTTTCTGCTTCCACAAACTGCTTGCTGATCCTCATGCTCACTAGAAATGGGCATAGCAGACCCAGAATGCACCTCTGAACCAACCCCTACACTGTTCCTGCCCAGGCCTTCTGTTCTGGGGGAAACCCATCTAACCTTTTTAGCTTTACGCTGCTGAATCCATAGATATTCACTGCTTCAGGCAGACCTCTTCCTGCTACCTCTCTGAGGACATCATTTGCCTGAATCAGAAGTAATGTAGAACCTTTCTCAAAAACAAATCTGGATGATTTTTTTTTTCCTGCTCCAGGTTCTCAGTACTCATGGCTCCATCTGCTCTTTGTTCAGCTACTACAGTGACAGAGAAATGCAGGAGAATCCTGAGCTTCTGCCATCTACCTAAGCTTGTGTACTCCTCCATAGGGAGGAAAGGAAATGAAGAAAGGAGATACTCACATAGGTCATATAGTCTCACACTTCAGTGATAGGTGTCAAGCCAACTGTCTCATCACCCATGCAGGTCTCATAGGCTTCTACAGAGGAAGAATAACATCACACTCATCACGTATTTACTAGATGTCTTGATTTGCAACATAACATGACCAAAATGGAGGACTCCAGTCATGTGAAAAGGACAAACCTAGCAGCAGGACAAGTATATAGATGGATTGGAGGTCTTGTGACTGCATGTGAGTGAACAGCTATCATCACACACCATCTGGAAGGCCCTAATCACATGATGAACTAGCAGAGAGATGACCACAGTCACACAGAGGGATATACATTCATGATACCATATAGAAAGCTTTAGGTGACCTTCAGAGTAAAGTAGTAGCAAATCTACTAAAAACAGGTTACACAGAAAAGACTACTGGTGAGAAAATGTTTTGTGAAGGAGTTCAGTGAGAGAGAGAAAATTAAAAAAAAAAAAAAAAAGGAAAGAGAAAGAGAGAAAGAAAGAGAGAAAGAAAGAGAGGAAGAAAGAGAGGAAGAAAGAGAGGAAGAAAGAAAGAGAGGAAGAAAGAGAGGAAGAAAGAAAGAGAGGAAGAAAGAGAGGAAGAAAAGAAAGAAAGAGAGAAGAAAGAAAGAGAGGAAGAAAGAGAGGAAGAAAGAAAGAGAGGAAGAAAGAAAGAGAGGAAGAAACAGAGGAAGAGAGGAAGAGAGGAAGAGAGGAAGAGAGAAAGAAAGAAAAAGAAAGAACGAAAGAACGAAAGAACGAAAGAACGAAAGAAAGAACGAAAGAAAGAACGAAAGAACGAAAGAACGAAAGAACGAAAGAAAGAAAGAAAGAAAGAAAGGAAGGAAGGAAGGAAGGAAGGAAGGAAGGAAGAGAAAGAAAAGACTAAACCCATCTTCCTCTGCTTCTTTTCAGTAAAATAATAGGGATTTTCTTTTCCTTCTTCACCTGAAGCTATGGAAAAGTATTATTTGTACATAAATTTTGATCTTGTTCAAATACAGAATCAATTTTGATTCTAATTACTTTGCATTACTTACATACCATGCAGTCCTTATGTTTAAGTCAAACTGCCAGTGAACCTGCAAGAACTGGAGTATTAGGTTTCATATACTAAGATTATAGCACAGAATTGTTGGGAGTCTGCTGGAATTTTTGTGAGGTTACCAGTTTGCTGACTTGTCTTAAGAGCTGTCAGGTTAAGCTGATTAATCAGCTCCTTATGGCTGCAAGAAGCATTATAGACCACTATTGGGAAAAGAACAGAGCTCATAGCCTAGAAGTATAGCTTTGGAAAATGTAAGGAGTTGTCTCAATGGAAAAATTGACAGAATGCTTAAAAGATAAATTATATGCAGAATTAAATGCTGTATGCAATTGGTCTGAGAGTACTTTTTCAACTACATCACTAAGAATGTTGCCTGTTTTCCAAAGCCAAGAGTTTCATAGCTGAAGTTACACTCCAGTTCACCATCACTGGAAGCAGCATATGGAATGGAAATAAAAAATCAACAAGGTTACTGTACTTCTGTGGTATTCTGCTGTCTACCATGACCATGGGATAGGATTCATCAGGCCCATAATTTATGGCTGAACTGATACTCTGAGACCTGTCTGCATGATTTTTATTGATTTCCTCAAAATGGCTGAAGTTTTAGAGTATTTGTGGCTTAGGAACAAATTGTGCTTTTTAAAAAGATGCAGACAATAAGGTTCTTGATACTGTAGTTTGATAGACTCAATAGCAGAATTCAAAGCTCATTTGCTCATATTACCAAATTTTCATTGATTCATTGTAAAGTAGGGTTGGTTTCTCTTTGAAAAAGCACAATAAAAATTTAAGTCATTCATACAAGAAAGAACATTCTGTACTTCCCATCAGATTTGTTTTCTCCTCTACCTTTCATTTTGCAGGGAAAGCCTGATTTCTTTCCATGGCAACTCCAAATTTGGTGGTAGTGGTGGGAGCAGGCAAAGGGCGGTAACTTCCCCATCTCCTGTGCAGACAGGCTTCCTTACATTGACTGCTAGAACAAAGCACACTTCAGAGTACTGAAAGGTTTGAAGCTGCCCTTAGTTAGGTCAGTGAAAATGTTTCCATGGGTCTGGATTGCCAAGGTAAAGCCACAGTTCTGAAAACCTTGACTGGCCTGCTGCTCTGCATATAGACAGCTCACCAAGGTCCAATGAATAATGATGTGAAAATCTAACCAGCTAATGATTTCAAGAAAGGAGAAACATTTAAATAAGGAGAAGAAACTCACTTCCTCTCACTACAGTTTTGCATTGCCAGCCAAGAGCAAATATTTCTTTTATAACAGAGATACTTTCACAGTGCTCAATTAAAGGCAGGATTACTAGATCTGTATAATATGCAGCTGTACCATTTACATCAGCAGGACATGTGGCCCATTACTGATAAAGTTTAAGGGACACAGTCCAACTTTCCATCATGGGCTGAAGGAGGAAGGACATTGGGCCAGCACTCTTTTTCAAGGCCCAGTAATATTGTCAAAGCAGAATGACTGAGCCATACAGTATGGCAGAACTAGAATTCATATAACAAATACTGGGTGTGAATTACATCCATTACTGGACTATTATTATCATAACTGGTGCCTAGGAACAAGTATGGAAAATGCTGTAAGGGCAGCTAGGTAAATATCACTGAGTCAAATTCAGGGAGATATGCCAAAAGCAAGTGAACAAATTGAGTTCTTGCAGCAATACTGCAAAGTAGCTGTTTTCCTGAAGTATCTGTTGCTTCTCTTCACACTTTCCTAGCACACTTCATATTCCAGGTTAGCAGCTTTGGTGTGCCTTTGATCTCTGTAGCAACAGGGGAATTGCCAGTTAAATTGTCACTTTCTCAGACTCCTTGTCAAAGGCACATCTTCTCTCACATGCAAAATCAGCACCGCTTAGTCAGATTAAGTGTAGGATTAGTAAAAGGATATAGATGTTTGTATCCATTTATTTTCTTTTTTCTTATTAAAAAAAAATAATAAAAAAATCTTTCCATAGCCATGACTATTAGACTAAGCATGCCTTCATCTCATGAAGAAGAGCAACCTGAATTATCAAGGACACCTCAATATAAGCATCTACATTTTTACAAGTATCCAAGGCTTACTTTTCCATAATGTTCCTTCCCTTCCATCTGAAAACAGACTGAAAATCAGAGCAAGCATTTTAATATGGACAGGCAGAGGAACTGATGCTCAATTCCCACTTGACTGTCCATAACAATTATTTTTTAAGAGATTATAAAGCTTGAGTCACATTATATTGTCATATACATACCCTGTGAAGTTGCTTCCCCATGATGTCACAGAAAAGGAAGAGGACATGTACAAAAGGTTCAAAGGAATTTAACCTGAGGGCTGTAATTGTCTCTATTTCTCTTCTTAGGACTGAATTGTCCTTGAATTGAACTGTCAGGGTGCTACTACAACTTGATGTCTGCAATCATGAAAGCAATGATTTTGTTGGGCAATTTATGTTTGCTTATCCCTATGCTGATCAGGATTGTTACCTAAAAGCAAGAATGGAAGCTTACAAAGCAGAAGAGCAGAAGATGCAGCAGACTGCATCATGCTGAACATTCCCTACTGTGATAGAATCTTCACTGAAATCAAATGGACTCTCTTCAGCATAAGCTACAGTTCAACTCCATATATCTACCAGGTATCAAGCCCATATTTTTATAGATGGTAGCCACAACCAGCAACACTACTAGGAGTCTCCATGACTACCATAGTCCACAGAGCTCTATCCACTGAATGAAAAAAGAGCATGAAAGACATGAATAGGGGAGCAAACTAACATTTCTGAAAACACTCCACATCTTCAAGGGGATGTAGTATCAGGCAAAATTATTATCTCTATCACAAACCTCATGCTACAGACTTGCTTTTATTAGAAGTTTGGATGAAATGAGATTATGCCAGTGAAGTAAACAAATCAGGTCCATTCAGGGACTGGGAAAAAAATAAATAAATAAATAAAAATATTAATGTAGAGATATATTCCTAAGCAGACATGTGATGACTACAGTTAAGGACTGGTTGTGTAGCATAGTAGATGTCATGGCATTTCCTCATCTACCACCACTCCATTCACTGCAGGGTGGAACCTTTTTCTTTGACCCTGGTTTATAACCACATTAAACGTGCCAGAGGTGGGGAACTGTTTTCAGTTCATAGTCACTGCAGATCTGGCCCAGCATTGTCCATGCAAAGTGTGGAGGTGAATACTTTCCAATTTTCCAAATGTCAGTGTCTTGGTTAATGGGCCAATACCATTCCATCCTCCAGTGATTGATACATGAAACAGTCTTAACGACCCCCAAAGAAATTAAGTCCTGAAATAAAAGTACAGTCTTCTAGACCACATTTCAGAAGAAAAATGCAAAATCTGGGCCCTAGAAGGAAGCAAGAACAACTTCCGTCTCATTATCGGAACCGATAAGAAGCAGTTACAGTCAATAAGACACAAGTAGCAAGAAACATTTTTTGCATACATTTCTTGAAAATACTAAACACATTAAAAAAAAAAAAAGAAAAAAGAAAAAAAAAAAAGACAACTTTATTCCACTACAGGAAAGAGATTTTTGAGGCCCATGTTCAGATACAGTATGTTAAAGGAGTGAATGTTAGCATGGGGCTGGATTAGTGGATTATGGCTTTTCTTTAAGCAGAAAGTGTTCCAAACTCCAACTAAGAAATTTATTTCTGGTGACTCTTCCTGTCTATCACCTATCAGTATTTCTGACTCAGCTCTATTAGTACTCTACTACAGGTGGAGAAAAACAGCAGACTTATTTTAGACTGCTGGAGTGCTGCACTTGCTCTTTCCTCACCAAACCAGAGATGAAAGTGTTGTGTATCGTGCCTACTTGCAAAGACATAACACACACCTGAGGGATCACTCAGTGTGGCACACCTGGAGAATGACAGTTTTGAGTGAAGGTACAATAACAGTGCAAAACCTCAGGAGAGCGAAGGAAATAGCAACATTTTTCATGATGGCCTCCAGAACGACGGAGAAAAGAGCAGCAGTCTGTCTCCCACCCCATTAAAAGCTCACCCACTGGTACTCTGCTTTCTTCCTTGCTTCACATATCTCTGAAGCAGCTAAAAGCAGATTTAGTAGCATGCTGTCACATCGCTCAGCACTGGTGAGAGCAGACACACTTCTTTCAGCTTGACAAAGGAGACCCATGAATTCCCTCTAAGAGATTCAAAGACTTTTCCAGGTAGTTACCTGTTCAAAGTCTGTAGGGAGATAGCAGGGGAGGAGCGTTGCCATCCCCCATTAACTCATCTCAGAGAGTGAACAAGGAAGACAAGCTCTCTTTCCTAACCCACTTTTGGGAAGGGAATCCATTGAAAGCTACAGCCCAGTTCAAAGTGCAAACAACCCAAGAGACCTACTGGTGCCCATGTTAAGACACCCCAAATTTGCGCCCTTTCTGAATATGAGAGACGCTGCATGATGTTGATGCAACGAAATATGAGCTCTTGTAGGTGCTGGCCTTGTAAATGGTGGTTTTTAGTGGTGTACATTAGACGCTCCTGTCCCAGCAGGAATTTACTTGTATTTCAAATATTCAGTGAGCATCTGCTAGTGAGTTTTGGTTCCCATCCACCTCCACCAAGAGAAAACAATCTTCACCAAGCTTTACAAGACAGCCAGGAATTGAACCTAGAAAATTAACACAGGCTTGCCTCTGGAAAACCCAAGCTGGATGAACTGCAAGGGCTTCAGGCTCTGCAGTGGGTACCCAGAACGTCCTGGACATCTATTTTCATGCAACTGTGTCTGTCTCCCAAAACCATCAACAATGGGTTAGAACCTAAGCTCCAGATTTCGAAACCACAGTCACTATGCAGCCAATGGCTTGAAGAGTCTTTGAATGAGGGAAGTTGAGTATAGTTCTGTATCTTGGTTAATTCAGGAAAAGGAAGGATTACTTAGAACAGAAAAGATCCACATAATATTTTTTTTTGTTCCCAAACCTCCTTGTATGAGGCATCCATATTTTAAAAATTACCCCAAACACATCTGAAGTTGTGTTGTATACATTATAAAATGCCATAAGAAAAGAAATAAAATGATAGTCTAATCAGTATCTATTTCAGATTCAGAAAAAAATAATTGTGACCAAATACAAACTGTTGGTCTTGTGTCTTTCTATGCTCAACATGAAGATTGTACCATATTTCTTTAGAATTGCTACCAGGTGGAATAGACACAGGTTTCACCATCTTTTATTAAGATGTAGAATGAGACCATCTGATGATCAAATGATTTAATGCAATTGTGTTGTATATATAGTTTAAATAGTCCTTCTTCTTCTGGCTTTAAAGAGTTAAAAACTGAACTTTCTAAATCTGTATTTTACTGTACTATTAAAAGCTTTTCATTTCAGTAAATCTTGTTGTTCAATACAACGATTTTTAGTTTAATTCTCAACATTTCTCTAAAACTTCAAGAAAAAAGATGTGTCAAATATCACCATATGTTAAATGTTGACTTTTTCCTAACAGTAATCAGTATATCTATGTTACTGATCTGGAGTTATACTGATTTTGGTCACAATATAGTCTTGTACATTCCAGCGTGTAGATAGGTCCATTTTTATCTTGCAATTGTTTTAATCTGTCATGACTACTGTAATCCAGTATTTCTAATAAGATTCGTCTGTATCTTGCATAAACAGAGCTATAGCAAATTGGACTTCACAAATAAGAAGATTGTCTTAGTTAAGGGAAGATTTATTTTTGAATAAAATAAGTTTGGACTATCCTTTCAGAACATATAAATAATAAGTACAAATTATTGGGATTATTGGGATCTTGGACTTAATATTCAACGTTCTGTTTTCAGAGAAGGTCATTTTGCTTGGGAATAGCTGGCAGTAGTACACTACAGCTTACTGTTATCCAGCTAACACTGTAGATGTCAGGTGGGAGTGACCTAATGAAGACCCTACCCTTGAACCTGCCTGCTGTCCGATTGTTTCCTGCTCTCCCCTTGGGTGCAGGACAACCCGACCTTGTAGACTTCCTAGCTGTGCTGAAAGAGTAATTCATCTCATACACACCATAAGTGAAATTTATTTTTATTTATTTGTTGAATTTAATTTTTATTTATTTATTTTATTTTTAGTACTTTCATGGCCTCGAAACTCTTCCAATAACTTCATTTGAATATCAGCTGTAACAGAATAGAGGGCTGTTCGTACATTTAGGGCACTGGACTGAAATTCGGTTCATATCATGGTTTTTATAATGGATTGATATCTAAGCAAAGAAAACTTACTTTCATCTCCCGGTGACTTGGTTCTTTACCTGTAAATTGCATTTGACATTATATCCTTATTGTATGACCTGCAACACATTTGGACCTCAGGCAGTTCTATAATAAAAGAAACAGCAGTCCCAGGACAGACCCCAAGACCAGCGCAGGCAGAATGATCATGTCATACATGTAGGAACTGGCTGATACAAACTGTAGAAAAAAAGCTAAAACCTGCTATACCTTCTGCCCTCCTTCTCTGGGAGTTTACAAGCAAATTAACAGTTCTAGAATTTCAAGAGAAACAGAGAGGAAAGCAAGGTACTCAGTACTGTCAACCATATATTGTCAACCTCATAAAAACTAGGACTGCTCTTAAGGGTTCTTTCTTTCTATGTTCTGACTATGACTTGGTACTCTTTAGCTTTTGAATAGCTGGTGAGAAGTAGATGGGCAAAATAAATCCACTGCAATCCCAATATTACTTGCTCCATATAAATATATATATTTATGTGTGTACAGACACATAAGTATGTGTATTTTCCTCTTGTGCTGAGGAAATTTTCCTGTCTTCTTTTTTCTTTTTTTTTTTTTTTTCCTGCAGATAGCTTAAAACATTACAGAAGGTCCACAGAGCAAGCACTGAACTGAATTTATTTGTGCATTGCATATGCTGATTTCTGTGACCATTTCAAGAGCTGTGTTAAAAGAAGTGTTTAAGATTGTGATGTCAAACCTACGAGAGTAAGACAATATAAGAGTCTTACAAACAACATCTCAGTATAGCAGCCATTGAGAACCCTAATAAAAGTATGCCTACTTCAGCTTAATGATCAAATCCTATTTCTTTCCACAGCCAGTCCATCTGCATTGTGAACAAGGAGCCACAACTACTTCTCCCTGCAAAATTGTCTCAAGTAAGGGCAGCTTTCTTTTTTTTTTTTTTTTTACTTCTGTTTTAGAAGCTTATTGTAATGATTGCCAAGAAAGCACAGTAGTGCTGGTTGAACCTTGGTCAGCCTCTCCCTGGCAATGGCTTGTATACACCCTTGTTGGCAGCAGCCATCTTTCAGTGAAGTCAAAATAGCCAGAAAAAATTGCTAATAAGTAAAGAAGCTTCTGTTGAGCACAAAGAAGCTGAAGAATTGCAGCCTGGCCTTTGGATAAAGTCTTCATGCAGGGAGCAACAGGACGCTACCACAGGAAAGGCCTCTTGGCAAATTAGAAGAGCCTCTCCAAAACAAGGGAGCACAGGAGTACCATGAAAGCATTTGTTAAAACATTTACTACAGATGTATTCCCTCTGCTAATATTCTCAGAAACTCTTGGAGCCTTAAAAAAAAAAAAAAGAATAAATGGAAAAAAAAAAAACAAAAACAAAAACTTCCTTTGAAACAAAAACAACAAGGAGGAAATACATAAAGCATCAAAAATTTCAAGACAAACAACTCATCTTTGGCAAGGTTAGAAACACCTGACAACAGGGTCTTAGGTAAGAATAATGTTATGCAATCTTAACTAGACATTGCTACCTGAATGACCTCTAATTTAAAGCAAGGTTCTGATAAACACCTACTCTACTGCACAAAAGTAAGTTTTTCTTGTCTTGCAAACAGCACAAGAAGACTTGCAGAACTCTTTCACTTTGACATTTCATTTTCACTTTGGATAAAAAGATGTCACTTGGTGATGTGACAGCAGTGCTGTGTATTATATCTGCAGCATCACTGGCTTTGTCAAATCAACATGGATAATTCAAGGCTACTGACTTCCCCTTTTAAAAAACTGCTATGCCTGGGTTTAATTTTACTTCTTGCTTACCAAAATAATTCTGTATAGGAAAAGGAATGTTAGAGCATTTGCACTTCTCAGATTTCAGGAGATCCTCAGAGGAACTACTCCTCCAAAAAACAAGAAAAATATTCATAGCTCAACTTTAATTTCTTGTTTGCAAAGGAGATATTGGTGAGACCCTGGAAAGACATTTTCTACCATCATCATCATTATGAGAATGGACATTAACTATCATAGATACTGTTACTTGTAACAAGCTTGTTTTCTCCACTGCATAGCCAAATGATCAACAATTTTCCCCGCATTTTTATCTAAATAGTGGTATTGCTTGTATTACTGCAATGCTTGATAACTTCAAACCGAGGCAAAGTATTACTGAATGCTGATCAAGAGGAGTTGAAAACAGATTAAATTACTTTCTAGTGGTCATACAAGAGGGCTGTGGCAGCTAAAGCTGAGTACAGACCCTCTGAGTTCCTGTTCAAAGTCTCTGTGACAGTATTATCGTTTCTAATTGCAAGATCTGAAAGTAACATATGGTTTCTCTCTAAAACCATGTTCTTTGTTTGTACTCCAGTAGCTTACAGGAGCTCAGGGAGTCTAGACTAAGAGTTCATTGTGGTAGGCTCTGTCCAAACTCAGCATAAAAATATATAAAAGCCTTAGAAAGCCAAAAGATGTAAGCAGTCTCAGTGGGGGAGGACAAAGGAAGACTGAAAATGTTTGATGGTGGAGAAGCAAACAACAGAGCAGAATCAGCAGCTGTGAAGGGAAGACATCCCCCCACATCCAACACTCAGCCCTCATACCAGAGAATGTAGGTACTGTGATAAAAAGGGGTTCTGAGCAAAGATTTGTAGTGGAGATGAGGTAAATTTTGATAGGGAGCCCATTCCAAGTTTATGCAGGGAAAGCATGAAGGTTTCATTTGGAAGATTGAAAACACCAAAGGTGGAAGGTGGCAGATTGGGCTGATCAGAAGTGGGGTATTATTTAATGATGATGCTTCCAGTGAATAAGAGAGGATACGAAGAACAAGTCTGAAGGGTCTTGCAAATGGAGGTAAGTAGCTTGTATTCCAAATGCTAAAGAAGTAAAAATAATTGGAGACACGCTAACTGAAGACAGTTGCATTCAAAATAGCAGGATGGAAACATTTACGAGTGAGACAAAGTGGACTTATTCTCTGCTAAAGACCAGAACAATAGTGTTAACAGAATCACAGAATTTCTAGGTTGGAAGAGACCTCAAGATCATAGAGTCCAACCTCTGAGTCCCCCCTCTTAAGAGACAAGGCATGAGGAGCCTGAACAGTCATTTAGATAATACAGATACAGCAGAAACAATCATGTAGTTTATACTGTGGAAAGAATGAAGAAGATTAAGTCATAACCTGGTTTTAAGGTTGTGAAGAAACATGAAGACACTGCCAAGTGTGATCAGTGCTTTTCCACTATGATAACTAAGCAGATGACTTACAAAAGCTCAGTGTGTGTCAGGCTTATGAATTCTGAGTTAGGGAGGTAGACCTTGGCCTGAGGACCTGCCATGGAATTTCAGAAACTTAGGGTCTAGATCAGAGGGAAGGAGACAGGCCTGGAGAGCAATGTTGATCTGCTTGTCGTCAGCATAGAAATGGTAACTGAGTTTGATCTGCACAATAGAACAGCAAGGCAAAGAGGATAATGAAAGCACCAGATCTTTATTCTATATGTGTCTGTGTGTATGTTCTAGTATAAGAACATTAAGTGGCCATGTGAGTCAGACTATCAACATGCTCTTTCCATCAATAGCCAGAAACATACATAATTAGACATAAATAGGGTTCCTGGTCTACAGTTAAAAAGAACATTGAATTACAATTCCAAAAGGGAGAACTTCCAACTTGATTTATGTTGATTTAATTCTACTCAGTGAATCTTTTGCTGATTTCAGCATGAGAAGAGTTACAGCAGTTTCTACATTGTAAGAATCATACTCCATGTGGAAGAGAATTGTGTGGAGGCAAAATGGTAATGACATACCAATGGTTTGTACATCAGTGTAAATCAGGAGTATGAGCAAAGCCAGTAGAGTTACATAAATGAATAAGAGAAGAATGCAATACACTAGTAATTAATCTGTTAATCCCTGCACTCTGTGGAACCTTATTACCTACCTCTGAAAATGTAAGAAAAGGTTGTTTTGGTGTCACATTTAAAACCTCTTTTTCTCCCATGGATTTCAGCTACTTCCCTGAGGACTACAGTAAATAAAATTAGATCCAAATTTGCATGACCTCCCAAGCCCACCAGTGTCCTTTTACTTCCCTTACCCGCACAACCACGTCTTTAAGACTTCATTCAGGGATACCTCGAAGTTGCTTGGACATTTTGATTTACAGCATATGAGAGCTCTCTGTATATTACACATAGCAGTCTTGTGGATGAGGAGGGTGGAGCTACATTAAACAACAAAGGTCTGAGGAATATTAAATATTCCATACGGCAATAGCACCTTATTCGGATGGAAGTTGCAGGAATACCACAAGAACATGTGAGGAATCAGGTGTTACGAAGATTAAGGGCTTGAGAAGTTGGTTCACTAAACGTGACTTTTACATTATTCCACAAGCTTACAATGATGGTGCAATCTAGTACTGAAGTCAGTAATTTCTGCAAAGAAAGATGACAGTAGGTTGGGGTTGCTAAACAACTGGACTGTGCCAGCTTGGACTGTTCACGAGCTCTCCCATAAATTAAAGATCATGTTATTGCCTGTTTATTGTAGATAAAACATAAACCTCATATAAGTATCAAAGAGATTCCAGCACCCACTGTATCAACATCAGAAAGAGCATTTATGATTGTTGTCACACAAATACACACAAAAAGAAAGTAAAAGAAGAAGCTCAGCCTGACTAACATTTAGAGATATAAAGCCTTCATATCCCTTGGTCTTCTTTCCTTTGTGAGTTCCACAGGATTTTCATTTCCAGAGATATTATGCACTTGCTTTCAAAGGAATTCAATATTTTCATTCAGAAAAGTAATTTCACAGCAAAGTAACAGAGAGCAATGTCCTGGGTATTCATTTTCTGAGCCAATCTTTCAAAGTCAGTTTGTGTTGTGAGAAGCAGAGAAGACACGAAGAGGTATAAATCCTGTATACTTGGTTTCCACAGCCCTCCTCCACTGCTCTTCTCCAGGCTCAGGCTGCAGTAATGCCTGTGCAGAGAGCAGATGAAAAGAAGTACGTGGTGTCAGAAGAGGAGAGCTCTGAGCTCGAGTACAATGCAGCTGAATGCAACCCACGGCACGGAGCCTGAGCCCAGCAGCCAGTGATGGCTTCACCATTCCTGCCCTGCACTGAGTGTGGTATCAACATACCCATCACAGTAATTCAATGTATTTTCTCCTCATTGCTCCAAAAATCAGAGGAGAAAGCTGGGAGTCTAAGGCAAAAGGAGACAAGGTGTCTTACTTTCTTGGATGCTTCTGTGCAGATAAAAAGCTAATCCTGATAAAACCAACACTGAAATCCTTCCATCCCATGTAAAGTCAAGGTCACTCGTTATTAGACAACCAAGGTTAAAGCCACACAATTTTCTGAGCCAAAAAAGATGGCCGGGGGGGGGAGGAGTGGGGGGGTGGGCAGAGAGGAGGGGCTACACTAAGCGGGGGAAGCATCTCCCTCCTCTACTCACGGTCTTTGATGTGTTTCAGGAAAAGAAAACATTAGAAACCCTCCTGGTTTTTCCTGAGAGGTCCAGGGTGCGCTGAGAACAAGGTGGAGAAACAAGGCCCTGCCTACCCCTTTGTTTTGTGAAGCAGACATGCTCCACGACCTTGAGGATGACAACAACATTTGTTCATCACACAAAGATAAAGCTGGCCACTGACTGCGCTTCCCCCTCCCCTCGCCCAACCACAAGCAGAACAGGCAGGATGTCGAACAAAGAAACAGCAGAAGCAGCAACGAGCATTACGTTCAGATTAGAGGACATTCAGGGTCTGTAAAAGTTCCATTAGAATAAGCACAAATCCAGTTTCAATGAGGAAGGGGTCTTTTCTCTCTCCTCCTTTGGTTTGTATTGTTAATCTTTCTTCCTGGATGACTCCTCACAAATGCTTTTTGTTTTCTTCTGTGGTTCTACGTGCCAGGACTATAAGGAGGAAAGGACTGAGGCCCTTTCTTGGCAAGCTTTCAAATCACTTCCATAGGAGACATACACCCTGTTGCCATCTCTCTAAGAGTATAAATTAAAGTAGTGATGAGCAGTCCAGAGCAATTCAAATGCTGGTAAAGCTTAGGTCCTTCTCCAGTCCCTCATTACAGTGAACACTCTGGCATCTGCTGCACAGCCTCAGTTTGAGGAATAAACCTACATACAGGAAGAAGTGAATGAGCAGAAAGTCTGCATTTACATTGCATCATGCCATGATGAAACAGGAATCACTAATTATAATAACAGCATGTAAGGGGAGAGCAATTGCTGACAATTCCCATAGCAACAAGGTTACCTTTGACATATATATGTATACAATCACACACATATATATTGAACACACTTTCCAGTAAAGTCATTATTTCAGAGAGGCAGCTATTTTTTTTGCAAACCTTTTGCCAGAGTGAATGTTACTGTGATGGCGTTTTTCTTTCAATTTATCTGTCTTCCTCCCTTATACATATTTAGGCAAATAAAAATGATTCTTTACAGACACAGCCCACATGCCAGCTTCATATTTTCTGCAGATAACCTATTTTCATTCAGCTTAAAGTGCATCCTATCATTTTTATTCAAGACTCCAACCATTTATCCCAAGTGAAAAAGTTTTCAAGATACCTTACACAACTGTTTTTTTTTTGTTGTTGTTTTTTTTTTTTTTCCCTAGGATCCATGTAGAAAGTTCCAAACACCTTAAGAAAACAAACCCAAGCAACAAAATAGGTGATAAAAAACAGCCTAATACAGAAAATGCAATTTTAAGTTTTCTCATTTCTCTGATATTTCTACAACTCTTTCACCTCTTTTCCTCTATTATTTCTTCACAGGTTAAACAACTGGCATATGAGTTGCATCTAGACACCTCCTAATAACATGAAGATAAACTTCTCATCCAGATTATTCAATTTATATAGGGTGAGATTTAGATTCACAATTCTAGATGAGAACATTTTTGCTCCTGATGGATGCACAAGAAATACCTGCCACTTGAGTGTCAGACTGTGTTCAAGCCTGCACCATTCTGTGGAAGCAAATGAAGATGAAGGAAATTTTTCTTCTCCCCAGAGGTCTGAGCCACAGTAACAGTAAACCTGTTGACTTCCATGAGTTCTTGATGAAGCTCCCTATGGTGGAGGTGCTTTTGCACTGCAGCCAGTGAGAATGAAGATCTACTGCTAACTCTCCTCATGTATCACTGTGACTTGTCTCTTATCCACACTTGCACTGAATCCAAGAGCAGTTTCATATAGTGCTTACCACAGACAGAGGACTAATATAGGTTTTAACAGTTACCTAAACTGTTTATACAGCCATCTTGAATAAAGCAAATTTGTTTGTCAACTAGTCTCCAGAATTAATCTCCACCCAGACTGCCAACCACACTGCTTCCTTATCCATGATGATAACTGCAGCATTACTTTTTCAAGAAAATAGAGTGAATCATACTTGAAAAAGCAAGTCATTTTATCAAGATGAAATGAGCAGGTCCCAAATATACTTTTTGCTCTTTGTAGCAACCGCATCCACACAAACACCTGCATGCATTCATGATGAGTAACTGAGCTTCAGAAATCAGTAATGGTTTGGGATAGCTAAATCAAAGTGCTGCCAAGTAGCCCTTGTTTTCTGAAAGGCAGTGGAAAAGAGGACTGACTACTTTCTGACAATCTGACTGCTAGAACTCATCTCAAATGGAACACCTAAATATTGAGGGCCAGTTAAAACAAAAGGGTTTTCTTGCTTTTCTTTATTTTTAATCTTAATCATATGATTTCAGCTGTCATCAGTGTACTCTCAAAACCAGATGTTAAATTCTTCTCATCATCATCAAAATCCACTTCCACATACTTAAATGCTACACCTATGCTTCCCTGAAAACATTTTAACTTTGTGTTTCTGAAACATTCCCTTCCCAACATTTTTATTTCTAGGTGGCTGTTGTTGTTTATCAGAGCTTTATGTGTGTTACAAAGCAGAAACAATTACATGAGGGAGGCCAGGAGCATGTTAACTACAAAAAACAGTTGTCATAAACACTCTGCATCTTAATGCACAGCTTCAGTCTTTACGTAAGATTAATTAAAGAGCAGATGTTCTGTCATACTTTGCATTAGGTATGGTTATCTTTGAGATTCTAGCTCTTCCATTTGCTGTGTTTTAATTTGCATTATTATGCATTTTGAGCCTGAGGCATGAGTACTCAAGTGGTAAACATTAGATATACAGAACTATATTTCCAAAATGCACCTTCACTATTAGGCTGGCTAATACAGCCCTATTCAATTTTAATCCCCCCTCCCCTCCCTTTTTCATTTCCTTTTAACGTTCTACACGGCAAGAAGGTGAACCAATGGGAAAAGACAGACAGACAGACAGATGTATTCTGTGTGAGTGCATGCATTTGTACACACAAGCAATAGTAACGTGAGGGTCTTTGTGCAAAGCGAGCCATATGTAGAACATTAATTGTACGTATCAGCCAGTGCTGCTGAAATTCTTTATCTTACATATGGAAGAAACTTCTACTGAATTCCCTGCATTTTTCTAGAGGTTTGCATACCAGCTACATGAAGACACTTCTGCTTTTGTTGTTTTCAGTGTGAGGCTCCAAACTGAATTCTCATTTTCTAAATGCAACTGCTGGAAATTGATGTCTGAAAACTTTTCAAGCAGTGATCAAAGTCTGATGTGAATTAATTTGTCATCATAACAGAGCACTGCTTACAAGTCATTTCAGGCTGGATTTCAGCAAAGGCAATAGATATCTAGGTTGACAATTTCATTTAAAAGGATAGAAAGCCTTACACTTTTCTTTCATTGGTATCTTGATTTAATGAACATACAAACACATCATCACCATATGTTCTAAATATCAGCTTCAGTGCTTGTTCTTAAGAAACGTCTTGGAAAAATGCCAATGAGAGAAGCTTGGAAGAAGCTTGAAAAGGTTTTGAGACATATTGCTGCAACTTGGGAAAGCAAATCCACTGGTGACTAATTACTCAAGAATTTAATTTGAATAGCAATGTCAATAAATTGCCAATACATACTTAACAGGTACATAATGACAGAATTCATACAAGGGATAACAAAGCCAGTCTTCTTAGTGACTGGATTTCCAAATGTCTATGAAAAGTTAATTTCTACAGCAGGTCATAAATATGTGATGAAAATGTCATAAAAATCCTCATTATGAAATCCTTACATAAGGTATTATCATTAACAAGACAGCAAGCCGCAAAGTTGTTGGAGACCTGTTCTTACCCCCAGAACAACATGCTTCAATCCCTTCTCCACCTTCCACTTGTTTTCTGATCACACACACATACACAAAAGTACACACATACAAGCACACACGCAGATATATGCACGCAGCCCTCCCCGTTTTCCCCATCCTTAGCATCTCCATGGTTTTCATTTTTCCTGCCTGTGAATGCCCCCTATAGTATTTCTCATTGATTAGTGTGGCACTTATGTGTGTGAAATGACTCATCAACCAAGGTCTCCACTGCTGGCTTTTGCTAACAGAGTGCTTTTAAGCTCTAGCAGTTTTCTTTTTTTAGCCAGTTTTTCTTCCACAGCAGGAAATTCAGTGAGCCTGAAATAAGAAAACTGCTGACAATGATGTCAGAACTTCAACCAAGGCCCCTAGGACAAGGTAGTCAAATAGTCAAGCAAGATGTGGTTTCATTTCCAAAGAACTGTTCCTATTCTTCAGCTGAGACAATAATTATTGAGCAATCCTTCAGGTTCACCCACATTCTGTGCTCTCATGTTTCTTATTTGTTTTTCTCTCAGTTTGATGAGAGCCTGACTTTTCAGCTAATGATGTGATGGAGGTGGTGGTAGAGGATTAGCAATGGATTTCAGTGAAATGCTTTGTTCTGAACACTAAAATATATTTAGGTGTGCTTGGCAGCCCAAGGGATTGACAGTGAGATACAAAGCCTTATGCCTTTATGTGGTCAATTCACAGCCATCCCAGGTTAATAAGTAATGAAAGCCACAACTCCTGCATGGCTGCCTGTCAGACAACATGATGAAATGGCTTGGGGTTTTTGCACATTAGCCTGTGGTGGACGGGTTAGCAAAACAAATCAAGATAGCTAATGTAATCACTGACTGCCATACTGGGGCAACCCATGTCTAAACTGACAAGGCATCCCTGCCTGTTCCTGCCCGTTGATACTGGTTCTCACCATCACTATGTGAAGGTAATTACAAATTTTGTATATCTCATCTGGTGAAAGGCCATTCCAATTTCCATCACTAATTTCAATACTGAGCTTTCAGCCCAAGCTCAACAAAAATATGCTTCCTTTTATTTTTCATATACAAAAGCACCATAGCTTCATTAGTAGATCTCACAGCACTTAGCATATGCACAAAATTCTGTCAGTGGCATCTAAGAATGAGAGTAAGAATAAGAGAGAAAAAATAAGAGAGTAAGATATTTCATCACTTGACTGAACCCCGGTTTCCTCAAACAAGCTTGTGATGCCGTCAGAGATCACAGGCACCAAAGTGCTTGTCCATGCCTCTGGAAGGCATCTCAAGAATTTCATTCTCCTCTCACCTTTCTTGATGAGAAGTGCTCACCAAGATCACCCTTCCTTGCTATGCCCTGGAGATTAATTTACCAGAAGATCAAATAACAAGCATCTCTCTGGGGCCCGAAGAGGCTTTGAGTCCTCTGCAGACAGAGGCTTTGTGTCTGTGCAGACATCTCTGGAGAAGAATAGTCTTTTGCTCTTTTAAGGTTCCACTTAAAAATAAATAAATAAATAAATAAATATAATAAAAAAAAAGCAGTCATCAAGAGATATAAAACCAGGCACATGCATAAAAAGAACCACCAGCTACTTCTGGGGCAGCTCTGAAAATGAAACTGATATGGTTTCAGAGAGGTAAGAACTGATAAGGTTTCAGAGAGCATTGCTGGAAAAAAAAATGTTTATTTGTTTGTTTACCTTCTATGGTCTAACTTTCAATCAGCTCATCATGATTAGGATATTTCTTGTCCAAGCCATATCCAAAGCACCTCTTTTTTTTTCTGTTTTAATAATGACATCATGGTATTCCCAGAAGGTTAGAGCTCAAGCTCTAGAACTCAAGTTTTAAGCAAGCTGAGCCTTTCAAATGTAAAGGCAAAGAACATTACATTGCTGTTTGCAGTCTGAGTACGAATTAAGCTCTCTGTCTAGACACTGCATGTACTTTGTTCAGACTTGTGCTAGGATCCTATGAGATCTCAAAAGCCAACGAGCCAGATTAGTACTTGCATGGGAGAACTACATGAAAGGCTGAGTAACACTGCTATGAGTACAAACAAATCAGCTGAAAATGAACTTAGTTCAGGCTTCCTTTCCTGGCTTAACAATGTATTCTGCAGGTTCACTCTCAATGCCATTCTTTTGGGTTTCTAAGAGAATTAAATGAAGTATCGAGAGAGAAAGGAAGAGAGGAAGAGAGAGGGAGGGAGAGAAAGAGAGAGAGAGATCAAACTGAAATCTAATCCAAAAGTAAATATCAGCCCTGCACTCAGACAGGTTTATCTCAAGGTACTTTTATAGCATGTCATAATCTCACTGTTATTTAGAGTTTGCAAAGTGACAGTGCAAGCAACAAAGTGACAACTGTTCATCCTTTCTAAGGGTATGTTTTATGGGGTAACAATAAGATAGAGAGTGGTTGCATAGGTAAATGATGGCAATGTTTCCCACTATCTAAAAGTCATAGAAAAGATACTGGGAGAGGACAATTGCTCATATTCTTTAGAGTTCAGTCACAGCAAAACTGCATTAATTCAGTGTTGGAAGGAAAACATACCTTCCTGTTACAGATGTGCCAAGGGAAAGGAGTATATTGGTTTCCCTGATCCCTTTGTGGAGCACTGAAAGGATTTGTTTTCCACAGTTACACATAGACATAGGTCTCCTTTTAGCCAGTGGGGGGAAAAGAGTCACCACAACCCACTTTTGAGAAGGACACTACCATGGTCTAATTGTACTATGCTGATGACACAAAGCTGGGAGGAGTGGCTGATACTCCAGAGGGCTGTGCTGCTGCCATTCAGAGGGACCTGGGCAGACTGCAGGGTTGGGCGCAGAGGAACCTCATGAGGTTCAACAAGAGCAGCTGCAGGGTCCTGCATCTAGGCAGGAACAACCCCAAGCACCAGTACAGGCTGGGGGCTGTCCTGCGGGAGAGCAGCTCTGCAGAGAGGGACCTGGGAGTCTTGGTGGAGAGTAGGCTGACCATGAGCCAGCAATGGGTCCTTGTGGCCAAGAAGGCCAATGGGATTGTGGGGTACATTTGGAAGAGCATTGCCAGCAGGCGGAGGGAGGTGATCCTGCCCCTCTACTCATCCCTGGTGAGGCCACACCTGGAGTATTGTGTCCAGCTCTGGGCTCCCCGGTACAAGATTGACATGGAGCTACTGGAGGGAGTCCAGGCTACAGAGATGATGAGGGGACTGAAGCAGCTGTTGTACAAGGACAGGCTGAAAGAGCTTGGCCTATTTAACCTGGAAAAGAGAAGACTGAGGGGAGACCTCTCAATGTGCATAAATATCTGAGGGGAGTGTGTCAAGAGGAAGGCAGTCTCTTTTCAGTTGTGCCCTGTGACAGGGCAAGAGGCAATGGGCACAAACTGAAGCAGAGGAGGTTCCGGCTCAATATGAGGGTGCACTTCTTTGCTATGAGGGTGGCAGAGCACTGGGACAGGTTGCCCAGAGAGGTTGTGGAGTCTCCTTCTCAGGAGATATTCAAAACTCCCTGGATGCCATCCTGCACAACGTGCTCTAGGTGATCCTGCTCAGCAGGGAGGTTGGACTAGACGAACTTCAAAGGTCCCTTCCAACCTTGGCCATTCTAGGATTCTGTGTGACTGAAAAAACACAGGGGATGAGACAGCCTCAGGAAAAGAAAAACAAAACAAAACAAAACAAAACAAAAATAATTAAAATAAGTAAGAGACAGAGGTTGGGAAAATGGTCATTTCACCATTATTATGTCTGGCTGGGGAAGAGAGGTTTTCAGAGAGGAAGAGTGTAAACAGATGGCAGTACATCACACACATAGATAGCTCTGAACAAACCATGACAGAAATATAGAGAAATGTGGCCACGCTAATGTGTGCTCACTTGAGGCGAATATGCTAAAAGTTACTCATATTAAGCAAATTAGTCAAGTGGTGTCCATCCCAAAATGATTAAAATCCACCAGAAGCAAAGGTGGTATGTCTATCACCATTCACCTTGCATTCCTTTGCAAGGAAGATATAGATAAGTGACAGAGCCAGACATCACACATTGAGATTATAGTGGAGCTGAAAGTGATGCCAGCACCCTCAAGCTCCAGTGTAACTCTTCCACAGCAGCATAATTGCTCTTCTCAAACTATTCAAAAAGAGAGAAAAAAATAAAATGTGTTTGGAAGTTTCATGTAGGCCTTACATATAGAAAGTCAGAAGAAAAAGACTGTAATAGCAGACACAAACATAAGTTTGTCTTTCTGAAATGTTACCTACCCTATTACCTTTTCAAGATCTCTTAATGGAAACAGTTACCTATTATTATTTTCTGCAGCCATTACTATAAGCTTGAGTTGATTCATCTCTAATATTTCTCTAGTCTATATGATGTATGTGTAAGAAGCATTCTTAATGTGTAGGTTAAGAAAGGGAAGATGCATTAAATTTCCACTGGGAGGTTTTATCCACAGTGATTGCATTAACTTGCAAGAAACACCAGCAAACTCTAGCACACCTGTTCCACTCCACGGCTCATCTCCACAGCTCTCACAGCTCATCCTTGCTCTCTCTTCGGAAGCTCAAGGGACCACTTGTAACAGATACAACATACAAGCCACAGGAAATCCCCAGGATGAAGCTACAACCCAAGACCTTTGCCTGAAAATGATGCTGAAGAAATAATTCCTGACTTCAGCACCTGCCATACATAGGCTGGAAAGTGCTAGCACAGGCAGCAGTGCAGTCAGTCCACAGAGGAGGTGGCAGGCATTTATTACTGGCGAGGAGTCTCACTGAACAGGTTGCATCTCAGAAATCCCTAGAATTTTGGAGACGCCAGAGGAGCCCACCTGCCTGTAGAGCACAAATAGCTTGCAAAGAAGATTCAGCTTTCATAGACTCTCTTCCCAAACTACTTTTTTTCTCTCTAGGAGGCCCCAAGAGTGAACTTACACCACATACACTGTTGTACCAGTGACATCCGTTCCTAAATACAGCGTGCATGGATGTGTTGTGTGCCAAATCTGTCACACACTGAATGTAGCAGGCAGATCAAAATTAACGTTCACGTGCAGAAGACCTGAACGCATGGGAAGAGGAGAGATTCTGGCACTCAACAACTGTAGTTGTGCAGACCAAGCTATGCAGGGAAGCTAGCTAGAAAGGCTCAGTGCTGTCGCTACGTGCCAGTCAAGGCCTAAGGCAAGGGAAGGTTTCAAGTCAGTTACAATATAAAGACTACAGATGTAAATTATTGTGAAGCTCGTTTCTACTTGGACCTGTCTAAAAACACCAAGCAGAGAAATTCATAGAAAGCATGGAAGAAAAATGAATGCAAGACCAAAATGAGCTGAACTTTGGAGACAGGCCTCACGCAAAAGGTCATGGGTGGATTCAACGAGGTAGAAGGTCTGACTCAAAGCCAGCCTCTGGGCTGGTAAAGGACGGACTCAGAGCCAAAAGCTGAGTGGTGGGAAACAGCCATATAGGTTTGTTACACCAACAGAGGTGTAGCAGGTAGGCAGCCATCCACAACCTTGTGTAAACACATTACAAAATGGCTACTAAATGATATGAAGCATGGAAGAGTTTGACCAGGTGTATATACTGCAAGGCTTAGCCCAGCCAAATTCTTGGGAAGATTTTCACCACCTTGGCTGTTTCCAGGACCAATGCTTTGCCTTTGTGCCAACTCTCATTTTCATAAGTACTGTGAAGAGAAGTCTCTTGTTGAGTTTTCTCCATCTTCTTCTGGGATCCAAAGCCAACAACTGGGAGCTGAGAACTGTCTGAATTTCATAGAAATGCTCCATTATTGCAGTTGACTGCTACAACCTGAAGAGGCTGCAGCATTTTCCAGTAAAAGGCTGTTATTGCTTTAGAAAAGGGAAATTAAGGCAGAATGCGATAATGTGATATATGTAACATCATAGCAACCATATACCTACATGTCATAGCACTCAGTAGGTAGTCAGAAAGATAATTTAAATCTCCCCATAAGTAGTCCCATGATTTGTATCCTTATTGTTACAATTGTTACACATTGTGTCTGAGAAGAAGCACATGAACACAAAAAGAAGGCATGAGCAATGCTATTTTGCAATTTACATTAAAGCAAGAATAAGTGATGAATTAATTTTATTAAATTCCAAATGTATTAAAACCACAAGATGGGAAACTTCTCCCTGCCTGGCCGTTTTCTACCAGCTTAGAGGGTTCTAAATAACCCACATGCATTCTGCACAATGATGCTGATCACACAGATGACCTTTGGATAAGCACTGGACCAGTTACAGACACCACTGCATGGCTACAACATTACGTAAAACATGAACCATGACTTCACCATGGAGGAGATTGCAGTCCTGGCTTAACTGTCAGTTTCTCTGAATGAACCACCTTGTCTCTTTTGTCAGCATGTCATGTGTGCGACACTTCTGGAGAAATCTGGAAGAGGGCTGTCACACCTTATCTTGGTTTGATTTTCCCAGTCTTAGTGGCATTTTATTTATTACCTTTCTTCCTTAACCTGGTAATCATGTGTTTCCTTGGTCTGTAGGCAAAATAGTAGTGGAGTGCTCTGGACGATAACACAGCTAATCAAATCAACTGTTAGATGATCCTGAAATAATACCCTTTACCAACAGAAGACAAACAAATGAATGCACATATAAACGTGATGCAACATTTGGGCTACAGCTTAAGAGTTATGAATTTCAATATAATTGAAAATCTGGCTTCCAGAATGTCTTTAAAGATAAATTTCATTATATTACTCCATGCTTTGGAAAACCTTAGGAGAACAGCTTGTATTTTAAAGGACGGACAGAGCTGGGTGAATCTGGGACATAAAGGAAAGTGCGATCTCTGAGTCTGACTCTCCACTCCCTTGTCTCCCTTGTGTTCACCTGAAATGAGACGCTTCTGCCAATTCACCCAGTCACCACACACCACACAGAGATACATACCTGTATCTCCTTGCATCAGTGACTTTGTGCTCAAACCTCAACAGCATTACAAATGCAGATTTGGCCACTAAATAATGAACTCAGATGAGTTTAATTTCCCCAGGACATTTCTCTCTATGTTAAAGAGGAAAAAAATCTCACTGCTGGGCACTAGCCAGATGCACTGCAACCTGAGTTCATACACAAAGGAGGGTTTATATATTTCATCCCTATCCAAATGCAACACTGGATTTGCAGGGCCTTGCATTTAAATAATCATCCAGTCTGTAGATTTATAGAGGTTTCAGGGTGCTTGGTGTAGACCACCACTGACCACAAAAACATCCTCTCACTTCTAAACATTAAGCCTTTCAGTTTTGCGAATTATTATTTACTGATTATCTTGGCCTAGTGGTGGGGTTCTTTTGCCACATATGCTGTAAAATAATACAGAAACATTGATTAGACAAAGAAAGGACCTTTTAAATTTAAAACATACATCCTGATCTCCATTGATCCTATTATGCATTTTCATAGCAGATTAACATGTCATTCAACTACTGAAGCAAGAAAATAAAGCTGGGTCTTTATTTATCACACACAACAAACGCCTATCTAACAGGAGGTACCACTAGGTTATCTACAAGGGAGTTTAAGCAATTAAGAATAAATTATGTTTCCTTAGTAAAAAAACACATTCCATGCAGGAGAAGCAGTTCCTCCAGCATCTCCATCTAAGCTCTATAGAAATATTCCTCACAGCTGCCAGTCATGATGGATGGGAGAGTCAGTCATTTTTTAACTACTGTAGCAATACCACAGTTATCTTGATTTACACCAGCTGAGGATCTGAACACAGAGATCTCCAAAGATCTGCCAAAAGCTCAAACTTCTTTTGTTCTTCCTTCAAAACATTTTTTTTTTTTTTTTGTGAAAAAAAAAAAAGGCAGTTTCCAGGCATTTTGCCATGGTAGTGGCAAGGGTCCACCAGGGAAAAAATCAGGATGTTGTCCTATGAGTACAATCACACTTTCTTCCCTCCCCTCCTTTTTTTTTTTTTTTTTTTTTTTTTTTTTTTTTTTTTGCCATTAAGTGTTGTTTTTGCTTGCAGGAATGGCCACAGTAAGCCCAGGATCAGTTTTGGGAGCACTCACAAATATGTCAGTCTTTGCATCTGATTACTCACAGAGTAGGAATGTATTATATAACTCCTGTCTTTGTCTGAAATCATTCAGTCCTCTGATTATTTAGTGAAGACTCTCAGATGTCCTTTCCCTTCTCCATTTGCAGCTTCTCTCACCCTTGGACTTCTCTAGTGTAGCTCTCAGCTTTCCAGGGGAAGAGAAATAGGCAGAGACTCTTTTGGAAGCGATCAGTGTCGATTCCTGTTAGAGATGGAGAGGTTGCTCTTCAGCAAAAAGAGCTGATAAGTCTTCAGCTGCAAGCTGATTACCTTTTCCTGCAGTAATATTTAGCAGGAAACAAATACAGGTAAAATCAGAATAAAATCCGCTCCTGAATGAGAAGTATTATATAAACAGGAATCTGTGAGCTGTGGTGGCCTCAGGGAGACAAATTCTGTCCCCAAAAGGACAACCAGCCAAACCACAGAACTATTCACAAGCATGGATTTCAACACATACATAGAGTCAGAGGTTTGTTCTTTGTGCAGTTCTTAGCGTTACTGTAAATTAGCATATGATAATGCTATTTCTCTTATTAGACACTTGGTATGTTTTGCCCTGTAGCTGTGATTACGGAAAGAAAAGGAGGATAAGCTTAAAACCTGTTTTTTTCCCCAACTAGGTTAACACAAACACAGACCAAGTAAGTGCTTAAAACCAAGCCATTTTAGAGCAAGCATAATATTCCATGCCTGTTATTAAAATACTCGAGCTCATGCTGAACAGATTAATAGGGCTGAACCAGCAAGAAAGAAATCTCATAAAGCACTTCTTTGCAGGGATTCTGCATCCACGTCGCATTCTTCATCAAGGCAGGTGAAGAAATTACTTCGCTACAATGCCTTTGTTAAAGCCCAGATGCAGTTTTGCATGGTGTGTGTTTAACACACATTCACTTCTTTCATACATCCAGTTATAGATATATATGTAAGAGGAGGACAAGCACTGCAACAATATGTGTCCACTTACCAGAATGTATATGAGTAGCAGCTTCTCTCCAAAACAGTGTCCTACTTGGTACCATAAATGCAGCGTAGATTGCTGATGACTGACAGTTACTATCATCCTGGGTCTGCTGGGTGGCAATAGCATCATTTCAGCTGGCGGGAGCCTGAGGGTAATATTCAAGCTCACCTTCCTGCTGAGGCTGGGAGCCCATCATTCTTGAGAAAACATCTTACCTATCTGTACCTCATATATCACCACCACAGTTGGAGCCCATGTTTGCAGCTTTGGCAAGCCATTTCTTTGTTCTGTATCCAGGTCTTGCTGCTGCTGTCATGCTAGCAACTTGCATGATCACCCAAGACAGCACAAATAACTATAACTTAATATCTCCTCAGGAGATTATTATAGAACTATTATGCTTGAAATTAGGCACAATGATACATTTTCCATCAGGAACATACAATCAAAAGCAAAAGACTTGTCAGCAAAGCCAATTTCAGATGAAGCATACTAATACTGAGCTGGAAAAGGCCTTCTTATCAGCAATCATTTTGTGTGGGTAGTGAGATATTCCAGCCAGCCAGCCATATATCATGAACACCAATTACCACACACGCACATGCAAACAGACGCACACATGCACACACACACACAAACACTGAGCTGATTTGCTAATTGTCTGATAAAATCTGGATAGTTCATAACCAAGTGATTTCTGTGGCTGCCAAAAAGAAAAATCTTGCCATGGCAAGATATTTCAGCAGGAAAATAGAGCATGAATAGAAAACAGGATTCAGCTCAAAAAAAAAAAAAAAAAAAAAGTAGTTTCAAAAGTCAGTGCTTTGGATCCAATCTGCACAGTCTCCTGAAATAAAATGTACTACCTAAAGACTGGAGTTGGAGAATCTGCACATCAAGCTTGAGCAAAGCATAGAAGACAGTGAGACTGATCTCTACATGACTTGCCCTTAATATTCTGAGAACCTTCCCTTCCTGGTACCTTGCAACACATATAAAGGTGACTCTGTCAGGCTCTTGCTATATAGTATATATATCTTGGAGTCCTACCAGATTTCCTTGTTGGCTCTAGCTATATTCGGAAGGTTCATTCAAAGACTAGAGTATATTTTGTTGGCAACTTGGATGGGAGTCTTTCCCCTGCCTCAGATTTGGATTTTATCATCAGACAAGTCTATTTTACATCAGAGACAACAGCAGAGTGGGAGGAATCTTTGATCAGTTCTCAGGGAGGGCTGGGGGTGGAAGAGGAGTTGTAACTGATCTAGCTACCAAACTGCTCATGCCGTGTTTGCAACGACAGTGCATGGAACAGCATGTCTGCATGGTGACATTACAGCCATGGGGAGAAAGAGCTCTGCCACTGAGAGCACCAGCTCCAGTTTTCTAGGTACACCCCTGATTAACACTGGTGTCTCATGCTGCAAAATGAACATTGCAACATAAAACAGCCAGCATGAATACTTCTGCAACCTACGTGGTGTAATTTGTAATTTGCAGAAGAGATTATGCTGTTTACCTGATGTAGGTTTTCTTCATATCTGTGCGCATCTACACATACAACATTCCCAGACCTGTTTGCCCCACTACATGTGTTTCTCTCCCCAGTGATTCAGACCAAGTATATCTTTCCTTCCTAATGCAGGAGAATGATGAAAATTGTTCTCAAGGAAATTCTCCAGCTTGGTTCCCTTGCCCACAAACAACTGACTCCATTTTAGTTCCCTCCCTTAATGCTAGGGTGGTCTGACATTTTCGTTTTTCCGAAATGCAGTTTAAAAATAAAACTAAAATAAATCAGGTTATAGGAAACAGTGTCTCTTACACTTGTCAGATTGACACATTGTGCTCCACATTGTGACATGTCCCACCCAGTTCCATCAGTCCACTTCACATCAGCATTGTCATATAATGGGATGTGACCGATAGGAATAGATAAGAGGTTGGAAATTTTCCAAATTCGAGAGCTTCTTTTTTCTTAACAAAAACAAACAAACAAAAAAAGAATAGAGAAGAAAAGAATAGGAAAGAGAGGGAAGGGAAGGGAAGGGAAGGGAAGGGAAGGGAAGGGAAGGGAAGGGAAGGGAAGGGAAGGGAAGGGAAGGGAAGGGAAGGGAAGGGAAGGGAAGGGAAGGGAAGGGAAGGGAAGGGAAGGGAAGGGAAGGGAAGGGAAGGGAAGGGAAGGGAAGGGAAGGGAAGGGAAGGGAAGGGAAGGGAAGGGAAGGGAAGGGAAGGGAAGGGAAGGGAAGGGAAGGGAAGGGAAGGGAAGGGAAGGGAAGGGAAGGGAAGGGAAGGGAAAGTGAGGTGACCATCATGACATATAAAAAAAAGGCTTAATTTTTTCAGATGGTGATCCATTTTCTCTTCATTTTAGTGAAGACAATTACACAACCCAGTGTGAACTGATCTATGCCTCACACAGCCTCTGTTTCTCTCTTGGTACCTGTATCAGAAGCAGAATACTTTGGCATAGCACTAGGTATTCCACAAGCTCATCCCATTTGTTAGTTTAATCCTCGTCTATACTGCTATCCTCCACGCTCCACCTCACACTCTGAAAAGAAATGTTAATTAACGAGATTTATAGCCTGGGATGTTTTCAAGTTTTCAAACAAGGTGGGGCTTCCACTGCCCTGACACACTCAGTGAGGAGCCTTTGGTTTCAAATTCCTTTGTCTGAGCAACTGTGTGTGTGTAAGTGTCAGTAGAACTGCTAAAGAGTGCTAGTCCTCCACCCCCTCCTTTGCTGGTTTAGAAGCACATTTTGAAGCCTGCTTGGACTTCTTGGCTCCTTTCTGCGCAAGAAAATGATGCAGGACCCAGATGTAATAATAGTAGACTATTCTGCATACATGGACTTTAGCCTAGACCTAAAAATAGTGTGCGTGTCCAAGGCCCTGATCACCTCAAGCTCATTCATGCCTGCCTAGACAGCAGTCCAGCCCATCTTCAAGACCCATGAGAGTTTTTCTTTCCATTTGGGCTTCTATCTTCCAGTAGTGATCATCTCTCATCCTGGCTGCAAATAAACATACACCCCTATCACAACACACAAGGATGTTCTTGTAAGGTTTTGTTTCTTCTAGGTATTTATGGGGGCTTACAACCTTTCTTTCTAGAGATCCTGATCCCTGCACTGAGGAGGGCAAACAACTAGAAACGTGTCACTGCCTGGATAGACAGAGGGGCCCTCAGGCAGAAAGTGGCCAGAGGTACAGCTCAGGTTTGTGGTGGCTGGTTCATTGACAATGGACACTGTACTGCCTTCTTCATTGTGAAAACTTGCACTACTGGTGGGGGTGAAATGCCTGAACTGAGCTGGTAATGCAACACAATCCCAGACAAACTGTTTTGGAGTACCAATATGAATCTGTCCAACATAGCCATGATGATGAGCTCTCATTTCACAACATAAATTTCATGGTTTCCCTCCTGTTCTAATGGTCAGCTGTCCACATCACAAAAATAACCTGTGCTAATTGGCACCTACCTCAGCAGAGAGCCCAATGATTAGAAAGACACGGAGAATGAACTCCAAGCTTGAGGTGTTACCTCTAGGTCAGAGATGAGCAAAAATTGGCAAGGCAAGAGAAACAGCCACTTCCTTTACCTGTTCTGTTGATGAATAAGGGACTTTATATTCCAAAACTGTCAATCTGGCTTTTTTCCCCCCAGCAGCACAAGTTTCCCTAATAAATAGAAATTAAATTTGTTCAAATTTCAAGCTGTAGGGAAAGGAGCTTGCCTCTATTTTAATGGCCTCTTTATAAAGGAGCAAGAGGAATAATGGATAGTCTCTGTGTTACTGTGTTAACAAGCTTCCATTGCTGATAATGGACACCCTAATACACTGTAGAGAACAAAGTGCATCAGGTCTGCACACACTGGGCAGGGAGAGTGCTGGCAAACTGAAACCTTCCACTTTGCATCTTTTCTTAACTATTTCTACCTGTATTTCCAAGAAACTTTTTCAATGTCAGGAGACAAAAATGACAACTTATGTGGGGAGAGATAAGGAACAGCATCAGACACAAATAAAAGGAATTGTAATGAACAAAGGAGTTGCTGAATTCTCAGTGAAGAGCAAATGCAAGTCTCATGGATCTGAAAGAAGAATGAGCCTGTAAGAGTGAGAAGCATCTTAGTATCTGCTTGCCTCAAACAAACAAAATGAAACACGGAAGAAATTATGAAGAGGAGGTTCTTAAGAAATGGTATGCAGAAACTAGAAGCAGGAAAGCGAAGACAGCAGCAGACAATAAACAACAATGAATTTCAGATGCAAGCAGTTCTTATATTGGGCCATTTCCACTGCAAGGTATGCATCCATAACTTTTGACAGAGTGAAATATAGAGCAGCAATATCACCTCTGAATCCTGTCTTTACTTCTGCTGCAAAACCTACTGAGCACAGCTGTGACTTTACAGTAGTCATAATCATAACCTAACAGAGGAAGAAAATAGGGAACTTTTGATCAGTGGAGGTTTAGAGCCCTAGGACTAACAAAACTACGTAGAAAGCTTCAAGAAATATGCCCATGCAGAGGAACCTTACTAACTGGTAGTGATAGAGAGAACAGACATCCATGAGAGAAGGTTTAGGAAATATGAGCAAACACCTCAAACTAAATATATGACACATCAGTAACAAGAAAAAGGGACAGATTTGCATGAGATTTAGCGTCCAAACAATGTGGCTATCATTTACCAGTACTAGCGGGCAGTCTTAGATCCTCCATCATCATGAGTTGAAGTGACTCTATCACCCTGAGTTGAGGGCTAATGGCAACATTACCATACCAGGTAATTTCAGTAGTTAAAAATGCAGGTTGGTCTTTTAAAGATATGTGTTGAGCGGTGTAATGAAAGGTTTAGATATGTAAGCTGATAATGCATTTGTAACTGAAATACAGGAGTGGGACTGAAATTCATCCCAGTTCTGGATAAAATAGTAACGCTTTCCACTCTAAACCTAATGTGTATATTTATAACTTCCACAGAACAATGTCTACTTCAATTCTTCCCCTTCACCCAGTCTTTCATGGGCAGTGTTTGTCTTGCAGAAATCTATTGTCACTAGCAGAGCCTTGCATCAGAAAACTTATCAGCCATATTACTGGGTCTATACATGTGTTGTCTAAAGTGAATTAACACTACCAGATACTTTAACAAATAATAATAATTAAAAACAAAACAAAACAAAACAACAAAACACACAGTATTAAAACAGGTAATCTCAATATAGTTTGTTTGTATATGGAGAACTTCTATGCTGTTTACAAACAGACAAAGCAAATCAGATTTCAAATTCTCTCTTACAGCTGCAGTATATTCAAAGCTACTAAAGAAAAATTTGTTTCCCTAGAAGTAATTTGTAAAATATATTTTTGCACTCAGATCAACATTTCTCTTTAATTTTTTCCTTCAAAAATCCTCAAAAACTGAAAATGTAACTTACCAATAAATGAAGGGAAAAAATGTTTCTCAGCTTCTGAGAAATTAAATAGCAAAATGTTGACATTTTTTCAAAAAAAAAAAAAGTCTGATTGAAATGCCATTCTCTGTCAAAAAAAATCTATAAAAACATTTTGATCAACACAAATTATGGTCTGTCTAATCTGTACATGCTTGATTGTGCCATCTGCTTTATTGGGGCAACTCTTGAAGAACCAATTTAGCCAAACAAACAAGAATGAGTGCTGCTTATTCAGGAGGGAATTAGCGTAAGCTTCACAGAAGCGTATTTAGCTATTGCCAAAAAGCAGAGTAGTGCTTTGAGGTATAAAATTATACCCATCGTAGCAGAGTAGGAAGAGAAGGTTTGCCCCTGGGGTAGATACAAAGGAGATGGACCTCAATCTTTTTTCTTTGGAAGAAAAATACCACTCGGATTGGAAGCCAGCAAGCGCTACAGCAGGGAGGGGGATGTAAGGAGAGGATGAAGGGGAGGGCCATAGCTAGGGTGGAGAAGGAGGAAAAAAAACACAGAAAAGCCAAACATTTGGGGAAAAGTTATCTTCCTCACCAATCACTGTCCACAGTCCAAGAAAAAGCAACAGAAATACTAAGTCTGTACTATTTCACCACCCTTGTGGAAGACGTTTTTGTTTTTTTTCTCTTCCAGCAACTTAGCTGCTGCATCCTTCACATACCTGATCCTCTCAAGGAAGCTTTGCAGGGCAAAGGCAACCCATTGTAGACAGCTTATAGACCAAAGGAGCTGCATTTGATTGAATTAGCGTGTTTTCTTCCTAAATTATTATTCTGTTCATCCTAACAGGGGCATCATCATGTTCATGAGGATGCCCCTGTTAGGAGAATGTGCCTGAAAATATCAATGACCAGCTAGAACATTATGGTTAGTGCTCCACAATACAGCCATCCAAAGCCTCACAGTGACAGCAGAGAGCAAGCTTGGATTTTCTGATCTAAACACTCAAACTTTCCTATGCTTATGTTAAAGGAGAGCCTTCACTGAGGCTCGCTTTGAAGAGATAGGAACACTGGGAAGAACAGAGCTGTCTAAAAATTTCCTCCACTCAGCTTAAAAAATCATCTGTGCTGATGAGGCAGGGGCCAGAACCGGCCGGACACTGAAGGCAACAATGTAATACCAGCAGTAAAAAGCAGAGAATCTGGCCCAGAAATATATCAGAAAACAATGTTCATTTGGGGCATAATTCCTGGGCATCACAGCAAAGCCACAAGTTATTTGGTGTTTTGTTCATTTCTAAAGAAACCCCAGAAGTATTCCTACCCCACCCCCACCAAACACATCAGAATTGCTCCAGTGAGTTAACATTACAGATCCACTTACTACACTAAATTTGACAGAAGCTATTCCATCTCCTCCTAATTTTAGTCCTTGAAGGAGGTTATTGCTAAGAAAGCCAATTACACTATCTGTTCATAATAATCACCACTTTTCCACGGGTAACACAAGTTCTACTGTTTGTTAGTAAGATGGTATTTTCATGGCACATAAAGATAGACATGGACATAAACTATTTACGAAGTTACCTCTCTCTCTCTGATAAAATAATTAAGAGATCAGCCTGGTTCTACCAACATAACCACACACATTTCTCCAAAGCTGTGGAATGATTAGTGAATTTTTACTTTAGGAGAGACTGTAAGCTGTGAGAATAAAATATTTTTCTGTTTACTTTGAAATGCTATTAAAAACAAGCGAGCAAACCATCAAGCTGGCCGAGTTTGTCAAGTTACTGGAGACCAGTTAGCTGAATGCGAGTCACTGGAAACAGTTGAGTAAATATTTAAGAAGATCAAATGGAGGAACATTTGGTACAGCACAGCTTGCTGAAAGATTGCAAAGATACCAGCGTGTTTCAGGAGAGGCAGGTCATGCCTCAGAAAATTGCTGGAATTCTTTGAATGTGCTGTATTGCCACCAGGACAGACAAGGGAAATAGAGTGGACTTCGTTTTTCAAAGTATTTGACAAAGTTCTTTGCTTGAGGTTAATGACCTAAGGAGCCAAGGCACAGAACAGAAGAAAAGTTGCTGGAGTGAAAATTGACTTCAGGGCAAAAACCACAAGGAAACTGTAAATATAATTTGTGAGGTGGGAAGAAAGTTGCTAGTGCGTTAGCAGGTGAAAAAATGTAGGGGCCTTGCTGGGTAATTTTTGTTATAATAGACATCTTTTTTTTTTTTCCTTTCCTTTTCTTATTTAAAAGGTACTGGATTCATAACCTGAAGTCTGTGGAATTGTTCTTTTAACCCACAGGACAGGTGGAACCTATGTACTTCCACACTTGGACATGGAGTGAGAACAAGGAAGGTTGAGTGGGTTACCTGATTCCCTAGGCCCATCCAACCCTTGCCCTCCCTGCTCCACGCGCCATCAGAGATGCCAGTACCAAGCCCTGGTTAGCACAGACCCTGGAAGGACAGGCACGGCAGTCCTGCTCAGTCATGTTGTGCAGGAAACACAGGTGACACAGGGCAGCTGATCTGAATGATCTGAAGTTAAAGATCTTTCAAGCTGTGCCACAAGACAGAAAGGAAGGCCATTTAGGCAGGCTGGCTCCCTGATGATACGGTTTTCTCTGTGTTTTTTTTTTTTTTTTTTTTTTTAATATGTACGTTTGTGGTTAAAAATAGAGCTGTTCTCAAACACTTTGTAGCTCAAATCAAAAAAAATAGTAAACAATAATGTTTTCAGCACTCTCAGTGTGAGCAAACAAGCAGTTCATAGATGTTCTTCTTCAGAAGAAATGTCGAAGGTACAAAATTATATTAAGCAAAAGAGAAAAGAAAGACCAGAGAGAAATTCCAGTAAATCCATAGGGGGATGCATTGAATTTTAGAATGCCCATTTCTAAATAGCTTATAAGTGATGAATTAGACATTTTAATGACTTTAAATAGAAGATAACTGGAAAGTCAGTTGTCACAGAAAACTACTGAGCCCAACTGTGTGCTTATAAATGTAATTTCCAACACCACTTGCTGATAGAATGATGATATCATTTATAATAGCTTGTTATTTGGGTCCATAACATCATGTATTAATGATTTATTAACCATCTGTAATGATACATAAATGGACCGTGAATACAGTGGGTGCTTATTATGCATGAATATAATAAAGTTGCATGAAGAACTATACTCAGTTCCCTGTTCTGTCACTTCTTAACAGCCTGTGTTTGAGACCGGTGTCCTGATTCAGTGGCAAAACCAGGGACATGGAGAATGCAGAATGAGGTCTTTGGTGCAGAAAGATGTCTGTTCCTTCCGACTAACCATGTAGGTAATATGTGGAAGGATTTAAAGCACCTGCAGTATGTGCACTGGTAAATTGTAAATGCACCTTAGTCCAGGTACACAGCATATAAGCAGAATAATGTCTTGAAGCAAAGAATAAAAAGCATCAATATTTGCTGAAAAGGCAACGCTAGGCTTTATAGTGCAGGAGAGAGATTTGGGAGCACTTGAAGAGAAATCCCTCGAGCCCTCAGCCCTATATACAGCACTGTATAGCTGCAGTGAACAAAGCAAATGTGATTCTCTGTTACAGTGCAGGAGCACAATATAAATCAAGGAAGGTGGTAGTAGTGTAAATGTTATATTTATAATGGAAATGCTGATACAACCCCTAACTTACAGAGGTGCTGGCAGGAGCTGCCATAATATGGCTGGTTATCATTTAAGCAGTGTTTGCAGAACTGATCAGTGTATCTCAGAAGGAACACCCTGTACTTGCTCTTGAAGATGCAAACTGCTGGCTATGAATCAGCCAGAATGACTAAATGCATACCGCACAAGCCTAACCTGGAGAGAAAAAAAAATCTTTATTCTGACACTGTGATTGTTCTTTACATTTCAAAAGCTGAAGGAAGCAATCAAATCCATAGTACTTTCTTCTTCTTCAGTAAGTTATATTAAAAAACTCAATTGGTTCAGGATTTATTGATCTGAATTGACAGTGAAGTTCACAAATTCATATAAAAGAGCCATCTCATTACAAGCCCATTTAAAGAATCTGTGGTTCAGAATTCACAAAAAAAAAAAAGTTTCCATTGAACATAAAAAAATAAATAAATGAGGAAATAACTTTTGAGAATAGACTGTACAAATCATTTTTCTTTGGTATCAAGTGTGATTTGTCAGATGCAGCCAGAAATTCTTATTTTAATTATTATTTTTTTTTTTTTTTAAGGAAGCATTACAAGACAGCACCAATACACAAACTACGGAGAAGAGATGGCTGATCAGAAATGAGCCTACTGGTGCTGATGATGTTAAGCTGTGAATGAATTGTGGTCAAATTTGGTCCAAGTGAAAATGTTAACATTGGCTAAGAAACGAAAACAAAACACTACTAAACAGCACAGCACTTCTATTTTAAAATTTAGCATTTTCTGTATTCTTCTTCAAATGTGCTAAGTGAGGAAATTGAGTCACTAAGATTAAAAGTCAAATCTATCAAAAAGAATGTGGAAGCCTAAAAATAAAAAAAAACAAGCACCCCTCTATATCTTTCAATGCGTTTGGACACCTAATTTCTCAGGACTCAAACAGCTGCAGGGCTTCAAAAACACCCTGAGTTGCCTAACATCCATACAAAAATAAGCGTAGCCCTAAGTTAGTTATCCAAGATCACACAGCAGTCAAAAGACAAGCAGGGAATACAGCTCCCAGCCTCTGGGTTCTTGCTCGTAGTCACAGTGGAACAGTCTTGCCAACAAATAGATAAGAGACAGGGAGGATCTAAAAGTTATCATGGAGCATTAAAACAAAACAGCTCTGAATGTGAGGGACACGCTCCACAACTTGTGTGTTGCAGAAGAGACTGACAGGAAGAGAAAAGGACTGCACCATGTCCATGGCACGCAGCTTTCTGGGGCCTATGCTGCTAATTCATCCCTGAGGAGTGTTTGGAGAAACCAGCCTGGATCAGCCACTTCAGCAGCCACTGGCCTTCAGCAGGTCATCATAGAATTATAGGGAATATAAGGGTTCAAGGGATGCACCAACCAAAACTCCAGCACAACTGCTCCAGGCTAGTCATGCCACTTGTGCTTGTTGGCTGTACAGCCCAGTGGATTCCCACACAGGAGTATCTCATCTTCTCAGGCGGCTTTATCCAAAGCAGGATAACCAGAAGAGTACAGTAATCAAGGGGAGCAGCCAAGATAGTCTCACCAACTGTCTGGGCTAACAAAGCAGAGTAAATAGAGGAGCAGAGCTTCTTACAAAAACAAGGAGATTTTGACAAGATATTCCTATGAAATCATAAACTACTACTACTACTACTAAGAGAATAGTTGGGAGATCAGGTGAAAAAGAGTGTCTAATAAACTCAGAAGATCACTCCCATGCCTGTGATTTTTCCTTTTTTTCTTCACAAAAGTCAGGAGTAAATTACATCAATGCCTCTTGACCTGAACACCAACTGCCCAGCTATTTTGTAAGAAGGTGAAGCTTGTATCCCACTGTAGGAGATGATGTAGTTTGTTCCAAACTCTCCTAAGAACTGAATTAGCACAGTGTGGGCTCCAGAGATCTCCTTGCCATTATGTTGGGTCCGCAACATACGAAGGATGGTCCTGTTGGAATAAGTCCAAAAGAGGGCCATGAGGATGGTCAGAGGGTTGGGGCACCTCTCCCACGCAGACAGGCTGAGAGAGTTGGGGTTGTTCAACCTGGAGAAGAGAAGGCCCCAGGGAGACCTTATAGCAGCCTTCCAGTGCCTAAATGTGTCCTACAGGAAAGCTGGGGAGGGACTTTTTGTCAGGCGGTGTAGTGATAGGACGAGGGGCAATGGCTTTAAACTAAAAGGATGTGAATTTAGATTAGATATTTCTAAGAAATTCTTTACACTGAGGGTGGTGAGGTACTGGCACAGGTTGCCTAGAGAAGCTGTAGATGCCCCATCCCTGGAAGTACTCAAGGCCAGGCTGGATGGGGCTTTGAGCAACCTGATCTGGTGGGAGGTATCCTTGCCCATGGCAGGGGGGTTGCAGGTAGGTGATCCTCAATGTCCCTTCCAATCCAAACCAATCTATATGATTTGGTGCAGTCTTTTCCTATTTATAATGGTTCTAAAAAAATCAGTGAAATATATCAACTTTTAACAGGGAGGATTGAAACCACAGACACTTCTGTTAAGGAAAAATGAAGAACGTGCAAAGAACTCCTTTGCTATGGATGAAATCCACATCAAAAGACAACCTCCTACTGTTGACTTTCCTCCCTGGTTTTGCCTTTGACTGACAACACCTGAGTTTTCAACGTGGGAATTTAGTAACCAGACTTTCCCATCTTCCTTTTCATGACAGACAAATATACCCAGGTTTCTTGCCAAAAACTCTGTAGCAAGTACAGATCTTGACATCGGAAGAAAAAGCAGACGTGAAAATTTGTAGTCTGACCTAATAGCTATAGGTTTATCAGAAACACTGGGATACCTCAAAATCAAAGGGAAGGTTTACCATGTCCACTAAGGAAGCCTTTAATCTTGCACAGCTTAATAGCCCCTGGGCTTACACTGATGCCTTAATTTATACACCTGCTTGTGCATGTTACCAGAGCAGTGCACAAGGCATTATTAAGAGACAATTCAACATGTTGATGTTATAGAATAACACAGGTATCATAGTAAACTTTCCATTAAAATTGATTCATGTCTGTTCTTTTGCATTGGGGGCGTTTATGTCACCAGTGACTCACAAGAAAACAAGGACTATGGAGGTGATAATGCTCATAAAACAGTAAACCCTGTATTAATAAACAGGAATGGTGATAAATATTGTGCTTAAGTAGCATCTGATTTATAGTGGAGAAATTAAGAAGGAAGAACATCAGAGATACACATCTCAGAGTCATTTAAGCTGTAACACAACCTGACAGGAACTGGAAAAGTGGACTTCCCTATAGCGTTTTCTGAGCTAGTCTTGATCTTCACAAAGGAAGCTAGCTGTTAGTACAGTGGATTGCAGCTCAGCCTTTTGCATAAAAATTCATGAGACAGTATCTATTTCAACTGCTTTATACAGCAGTAAAGGGGAGGGAAAAAAAAGTTCAGCCCTACAACTCAGATAGGGTTCATTTTGAGCGATGATTGCAAACCAGCCGTGGAAATTACAGATGCTACTTGGTTCACTATTATTTTGCAGCATCTCCAGTAATCTTCAGTGATCATTTATAACAGCATGTCTGATGACTTTCAAAACATAACTGGAAAGGATACTTCTGTGGAGAGTATGGCTACTCAAAGGAGAAATCAATCTTTACTGCTCAGGGAGTCAACTTCATACCACTGCTATCAGACAGTCACAGATTTCAACACACAGAAATAGAGTTGGGGGTGCTCCAAGCCATTTCACCCTATTGTATTCCATGAAGTGTAGCATGTCAAGATAGATCATTCTGTTCCTTTTGTTCTATTGAAAGGTAAATGTAAGAGTGAAACGAGTTTAAAAGCGCACCTAACCAATTGCTCACCAGTGCAGAAAGCAAAGAGGCTGCTAAGCAAAGAGACTCGGCTAGACCTCTACCATGGTCCTCCAACAAAATACGGACAGTAGTCCTTGCACACCTGCACAACATCTCACTCCTACAGGTGAAAGGGGTGTCTGCCCCCCCTCATGCTAAATGTAGGGTTGGCTACTGGAGCCCAAGTGCCTGCAGCTGGACCCCAATCAGCTAGAACAGTTGTATGGAAATGCTACCTGAAGGACACCAACTGTTGCTCAGGACAACGACTGTCTTTTTGTTGTGTTTGGAGCACAGATGTAATGGGGCCCGAATCAGTGACAGGGGCTGCCAGGTCCCCTTGAAATAACATCAGAGTAATCACACAGGAAAACCTGGTATTTGGATGCAAGCTGTTGGGATGGATTCACTACCATCCTTTTCTAAAGGCACATAAAAGTACAGCATCACCCTTGGTAGCTAGTAAACAAGAGCAATTGTAGTGAATGTTTCATCTCTGACAGGGAATATCATAATGTATTATGGTGGAAGGCCCTGGCAAAACACATCACAGACAAGTCTTGGTTGTCTAGGGTAGTAAGTTGGGGTGACTCAAATAAAATAATAATAATAATAATAAAAGACGTGTTAATACAAAACATTATCATGTAAAGTTGTAAGATTATTTCATATCATAATTGCAAAGACGTGGCAAATCAGACATGTTAATAAGTAATGGCAATAGCTATGTCAAAACATTGGCTGTTCTGTGGCCTATACAAATAAATAGAGTGGTCTCTCTTCCATTCATACTGGACTTATATCAGTGTCATGTGAGCCACCATATCACGCATCTGCAGGCACAGCCGAGAGGCCCCAGACTGAACAGGAATGCAGAACTATCTTCTTACACTTTCAAGACAGATTTGAAGCAAATACTCTTCAGAAAAAAAAAATAAAAAATAATAATAATAATAAAAATCAACAACAACAAAACAAACAAACAAAAACAGGCAACTAAAGCAGAGGAAGCAGGAGGACATTTTAACAAAATGTATGTTGTTGCTAAGATAATTGAGCATCCATATTCTGGGATTCTTTTCTTTAACTGCATATGGAATGGAACTGGTCTAACATTCAAATTTGTAGTTGTACCACACTGAAGCCCATATAGCAAAGAGGACACGCAACAAATCCTTCTCTACCTTAACCCTCCCACCTTCCAGAGTTTCCTTCTGCTGCTGTAGCCTACCTTTGGATTCCACCCCAACTCAGAAGCTGACTGTGTTGAACCCATCACACACTTCGCTGAAGTCTGTCCCTTTGCTCTGCATCACACATTTGCTCTAAGTCACAGACTCTGGCCAGGCCTATGTCTTTATTTACTGATCAGCACATTGTACACCATAATGGTCCTAGCCATTCTTGTTCAAGACAAACACATGGTGTGCACACAAGTGCGTATCTATTTCAAAGAATGTATTAAGTGCAGGCCTAGCCAAATTGCAAGTTGCAATTTAATACCAGCAACTAAATGTGCACGTATTTTTGTACCAGTGAACTGCAGCATGAGTGCTAGCAGTTAGATGTCCTTTCATATGGTTGATTATAAAAATAACTTCAGGGTACTCTTGTGAAGGCAAATGCTTGCACAAAGTATTATCAGAGCAGTTATTGACACAAGCTGTAGAGAAAATCTGTACCATGATAGTTACTAGAGGCATCTGGAAAGTAAAAGGGCAGAAGAAACAGAAAACTTAACCAAGATATACACAAACATTTGCCTGCATTTAGAGCACGTCTGTAGGCGGGACAATATTTTGGTTGGTTATCTGTTTCATTTGTTTAAAAATCAAGAGCAAAAACTCTGGTAGAGAAAATCTGACCACAGTGTTACACCACAGCACAGCACAAAATTAATTCAATATCCATTGAATTAATCCTAGATCCATTTATCCTAGATAAATAGCCTTATATTGGTCAAGCCTTTTCAATTTCTGTAAGTCCTCCCAAGTACAAAGCATCAAATCACAATCTCTTTCGAAGAAAAGTAATGTGGAGGGAATACAAAGAACTATGGGAGGAATCCCCTTAAATTAACCCTAAGTGAAATTCATCGCCATTTTTTCCTGGGATCACGGAAGAAACTGGATCACAGATCTGCCATATACTTGTAACTAGCATAGAAATGTGAAGTACTTTTCACTTCTTCTTATCAAATTGCAACCTCAGCCTGAGTTAGCTGATGCAACCCTTGTCCTACAGGGACTAAATCCAGGACAAAATGAAAGGGAATCACCTGTGCAGAATTAATGCCTGGAAGCCGTTAGTCACAGGTCTTTTGAAATTCCTCTTGTGGATCCTCCCAGACATAGCGCTAGAGTTACAAATGATAGATGCACTTGCAGGACATGAGGTTTGGTGGCAGGAAGGCAGTCCATGTAGGACCAAGTCAGTGTTGAGGAGCAAGTGCATCTTGGAATGCAGGAGGCTGCAAAGTAGGAAAAGGTAAAACCCTCTCAGTACCACTATGTCTGCTCACACAGCCTCTCCAAGGTGGTCATTCTGCTCACCCCAGCAGATCTGCACAGCATGTGGACACACTGCCTGAAAATCACTGGTCAAGAAGGTAATGCCTTAAATCACTCCACAAGCATCAAGAGCCCATAACAGTGACCACTGTTATATTCTGCTTGTCTGGTGCGAGTGTGTATACTGGGTAACATGTGGAACATGTGGAAGCATTCAAAGGTATATCTGCATATTCTGGGTTCGACAGATGCAGAAAAGGTCAAATGAAAACTATTTATAGTTGTAGGTACTGCACAGTAACTAATTGTGATGAATGATGGTTAAGAATGCAGATGGATAAAACAACCATTTCCTGGTATTACATACTTGTGCTTAATCATTTCTACTCATTGATTTCTTTCCCTTCTCTTTTCTTCCTGAAAAGTCTGCTATCACCTAACGAGCTGTTTTTGCTACCACCAATAGATGCTGAAACTGTTTTTCTCACCAGAGTGCAGAATTTCAAAAATCCTTAGCCCCCAGACTGGAGACTACTCAGTGGCAAAATGTGTACATCGACACAAAACTGATGGCACTCAACACTTCCAAAGTGGAGGTGGGCATTTTTCCTGGGTCAGTTATGGTGGCCAAGAAAAGAGATCATGAGGCCAGACATCTTTAAAATATGTCTGTTCTGCAATTGGCAAGCTGACTTCAACAGAAGGCTCCTGAAAGCTGCACATCAATGTATCAGAAGGACAGCAGTCCTAATATTAAATAGTTATCCAACAACATTTCTGTAGAAGTCAATAAAAAGAATTATGTTCCATTAAAAAAAAAAAAAAGGAGAAGAACAAGAACAAGAAAAAAAAAAAAAAAAAAAAAAAACAAGAACACAATACTTAAATTGATGTAGTGATTTTGGAAATCCAATTTATGACATTGAAGTCCTCACCTGGCAATGCCCCATTAGCTGTTGTATAGATAACAAGTATTTAGGCATAACATTTATATCCAACTCCAATACCTTCTCAAGTGATTAGTCACAGCTTTGACTCTATCAAAAATGTTATCCATCATTGTCTGTCTATCACATTTTCCCAAAAGTAACTTCATTCAGTCCTTAATCTCCATCTTTACGCATTACAGTTACTCAACATGGAAGCCCATAGAGGAGCCAACACATCATTTGTTCTTCATATGTCTCCTTAAAACCCACCCTGCATAGCATACTGTCCAATCCACTCATACTTTGCCAGCTCTCCTTTAAAAATCCACTGGTAACTTGCATCCTCTTGTCTCCCACTCATTCACTCCTACCTTATACTTGGACTATGGTTAACAATGTCACAGTCAAGTTATTGCAGCTTAAACATTTATCACTTGTTAACTGAGATATGTTCACCAATGTTTCACACGATCCTCCCATACAGAAGCTGCAATAAAATATTAGCTTAAATTGGCTCAGCTGACAGGTGAAACTGTATCATGAATTCTTGCAGTTGTCATTCATATCCTTCAGTGGCAAACTATGTAGAGCATTGCTGAATTCTGTTGCATGTGCAAAACTTCTCACCACTTCTTATGATTGTTTGTGGATTGAGAGCAGCACTGTGGAGAAGGACTTGGGAGTACTGGCAGAAGAAAAACAGAACATGAGCCAGCAGTGTGGGCTTATAACCCAGAAAGCCAACCGTACACTGGGCTGCATCAAAGGAAGCGTGGCCAGCAGGGCTGGGGAGGTGATTGTTCCCCTCTGCTAGGCTCTTGTGAGACCCCACCTGGAGCGCTGTGTTCTGCTTGGGGCCCCCAGCACAAGAAGGACATGGATATATTAGAATAAGTCCAAAGGAGGGCCATGAGGATGATGAAGGGTCTGGAGCACCTCTCCTACGAAGATAGGCTGAGGGAGTTGGGGTTGTTCTGCCTGGAGAAGAGAAGGCCCCAGGCAGACTGCATAGCAGCCTTCCAGTACCTAAAGGATGCCTACAGGAAAGCTGGGGAGGGACTTTTTGTCAGGGGTTGTAGTGATAGGACAAGGAACAATGGTTTTAAACTAAAAGAAGGCAAATTTATATTAGCTATAAGGAAGAAATTCTTTAGTCAGAGGGTGGTGAAGCACTGGAACAGGTTGCCCAGAGAAGCTGGGTGCCCCATCCCTGGAAGTGTTCAAGGCCAGGCTGGCTGAGCCTTTGGGCAACCTGATCTGGTGGGAGTTGTCCCTGCCCATGGCAGGGGGTTGGAATTAGATGATCTTCAAGGTCCCTTCCAACCCACACCATTCTATGGTTTTATAATTCTAGTATGTCCCCATGTATCTGTAATACCACAGTAACAACTGACGCATGCCTTGATCTCTCTGCACATGATCAGCCTCACTGAAACATGGAGCATCACCTGCTTGAAGAACATGCAGAGATACTGAAGGATACAAGGTCATGGCCTTAAAACTAATGGGCTTTCTGACAGTGGTAGAACAGAAGTAGAATAAATTCAGAATGTTACGAGCCCTGTTGTGCATTAAAAATTTCATTCCAGCCTTCTGTGTTTTCCTGATTGGGCTTACTGTTATTCACACTGTAATTATTCACGCAGTTTGTACTGTAGATTCTCACTGCACCTTGTGTTAATACTTAGGAATGAGACAAAAAAAAAAATCATCTCAATATTCATAGATGAACACTACAAGTGAATTGCTGACAGAATGTTTCCTGGGGTGGAAAAAATGGAGAAGTTTCTGTTTTATGGGTTGCCAGAGGGAATAGTTTCTAAAGCATAGCTCGTGCACTGAAGGAAAATGAAGACAGTCCCCAAAACAACACCCTTAGCTCAAGGTTTTCTGTTATTGAGTTATTGCTTTTATTTTATATACAATGCAAAAAAATGCTGATTATTATGATTCAACATTCTCTAAGAGAGACAGAAGCAGTAAATAGGGTAGGTAGGGAGATAGAGGAGGAAGTTGTCAACAAATATAGAGCATAACATTTCTGTGGGTTTCAGATAGGGTAGCAATGATGTTCCTTTGCCATGTACAGGCACTTACACATTTCTGGTAACTGATAAGAGGCCCAATATCTGACCTTTTTCTTCTACACTTTTGTGGCCTTTTTAAAGATCTATAGATTTTTTTAAATCTTTTTATAGTGATTTTACAACATCTGGAGACCATTTAAAACACTTAAATGTATATATTCCCAAGCTAAAATGCTCACACAGAAATGATTAAAACTCTGCAGCCACTGTACACACCAGCCTTATCTTGTAGATCTCACTCATTAGGCACACCTTTGGGACAGGGTCATATCCAAATCAATAGTCCCATCACATTTTATGAGACTCCCTGAAACAAAGTCTTTCAGATAAGGCAGAAAACAAAGGTCCATGACTACTCCTCATTAACAATCTCACTGAATTTTTCATGGGTTGTACTTGTATTTGTTGTTGTCCTAGTTAGCCTAATTCCACTTTGGGCAACAATTTCCTGTCTGAATTTGTTGTTAAATCCCATTAAACATAACACCTTTCACATGATCCTAATCTGCTAGGTGGGAGGGAGGGCTCTCAAGCAATTGCCGTGTCAGGAAAGGAGGAAGTTTCACTGCAATTTTTATTAGTAAGCAGGAGCTGCATTGCTTCTAGTCCCTTATGATCAGAAGTACTGCTTTAAGGTAAGGTGGTCTGGCATGGTAGAGAATTTGGTTCACTAGTGATGGGTTTCATAGACCTTGACAAACACTTCTCTGTTGGCCTGACTTTCTCATGGATTTTATGGGTGGTGACACACACCCTGTGCCTGATTTTCTTCCAGGGGCTTCCAAACAAAGCTCTCTTTCCTGGAGACGCAGTCTGGGAGAGCTCAGAATTCACACTTCTACCCTGGAGGAATGCACTGTCTGAAGGCAGGTCTATGGTCGATGTAAGGACCTGCCTGAAGTCTGTTCCCTCTGTGTGTCAATGGCACAAGACCTATGGAAGTACCAGGCACCAAACCACGTGATTTCCTGCTTCTGGTCTTCTGCTCCTCAAGGATTTCGGACCAGTGTCCTACAGGGTGGTGAGGAACTTTTCCCTGCAACTTGCATCTCAGGGAGGGCTACTGAGAGAGAGAGATGCTTTCCTCTCCCCTTGCTGAGTTTCTTTTGAACTTGGCAGTCACTGCAGCCAAGTTCAGAACTGCTCCTGCACCACTGGAGCATCTCCCTTTGCTGCTTCCTGTCCCCTGGCTCCTTCTTCCTCCTCCTGTGTCTCTCTTCCAAGGCCCCTCTCCATCTGCAAGCCCTAACCCCAACACCTGGTACCTTTGTTCTGCTCTTGGGGAAATTTCTCTTTTCCTGGCCTCCTGCTAGGCACTTGGAAAAAAATGGCTTTTCCCAAGGCTTCAGCCACCCCATTTTTCTGCCTGGACCATGCCTATTCACTAGCTAATAATACTCTTTTACGACTGTCTCTTTCAACCACAGAGCCAAATGCATAGCTCCCCAGCTTCTTTGCACAAGGAACACAGGAACACGGGCAGCACACAGACAAAGATAGTGATTAGACATAAAAATAGTTCATAAAGCTACAGTGAATTTCATAAACTGTACACAGACATGTTTTCCCAAAGTGTTTGATTATCTTTGTTTCCTTTTTTTTTTTTTTTTTTTTTTTTGTGTTTCATCTTGTTATTCAGTGGAGACTGACATTTGAGTAACCACTCACAATTGGATGTAACTGAATCATATGAATCCTTCTCAAAACAGCCAAACTACCACATGAGAGAGGACAGACTAAATCAGACACCCCAGCAGGCATTCAAGAACTGAATGAGGACATGGGTTGTACTGCCTCATGTTCCCAGCTATGTGTGACCTTGGTCATTCAGTATCCCCAGTCCTGACCTTCACACTAAGGAAAGTACCTGGCAAATGAGAAGGAAAATTTAAGAGAGAAGGGAAGGAAGGAGGGACTTCAGACCCAGAGATGATATAATAACATATGTTGGCAGAGCATGGAAGGACAGTAATTACAGGTTCAGTCAACAATCAAAAAGCAAAGGGTACAGTTTACTTGCAGTTGCTTTGGGTGACAGCTTGAAATCTACACAGCTGTTGTTTCTCCTTTATGAGGGATAAGATTTACCCATGGCACTGTTTGTGTAAGATTCAGCTGGATCTTTTACCAGGCTCCAGCTTATCCAGAAGCCATGAAGAAGCACTCTGTCCATCACTATAACCAAACCACAGTCATACCACCAGCTCAGAAACGCAAACGTGGTCCTGTGAATGAGTCATCTGTAGCAAAAGCAACTCTAATGAGAAATTCTGTCATCTCCATATGCTCAGGATGATCTGGGATGACTACAGATGCAGCCTCAGTCGTTACAGCAGCAGAAGCAATCTCTGCTGTATTGAATTAGCACAACAAGTTCCAGGCCTATACCAAACCATGAAAAGATATGTGACATGAACTGCTACTTTCCAAGGGACATACTAATGTGAAGCCTATATAGAAGACAGTCCACCTGGCAAAGCTTCTGTTAAAAGCAATGAGTGATATTTTTGTAGATTTCTCTGTGCAGGGAAGATGTCCACAAGCAGGGTCAACCCACAGCTCTTGTCCCACATGAGGCTGGCAGACTTCCTCAGGACAGGTACCCTGCCAAGGCATTGCCACAAGTAAAGGCTTTACAGAAACTGGGGCTACTGAGTAACCTGAATTCCCTCCCTTGGAAGGAAGCAAACCACTGAGGCCAGTGCTGTTGTGCTGCAGTCAGAGCACACTGCACCCTCAGCCCAGGCCCAACCTGCAACAGAGCCACTGCTACCACCCTCCTTGCACTTACCAGCAGACATCATGCTTCTTGGAGGTGTCCAGTGTGTGCCCTGTAGCTCTCAGCTGTGAAGGAAACGGTGCAGACAGAGTCTGGCCATTGCTGGAGTGGTCCTGGCTGGAGAGACTTGAGGTCCTGCCCCATTTTGTTCTGTGGCATTGGGCAAATCTTTTGGCTTCTCTGCGGCAGTTCCTCCTTCTGTAAAATGGTGGTAGTGACAGTGTTTCACTACCCAGTGGTGAGAGGAGACTTCTCTCTCTTCTGTTCCTTCTTTAGATGTTTCCAAACCAGGTGAACAGAGGAAACAAACATCTCCATTTTGTGGTTATATAACTGAGGCACAAAGAAATTAAATAATCATTACTGATGGAAACTGAAGTGCAGGCCACTGTTTCTTACTCCCGTACTTAAACAGTATGTCTTTTCTTTCTCCTATATCTTCTCTTTTAGAAGATTTTGCTAATTTAACACAAACAGCGACTTCAGCCATGACCAGAAAGAATGCGTGTGCTTTCATTGTAATGAAGGAACTCTCTGTTACATGTCAGCTATAGGGCATACCTATGAATTTTTTCCCAGGCAGTCATCTTCCCAGTGTGTGGTCTATCAGTGGTGTTTGTGTCTGTGTAACACATAAACATTTCCTATGAACTAAAGCCATTAATCTCACCATTTGCATGATCACAATAATATATATATAAGAATATGTATTATATATATGTGTGTGTGCGTGTGTGGCAAATTATGACCATTTCTTTATAGAACTTGGTGAATGAGTTTGTGTTTTCATAAAGGGGATGCCCTTTTTGAAAGAGCCTCCTGAATGCTGAGTTCCCCTCACTGAGCAGCTATGTGTTCCTGAGCAAGACCTTAGCAGATGGGAGATGGGTGAGTACCTTGTCTGTAAAAATATTGCAGTAAGCTGGAACCTTTTGTAGACTGCTCCTAATGGCAGCAATATATTTGTGATAGAGATATCTAAGTCCATATATATGTATATTTGTTTGGAAACTTGGAAATCTGTCCAATCTAATAAATTGGGTAGTGTACAGAGTGTCTCGTTTCCAAGGTTATTCTGCTGAGTCCAAGAAAAGCAAAGTACAAGTAGAAAGGTTTCCCAGTGCCCGTCTCAGATTAACGGGGACATAAGTGGGTAGCAAAAGCTGAAAAGCTATAGATGTGAACTAAAACTCTTTGAAAGAAAACCTCAATAACTTGAACGGTCATCTGAACAGATCTCTACAGAGGAGAAGATCAGTGAAGACACTATTGTGAAAACACACAGAATTTCCTTTTTGACTGTATTACATATTTAGCAATGTACCAGAAAGAACGCAGATGACAGCATTATTTCTGTATTATACAATATCATGTATCTATTCAGACTTTTCTGTGGATAGCAGAATCATAATAAATTATAAAACTATTTATTTTTCTGCCACTTCCAATTTTTTTTTCGGCTCTCAGCCCATTGGTTTCAACATCCATGATGCGAGAATGTCACTTTAGCTTTCGTTCAGATGTACTTACTAGAGATGAAACAAAAGCAAGAGGAAAATTTTGGTTAGGAGACCTGAAAATAAATAAATAAATAAATAAATAAAAATCAGGCTCAAATCTGAAATTTAGTTTGTGATGGCATGAAATCCACTTTTTTAAGGTGGAAGAGTTTCCCTACTCTTCAACTTCTCTAGAAAGCACTCATATTCTTTTGCTACAGATCAACATGGGATTTTGCTAACTGAGGTATAAGGCTTTTGCTAACTGAGGATACATAATCTGGTTCTGTTTAAATCCCAAGGCACACTCCCAGGACACGTTCAAAAGTCTGTGTATTCAGGGAAACCTTCCTTCTCCTGAAGCTGATTTTTCCCCTTCTGCATTGTGCTGCTGGCCAGAAAACATAGGGAAAAAAAAAAAAAATAATAACACCAGGGCAATTCTTGACTGACCCAGCAGAGGAACAGACCTTCTGGCACTTTTCCAGCAGCCCCCCTGACATTGAGGTTATTACGGAAATCCAATCACACTCTTTACAATTAGAACTTGGGTTATCAAAATTACCGGCTTGTTTTTTGCTATGACTAGGGTGAAAGGTGACAAAAAATGGAGAAATAATAAAGAATCAACAAATACAATTGGCAAGCATGTGGGGCAAGGCACAACAATTAAGAAATGACCACTGGGATTAAGTACCTCAGCCTTATATTAGACCTCTGACAGTGGAGTTGAAGCATGACTGACAGAGGATCATGACTGCACTGTTTGGAGCTTGGATCCTTGAAAACCCCTAGCCAGAGCCCTGACACAAAAGTAATTAAATAAATCAGACAGAAAAATGCCATATCCTTCACACTGGGGGCCACAGGCACTGCTCATCATTCCATGGCCCATATTCAACAAAGGGAAAAGACATCTTGAGGATACTCAAGTCCAACCAACTTTATAAAGCTTGAATTTTAGTGGCAATTCTTCAGGCAGACACTAGAAAGAGTCAAAATATCCCAGTAATTCTATAATCTTTTCTGTCTACCGCCTAATTCCATCATCTGCTGCCATCCAGAGAATCTAAGGTCAAATGACTTGATCACATCTTTTCTGTCTATCATAATTACAGAGAACCGGCAAGGTGCTGAGCATTCACATGGTGAGACCACTTTATATTTCTAGAGGTTGTTTCCCTAGACTGGGCCTTTACAGGAATTCAAGAGTCAGAGGCCAGTGACATGCAATCACTCTATCAGGCAGTATAAAACAATGGGCAAATGTGTGCAAAGGCTGTGAACAATCTCAAGAGGAAAAGGAGGGTGCAACCTCCAAGTCTATATTTGGTTTTGTTTATCATCAACAATTAACCCTGCTCTAATTTACACACCCTTAAGTATATCCAAGTCACAATCCATTTATTCCTTTTTTATGAGGAACAACATAGTATTCAAGATCCAAGATCGTTTTTCATTTCTTTAAACAACAGCTGACATAAACACTTATTCCAGATTGTCTTATAACATTCTGTGGTGGGATCATGTATTCTGGGCACCAAACCAACATCAACACTCGTGGGTGGGGGTGGCTGCTGATAGGAGAAAGGTATAGGGAGGTATGCATATCTGACTGAAACAAAAGAGCAGAACTTTCTGGCAGTTCCCCAGTTTCCACATTCCTTGGTCTTCTGCAAGGACAGAGATCCTACTGAGAAGGATTCCTTGAAATCTCAGATTCTCACAGATCTCTGTCTCAATTTGTTTTGAATACTGCAGAAAAGAATGTTTGCCCTGGTCATGCAGGAATGGGTATTTTTATCACATGGCAGAGGCAGTAAATATATCCAGGGAATATGCCGTTTATGAAGCAACGAAGTTACTAACAGCAGTAAGCTGAGCTGTTCATACAGTCTACCTAGAAGAAATAATACCTTTCTTTGTGCAGAAGTACAAAAAGTATATGGTAGCACAGCTGAGATATATTCTTAAATAAATAGCTATTAAAAATAAAGCTGTTAAAAGAATGCAATGGTTAGGCACTGAGGTTAATATATTTGCCAGGGTTTCTACAGCAACGCGTTGAATTCACTTTCAGTCATGATCAAATAGTCTTCTATTTTAACTATGTATAGGAATTCAATTTATGTGTCTTCTACTCTCCAGATTCTCCACTTTACTTGTCAGTTTTCAGGGGAGAAAAAGAGAATAAAAAAGGTGCAACCATTCAAGTTGACAACATATCTGGTAAAGAGCACATGCATGGACAGACCACTCTACTGCAGTTGTAACACAACTGTTATCTTCTAAAGGTGCAATGAGTTTTAGAGATGCTGAGCACTTCAGAATCCTGTTGGCCTCAGACAGGAACTGCAGGCCTTCAGTATCTTCAACACCCTTCCACCACCTCAAGATCAGGGTCTCTGAAGACCAGGTCAAGAAAATACCTCATCATATATCTACCTTCATTTAGGCACAATATCATGTTTAAAACTCTAGACCTTTTTGCACATTTTTAGATATATGGGATATAAAGTGATTTCTTGTCATATCAACTTGCTGTTACAAATAGGCAAACTACATAAGCCCATTCCAAATAAAGTGATTAGCACATTAGCACCATATTTTTGAGATCTGCTGACCTGATTCCCCAACTCTAGTCAAATAGTTTTTTGTCACATCTTTGCCAGACCCCAAAGCTAGCACGCAGTCTAACAAGACATATGGACTTCTCCCCAAAACAGTAAGTATAATGGCAGGTTGTGTAGAACAGGACTTGAGTCTATCGCTCTTTCTTACTGCCACACATTGACACATCCAGTTCCTGACAAAACTGCCTTCACCCACACGCTGTCCCACCAGAATAGCTACAATTTGCTGTACATGCTTTCCACTAGGCAACACAATGGATATCCTCCTCTGTCTGCCCTCATGTATTATGTAGAAGAGACACAACTAGTTGTATTAATGCTAGCTCAAAGTCACGCACATGTACGCATGCACACACACACACTCACACAAACACTCTCAAACAAATCCCTCTCTCTATTACAATAAATATCTCATAAAAAATTACATACCCTGAATAGATTCAACAGCAAAATAGCAGCTGTTGCATAGTTTGAGGGTTTTTATTTTTAACTTATTAATATGCTGATCAGATTCTTGTAATCAGAAGAAAGTGACATTAATCTCATAAAACATGTAAACTGTATTTTCTTGGAGAAAAGAAAGAAAAAGAATATGTTGGCAAAGCTGCAGCTTCTTTCCTTTTTTTTTTTTTTTTTAAGGGTGTCAGAACACATCTGCAGGTTGAGTTGAAAGTGAATGCAGGTCATCACCATAATCACGGAGCAACATAAGGAGATGATGAGAGGATAGAGAGCTTTTCACTTCTTGGCCCACAGTTTAACTCTTGTCCTGATGTGCAGACTGAGAGCATTTTCTGGTCACAGTTCATGTGAAAGTAGTTGGTGGATGTGTCTGTGCCCATCTCAGAAGAGTTATGGTTACAAAAGGTATTCCTTGCAAACAAGAGACCAACAAGAGGCCCAGGAGTTTACATCAGTGCCTATTAAAGACAGTGTGACTCTTTTCAGAGAAAACAAATAAGTATTGTATCACACTGTTAAGCAATGAGAAGAGAGGCTGGCCTTCTCACCTCCATGGACAATTTCTTCACAAAAAAATATGATAAGGAAAGAGGCAATGGCAGGAGCCATTCATTGGCAGGTAAGTGAATCAGGCTTGAGCATCAAGGATTCAAAGACTGTGGTATGAAATTTAAGGCATTTTAAATAGACTTGATAGGGAAGAGGCAGTTGCTTGGTGCTTTCTGAAAATCACAATTTCTGTATAGCAAACTGAACTAGATAGAAAACTTGAGGTACATACATATTTACTCAATCACCACTCTGGAATGGAATGGAATGGAATGGAATGGAATGGAATGGAATGGAATGGAATGGAATAGAATAGAATAGAATAGAATAGAATAGAATAGAATAGAATAGAATAGAATAGAATAGAATAGAATAGAATAGAATAGAATAGAATAGAATAGAGATACATTTTTCAGATTAAACTTAACAAATGTTTTTGTTGAATTAAGATCAATCAGTTCCTTACATGTATTAACAGTTTAATCAATATTCTTCTCCAGGTTCACTAAAAACAGGAGTGAATATTTCAAAAATATGTGTAGGGAGAGAGAAGTGCAAAAGATACATGATTTTGATCAGCCAGGATAATTTTTTACTGGTGAAATGCAATTAAAACTAATTGAGTCTTCTTGAGCTTGTCATGCACATCTTCTGAAGGAACAGGACTCCGGTCATCTCCATTACAGTCAATCAAGAGATGCATTCACAATGATGATTATATCAGATCTGGTTTAGATTGACCCAATAGGATTTGTCATCTAATCTTCCATGAATAGATCTAGTCACATGAAGTTAAATCTACTGAGGTCAATCCAGTTATATGCACAAAAACAAAACATTTACAGAGACTTGGAGGCAACCAGGAAGTTACAACCTTACTAACAAGCACTGAGATGATGAAGCTTCTAATTAAGGCTTATGCACATGTTATTCCAACATATAGATTATTTGTGCTTTTTTTCCAAGCCTAAACTGTCATAAATTACTTGCACACTATGCATTCAAATGGATGTATGATTATCTAAAGACTGGATATAGTTTTTAAGTCTGTAGGAAACTTCTTGTTTAATATCCCTGGAGGATATTTTGAAAGAGATGTCCCATAAGACATGAATTCTGAGTCAAGAAGATTGTTGTTGTTGTTGTTTTCAAAGGATCTATAGCACTTGGTTCAGTCCAAACCTGGGCACAACATTCAAACAGGAAAAATTAGGAATTCTAAGATTTGTCAGAAGCCAGATGAATACACTGGGTAAAACAGTCAATATGACCCTGTGTTTGTGTTGGTCCAAATTGACATCCTTATGTTCTGTTCTGTCAATACAAATCTTCACATTTGATAATGCTGAGAGAGGAGCTTGGCAGAAGGTAGAACTTGGGCCAGTGAGCACGGTCAAATTTGGAGAGGTAGCCCTGGGCTGTACTATGCCTACTAGATATAACAGTTTCTGTAGTCAAATAATGGTTCAGGAAAGAGGCTTAAATCCTTACTTAGAGTATCAGAAGTGTAGTATGGTCACCACTCAGTGCCCTATACTACCCTGGTATTTTTCTTTGAATCAAACCTGTTGTGTTAGAAGACAGTAACAAAAGCATTAAGCTGTAGTGAAAAATTTGAACTGGCAAGATTCTTTTGTACCTTTTCATAGAATGTGTTTTATATGCAATAATCTTGCCGGACAGGTCATGCATCTGTGATGGTCACTGAAATGAAAATTAGGTGACACCTACCAATTCTGTTTGCACATCTGCTCTTATTTCTCTTATTTACACAATGCTGGTGAGTATTCTAGAGTAAAATGCCGATGCTAATCATAGAAAGCAGTCTATGTTCTTGAATCTTTAAATGCATTGGAAAACCATAGTATATCAGCAAATAAAAGCATTCAGAGGACAGGTGTGGCCTGTCAAACACCTCACTAGGAAGCCTGTTCAAGTGTTTGACAATACTCCCCTGGTGCAGTTTTGTGCCATTCCCTCTGTCTATCATCTGGGACAAGGGATCAAAGACCAGTACCTCCCTGTCCACTTCCCCTCATTAAGTTGTAGAAAACCATGAGGTCACCTCTTAGCCTGTTTCTCCCAGACTAGACAACCCAGGTGTCCTCAGCCTCTGCTCACAGGACATGCCCTCCAGCCCTTTTATCAGCTGTGTTGCCCTCCTCTGGATGCATTCAAGTATCTTAGTATCATTTTTATATTGGAGAGCCCAGAACTGCACACCGTATTCAAGGTGAGGCTATACCAATGCTAAACACAGTGGGAAAATCACCTCTTTTGTCTGGCTGGCTCTGCTGTGTTTAATCCACCCCACATTGTGGTTTGCCCTCTTGGCTGTCAGGGCATGCTGCTGGCTCATGCTGAGCCTGCTGTCACCAGCACTCCCACGTCCCTTTCTGCTGAGCTCTCCAGCCATTAATCTCCCAGTCTGTACATCTGTTGGGTGTTACTCCACTCCAGGCCTTTACCTTTTTTGAATTTAATGCCAGTGCTGATCATCCAACCTATCTAGATCCCTCTGCAAGTCCTCTTGTCCCTCTGGAGAAACAACAGTACCTCCCAGCTTAGTATTGTCGCTGAACTTGCTAAGGCTACATTCAGCACCTGAAGATAACAGCTGAATCATTATACTCCAAGTATTTGCAAACCTGCAAGACGTAAGATTTGAAGATATACATGGATGCTGAAACCTTACTTAAAAAGATTGAGAGCAGTTTGATAAATACAGTGCTTACTGATAGAGCAGATCTTGTCAGTCCATTGACTCACCAGCCAGTCTGCCAGGTGTTCCTAATGATGTATGGAAAACAGATGAAGCATTGGAGCCAACAGAAGCTGATTGCAAGAATGGTGATCTAGGGAGTGATCATTCTGCACAGACATTTCATGAATTGATGTCCAATCAGCAACTTTAAATGTGTTTTCTGACATCAGCAGGTAAAAAAAAAAAAAAAAAGACTGATGAGGAAGTCAGACCTGAAGGAGATAGGAAGAAACTTGGACATACTTTAGTTGTGACTCAGACCAAAAATCTAGATGCTAAGCTCTGTTTTCTGGATGCTAGTGACGATGGATAGATCACCATGTAAAAGAAGAAAGGCAACTACAACTAGGTGAGTATCACAGCATGTATATTCTGTTGAAGGCCACTTATATGCTTTATTGTCAGATCAGATTGGGTCCACCAAATAAAAGTTGTTTACAAGGCATTTGCAGAACTTTCAAAATGTGATGAGTTATAATGAAACACAGAAATTCATAGCACTGAAGTAGTGTCCAGTTCCTTAAATTTAAAAGGTGCTCAGATGG